>NW_026585504.1:5870806-6026305 GCF_907164565.1 Psammomys obesus
CTTTGATCTTTACTTGTGACGCTTGTTTATTGGGATTGAACCCAGGGTCTTCTGCATTCTGGGTAAGCACTCTACCACTGAGCTATAACCCTACATCTATTTGTAATATTTTTGAAAACAGAAAAAGTTTTAATTAGGCATGGTCATGCACACCTGTAATTGTAACACTTAGGAGGCTGTGAAGATTGATTATGAGTTCTGGAGCATCCTGGGCTACATCTACATGCCCTTTCCTGGAGGAGGAGAAGGCAGAGGCAGACTGACTTCATATTAAAATCTCTAAGTGTATAAAGTGACCACATGACCATTTCACGGTCTGATTAGGATAAGGTTTTTATTGTAGGTACGAGAGAGAGAACAGCCAGAGTCATCTGGAAGAGTTTGGAGCAGAGAGACAAAGAAGTAACTAACCATGCCCAACGTGTTTGGACATGGCAGGGCTATCTGTGAGAGAGAAGAGTGGGGAACTGCAAGCAGAGAGCGTCCTGAGAGGCAGGAGCAGAGCAGAGAGAACACAGGGAGAATAGCAGGTTTACAAGGATAGTAAGTAGCTGGAGGGAAGCCTGTGAGCTAAACGGAGCTTAGGGTAGGAGAGGGGATGAGAGGGCTACAGTGCTGGCGTGGGCTCTGAAATGTGATTGCTGAAGTAGCCTGTGTACCACCATGCAATTGGAAATGCTGATAGCACCACAGTAGCCATTTCTTCTGCCAGGGGTAAGGGAAAGGACTCCTTCTGATAGAGGGAAACAGCTTCCCAAGTTCCCAAGGAAGTCTATTGTTCATCTGACCTCCAGAAATCCTCCTGTAGTCCAGGCTGAGCTACATTTCTGGATACTTGGACTGCCTTTTGGAGTCTGGGGAATTGGAGTTTTCCTTTGGACCTGACACTAAGTCTGAATTTTTTTCTGCTTGGGTTGATCTTTAAAAGTGATATATGATAGGAGGCAAATTTAAAATATAGAGATATAAGCACCTGTCCCAGCAACAATCAATGACTAAAATTCTTTTCCCATCGCTCTGCAAATGCCAGTGATTGTCATAAATCAAGTCTAGGCAAGTGTTCTCTCACTGAGCTAAGTCTCCAATCCCTAAATCAAGTGTCTTCCTGCAGCCCCTCTGTTCTGTTTCTTTATTCAGTTCTTCCTTGAGGAGATACCACACTGTCTTAAGTTAGACTTCTAATGCATTGTAGACTGGGTACTTAAATAATAATTAGGTGACTCTAAAGGCTAGAAGTCCAAAATTAAAACTAGAGGCAAGGTAGGTTTTGTTTTCAGACCACTTTTCTTGGCTAACAAGAGGCTGCCATCTCTCCATATGCCAAAACAACTTCCCATGTACTCAGGGGTATTAAAGGAAGGGTAGGCTCTTTGGATCTGATTATCCTGGGGTTTGCTTTGGTTTTGATTTAATGTATGTGCGTGCGTGCATGCGTGTGTGACAAGATCTCAGTATATAGTCTTGGCTAGCCTGAAACTCTATGTAGACCACAATGGCCTTGAACTTACAGAGATCCAACTGCCTCTGCCTTCTAGTGTTAGGATTATGCTTTCTAATTAATTTGCCTTTATTATGTCTGAATGTTCCAGTATCTTCATCTTGTTTTTAAGTCCTGATTTCCTGTAATTCTCTTGATTCTATTATTAAGACTTTCCATAGAACTTTTTTGTCTGAATTACTGAATTTTTCACTTTTAGTTTGTTTTTGTCAGTGCTTTTTATTGAATTCCATGTTCATATACTATATTGATTTTATTTATTTCATTCAGCTGTTATTTATGTTTTCTTGGAATTTATTCAGGAGTTTATATGTATCCCCTTTGATTTCTTTGAATATATTTTAAATCAGTTTTTTGCATTCTTTGATTGGAGTTTCATCTAATTCTTTCATTACCAGTATTAGTAATTTTGGAGAGGTTCTTTGGCTTTGGTTTTTCCTGTTTCTTGTTTGGTTGGTTGTTTGGGGTTTTGGTGTTTTGTTTTGTTTTGAATTGACACTTGTACATCTAACATTTTGTTGAAAATTTTTAAAATTATTTCATTGGAAATATTTAGAATATTCAAGGTAATAGTAGGAGTAAGATGTTCTTTTCCTCTACTGGATTAGGACCTGAGTTACCAAGCTTGATCTCCAGTGCTCCCCTGAGAGTAGAACGCTGTCCATAAGAGCAAACACTATCAAACAGTAGGCTGTGAAAGTACTGTGAAGCACTATCAAACTATTACTGTGAAAGTACAGTAATAGTTAAATAAAAAACATCATCCCTTAAATAACAGTCATGTTAGGAATTAAAGGACACTAGAATTCCTGTCTACTAATAATTAAAAACATATTATAGTTGTAAGTAGAAAGGCACAAGAGCAGAGAAAGACTACTGATTAGTATTGAGTTGATAAAGAAAAAGAAGAAAAAAAAAAGAAAAAGAAGAGAGAGAGATAGGGAAATGGCAAGATGGAGGTATGAGGCAGTTAAGGCTAAAGGGAAAGAAAAAGGAAATTTTTAAAAAGGTCAGTCAAATACCCTAAAACCACCCATCTCTTAGAAACCAGGGATATGGAGGCTCCACAGACCAGGCCAGCCTGTGTCCTTTGAAAAAGTTATTAAAAAATGGGGACAGGAGGAGGAGACTGACAGAAGTCACAGACACAGGCTGCTAAATCATCATTGGCTATTTCATAATGAAGGAATAATGTGATAGAAAGACCCCTGGGTGGGCTGTTGAGTGAGAATGCTGTCTGGTCTGCTTGCTGCTCCAGGTTTTGTGCTCTTAGAGTTCCTTCCCCAGGTCCCAGTGCCTATCCCACCCCTGACTGTACCTTATTGGAGTTGGGTTTAGGGTGCAGGGTCTGGCCCTGGGCAGTCTTCTGGGCTCTGCTTTGGGAAATCAAGCTACAGATGCTGGCCTAGTCAGTGGAAGGTCCTTCCCAAGTGATGCGTCTGGATGGTGTTTCAGGAGTCTGGTTTTGAATGCTGGCTGCAAGCCTGAAAGTTCCTCACAAGATCTTGATGCTGTTCTGGTCTCAGCAGTTGGGCTGCAGATGGTGGCCTCACCAGTTCTT
The DNA here is from genome assembly GCF_907164565.1 of Psammomys obesus. Taxonomy (NCBI): domain Eukaryota; kingdom Metazoa; phylum Chordata; class Mammalia; order Rodentia; family Muridae; genus Psammomys; species Psammomys obesus. Next base: position 5,873,866 of record NW_026585504.1, read on the forward strand.
CCTGATAGTCAGTGCTGGACCCTGAGTCTTTGTTCTTCAGCAGACTCTGGCTCCAAACAAGATTACAGCTTCCTCAATATTGTGCTGTTTAGGTAAAATTTCTACCCCATAATCTTTAGATTTTCTCTTGGTCAGGTTTCAGCATATATTCTGATAGCATTTGCTCTAAGTTTCCAAAAGTGTGGTACGTAGGGATTGCAAGGTTGTCATGTCACCGACTCAACAGATCTGATGCTAGGGAGAGCTGCTTCCTCCCATGCTGTCTCCACTCTCACTCCAGAATTTGCTTAGCTTTATGCATCAGTACATTTATACTTTTCTGCAAAATAAAACTTGGGTTTGTTTGTTTGTTTGTTTGTTTGTTTGTGACAGGTTTTCTCTGTGTAGCCTTGGCTGCCATAGACTCAATTTGTAGACCAGGCTGGCCTCAAAATCACAGCAATCCACCTGCCTCTGCCTCCCAGAGCGCTGGGATTACAGGCGTGCACCACCACGCCCGGCTGGAAATTCTTCTGTCATTTTTCTTCGAGTTGGGAATTGAGACAAGGTCTTCCTATGTGGCCCAGAATTGCCTCAAACTTGCCACCCTCCTGACTTAGCCTCCAGGAAAGTGCCACCACTAATTTTTTTTTCATTGCAGTGACATATATGTTAGTTTCACTGAAGTTCTACCATTCCCTGTTGCTCTGTGAGGTCACTTTTAATATTTTCTCTTAGCATTGTATGTCACACAATATCTGTTTTGTTTGTTTTTGAGGCAGAGTCTCTTCCTTGTGGCATAGACTTCAGAATAGAATTTACTGAGTAGGAAGGCTAGCCTCAGGCCAATGGTGAGCTTCCTGCTCTAGCCTCTCAAGCCCTGAGTTACAAGTGTGAGCTCCCACAATCCTTCTGAGTGTGTAGTTACAGGATGTGTGACATACCCAGCTTGTGTAGTATCTGTGTCTGTATCTGTCCACTCTTCTGTTCTATGTCATGTATTAGTTCTAGTACCCTCTGTAGAAGCTTAAGTACCACAGTAAAGTGCTGTCATGAATCATCTCCTGTATTTGAAATGATCTCTAAATTATTAATACTGTGTGATTATTAGAGAGTAATGACCAGAAAAGTTGTGTGTGTGTTGACAGATGTGACCACTACAGACTAACCTGTCAGCATCTGCTGTCCGTTAACAGCAGCACAGCCTTTGTTCGGTAAATTAATCTCCGCCTGAACTAGTTTGCGGAGCCCAGAGATTTATACTCAATGTCGTCCTTTTCTTGTGCCTTGCATAATGTCACTAACCTTATCTGGTTTATATTGACATCTTTAAAAGTTCATTTTGAATCTTTTAAAAATTATCCTTCCTATGACAAGCTAACATAGTATCTCCAGATTCGTGAACATAATGGAGTATGATTATAATCCTTGACTTAGTCAGGGACCCCAAAAGCTCTGCTGCTGAGGTGTTGTTGCTACAGCTCAGTCTCTGTTCTCTTGTCTCTTTCCTTTGCCCTTCCATATGAGTCTTTGTTTTGTTTTGTTTTTTGAGACAGGGTTTCATTAGGTAGCCCTGGCTGACCTGCAACACACTATGTAGACCAGCCTGGCCTAGAACTCACAAGCAATCCCCCTGCCTCCGCTTCCTGAGTTCAGGAATTAAAACTGTATACCACCACGCCTGATATCTGAGTCTTACTTTTAAGCTTTGTTCATTGGACAGAAATATTGCCTTACTTGAGTAGAAATCCTCAATACTCTGTATTCCTATATAATGAAATTTTCTTCTGTGGCTCGAGGCAATGGGTAGAATTTCTGGTGTGATGGGTCTGTATGAATGTTTGTTTTACATATAAATATCCAGCACCATTTGTTGAAAAGATCAAACTTTCTCCTTTGAATTGTCTTTGTTGAAAATCAACTGACCGTGTATATAGGTTTATTGTTCCCTAACAGGCCTTGTTGAATGCCTCTTGCTCCTTTATTCTACCTGTGGTGATCAGACTTGAAAGTTTTGCTTTGCTTTGCTTTGCTTTGCTTTGTTTTGTTTCCTTTGGGAGAATTTGTTCAGCATTGAGGAGCAGAGGTGCTGTCACATACGTGGGACAGGGAAAATGCCTGAGAACTGTGGGACCATTACTTATATGATAGGACAGTCTAGGCAGTAAAGGTCTGCCTTTACTCTGCCCCTATTTATTTCTCTTCTGTCCACATGAAGCTGGTGACAGATGCTTTGAAAAGAGAAAGCTGGGCTGCAGAGATGGGCAGCAGTTACGAGCATTGGCTAATCTTGTTGTGGGAATCTTTCTAGAATAAGCACTTTGACACCAGTGATTATGGATAGAAAAGAGCAGGTGTCACGGTAAACTAGAACAGCTCCTGGAAGGCCTCAGTTCCAGGTCCAGTTTGCATTCTCATTTTGTACTGTAAAACCACAAGATGGGGTGAGCAAGCAGAGAGATTTAATAGAACTGCATGGGAGTCAGCTTTTTTTTTTTTTTTTTTTTTTGCATATGTTGTAGTAGACTGGTGTAAGCTTTTGTGGTCACCTTGTTGAGGGCAACAACCCATTGTTTCAGCTGCTCCTCCAGGTCACTTTGTTCCAGGTAACAAATAAAGTCATGCTTGGAAATGAGCAGTACAGGTGAGGCTTTAAGTCAATCAATAAATAAAATCAAGTCAATAAATCAGTATCTAATCATTGGTCTTTTGTACCTTACTCTACTTTAGTCTCACAGAGGACTTGGGTTCAGTTACTAGCACCCACATGATGACCTACAAGCATCTGTAACTCCAGTCCCAGGGCATCAACACCCTCTTCTGGGCTTCCGCAGCCGCTGTGCACATGTGCACATGTGCACACCCATACACAGATAATAAAAATAACGATTTTAAAGAATGTGTCTAGGGACTAGAGCGATAACCCACCCCTGTGATAGCTCACAGCCATTTGTAACTACATTGGAGTACTTGACACACTCTCTGACCTCTGTGAGCACCAAGCATTCATGTGGTACACATATATACATATAGGCAAAACACTCATACACATAAAATAAATACGTCTAAAAATTAACAAAGAAAAAAAGAGAGAAAAGGGATCTGTTAGGTATTCTAAAATAACTGGACCCATTACTTCTTTCTGGGCCAGATGAGCAATATGACCTCTTTAGGGATGAGCTAGTTCCTGCCCAGCTGGAGAAGGAGAATTATGAACTCACCAGTGTGTCAGAAACAAAGAATAATCTCAGGGTGGCACAAAGGACCATGCAAAGAAAGCAAAAGGGTATGTGCACCAGAACCCAGGCTAGGAAGTGAATGAAAAAAATGAAATAAAGGGAGGGGGACATGACTACTCCAAAAGCATGGAGAAGATTTCTATGGCAGATGGAAGGGAGAAAGCAGGCAGAGGGAAAGTCCCACCTGAACATGGCCGGTAGACTAAAACCAACCATGAGAGGAGAGAGGAGAAGGGAGAGCAAGAGAGGAGCCACCAACCAAGAGAGTGGCCCAGGCTAGCCAAAATGGCTGAGTAGTTCTATAAGGTTCAGGCTGGGGAAAGGAAAGCAGAAGCCCAGCCTGTGGGAGGGAGAGATTTAGGGAGGAGCCCTTGGTGCTGAGTGAGAGTTGTCCTGGGGTTGAGGTCTAATGGGAAACACCCTTGGTTTTCATTCTAACACGAGCGGGTCTCTTCTGATTGGCTTGAGTCCAACCTCACAATCTTTCAAGATTGGCTAATTTTAAAATAATCATCACAAAGGAAATGATAGAAAGGGGAAAAGGTCAAGTTCTGTCAAGTTCTGGGAATGCAGAGGGGTCTTTATGTTAAAAAGTTTTACCAGGTAGGGGAGATTAAAAGCTTTACATACAGGTTCTACAAGGTGAGGGAGATTAACACAACACCAAACAAAAACCAAGACATTTCTCACAAATGGAGCAGATAAATCCAAAGTAGTTTAAACATATTTCCTTTGAAGACACCCAATAAGGAATGTGAATTTTACTTTTCCACATCAGCTGACAGTATGTTCTTTGGAGACAGGGTCTTTCTGTGTAGCCTTGGCCAGCCTTGTACTCATCATGTAGCCCAGGCTAGCCTTACACTCCTGTCCTTCTACCCCAGCTTCCAGAGTGCAGGAATTATAGGCACGTACTAAGCTGCCACACCAACTCTTTTAACGCTTTTCTTTTTTCTTTTTTCTCTCATTCTTACGCAGTTTCAAAAACTGTGTCTGTTCTGTTTGAGGCCCTAGAAGGTTAGCTGAGCTTCCCCAGATCAGGAGGCTTGGCACACAGGCTTGTGTAAGTGCACCTGACAGTGGTGTCTGGTTACTGCTGGAGTTACTGGGTGAAAGCCTGCTCTAGGTGAGGAGGGCCCCAACGAGGAGGTGCGGTGTCTTCAGAGAACAGCTTAGTTATGCTGACCATCTCATTAGGAGCCTTGAGTCTTGGGTGTGTGTGGGGGGGAAACAGGGCTTTTCTAACTTCCTTGTTTCTGTTAGAAGGATAAAGAATATTCTTAGTGTCACACAGAGAAACAAACAAAGTAGCCTAGCCAGCCAATTCTTTTGTTTAAAAAAAAAACAAAAACAGGTGAAACAAATCCAAACTAGTCTAGCAGAACAATGGGACAGGACCTTTGCTTGATTTTTATTCTAATAAAAACCAATAAAGGTGAGATTCTAAAGATGATCCAGGAGTAGAGGAAAGGATAGCCACTCGGGGACGTAGCAAGGTCTCCTGTAAGCATTTTGGCAGAGTATAGCCCATGTAGCGGCCTCTCCATCTTTCCTTCAAGGTCTCGTGTTAAACTAGGAGCGGGCTGCAGGAACGATGTGGTCAGGCTCCTATATAGTCAAGGCCCTCGTTTAGCCTGCATGGCTGTTTCTCTGTTTTTCTTTTCTCTGGCTCTGAGCCACACAAAAGATAGGCTGTGTCACCCAACCCAACATACCAATTAAAGACACAGGTGTTAGAAAAAGCAGGGAAAAGAGATGGAGCTCATGGCCTCATTAGAAAAAGGGTCAAATCACGGAGTACAGTGATGTCCAAGTCTGTCTTCCAGGTTCTGTTCAGGGTGCTGTCTTAAGCTTTCTGTGCATGCGTGCATGTGTGTGTACGTATGTATGTGTATGTGTAAGTGCTGGTTTTTAGACTTGTTAGTTTCGTTGTTTTTTTGTTTTTTTTATTTCTAGTATGGTTCAAGTTGGCCTTGGTTAACCGTGTAGCCAAAGATGATATTGAAATTTCTAATCTTAGTGCTTCCACTTTCTGAGTCCTGGGATTATAGGCATAGACTACCACCACACCCAGTTTTATGAGCTGCTATTTCTATCTTAAGGTTTAGGTTTAAATAGTGGGCAAGAAGCCAGGCATGGTGACGCACACCTTTAATCCCAGCGCTTGTGAGAGAGAGGCAAGTGGATCTCTGAGTTTGAGGCCAACCTGGTCTACATAGAGAGTTCCATGACAGCCAGGACTACACAGAGAAACCTTGTCTCAAAAGTCCAAAATGAATGAAATTAAATAAATAACTAGAAGACAAGAGCATGCTTGATTGAACAGTCATATCAAGGTGCTGTCCCACTCACCATGGGTTCGCCATTGTTGCAGCTCTGTTCTGTCCTGCCTGTTGACTAAGTTCTCAGAAGTGAGTGAACTCTCTTCCTGGGAGGCAGGTTCCACCTTTGACTGCTGTCAGGATTGCAGCTTTTTCCTTTTCCAGCATGTGATTCCTTGGGAAGTTTTAATTCTTTGGGGTCCATTATTTCAATAGTGGAAATACCAAAAGTAGGGACATAAGTGTCTCTCTATGGAGTATTTCTTCTCCTTCTGGGAAGGTCACATTATTGCCCTGGTACCCTCAAGGACACTGGACTCTAGCCCAAGGATCCAGCACTCCAGCTCTGACTAGCGTTCCTTTTCTTCTAGGGAATGTGCACTTCTTCTCTGGTGGCCTTCTGTTTTCTCACCGTCATCATGGAAGCATCATCATTTCCAAGGATCACATGAATTCTGTTTCCTTCTATGATGGGGTATGTAGATTTTCAATCCCTGGCTTTAATGCTCTAAAATACATCCATTTTCCCTCTCCGTTACTGTGCGGCACGATGTCAGGAACTGCAATAGCCATTGAAGCAAGCAAGCAAGGAGGATGAGCAGAAGCCTGTGCACTCTCAGAACACTTCCGTGCTTTGCTAGAAAGGCCTTCTGCTCAATAGAGCCAGCCCATGCCCAGTTTGGCCATCCCAAAGACAAGTAGGAAATAGCTGAAAAAAACCCTCCAATGGCTCTTCACACAAACTCAAGGCTCACACACTTCAGAGCTGGAAGGTTCATTCTGGCATGATGGGCTCTAACATATCTTTTAGACATAAGAAACATTGCTCACATTCTTCCCTAAGAACCACCCTCGTTTATCAGTCTACCCCAGTCTTCCCCTTGGGGAGAAGACGGTGGACCTGGGTTTCCCCCATCCTATACTCACTGGCCAGAGCATTGCAAGTTCTCTCAGTGCAGCAGTGGAGGAGATGCTGGGCCGTCCACTTGCTCTGGTCTCAGCCTCAAAGGACATTTGACAGCTAGAACAGAGGTGCAGTGAAGTGCTCTGGCGAGATGGCCCAACAGACGAATTCACGATCAAATCTTTCTTTAATAAAAACCTGCTGCCCTAATGGCTGTTCAGAAATTTGGGAACATCAACTAGGCAGATTGGGTGGCCTTATTAGATGAGAGAGACTTTTGGTTGGTTGGTTGATGGGTTGGTTTGGTTTTTCAAGTGTTACTGGGTGAAAGCCTGATCTCTACAGCCCCAATGAAGAGGGATCTGAGTCCCTCTTCCGACTTCATGGATACTAGGCACCAGAATGGCGCATACATATATGCTGGCAGAACATTCATAAAGTAAATTAAATCTTTAAAAACAAAACAGAAAAGAATGAAGAAGCATTGATAGAATTGCAGGGCTAATTTGTGGTGTTTGTGAATAGTTTTGTCTTTGTTTTTGTTTTGAGATAGGGTCTCTACATCATCCCGACAGTCCTAAAAGTCTGTAGACCAGGCTGGCCTTGAACTCAGAGCTCCACCTGCCTCTGTCTCCCAAGTGCTGGGATTAAAGGCATGCACTGTATTCAGGAGTAGATTAAAGGCCAGACTTTAAACTACAGGGTGAGTTTCAGGACAGCCAGGGTTACACAGAGAAGGCTTATCTGGAAAAACCAAAATAATAATAATAGTAAGCCAGATGTAGTGGTACCCGCCTTTTATCCCAGCACTTGGCAGGCAGAGGCAGGTGGATCTCTGTGAGTCTGAGGCCAGTCCGGTCTACAGGGCAAGTTCCAGACCAGCCAGAGCTACACAGAGAAACCTTGTCTCAAAAAAAAAAAAAAAAATTCAAATTAGAGTCTGAAGGCTTAGTGATGAAAAGTACTTGCTGCTCTTCCATGGAATCAAGCACCCTTGTTTAACAGCTCACAACTACCTTTAACTCAGACTCCAAGAGGATCCAGGCCCTTCTCTGGCCTCTCCTGGTACCTGCACTCACATGTAAACATGTACACATACTTATAATTTAAATAAATAAATATCTTTTTAATAAAAATAAATGTCTAGAATATTTAAGTAGTCTTAGCTTTAATTTTTTTTAACGAATTACTTACTGGAGGGAAGAGGCGCTCACACCCCACATGCACTCATGGAGGTCTGAGGGCAGCCACTTCAGGAATTCAAGGTCAGCCTCATCTACGTAGCTGGTTCTAGAACAGCCTGGACTATCTAATAGACCCTGTTTCAAACAAAAACTAATCATCATACATGTCTCTTTAAAAATTGAAAAAAAAAAAAAGTTCTAAAGAAGGAGTAGAGATGGCTCAGTGGTTGAAGTACTTGCCCAACCTGAGACTGGGCATTGTGGCATGGACCTTTAATCATAGCACTTTGTGAGTTCAAGCACATTCTGGTCTGCCTGCCTATGCCTCCTGCATGTTGGGATTGAAGGCTGGACCCTCCTTACTCTTTTGAGGTAGATTATCTTAATCACAGCTAGAATTTATTGATACAGGTTACCGAACTCAGTTCCTTTTCTCTCTCTTTCATCTTTTTTTTATAGAGGGTCTTTTTATGTCACCCAGGCTGGCCTGGAACTCATAGTTATCTAATGTTTTTTGTAAGGACACCAAAGCCATTGAATGAAGAAAGTATAGTCTTTTTTTTTTTTTTAATTGCTTATTTGCCCAGTTGATAGTGGTACACACCTTTAATCCCAGCACTTGATAGGCAAAGGCAGGCAGATCTGTGTGAGTTCGAGGCCAGCCTGGTCTCCAACCAGGGCTACATAGAGAAACCCAGTCTCAAAAAATATATATTTATGTACTTGTTTATCTTATGTGTATGTACATGTATGCCTGTGCACCACATGCTTGCCTGGTGCCCACAGAGGCCAGAAGAGGGTGTAGATTCCCTGGAACTGGAGTTGCAGATGGTGTGAGCCACCATGTAAGTAGTGGGAATGGAACCCAGGTCCTCTGGAAGTGCTCCTAACCACTGAGCCACCTCCAGCCTTGAGCATGGTCTTTTCAACAAATGACATTAGAGAAGCTGCATATTTACATACCAGAAAATGAATTTTATACCAGCTATAAAATGATTACTCAAAATATATCAAAAACCTAAACAGGAAAGCTAAAACAATAAAACTCTTAGAAGAAACAGTAGGGAAGAAGCTTCATGACTTTGCATTCGTCACGGACTTCGTAGATACTGCACCCAAAGCACAGACAGCAAAAGAAAAACTACACAAATTGAACTTCATCAAACTTAAGCTTTTGAGCTGGGCATGGTAATCCTATATGTGCCTGTAATCCCAGCACTCTGTAAGGCAGAGGTAGGCAGATCTCTGTGAGTTAGAGGCCAGCCTGGTCTACAGAGTGAGTCCAGGGCAGCCAGGGCTACACAGAGAAACTCTGTCTCAAAATAAAATAAAATAAAATAAAAAGTTAAGCTTTCTAGAAGCTGGAGAGCTGGCTCAGCAGTCCAGAGCACTTGTTCGTGCAGAGAACCTGGGTTCAGTTCCTAGCACCCACACAGTGGCTTTCACCATGCATAACTCTTCTCTAGTTCTAAGGGGTGTGCTGCTCTCTTCTGACCTCCTTAGATAGCAGACATGCACGTGGTGTACAAACATACATGCAAGCAAAGCACACACATAAAGTAAATACATACGTCTAAAACACCATTAGGCTCTCCAGGGTTGACTAGATGATGACTCAGTAAATGAAAGTAGTACAAGCCTGATGACTAGAGTTCCCTCACCAGACCTCATTGTGGGAGGAGAGAATCAGCTGCCCAAAAGCTGCCCTCTGAGTTCCATGTGTGTACTGTGGCATGCATGTACACACCTACACACGGTCTTTTTAATTACATTTTTATTTCTTTTTTAATGTGGGCTATGTGTGGAGGTCAGCGAAGAACTTGTGGGACATGATTCTCTCCTTCTACCATGTGGCCCTCCAGGGATCGAGCTCAGGTTGCCAGGCTTGGCAGCAATCACTTTTACTGGCTGAGCCATCTCACAGGCTCATATGATTTCTAGAAATCATGCTAGCTGATATGATGACTTCTGCCTATAATCCCAGCACTTGGGAGGCTGAGTCAGGAGGCTCACCATGGGTTCCAGGCCAGGCTAGGGTACAAAACAAAACCCTTTTCAAAAAATAAAGATAGGTTTAAGAAACTTCTGTCCATCAAAGGAGACTCTCAAAAGAATGAACAACAATCCACTGTGCGGCAGAAATCCTATATATGATAAGAAGCTAATACGGCCCCTGGGAGAGATGACACAAGCCTTAACCCTAGCCCTTGGGAACTGGAAACAGGACTGTAAGAAATTTAAGGTCATCCTCTACCACATAGTGAGTTGAATCCAACCTGGACCATGTCTCAAGTCTCCCCCGTACCCCCTAAAAAAATTACCTTAGAAGGAATTTTGAGATGACTTTTTAGTCTGGGAAAATATATATCTAAGCCACTGTGACAACACATGCCTCTAATCCCAGCTGTTTGGGAAACTGAGGCAGGAGAATTGTCAGTTCAAGGCTGCTTGCACCTTTGGTGAAACCATGCCCCCCCCCCCCCAAAAAAAAAGACCCTGTAGTGCCAATATCTTCTGTAGCTGGGAGTTGGAAAGCATGTTTGTTATTGAATTCAGTAAACCATTTCCTGTGAAAGTAAATGAAAAGCAATTGGTCCTGTGTGTCCTAACTTAGTGGGACTAAAATCCTGCAGATGGGTTCTCTTCTGATGCTCTTCTTCTTCTCTCTAGAATTCCACAAGCATAGTGGCCGTCCTTCTCATAGAATTCCGAAGCTCATTACTTCCTCATCTCCCGGTTCAGTTCCATGGATCAAGCAATTTTCTGATGATTGCCCTTTTCCCCAAATCAAAGATATATCAAGCATTTTACTCTGAGGTAACATCAGTTATCAATTTAGCAAAACAACGACCTTTTTTTCTCTTAGCAATTTAAATGTTAAGATAATGTCTTAGAACAAACTAATGGTGTTAAAAAGCCAGGAGACATGGCTCATTCCTTTAATCCCAGAATTTGGGAGGCAGAGCAGGTAGGTGGATCTCTTGTGAGTTTGAGGCCAGACTGATCTCTATAGTGGATTTCAGGCCACCTGAAATAACATGGTGAGACCCTGTCTCCAAAAAAGGTGGGGACTGGGGACCCCTGAAAAGATGGCTTAGTGGGAAGAGCACTGTGGCCGCTCTTACAAAGATTCCACCATGTGGATTCTCAGTGCCTATATGGTGGCTCACAACCATCTTCAACTCCAGTCCCAGAGGATCCAATGCCCTTTTCTTGCCTCTGAGGGCAGTACATACAGGTGGTACCAAACATGCAGGCAAAATACCTGTACAAATAAAAATAAATGTTTTTTTTTGTTTTTTTTTTTTTTAATTAGAAAGAACTAACAGTGATGGCGTTAAAGTGGGAGTTGAAGCCAGATGTGGTAGTGGAGACCTATAGTCCTAGTACCTATGAGGTGGAAGCAGGAGGAGCAGGAGTTCAAGGCTAGCCTAGCCTATATCAGACACTCTCTAAAGACAATAACAACAAAAACATTGAAAACCCTTGTTGAGAAGACTTAGGGAGGAGTGAATTCATAATCCCTTTGGTTTTTTAATGGTGAAGGATGGGAGCCTACAGAAATGAATCTGCTTGTCCCCTCTTAAGTAACAATGAAGTTTATTTCCTTTCTAGCTGTTTATTAAATAGCAAGCTCTCCCTACTGGGCTAGAACTCTCTATCCCACCCCATGTCCTCCTTCCCTGTGGTTTCAGTTCCCTCCCTGCCTTTCAAATGTCCTACATGGTAGTCTGCTCACTGCACATGCTCAGTACGAACTATATAAAGGAAGGAACTTACCAGGAATTCATTAATTCCCTGGCTACACAAGGCATAGTGTCACATGCCTATAATTTCAGCACTATGCAGGTAGAGACAGAAAGAGTTCTAAGACTAACCTCAGCTACATGGCAAGTGTGAGGTCATCTTAGGCTACATGAGCCCCTGTTTCTAAAAGGTAGTGGAGATGAGTGAATTATGTGATACACTTAGAGACTACACAGTAGCCGAAGCCAGAATAATGTGTGGCATCACCACTGGTAGAAGTTCTTGGAAGGATGTGGTTATAGAAGCTTATGAGCAGTGTCCCTCCGTCATGGCAGTCATAGAACACAGAGGACCAAAGACTGTTGGCTGAGGAGTTCTCATCAGTCTGTGCCTCTCCCTGCCTTCCTCCTGCTTGTTCCACCTGGGAATCTGGACATAGCCTTTAAAACGATTCCCTGCAGCTGTCTAGCCCTCTGGCTCTGAGCAGCAGTTTCTTGAGGCCACCACTGCCTTCTAGTCCTGCCACCAGGGAGAGAACATGCTCTTGCAGCCAGAACAGTGTTACTGATACCATCTTCCAGCCTTCCTGACTTCTGGAAGGTCTCTGAGGACCGGAACCAGGAGCAGCATTTCTGGCTCTGAAAAACACTCAACAAAATTGCTTTCCGGCCTCATTTTTGAAGCAAACTTGCTTGTGATAATGTTTTTCTCTGCACTGACAGTGTTGATTTTCAACAGTCATCAGATCCCATGTGTATTCCATATCCTGTTGTTGGGTTTAAAGTGTTCTTTGTTTAAATTCTGTTTTGTTTAGGTCTTCTCCCCCTGGCAACAGCAGGATAACTCAGGGCTTTCTTTAAAAGTGATCCAGGAAGATGGATTATCTGTGGAACAAAAGAGATTGTAAGTGGCTGTCTCCAGTGTTTGTGCTAGATGCCCTAAGCTTTGTGGGTATGCTTTCTCTGCAGGGTGACTCACATTATATAACAGAGGGGTCCTGACTTCTAAAAGGGCCAGCAGTCATGTCATGTTGCCAACATGCAGGTAGTGGGTGTGCTTGGGGAAACAGGTAGACAGGAAGTCCAAGCTGGGGGTATGGCTCATTTGGAAGAGCACTTGCCCAGCATGCAAGAAGGGTTTGATCCCATCCCTGCATAAACCAGGCATGGTGGCATACTCCATAATCCCAGTACTTGGGATCTAGAAGCAGGAGAATCAGAAGCTTAAGATCATACTCAGCTATATCACAAGTTGGAGGCTAGTCTGGGCTGCATGAAACCCTGGAGAGAGTAGTGGGGAAGGAAAAATTCGCTGATGTCTTATCTAGATTTCTGCTGCTGTGATAAAGCACCATGATCAAGGCAGTTTACGGAAGGAAAGATTTATTTGGGCTCATAGTTCTAGAGGGGTAGAGTCCATGATGGTGGTGTGCAGGCAGCAGGTGGCTGGAACAGTAGCTGAGAGCCCACACATCTCAAACCACAGACAGGAGGCAGAGATAGCAATGACATAGCACCTCCAGCAAGACCACCTTCCTTACTTTCCCCAAACAGCTACCAGCTGGGGACTAGGTATTCAGATATCCAAGACTTACGAGGGACATCACGTTCAAACCACTACAACTGAGAATTACAACCTGAGACCACTGTCAAAAAAATGAGAGGGCGCCTACTATGGGCATGCCATTTGTCCTGCACTGGTCATACTGTGTCAGAGTCCATGCAGTGATTATTTTGGAGAGGTTGATTGTTTCATCTCTGGCTTGGAGGCCTCAGAACGAGCTGTGTAAAGCACCTTTGGGGAGGGGGCTACAGCACTAATGGGAGCCTTTGGTGATTTAGGCATGCCAGCGCACAGAAGCTCTTCAGGGCCCTGGCGCATCCTGCGGAGGAGTGGAGCTCCCCAAAGCTGCTCTCAGCCAAACTCCCTGAGTTAGACCGGTGAGTTCTATGCATCTGGCTCCAGATGTTTACTGTTTCAGCTTTGGAAATGTAGAACTGTGTTGGTTCTTCCTGAGCGCCTTTATTTGTAGCTTCTTACAGGTGCCTGAAAAGGGGAGTAGTTATATGTCACATACACTTTTGTATCATAGAATCTCTAAAGGCTTATGTATTAGCACTTAGGTAAGAAGTTACTAATGTGAATGGATGTGTCAAGTAAGGCTGGTGACAGTGATGTGACAATTGTCATTTTCTAGGTTTCTCCAGCATTTTGCCATTGGTAGCATTGGTCAGGAGCCTGTGATGCGAACCCATCTTCCAGGCCTGCTGCAGCAAGCTGAAATCAGCTCCACTCGTGGATTAGAAAATGACAAGGTAGAGGAGTTCACCAAACATGCTGGGACTTTACAGTGGGATAATCTGCAGGCCTGTGTCAGTTAACAGGGCCCAGGTGGAATGTCCTTAAGTGTGTCTACCTCCTTGAACACTGATAATGATACACACGAAACCCTTTTTGTACAATGACTGTGGCCAACCCTGACATCTTGTTGTGCCCTCTTTTGCTTCTCCAGGTCTTTTAAACTCCGGCTGTGTGTTCTCAGGCTGTCAGTTCTTTCTGGTTGTAACAGTGACTTGACCTGGCAGTGGCTGACAGTGTGCTGTTAATAAAGGGAAGCTGCCCATGTTGCAATCACCGGGGTGGGGTGATACTCCAAGCATTTTCCTCCCTAGAGTAGACCTTAATGGGCTCATGCCTCGTGCTTCCCTTCACTTGCCTCTGCCCACCATGCCTTTGGAAGTCATATATCATAGTTTGTTTCCGTACAGGTCTGAAAGATACTCATCCACAAAAGGACACAGCACTGTGCAATTAGAATGTTCCATTTTTCCTTTAGATGAGAGGGAAAGAATAAAAGGAAAATTTCTACCTTGTGGTGTTTTACTTAAAAAGTTCTATAGGACCAGCCTTTAAGTAAGAGAACCCAAGTGACTTTTTGTTTTGTTTTGGTTTTGGTTTTTTCAAGATAGGGTTTTTCTGTGTAGCTCTGGTTGTCCTGGTACTTGCTCTGTAGACCATGTTGGCCTCTAACTCAGAGATCTCATCTCCCTGCTTCTGCCTCCTGAGTGCTGGGATTAAAGGCGTGTGCCATCTTCGACCAGCAGGAGTGACTCTTAAAAAGCCTATACCTACGGCTGGAGAGAAGGCTCAGCAGTTAGGAGCATTGGCTGCTATTCCAGAACAACTGAGATTGATTCCCAGCACCCACATGACAGCTCACACGGTTTATAAGTCCAGTTCCAGGGAATCCTTGCTTCCAAGGGCGCTGCACGTACACGGTACACAGACATCCATATAGTCAGAACATCCATACACACACATAAAATAAAAATAAATAAATAAATGCTGAAAAAAAGAATCCCACACCCACCATCTTGAGTGTATACCATAGATGTTTGTGTTTCTCTTCCGACATATGAATTAAGGGACTGAGAAATGGGCACTGGGGGTAGGTAACAGGACTGGGAGAAAGCTATGGGAGGAGGAATAACACAGTCTGGACTGTATTTGTACTCTTTGGAGAGCATAAAGGAACAGATTAGAAGCTTTGGTCCCAGGGTGGAGGGCAAGCTTGGGGCTCCACAGAAGAGAGCCAGTAGCTGTCTCTGTGCTTATGCGACCAGCTGCTGCTGAGTGCCACCAGGCTTAACAGTGTGGATTATCCGTGGCTGGCCTGTCTTAATGAGCCTCACATTTTGTGAAATAAAATGCATAGCCAAGTATAATAGCACATGTCTGTGTCCTAGTATTCAGGAGACTGAGGCAGGAGGATCATTGCAGCTTTGAAACCATCCTGGGTGACACAGTTTCAGGCCAGCTTAGGCTACAGAGAAAACTTTTTCTCAAAAGAGAGAGAAGGACATGCTGTAACCAGGCCTTCCTAGGCCTTGTCATCATAATAGACCTTCTCCTGTGATTGCATGATTCTTGTCTTCCCCTGCTGTTCTTCCTTGCTCAGCAAATTCCTTTTAAATGGCCTTGGAATATCTACCAGGGAAACCTGGTTCTGTGTGCTGGTGTAATGCAGTTAGGCTCAGCCGGTGGCTTCTCTCCTTTTTCATGAGAAGCTGTAAGAGAGCTTATCATGCCAAAAGTTATGACTCAACATAGGTCATGTGGCTTGGCAGACACAGGCAGCCCACAGAAGCATCTTCATTTCCCCTACTCACCAGGCCTCCAACATCAGTAGAGCTGGAACACTTTCTCAGACTTCCTTTCTGCTCCCTAAGAAATGTTGTTACAAATACAATATCCCTCAATGTCTCTACTGGAGGTCCATGGTCTTAAGCAAGTTAGGCTCTCTAAATGCCTTTTCTATTTTAAGTGATACAGTGATATATATTAGAAATTTGGTGACTATGCACATTAAGTGAACTTCATGAATCCTCACACCTCCCTTGTAAGGTAAGTGGGTGTCTTAGCTTAGTTTCTAATGCTGTGATGAAACACCATGACCAAAAATAAACTTGGAGAGGAAAGGGTTTATTTCAGCTTTCAACCGTCTGAGGGAAGTCAGAGCCAGAACCTGGAGGCAGGAGCTAATGCAGAGGCCATGGAGGGGTGCTGCTTACTGGCTTGCTCAGCCTGCTTTCTTATAGAACCTAGGGCCACCTGCCCAGGAGTGGCACCACCCACAGTAGCTGGGCCTTCTATCAATTTGCAATCAAGAAAATGTCCGCCAGACTTGCCTCCAGGCCAATCTGATGGAGGCAGTTTTTCAGTTGAGGCACCTCTTCCCATTTGACTCTAGCTCCTGTCACGCTGACAGAAAACTGCCTAGGACAGTAGCTGTTGTCGTTCACTCTAGATCAAGGAGCTAGTGAATAGTGGTGCTGGGCTTCAAACCCAAAAGCCTTGCCCTGGAGATCGGTGTCTTTCTCTCTTGCACAGCGTTCCTCAGTTGAATTAGAAACCCACATGACTTTTCTTTCATGTAGGTTATCATCAGCATTGTAACTGGTCTCCCAGGCTGTCATGCTAACAAGCTCTGTGCTTTCCTGGTCACTCTGCATAAGGAATATGGCAGGTTAGTATCTGGTGTGGGACACCTTCAACATCTACTACAATTTAACATGACGGTGCTGGCACAGCAGTCACACATCATCTCTCCATTCAGACACTGTGCTTAGTGTCTTGTTTAGGATTTACAGCTTAACCTGATCCTCACAGCTAGTGATTTTGTCCTATAAACTTCCTTTTGGTGAGAGGATGGACTCTCATGTAGTTCAGGCTTGCCTTGAACTTGCTGTAACTATATCTGAGGGTGACCTTGGATTCTTGACCCTTCTGCCTCCATCTTTCAAGTGCTGGGTTATAGGCATGAGCTACTGCACTCAGCTTGCATGTGCTCTTCCTCCCTCCCCTTCCCCCTTTCTCACTCTCTTCTCCCTCTCCTTCCTTTCTTTCTTCTCTCTCTCGCCCTCTCCTGCTCCGTCTCCCGACTCTTGACTCTGTCTCTCTGAGAACAGTAGCTAGAGCGGCCTTAATCATTGGCAATCCTCTTCTTCAGCTTTCTGAATGCTAGCATTATGGGCATGTGCCACCATTCCTGGCTCTTGTTCTAGAACATGGTGAATTCTTGGCCTTGCCTATTTCTTACTAGCTTTACCAAGCATGAACCCAAAGCCATTTTATTCAGGAACTTACTTCCAGGTTAGAAATCTTTCTCGCTACTGAGGCCTCCTGGCCAGACATTACCTGGCTCTCACACACACACATACTCCTACCCACCATGAAAGGATATTTCCTACCAGAAAGCTCCAAGGATTTTGGTTTCAGGATACTGAGCTTCTAGCCCAGCTAGTGCCCGCTGTCTTTTTCTGTGCTGCCACAGTAGCTTTCTCTCCATAGTCCTGGCAGCATATCCTTGAGAATACTGGTCACGTTTAAATCCACGACTGGACATCTCAGGACCAGGCTGTGTGCAGCCTTAGCTAAGACTAACGTTGCTGCTTCCAGGTGGATGGTATACCGCCAGATCATGGACAGCTCTGAATGCTTCCATACGGCACACTTCCAAAAATACCTTTCCAGTGCCCTGGAGGCCCAGCAGAACCGCTCTGTCCGCCAGTCAGCTTACATACGCAAGAGGACCAGACTGCTGGTGGTACTACAAGGGTGAGTGTTGGAGGCCTGGGAATGGAGGTGAGGATGGGAACCTCATCATTGCTATTACTGAGTATGTGCCCTAATGCTCCACGCTCCTCAGAAAGGCCAGGATGCTGTGGCCATACTGAGGCTAAGGGTAACTGACAGCTACACATGATTAAATTTTGGCTTGTATGTTGGAATATCACCAAGAGAAATTAGGGAATCTGGTAAATGTTTTCTGGTAATTCTTAGTGTGATAGTAGTCTTCAAACCTTGTCATCTAGACATGGGAGCCTCATGTTTTACTCCTCCCTTTTTTGGAATTACAGATGTGGCCCCTATTTAGTTTTTAAAGGCCCCCCCCTTCCCCAATAGCTATTCCAGAAGACTTTCATGGCACCTACAATGAGAAATGTGCATAGTGCAGTTGAGCAGGGAGTTTCTGCTTCATGACTGATGCCAAGCTGTGACTGTAGGTTCCTAAATCCTAAGTCCCTGGTAAGTACTATTATTGTCAGAGGAAAGGTGGACCCCTCTGTCTGTCTGTCTGTCTGTCTGTGTGTGTGTGTGTGTGTGTGTGTGTGTGTGTGTGTGTGTAGTATGTAGATGGATGTATCTGTATAAATGTGCATCCCTGTGTGTTCACACATAGAGCCAAAAGAGGACATGCTATGTCTTTGCATTATATCCTTGCTATATCTCTGACTTATTCCTTTGAGTCAAGGTCTGAAATTGGAGCTAGGCTGGCTGCCTCCTGTCTCTGTTTCTCATAGCACTGGGGTTTTACAGGAGGTTACAGGGGTTATAGCCATGTCGTCCCTTTTTTTTTTTTTTTTTTTTAACCTTGGTGCTGGGGATTCAAACTCACATCTTCATACTTACCTAGCAAATGCTTTACTCACTGAGCCATCTCCCCAGCTAACAGGGAAGATTGGCAGAGTGTGTGCCAGTGCTCCAGAGAACTCCTGATCACCAGCCTTCCACAGAGGAGTGCCTTGCAAGTCCTTTATCACCTGGGCCCAGAAAGGACTGTATTGGGCTAGGAGAACAGAACAGGGCCTGGGCTTGTTTCTGTGTTGTGCCTGTAAAGAAGCTTCGTGCTCTTTCTCATAGTAATTAGTGTTTTCAGAAGGCTGCTTGTTTCCCGTAAAGAATAGGCCCAGATCCAAAGCTCTGTTTGGGCTCCTGGTTGTAATGATGGGACCTGGGAGGATTAGGATGGTGTCTCTGAGAAGAAAGGCAGGTGGGAATGTGTACCCTTAGGGTCTTCCTGCACTGATAGGCCTTGTTGCAGTTTTTAGGTCTGCAGTTTTTCTTCTGCCAGCCCTTGATGCCATTCCTTCGGGTTTTCTGTTACTTCTGCTAGTCAGAGGACTGGGTCAAGCCAGCATCACTACCTTCTGCCCTTGTCAGAACTGAGAGTCACTGGAGGAGGACCTGCCAGCTTGTCAGTATACACAGCTAAGGTCATTTCAGGAAATATTGTTGATTCCTTATTTCTCACTCCACAAGTCTGTAAAAATGTTCACATTGTGACTGCTTCTGGTCTGCTATAAGAACCAGCTCATGCAGCACAGACTCAGCATTCACCCAGTCACAGCACAGAGTATGAAGGACACCAAAGGATGCCCTAATGTACTCAAGTCAGAACAGTTAAACCCAGCCGTAAGTCCCACACCTTAAGTCCCAGCAGTGGGGAGGTAGAAACAGGAAGATTGACCTTTGGCTACATGAGTTCGAGGCCAGCCTGGATTATATGAGAATAGCAGCTAAATGTTGTAGGTCTTAGTTGAGCATGGTGGCACATGCCTTTAATCCCAGCATTCGGAAGGCAGAGGCTGGCAGATCTCTGTGAGTTCCAGGATGGCCAGGGTTATACAGAGAAACCCTGTCTTGAAAAACAAAACAAAAAACAAAACACACACACACACAAAAGCTTGGGCTCTTATAGATTTGACCCTTTTTTTTTAGAGCCAACAGATAACATATAGTTGCCTGTGTTATAGCTTTCACAACTCCTTGGCATTAGACAGTATTGAGGCTGTTAGTAAAGGAAGATGCCAGGGACTCCTCATATCAAGCATTCGCTCCTTTTATTTTACTATGTAAAATAATTGAGGCTAGCCTATGAGAAATGAGACCCTATCTCAAAAACAAAACAAAACAAACAACAACAACAAAACAAATAAAAACTCCCTTTATTTCATTTTTGAACTCACAGCTGTAGTCCATGTCAAAGCTCAACACCATAAGCCTCTGAGATGGTACTAAGTTGAGTGGAAACAAGCCACTGTGGAGACTACAGCAAACTCTGTCCTGTAGCAAAAGTTTTTCTCCAAAGACTCACTGATGATGGGATGGGGGCTGGAGAGATAGTTGAGCAGTTAGGAGTATGTGTTGATAAGAGTGCTTGCTTTTGTCCCAGAGGGCCTGTGTTTGAGTTTCAGAACTCAAACTAGGCAACTTACTGCCACCTGTAGCTCTAGCTCCAGAGGATCTGCTGTCCTCCCTGGCCTCTGTGAACACCAGCATGCATCTGACATACATAGATTCACACATACGAGAAAAACAAAATTAGCACTGCAGAGATGGCTCAGAGGTTAAGAGCACTGGCTGCTCTTACAGAAGACTCCGGTTCACTTTTTAGCACCCACATGGTGGCTTACAATGGTCTCTAACTCCAGTTCCAGGGGAATCTGACACCCTCTCTGGCCCCCATGTGGGTACTGCATGCATGTACATGTATACATATATACACTCATACACATAAAAAATAGAAGCTGAGAGCTGGAGAGATGGCTCAGATGTTAAGGGCACTGGATGCTCTCCCAAAGGTCTTGAGTTCAATTCCCAGCAACCATATGGTGGCTCACAACCATCTATAATAAGGTTTGGTGCCCTCTTCTGGCCTGCAGGTGTTATATGTAGGCAGAACACTGTATACATAATAAATAAATTAAAAAAAATAGAAGCCGAGATTTGAGAAACAAGCCAAGTGTTACAGTACATATCTGCAATCCTAGCACTTTGTAGGCTGAAGCAGAAGGGTCACAAGTTCAAGGCCAGCTTGTTCTAGGTAGCAAGTTCCAAGCCACCATAGGGCTACATAGTGAGAGCCTCTGTAAAATAAATAAGTAAATAACACTGGAGCAGCCAGACACTGTGGGGAGACGGTCCTCCCTGAGGCTCTGCCGGTTGAGCAGGACAGAGGAGGGTGTTCTAATCTGGGATAAAGCCCAGGGCCGTTTTACAGGTGAGTTGTTTGTAGGAACTCAGGACATGGCTCTGGCAGGCTGGGCGCTCACCCCTACCTCCCACCCATCCCCCAATGGCCCACACAGACTCAGGTCCCTGACCTGCCAGGCTGCCATCAGGGTTGATGTCTCTCCATAGATTCAGAGCTTTGATAGTAGTCTGGGTCCCATGGGACAGTGCTGTCCCCTGTGAGGGGAAGAGGCCCTTCTTAGAGCAGCCCCAAGGTCTGCTGGAGGTCGGATGTCCAGTTTATTGATCTGTGTTGCTTCAAGCTTCAGAGAATGTAGCACTGAACAGCCACTGATTGCACACACAGTGACCAAATAAACGAGGAAAGATGTGGCCAGAGATGCTCACAGAGAAAGCAGAGTAACAGAGACTGTAGCTGAGAGTCAGTGCTTTGCAGAGAAGCTGGTGGGAGGGGTACAGGGGAAACCAGGAGCATGGCCACCATTGCAGTGTGTGTGAAGGCACCAGATGTCTCCATGACGCCACTTAGTTTGGCGTGGAGCACTCAGCTAGCGTGTGCACCACTCCGTGAGTTCCGTCTCCAGCACCACAAACACCAACAAAGTGACACTTGAGCAGAGACCTGAAGGAAGCCAGCCAGGCAGATGGCAGCAGAAAAGAGCATTCCAGCCCGAGGCGACAGGGCACAAAGGTAGAGGTGTGCTGGCATGTTCAGAGAGGACCCAGGAGGCCAGCATGGTTGGATTAGGGGAAGGACAGGATGAATGATGAAATTCCCTGCTGGCTGTGAGAGGTGAGAAGGTACAGGGCTGCCTGGCCACTGTAAGGGCCTCTGCTTTTGCCCTGAAAACCACTGGAGGGTTTTGGGCACAGCAGTAATGAGATCTGTCAGAGGGCTTAGCACAGCCCTGTGGTTTCCGTGTTAAGAGCAGTTTGCAGTAGTGAGGCAGAACAAAAGTAGGGGTCAGCTGGGAGACCATTGTGGTGGCCTAGGTGAAGGACAGTAGCTGTCTGGGCCCAGTGGGAGTGTTGGCAGTGATCTCTTCCAGATATACACTGAGACTGAGAAAAAAGTGGAATCAAAGTGGACATGGCTCTCTTGGCCTAGCATCTGAAAGAGTAAAGAACCCTGGGCCTAGAGTAGCAGGAACCTGGGAGGAACCGGTTTGAGGGCTTAGATTACAAACACTCCTAAGGGAAGACCTCAAAGTGACGGATCTGATGACCTTGGGGAATGGGAGGAGAGGGGGAAGGAAGGAAGGACAGCAGATTCTGGCAGGAGCTCCTGAGTTATGAGTAGGAAACACAGCCCCGCCCTTGTCCAGCCCTCAGAGCCCCTGCCACTCTGTTCTGACCTCAGAATAGGCTGGCTCTTCCACACACACTTCCCCTTCAGGGAAGCCAAAAGAACTTGGGAGTGAAGCAGTCCGTTGTGGACTCTGGGGGTAACGCAGGGACTCTATGGCAGCCTTTCTCTTGGGGTCTCCCTTCAGCCCTCACCCACTCAGCACTCACCGCTCCCCTCTTCCCCTATTCTGTAGCCCTAACCAGGAAGCTGACCCTGTGCTCTCTCCTTTAGCTACACGGATGTCATTGATGTTGTCCAGGCCCTGCAGACTCACCCCGACCCCAATGTCAAGTCCTGCTTCACCATTGGTGCCGTCACAGCGTGTGTGGAGCCCCTGAGCTGCTACATGGAGCACAGGTAGACACCTGGGAGGGCCTCCAGCCCACAACATGGTGTTGACATGAACTGTGGTGATTTTCCCTTCCCGCCATGAGACAGGTCTTTATGCTTGTTTGGCTTGTGAAACCATACAATAAATGAGACTATGGACGACGGGCTTCATTAGCCCTGTGAGAGCAGGAGCCTTGTCTTTTCATGCTTAGTCACAGCTGTTGGAGGTGGGCAGCCCAGGGTTGGGGGCTGGCCACATGGATATAATGGGCCCGATTATATATATTCAATCCCAAGCACTGCAAAAAATGGTAGAGGGGGAAAGAAAGAGGGAAGGAAAAAGGGAAGGAGGGAGGAAATACATAAATCTGACAAAAGCTAAATGTGGTGGTTAAATGCCTATAATCCCAGCACTCAAGAAGCAGGGATGGGAAGATCGCTACTTAGAACCCAGCCTAGGCTACAATGAAACTCTGTCTCAAATTTAAAAATACTTGACTAAGTAGGTGCTCAAGGCCAGCCTGACCTATAGCAGAGTGAAATACCCTGCCTCAAAAAAAAAAAAAAGAGAGAGAGAAAAAAAAGTAAAACAAACAAGGAAGCAATAAATGAGTATGCCAACATGAGTACAGACATGGTTTTAATAAGATATGATTGGAGGTAAGTGTATAATTAAATACAGAAGTAAAGCTAAATTAAGTGAATATTTAAATACGAACAGCAGCATAGGGTACAAGAAACCCTGTCTCTAATAACAAAAAAAGAAACACCAGTATCTTTTAGTTGGCTTAAGAACAAAGCCACCAGCAGCAGTGGTGGTGCACAATTTAATACCAGCAACTTGGGAGACAGAGTCAGACGAATCTCTGTGAGTTTAAGGCCAACCTGTTCTATAGAGCTACTTCCAGGACAGCCAAGGCTACACAAAGAAACCCTGTCTCAAAAAAAAAAAAAAAAAAAAAAAAACAAAAAAACAAAACAAAACAAAACAAAAAAAAAACCAAAAAAGAAAAGAAAGCCACCATATTAATTGGAAGGACAAGAATATAAAGATATTAGACATTTCATTCCATTCTTAAGAAGTCATGCATGCACACGTGGTGGTTTGAATGAGAATGCCCCTGCCAGGGGCTCATGTATTTGAATGCTTGGTCCCCAGTTGATGGAACTGTTTAGGAAGGATTAGGAGGTATAGCCTTGTTGAAGGAGGTGTGTCACTGGCTTTGGGGTTTCAAAAGGCTGGAGTGATTCCTAATTCTTTCTGAAGTCCTCCTATTTGTGGATCGGTATGTAAGCTCTCAGCTGTTCCTGCCACCCTCCCTTTGTTCCTCCAACATGACTCTAGCCACCTGAGGCCAGCTAAGCACTTTCTTTTATGAGTTGCCTTGGATTATCACAGCAATACAAGGTCAACATAAAGTCCATGTGTTTGAAATACTTATCTCTTCCAGCTTTCACGCCAGCAATTCATCGGCCCCTTCCCTTGTCAGAGGTTTTATGTCCAGCCTTCTGATAGGATATGATGCCTTATGGGAAATCTTTGGTCCCAAGAAAGCCCTAAGTGATTGCACTTCAAAATCATAGGCACTTAATGACACAGATACTTCTAAGAATATATTTGTTGTATAGCAGGTGTGTAGTGGACTGTATAATCACACACACACACACACACACACACACACACACACACATCAGTGAAGTCAGCCTCTGGTGTGGCTATTGCTTCCTTTGTTCCTGTCTTTTGGACCTGCTTTTAGCACACAGGGGTTCCTCCTGAGAATCTTAAACCGTGAAAGAGTCGGGCAAGAGAACTGGATTCACAGCCTAAAATAGTATTCACCAAACTTGGTTCCTGTGGTGTGTTACCAGCTATTGTGTGTGCTCCTACACATCTCATAGCTGATTTGGGAACTGTGGAGCTCTGTGGAGCTGGACTGACCTAGACCTTGCTACAGGCCTTTGGTGCGGAATGCCTTGAGCAGGGTGCTTAGCCAGCTTTTCCAGTCCTCAGCTGACTCCTCCTCTGCTAGTGTATAAGAGCAAAATTCAGTCAGTCTGCCTGCTTGTCTACTGCTCGTTTTGTGTAGATGTGATGCAAGGCAGCTGCTCTGAGCAGTGGACAGCTCCCTTCTCTAAGAGGAGCATTATAACATTGAAAATTTTTTCTTACTTTCATTTTAATTATCTATTTTTTTTTTTTGAGACAGGGTTTCACTATGTATCCCTGACTGTACAGAGGTACAGAGATTGCCTGCCTCTACATCCCTAGTTGCTGGAATTAAAGTCCTATGAGTGATTTTTTTTTTTTCCTTCAGCATACTAAAGAGACAAAGATCCTCTCCATCTTGTTTTTGTTTGTTTGTTTGTGTCTGTGTTTTGGAGATGGGCCTCTGGAAACCCAGCTGGTCTTGATTTGTAGGGAAGAATACCTCCATCTCCTAAGCCCTGCCTTAGCCTCTTTAAGTACTTCCTGTTACAGGCCTGCACCACCATACCCGATGCTAACGGATCTTCCCACCTCTCTCTTCCTCTGTCCAGTCAGTCAACTTGCTGCTTCTGTTCTGTTCTGTTTTAGATTTGAGAGGAGGATTGGGCTGAGGGTATAGTTCAGTTGTAGAGTGCTTTCCCAGCACACAGAGTGCTCTGGGTTTGACCCCCCAACACTTAAAAAAAGACTAAAGAGGAACTGAGGTCATAGGCTACACATAAAGAGACAAGAAAAACATGGCAAGTCCAGCCATGTGTCACATGCCTGTAATTCTAGCACTTGGGAGACAGAGGCAGGAGAATCTCTGTGGGAAGAAAGAAAGAGAGAGAGAGAGAAAAAGAAAGAGAGAGAGAGAGAGAGAAAGAAAGAGAGAGAGAGAAAGAGAAAGAAAGAAAGAAAGGAAAGAAAGAAAGAAAGAAAGAAAGAAAGAAAGAAAGAAAGAAAGAAGAAAGAAAAAGAAAGAGAAAGAAAGCAAAGAATGGTAGGGCCAGCAAGATGGCTCAGCAGGGAAAGATTCATGTACATGCATATACAGACAAAATATTAAATAACTTTACACAACAAAAGCTTTGACACTGAAGGCCCCTAGTACAGTTCTCTGGCTATGACCCATATCATTTTCCCTTCATATTTCCTTTTACTCAAAAAGGTATCTCTTTTATTTTTTTAAAGATTTATTTTTATTTTATGTGTATGGGTGTTTTGCATATAAGTATGTGTACCACATACATGCAGAGCTGTGGAAGCCAGAAGAGGGTGTAGGATCCTCGAACTAGATTTTCATATGCCTGTGAGCTGCCATGTGGGTGCTGAGAATCAAACCTGAGTTCTCTGCAAGAGCACCCAGTGCGTTTAACTGCTGAGCCACCTCTCTAGTCCCAACAGTATATATTTCTAAAAGACTAGCTTGGGCTGAGGTTGTAATTCAGCAACTCAATGATAAAGTACTTCACTGAACCCCAAAAATTACAAATGTGGAGCTTGGATAGGGCAAGCTCCTAGGCAAGTTTCTTGTGATCTGAAGAGCTGTTGGTGCTCCAGTATCCTCCCTGCAATGTGCCATGTAGGAATTTCTATGGAACATGAACTTTGGTTCAAAACTATGAATGTCTTGGATGACTATAGTGCTATCAGTGCTCATGACCCCCTGGCATTTGTTTTATCAGTCAGATTCATGCTTTTGTGGGAAATAATGACAACTCTGAAATAACTGGTTTTGAAATTCTTTTTTTCTCCTTAGATTTCTCTTTCCTAAATGTCTCGACCAGTGTTCACAAGGTAAGCAGTATGTTCGACTTTCTGTTTATGTGCCTGTCACATTCTGATCAAATGCAGTAGGCTTTTCTTCATGCTGCTGCCTTTCTGAAGTCCACAACATACAGAATTGGTCCAGGGAAAACTCTGACAACCTCCTTGTGTCCTGCTGGGTAGACACAACCCCGGGGATTCTCTCTTAATGTACTAATGCTCCCTCAGCAGCAGCAGCAGCCCTCCTGCCCTGGCCTTGCAGCCGATGAAAAGTAAATGGAGCCTCTTGGTCAGCAATATTGTTAGGCTCCTGGAGATCCAGAATAAATTATAAGTCCCCTGCAGTGCTGCTGAGATGCTCAGCGCTCTCAGGGGATGTGCCTGGGAGGTGTAGGGGGGTGACAGGGGATGTGCCTGGGGAGATGGGGGACTGTTTAGGGATGTGCTTGGTGTGGGGTTGAGATTTCTGAATCAGCCCAGCAAGCAAGTATCCGATAGAAGAAAACAACTTGGTGTCCCCAGCATACTTGTGCCCCGCTGATCCCATTGCCAGTCCACAGGGACAGCAAAAACAGCACTGTTGTCTTGGCAGAGAGTTGAGCTGGCTGCTGCTCAGGCAGGAGTCTGAGGAGGAAGAATGTTCTTGTTGGACTTGGTATGCCAGGTAGTAGCAGTCCCCCTTTGCTTTTTTGAGACAGAATCTCATGTAGTCCCCCCTGGCTTCAAATCACTATGTATCCCAAATTAACCTTGAATTCCCTGATCCTCCTGCTTGCTTCTACCTCCCAATGTCCCAACTGCTGGGATTAGTAAACTGTCGTGCCTGCCTTCAGCAGCAGCAGTCTGGGCCCATCTCTAATGTCTTATCCTAGCAGACTCAGGGTTTGTTGTTGGTAGTAGTGGTGGTGATAGTGGTAGTTTGATTTTTCAAGACATGTTTTCTCTGTGTTGCCATGGCTGTCCTGGAATTTGCTCTGTAGACTAGGCTGACCTCGAACTTAGAGATCCGAACTGCCTCTGCCCTGACTCCCTTACCCCAAGTGCTGGGATTAAAGGTATGTGCCAACTGGCAGATTCAGGTCTTGTGGAGGTTGTTGGTAGGACCGGTTGACAAACTAGCTGTGGGACATAAATTGGAAAAGAGATATTCTCAAGATGCCTCTGCTTTCTAATTTAGAGGATTAGGAAACTTGGAGATAGCTGTCCTTGAATAGGAAGCACAAGAAAGAACATTAGAACAGGAGATAACATGGGAGGCTGTCTAGTCCTTGGTTCTGGGCTTGGAAGCCATGACCAAAACCAGAGGCACAGATATTCAATATCCAGATGTGGCATTTAAAAGTTTAGAGGACCAGAGATGTGAAGGGGATTGGAAGACTGAAAGATGAAACAGAAACAAACAGTATTTAAAATATCAAGGATGGGAAAAATCAGTTATGCTTAATGTTGCAGAGACCTCAATGGAAGTACAAAAATAACAACGAAAACCCATTAGTTTTGCACCTGTGAAGGGAAAAGATGACCTCAGAGACAGGTCAGAACTGAGGCAAGTCTGCGCCAGACCAGCCCGTGGGACACTGCAAGCGGGCGAGTGGGGCGGCGCCGGCATCTGGAGCAGGGTGGGGATAGCTAACGTGGAATGCTTTCAAGAACTGCCATTTCCAGGTGGGTGCAGTGTGCACACCTGTGACCCCAGCACTCGGGGAGGCAGGGCAGGTGATCTCTGTGAGTCCGAGACCAGCCTGGTCTACAGAGCAAGTCCAGGACAGCCAAGGCTACACAGAGAAACTCTGTCTCAAAAATTAAAAAAGACAAAAAAGAAACAAAAAGAAATGTCATTTCTAGGGAGGGAAGGAGCACCCTCAGGATGTGAAGTAAATAAACTAATAAAAATTTTTAAAAATTGTCATTTCTAGCAAGGCATGGTTCACACCTATAATCCCAACACTCAGGAGGCATAGGCAGGTGGATCTCTCAGAGTTAGAGGCCAGGCTGGTCTACAGAGTGAGTTCCAGGCCAATCTGGACTATATAGTAAGATGCTATATGAAAAAACAGGATTGCCATTTCTGTCAGAGGGTAGCAGTGGCAGGCTGGGTGGTAGGATCATCTAGTGAGACCGTGTGTGTGTGACACATGGTCTCTCTATCACTCTGCTTGGTCTGGAACTCACAGAGACCCTCCTCCCTCAACCTCTCAGTTCTGACATTAAAGGTATGTACCACTACTAGCTAAGACACTCTGTCTTTTCTTTTCTTTTCTTTCTTTCTTTCTTTCTTTCTTTCTTTCTTTCTTTCTTTCTTTCTTTCTTTCTTTCTTTCTTTCTCTCTCTCTTTCTCTCTCTCCTTCCTTCCTTCCTTCCTTCCTTCCTTCCTTCCTTCCTTCCTTCCTTTCTTTTTCTTTCACCCACCCTGACTTTCTTTCTTCCATTCATTCATTCATTCATTCATTCATTCATTCATTCATTCATTCATTATTGGCTGACTGACTTTTTTCTGATTATTCAGTAAAAAATAAGTTGGTCTTGATAGAGGAACTGTGACAGATTTTAGAGCTACAGCTGGAAAATGAAGGCTGACTAGACCGTGATAACTTCTGAGGAAGTTGAAGTATCTGCTTGGCACTTCCTGACCAACCTGGGCTTGGTGACTCACCAAATCAGAGGATGAAGCAGGAGAATTGTCACACCTTCAAGGGTACCTTGGCTACAAAGTGAGAGCAGTCCCATCTCAAATGAACAAACAAACAACTTACTGGCCTGCCTTGACCCGTCTTCTTGTCAGTGTTGAAAGCCATCATCTTGACATTTGCCTTTCAGCATCTTTCCACTTCTCTTTGTGGAGCATAAGCACAGATGGTCAGGCTCCCCTGGCAGAGAGCCTTGAGGAATAGCTCTGTCCTCATTATCCATGACTCTGACCTCAACCAGAAAACCTCTTCTAGTGTTCATCCTTCTGGGCTGAGGCAGGCTGAATTCCCTTGGAACATAATAGGATATTTCATTAATGAAATAAGACAAGATCTGCCTGTCTCTGCCTCCTTAGTGCTGGGTTAAAGGCGTGTACTGCCACACAAGCCAAATCCTGTCCTTTTGGATGCCTTGGTGTTCACTGTTGATACAGAGCAGAAAGAAGCTCCTGACCCCAATAAGGTGAAACTTCTCACTGTGGCCTGTTTGCCCTGTGTGCCAGACAGTGCTCTACCTGCATCACAGATGGCATTTCCTCTTGGCAAGTGGCAGTTTACATAGCTGGACTAAGGAATGCTGGAGATAATCCTTTTGCTTTTTCGAGATGAAGTAAAGTCCCTTTTCTGTGCCCAGTTCCTGACCTAGAATCCTACCCTACAAAATTAGTCTATACCATACATAGCAAGCAGAACATTAGACAGGGTTCACCTAACAAGCCCCACAACCTGGGCAAGGAAAGGGGCAGGCCAGGGCTGTGCCTGGGACCCTGGTACATAGTACTTAGAAGGGCAAGTTTGTACTGACTTGACTTGCCCCTTCTGGCCAAGGTAATATTATAGTCTCTGGGCCTCTGCAGGTCTCTTAGCTTTTCTTGTCTCCTTACTACAAGACCCACCACATTGTTCTTTCTTCTGCCCATGGTAATCTCAGTCACTTTACAGGGTCTGGCTCCCTTTTTTGCCAATCCCAGGATGTACTGAGACTTTAAGGGATTCCATCGGCTTGCCCATGGTGCCACATTTTGGGCATGGCCTTCTGACCTAGGCTTGCTTGGTTTCTAAAGGCTCCATTGGCTTCCTGTGGCTGGGCTGCACCAAGGCCTGGGGATCTGGCATCAAGCCTTCAAGCCAGCATTTGTTATTTCCCTGCAACCTCCAAATGTGGGCGTCACAGCACAGATATCGTCAGTGTGCCCATCATTCAGAGGTTTCCCTGGCACTGGCAGAGGACAGTCTATCTTAACATGAAAGGGAATGTGAGTAGCCTTTGGAATGTGAGCCTTTTAAAATAAAAGAAATGGACTATAGAGAGAGCTCAGTGAGTAAACACACTTGCTGCTCTTCCACAGGGCTCAGGTTTGGTTCCCAGCACCAATATGGTGGCTCACAACCCTCTATAACTATGGTGATTACCAACCTTCTATAACTCCAGTTGAGGGTATCTAACACCTGGCTTCTTTGGGCCACACACGGTGCACAAAAATTCATGCAGGCACATACACATAGATAAACATCTTTAAAAATATAAAATAAAGCAAAACCAGCTATGGTAGTGTATACTTTCAGTCCCATCACTGATATCTGAGGTTGACTTTAAAAAAAATTCCTCTGGTGGGTGTCAGGACCTGTGTGTCTGGGTCTTAAAAACCTGACTTGGGTAATGGGAATGAAGAAAGAGCAGGCACACCTACAGAAAAGCTGGGATTGGGTGGGCCATGAACACTGGTGGAGATGGACCAGCAGCTGGGAAACTCAGATCTATCATTATATACAGCTGAAAGAGGAGTCAGGCTTATTGTATACAGCTGACCAAGGAGAGAGGTTTATTGTATACAGCTGAGGGAAAAGGGTGGCTAGCTAACCTTGGTAGGAGCACTCTGTAGAGAAGCAGTTTGACTACAGTAATTGGTTTTAGCTCATGACTAACCTTTTGTAACAACCATGCGTGAGTAGGGGGAAGACTTTCCCATCCTGTGAACCTGACCCACAGAAGGCTTGCTGCTCTCATGGGTCTGAGAGCATTGGGTTCCTTGGCATGCAATGTTAGAGTATCACTGATTCACCACTAAAACCAGAAGGTGGGGCTATTTTTCTAGTTTGGTACATATTTAAATGATTTTCATTTTATTTTTATGAGTGTTTTGCCTGCATGTATGTATACATAAACATGTGTATATGTTTGTACACCGTGCACATGCCTACTGATGATTGTGAGCCACCATATGGATCCTGGGAACCAAACCTGGATCCTGTGCAAGAACAGCAAGTGATCTTAACCATTGAGACATATCTCCAGCCCCTATGCTTAACATTTTCACAATGTGATATAAATAAAATTATTGAGGCAAATGTACTGGTCCATGCCTTTAATCTCAGCACTCAGGAGGCATCTCTGAGGATCTCTGAGTTCAAGGCCAGCCTCATCTACAGAGCAAATGCCAGGACAGCCAGGGCTACAGAGAAACCCTGTCTTGAAAAACCAAAAATAATTAATTAATTAAAAATTATTGAATAGCAAGGCAGATTTCTGTAAGTTTAAAGCCAGCCTGATCTGCATAGTCAGTTCCAGGCCAGCAAAGGCTACAAAGTGAGATGAAGTCTCAATAATTTCACTGAATAACAGAATGCAAGTGGAAAGGTTCTCGATGGGTTTCAGTGCATGCCTAGCAGTTTAGAAGTTCTGGGTTTGATCCCTAATACCCCATAAGCCAGAGCATGCCTGTAATCCCTGAACTCAGGAGGATCAGGCCTTGAAGGCCATCATCCTCAGTTACTTTGTGAGTTCTACCATATCTTAGGCTGCATGAGACCCCGACTCACCCCCAAAAAGGCAAGTCATCTTAGAGCAGAAATGGCGATGAGAACTGTGTAAACTATGTTTATAATTGTGAAAATAAGTGTGAGTTTGGAAGAAGTATGATTATGTTTGAATGGGTAATAACTTCGTTGGTTACTAAATTCTCCATAGTTTTGTGGGTCTTACGTTTTCACAGAAGTTGTGGAGTGATGTCATTGTTACCCATTGTACAAATCCTTACATAGGCTCCCCTTTCTTAGCATGTCACTGTATAAATATCTGTGTCAGTGCTGATCTTGGAATTGTGTGACTCTGAGAGTATACTAATTGTCAGCACCTAATGTGTAGTGGATGCTTGGTGGTGAATGGATGTCTGTGGGCTGAGCTGCTGAAGGCAGGTGACACCAGCTTGTGATAAGGTTGGATGTAAGGGGTGTGGAAAAGCTCTTTGATCAAGAACTTCGAGTAACAGCCAAAATACTGACTTAAGAGAAGTTAAATCAGTTTGGAGACTTGTGAGATGCCATAGTGGTTAAGGTCTTCCACCAGGACCAGACGCCCTGAATTTAATTCCTGTTTCCCACATGGTAGGAGAGAGCCAGCTCCTGGAAGTTTTTACAGTGCATACACTGTATGTGGAAAAGGGAACAGCACTTAGGCTTGGTGGCCCACGTTTGTAATCCCAATATGTAGGATCCTGAGTCAGAAGGATTACTGTGAATTTATGGCCACTCTACACAGTGATTTCCAGACAAGCTAGAGCTGTATCTTAAGTAAAACCATGTCTCAGAAAGAGCACAACTATAATCCCAGCATTCAGGAGGCAGAGGCAGAGGCAGAAAGATCACCACAGGCTGAAGGCCATTCTGGTCTACATAGTGAGTTGCAGGTCAGCCAAAGCTACAATGTGAAATCCTGTCTCTAAAACAAAACAAAAGCCAAACATACAAAACAAAATATATGAGATTAGGAAGTGAAGCCACTAAGAGGCAAAGCCCATGTACTCCTAACATGTGCCAATTCAGAAGCAAAAAGACACATATGTCTTATAAGTGGATATTAGATATATAATACAAGAAAAACATACTAAAATCTATAGTCCTAAAGAAGCTAAACAACAAGGAGGACCCTAGGGAAGAGGCTGAAACCTCATTTAGAAGGGCAAGTAGGATAGACATCGGAAGTAGGAGAAGACAGGGAAAGACTCTATCCATCAGGGTATTGAAGGAGATACTGAGACTCATGGCAAAACTTTGGGTAGAGTTCAGGAAACCTTATGGAAGAAGGGGGAGATAGAAAGACCTGGAGGGGACAGGAGCTCCATAAAGAGACCAACAGAGACACACACACACCCCCTCCCGTCAAAAAAAAAAAAAAACAAACCTGGACCCAGGGGGACCTGCAAAGACCATACTCCAACCAAGGACCATGCATGGAGAAGACCTAGACCCTAGACCCTCAGATGAAGCCCATAAACTGCTCAGTTTCCAAGCAGGTTTCCTAGTAAGTGAAGCAGGGTCTGTCTCTGACATGAACTCAATGGCCTGCTCTTTGATCACCTCCCCCTGGGGGGTGCAGCCTTGCCAGGCCACAGAGGAAGATGATTCAGCCAGTCCTGATGAGACCTGTTAGACTAGGATCAGATAGAAGGGGAGGAGGTCCTCCCCCATTAGTGGTCTAGGGAAGGGGTATAGGGAGAGAAAATGGAATGGTAGGTGGGACTGGGAGGAGATAAGGGAGGGGGCTATAGCCAGGATACAAAATTAATAAATTGTAATAAATAAAAAAGGAAGGAAGGAGGGGGAGAGAGAGACCGAGAGAAAGAAAGAAGGAAAAAGAAAAAGAAAAGAAAGAAGAAAGATGGCAGTTCCTAGAAGAGGTGGCTAGGTCTGTCACAGGTCTGGGGCAGAGGTGATCAAGAAAAGATGGTCAGTGGAAGGAGAAACAGACCATGTTTGTGTGAACCTGCACCCCCAATCAGGATTCTGAAGGCTGATACATTTCTGGTTTTATTCTTCAGGCTTGGTGAATAATGTGGTGTTTACCAGTCACACGATGGAGCAGAGGCACCCTCTCCTTGTCCAGCTGCAGACACTGATCAGGGCTGCCAATCCTGCTGCAGCCTTCATTCTTGCAGAAAATGGGATTGTAACAAGGTAAACTCACAGAGACTGGGCCCTTCTTTCCTAGATTCAGCCCCTGGCTGGCTCACAGGGTGTCCCCGTAGATCTCAGACACACGTGGTGGAAGGAAAGAATACACTGCTGCAAGGTGTCCTCTTACCTTCACATGCGTGCTGTGCTGTACACACACACACACACACACACACACACACACACATGAAATGTAAAAAAATTAATAAAGTGCTGTTTTGTTTTTTTAATGTATGTAGATATTTTTCGAGAGTGTGTGTGTGTGTGTGTGTGTGTGTGTGTGTGTGTGTGTGCAGTATATGCATGCCTGGCGTCCATGGGTGCCGGAAGAGGGTGTCAGATACCCAGGAACTGAAGTTATTGATGGTTGTGCCCTGTCATGTGGATGCTAAGACTTGAACCAGGATCCTCTGGAAGAGCAGATAATGCTCTTAACTGCTAATCCATCTCTCCAGCCCAGTAAAGTGCTGTTTTTGTTTGTTTGATAGAGGGTCCCACTTTGCAGCTCTACTTGCTTAGAACTCAGAGAGACCTACCTGCTTACTAAGCTCTGGTATTAAAATCAATCACTACCATACCCTTCTTAAAGTACTTTTAATGCTATGTAAAAGTCACCAAGACCCCATTTACAACTAGGCTATAATGTTTTAAGATACTTTGTTCTGGCAGATTCATTCTTACACATTGAATAGAAATCAGAACTGTCTCCAGTGATCCATGTTAAGGTGTGAGAGAGATGATGTAGAGAACAGAGAAATGATCTCTTTACTACATGATCTTAGTCCAAACTACAAACTAATAATAGAATTTATAAAACAAAATAGCACTTGTTATGTAGCGATTTGATTTGGCAGACTCAAAGGAATATTTTATATAGTTTCAGTTTTTCAAACCATGTAAGTAGTGTGTGTGTGTGTGTGTGTGTGTGTGTGTGTGTGTGTGTGTGTGTGTATGCGTATGCTGGGCATGATGTGCATTTCTGAATCTCCAGCATTTGGGAAGCTACAATGAGTTCAAGTTCAACCAGCTGAGCTACATTCTGAGAACCTGTCTTACAAACAAAAACCAAGCCAGGCGCAGTGGAGCATGCCTGTAATCCCAGCACTCAGGGAGGCAGAGGCAGGCAGATCTCTGTGAGTTCTTGCAAGGCTAACCTGATCTACAAATCGAGTCCAGGACAGCCAAGGTTACACAGAGAAACCCTGTCTCAAGAAAGGAAGGAAGGAAGGAAGGAAGGAAGGAAGGAAGGAAGGAAGGAAGGAAAGAGGGAGGGAGGAGAAGAAAGAAAGAAGAAAGGAAGGAAGGAAGGAAGGAAGGAAAGAAGGAAAGAAGGGAGGGAGGAGAAGAAAGAAAGAAGAAGGAAGGAAGGAAGGAAGGAAGGAAGGAAGGAAGGAAGGAAGGAAGGAGAAAGAAGAGGAACGAGAAAGAAAAACAGGCGAGGGGCAGGCAAGATGGCTCAGCAGGCAAGAGCACCACGTGCCACTAAGTAGTACAGTCTACGTGTGATCCCTGGAATCAGCATTCTAGAGGAGAGAACTGACTCCACAGCTATTTTATAACCTCCGCACATACCCCATGGCCACATGTGTGCACCCACTTTTCTTTCTTTACTTTTATTTCATGTGCATTGGTGTTTTGCCTGCATGTACAGCTGTGTGATGGTGTCAGATCCTGGAGTTACAGAGAGTTGTGAGCTGCCATGTGGGTGCAGAGAATTGAACCCGGATCCTCTGGAAGAGCAGCCAGTGTTCTTAACCACTAAGCCATCTCTCCAGCCCCTTCATCCCTCCCCCATGCACACACCTCTAAACAGCAC
Source organism: Psammomys obesus (assembly GCF_907164565.1). Classification (NCBI taxonomy): domain Eukaryota; kingdom Metazoa; phylum Chordata; class Mammalia; order Rodentia; family Muridae; genus Psammomys; species Psammomys obesus. The sequence continues at coordinate 5,909,422 of NW_026585504.1, forward strand.
TTCGGAGGTCTCTGTGGGCCTGTGCATGGAAGCCAGAAGTCAATTTCAGATGTGCTCCCACAAAAAAAAAACAGTGAAGTTATCCAGGAAAACTTCAGTCAGTAAAGTGCATTCCATACAAGAATGAGGACCCAGGTCAGTCCTCAGCACCCATGTAAAAGGCTGGGCGCAGTGGTGCGTGCTTGCTAGCAGGTGCAACACCTCAGGTCCAGTCCCTAGTTACATACAGACATAATGCAGGCTGGAGACATGACTCTGTGCCCCACATGTTTGCCTGGTGCCTGGGAAGGTCAGACAATGGCATCATATCCCCTAGAACAAAAATTAAAGATGGTTGTGAGCTCTTAGGCAAGCCTGGAATCACATCAGACCTTTAAGAATATCAAGTGCTCTGAGCCAGCGCTCCAGCCCCTCACCTTTACACTCGTAACATCTGGCAGGCACCGTGTTGAGCAAATGACTAAACAGCAGAAGCAGTGATGGGCCATTCTGCTCTCATGTGCCTCTGCTGCGAGTCAGTGAAGAAAACAGCAGTGCCTGGCTTCTGATCCCTACCACATCAGCCAGGCTTGGTGGTTCCGGTCTGTAATCTTAGCACTCGAGAAAGGAGAGGTAGGAGGAGCAGGTCGTCCTCAGCTAGTTCAAGGCCAGCCTGGGCTACATGAAGCCTTGTGTCAAAAAAAAAAGGAAACTTTTTTCTGAATCAGTGAGTTAGGGAAAGGGCCTGAAATGAAATTCTACATTTAACTGTTGCTGATCATAGGACTAAATTCCTCAGATATAATAGTATATTGTGGTCCTATAAGAGAAAGTATCCATTTTTTTATTTTTTTGGTAGTTTTTGTTTTGTTTATTACGAGACAGCGTTTCTGTGTAGCTCTAGCTGGTTTGAAACTCACTATGTAAACCAAGCTGTCCTCAAACTCACAGATCTGCCTGCCTCTGCCTATGAGAAACTATTCAACTATACTTGTTTGTTTGTTTGTTTGTTTGTTTGTTTGTCTGTTTGTTTGAGACAGGGTTTCTCTGTGTAGCCATGGCTGTCCTGGACTCACTCTGTAGACTAGGTTGGCCTTGAACTCACATGGATTGCCTCTACCTCCCTGAGTGCTGGGATTAAAGGTGTGTGTCACCATGCCCTGGCTTTTGAGAAACTATTCTCAGAAGAAGCATATTGAAGTATTTAGAAGTAAACTGTTATACATACAGCTAATTTTTATATTCTTTGTCAGAAAAAAATGCATGCATGTGTGAGGAGGAAAAAAGTTAACATTAATGATTATATTGTCATAATTCATCTTCATATTTAGCTCCAATTAACCTGGGTCTTCTCTTGTTTTTAAAGGAATGAAGACATTGAACTGATTCTCTCAGAGAATAGTTTTTCAAGCCCCCAGATGCTACGTTCTCGATACTTAATGTTTCCCGGCTGGCAAGTATCTTTACTGAGTAGGAGCGTTAAAAAGAATGTGAACCAAATGGCTTATTTATCTACAGCAAGGAGAGCAGAAATGCCAATTGTAAATATGCTTTGCAAGGGTCACTGCTGGCCAGGGTAGCCTGCCATGCGCCAGTAGCCTTGCCTCTTGGGACAGGCACCAAGTACAGTGTTTCTGTGTGGTGACACCAGAGTTTACACTCCCCGGGTCGAAAAGCACTCTGCCCTGTCAGCCCTCTTGCCTGCTCACCTGGTAGTGAGGCTTCTGCTAATAAGACCTATGGAAAGTTCTCTGCAGCTGCCTACAGCCCAAGAAGCCCAGAAAGAGGAGAATGGAGAGATGAAAAGCCAGCATAGACGTACTGTAATATCATCACCTGAGCCATACCTGGGCCAGGCATTGTCCTGTGAGACTGCTCTGGACTAGCTGCTGAGCACAGTGTAAATATAAGTTGATAAAACTCAAACAAAATTTAGAGTTAATTGTGGCGGCTTATGGCTGGCAGCCACAGTGCTGGGCAGTGCAGAACCAGACAGAACCAGAACATTCTCCCGACAGCAGGAAGCTCTGCTGTGCACGCTGCTTCAGAGTTTTGCCTGTCTTGGCTTCCTTATTCTCATATCAGCATAATATATAATAAATGCCATTATTCTTCACATTTTGTAGATGAGATAACAGAAGCAGCAAGAAGTTTAGTGACATGTCAAGATACAGCTAGTTACTTAATGGGCTGGATTCCAAGCCAGGTTGTCCACGTCCAGACCCTACTTTCCAGACACAGCCCCATATCCCAGGCTAGTCTTGAACCTCCTACCCTTCCTGCTCTTCTCTTGCCTTCAACTCCCAAGTGCTGGGATTGCAGACTTGCTCTATTTTGCCAGGCTTTTTGTTGTTATGGGTTGGGTTATTGTTGTTGTTTTGGTTTTTATTTGTTTGAGACACTATCTCACTATGTACCTAGGCTGGTCTTGAACTAATGGTAGTCTTTTTTCAGCCTCCCGAGTGCCACAATCAAGGCCTGAACCACAATATTTAGCTCTAAACCTATTTTTTTCCTTTCTCCCTCCCCTCCCTCCCCTCCCTCTCTGTTAAACAAATATAAGTGTTGATGTGTGTGCAGGTGCACTTGTCTGCATGAGCATGTGGAGACCAGCCGGCAGCTTCAGATGTCTTCCTCTGTTTTGAGAGAATGTCTCTCTGAACCTGAAGCTCACTGTTGTAGCTACCCTGGCTGGCCAGCAAGCCCTTAGGATCCACCTGTCTCATCCCGACACAGGGGTTACAGGCACATGTAACAGAAATCAACACTTCTGGTTTAGTTCTGGTGACCTGAATATGGGTTCTTACACTTGTGTGGCAAGCACTTTGGTGAGTCATTTCTCCTGTCCCAGAACCTATTTTCGAGCCCTGACTGCATCTGTCCCTGTATAGAATGGATATTTTCTTTCTGTCAATTTACAAGGATGGTTTAGTAGGAAACATTGTTAAAACTTGGCCAGAGAGAGATGGCTCAGGCATTAAGAGCCCTGGTTGTCCTCCTAGAGGTCCTGAGTTCAACTCCTAGCAACCACATGGTGGTTCACAACCATCTATAATGAGATCTGGTGCCCTCTTCTGGCACTCAGTTGAACATGCAGGCAAAACAATGTATACATAATAAAATAAGTAAATCTTTTTTAAATTTTAATTTATTTTTTTATTTATTATAATTTATTTACTTTGTATCTCAGCTGCACCTCTTCCCTCATCCCCTCCCAACCCCTCCATCCCTCCATTTTCTCCTCCCATGCCCCTTCCCAAGTCCACTGATAGGGGAGGTCCTCCTCCCCTTCCATCTGACCGTAACCTATCAGGTCTCATCAGAACTGGCTGTACTGTCTTCCTCTGTGGCCTGGTAAAGCTGCTTTCCCCTCAGGGGGAGGTGATCAAAGAGCCAGCCACTGAGTTCACATCAGAGACAGCCCCCATTCCCCTTACTAAGGAACCCACTTGGAGACTGAGCTGCCATGGGCTACATCTGTGCAGGGGTTCTAAGTTATCTCTACGCATGGTCCTTGATTGTAGTATCAGTCTCAGAAAAGATCCCTGGGCCTAGATTTTTTTGGATCTGTTGCTCTCCTTGTGGAGCTCCTGTCCCCTCCAGGTCTTTCCTCTCCCGCTTCTTTCATAAGATTCCCTACACTCTGCCCAAATTTGGCTATGAGTCTCAGCATCTGGTTTGATACCCTGCAGTGTAGGGTCTTTCAGAGGCCCTCTGTGGTAGGCTCCTGTCCTGTTCCCTGTTTTCTCCCTCTTCTGATGTCCATCCCATTTGCCTTTCTGAATGAGGATTGAGCATCTTATCCAGGGTCCTCCTTCTTGCTTACCTTCTTTAGATGTACAGATTTTAATATGTTTATTTTATAGTATATGTCTAATATCCACTTACAAGTGAGTATATACCATGTGTGTCTTTCTGCTTCTGGGATACCTCACTCAGGATGATCTTTTCTAGTTTCCACCATTTGCTTGCAAGTTTCATGATTTCCTTGTTTTTTTTTTTGTTTTTTTTTTTTTTTTTTAAAGATTTGTTTATTTATTATATATACAGTAGTCTGCCTGCATCAACACCTGCATACCAGAAGAGGGCACCAGATCTCACTATAGATGGTTATGAGCCACCATGTGGTTGCTGGGAATTGAACTCAGGACCTTTGGAAGAACAGTCAGTGCTCTTAACCTCTGAGCCATCTCTCCAGCCCGATTTCCTTGTTTTTATTTGCTGAGTAGTATTCCATAGTATAAATGTACCACAATTTCTGTGTCCATTCCTCATTTGAGGAACATCTGGGTTGTTTCCAGATTCTGGCTATTACAAATAAAGCTGCTACAACGTGATTGAACAGATATCCTTGTTGTGCACTTGAGCATATTTTGGATATATGCCTAGGAGTGGTATAGCTGGATCTTGAGGTAGCACTATTCCTAATTTTCTGAGAAAGCACCAGATTGATTTCCAAAGTGGTTGTCCAAGTTTACATTCCCACCAGCAGTGGAGGAGGGTTCCCCTTTCTCCACATCCTCTGCAGCATGTGTTGTCACTTCAGTTTTTTATCTTAGCCATTCTGATGGGTGTAAGGTGAAATCTCAGGGTGGTTTTGATTTGCATTTCCCTGATGACTAAGGACATTGAGCATTTCTTTAAGTGTTTCTCTGCCATTCGATATTCCTCTATTGAGAATTCTCTGTTTAGCTCTGTACCCCAGTTTTTAATTGAATTACTTGATTTGATTCTTTTTAACTTCTTGAGTTCTTTATATATTCTGGATATTACCCCTCTGTCAGATATAGGGGTAGTGAAGATCCTTTCCTAATCTGCAGGCTGTTGTTTTGTTCTGACGACAGTGTTCTTTGCTTTACAGAAGCTTTTCAGTTTCATGAGGTCCCATTTATTATTGATCTTAGAGCCTGTGTTGCTGGTGTTCTGTTCAGGAAGTTGTCTCCTGTACTAATGAGTTCAAGGCTCTTCCCCACTTTTGTTCAAGTTTAGTGTTGAGGTCTTTGATCCACTTGGACTTTAGTTTTGTGCAGGGTGATAAGTGTAGATCTATTTTCATTTTTCTACATGTAGATATCCAGTTAGACCAGCACCATTTGTTGAAGATGCTATCTTTTTTTCCATTGTATGGTTTTGACATCTTTGTAAAAAATCAGGTGTCCATATGTGTGTGGGTCTTCTATTTGATTCTGTTGATCCATCAGTCTGTTTCTATGCCAGTACCATGCAGTTTTTATTACTGTTGTTCTATAGTACCGCTTGAGATCAGGGATGGATATACCTCCAGAGGATGTTTTATTGAAGAGAATTGTTTTAGCTATTCTGGGTTTCTTGTTATTCCATATGAAGTTGAGAATTTTTCTTTCAAGGTCTGTAAAGAATTGTATTGGTAATTTGGTGGGAATTGCATTGAATCTGTAAATTGCTTTTGGGAAGATGGCCATTTTTACTATGTTAATCCTACCAAGCCATGAGCATGGGAGAGCTTTCCATCTTCTGATATCTTCCACTTCTTTCTTCAGAGACTTGAAGTTTTTCATACAAGTCTTTGACTTGTATGTTAGTGTTACACGAAGGTACTTTATGTCCTTTGTGGCTATTGTGAAGGGTGTTGTTTCTCTAATTTCTTTCTCAGCCCATTTGTCTTTTGTATACAGGAGGGCTACTGATTTTATTTTTTAAGTTAATTTTGCTGAAGGTGTTTATCAGCTGTAGGAGTTCCCTGGTAGAATTGTTGGGGTCACTCAGATATACTATTATATCATCTGCAAATAGTGATACTTTGACTTCTTCCTTTCCAATTTGAATCCCCTTGATCTCCTTTAATTATCTTATTGCTCTAGCAAGGACTTCAAGAACTATGTTGAAGAGATATGGAGAGAGTGGGCAGCCTTGCCTTGTCTCTGATTTCAGTGGGATTGATTTTAGTTTCTCTCCATTTAGTTTGATGTTGGCTATAGGCTTGCTGTATATCGCCTTTACTATGTTTAGATAAGTGCCTTGTATCCCTGATCTCTCTGAGACATTAAATGTGATTGAATGTTGGATTTTATCAAATGCTTTTTCAGCATCTAAGGAGATTATCATGTGGGGTTTTTTTTTCTTTCAGTTTGTTTATGTGGTGGATTACATTGATGGATTTCCATATAGTGAACTATCCCTGCATACATGGGTCATAATGGATGATCTCTTTGATGTGTTCTTGGATTCATTTTGCAAGTATTTTATTGAATATTTTTGCCTCAATGTTCATAAGGGAGATGGGTGTGAAATTCGCTTTCTTTAATGGGTCTTTGTGAGGATTTAGGTATCAAGATGACTGTGGCTTCATAGAATGAGTTTGGTAATGTTCCTTCTGTTTCTATTTGTGGACTAGTTTGAAGAGTATTGGTGTTAGCTCTTCTTTGAAGGTCTGGTAGAATTCTGTGCTGAAACCATCTGACCCTTGGCTCTTTTTGGAAGGGAGACTTTTGATGACAGCTTCTATTTCCTTAGGGGATATGGCTATTTAATTTATTTACCTAGTCTTGATTCAGCTTTGGTAAGTGGAATTGATCAAGAAAATTGTCCATTTCATTTAGATTTTCAAATTTTGTGGCACATAGGCTTTTAAAGTAAGACTTAATGATTGTTTGGATTTACTCGGTGTCTGTTGTTATGTCCCCCTTTTCATTTCTGGTTTTGTTGATTTGGCTGATGTGTCTCTGCCTTTTTGTCAGTTTGGCTAAGTGTTTGTTTATCTTGTTGATTTTTCTCAAAGAACCAGCTCTTGGTTTTATTGATTCTTTGAATTGTTTTATTTGTTTCTAATTTATTGATTTCAGCCCCGAGTTTGATTATTTCCAGCCGTCTCCTCCTCTTGGGTGTGTCTGCTTCTTTTTTTTTCTAGAGCTTTCAGTTGAGGTATTGTGTATGTATGTACGTCCTGATAATCCCATATCCTCAAGAGTTTGAGACCAGCCTAAGCACAGTAGTGATACCCTGTCTCAAAGTTTTTAAAAAGCTTCTTAATTTAATGCTCAGTTTAGCCTTGTTATTCATAGGTCTGTGACAAGTATCATGACTGCTGAGCAGAAAACTAAAGAAAAACAGCAATGGCATCCCATCTCCTTAGTTCCTTCTCGAGAAATCTGTGTAGTTTAAGCTACCCACAGTGAGATGGGTGTCTTGGAGTACTGAAAGAAGGGCAGGGCAGGGTGGCCAAGTGTGGGTCACTGGGGTCTGAGGGAGTGTAACAAGCCCTGGGCTTTAGGGAACTACTGCTAGTCCAAAGAAGGTAGGCCTGTGTTCTCAAGAAGGTGTGCTCCAGGGGACCACATGCTTCCCAGTCTCACAATGAAACAGAGGAGCACGTACTAGAAAGTGTTGCAGCTCGGTGGCGGCAGCGCAGGCCTTTAATCTCAGCACTCAGGGGGGAGAGGCGGGTAGATCACTGTGAGTCTGAGGCCAACCTAGTCTACAGAGTGAGTTCCAGGACAGCCAGGACTAAAAAGAAAGACACTGTCTCAAAACAAACAAACAAAAAAAGAAAACAAAAAGAGTGAACAGTTTTGGGAGCTGGAAAGTAGCTCAGCTGTTAAGGCACTTGCACAGTAGCACACACACAACGCTCTGTGCCTTTAATCCTAGCACAGCTAGGACTGCACAGAGCTACACTCTATTTTGAAAAACAACCCCCCCCAAAAAAAAAAAAACAAAGCCCAGTTCAGTCACTAGCACCATGTAAACTAGGTATGGTCCCCATGGTGTTAAGTGCTACATTTAGGAGATGGATTCCCAGAGGATCAGAAATTTCAGGTCAGCCTTCATTTTATTATAGCAAGTTCAAGGCTAACCTGAGATAGATAAGACCCTAGTTCATATAGGGAAAAAAAAGAAAAAGGAAAGTACATTGTAAACAAAATAGTGTATTAGTAAAAGAGGACCGCTCTTATAGAGCAAATGACCCATAGTTCATCCCAAGATAGTATATGCAAAACCAAAGCCCCGAGACACTGAGTAGATGGAGCGAAAGGGACTACAATTTACTATATGTATACATGAGTCTGTCAATTTAAAAAGTTATGTGTTCTTACATTTTAAAAAATATTTTAAGGTATGAAGGCAAATTTGATTCCGGATCCGTCTTTCCGCTAATGGTTCAGATCTGTGTGTGGTTTGACCGTCCCCTGGAGAAAACCCGCTTTGTGGCCAAGTGTAAAGGTGAGCTGTGACTGTGGCCTGCCTCACACCCTCTTCTCCCCACTGTCAGGGTAACGCAGGTATGGGGGGGTCCAAGCTCCATTTCTGATTGTGTGTGGCCACACTTCGCTCACTCCATGGGAATAGTGGCAGAGGCCCTGGGTGGGAGGGGATGGAGGTGGAAGCTCTGAACCTCAGACCTTCCTCTGGCTCTGACCTTTCCAGCTATGTTGGCCTAAGCTTGGCCTCTGCTTCCAGGTAGCTGACATTCCTGTCTTTTTCCTCTACCAGCAATTCAGTCTTCCATCAAGCCAAGTCCCTTCTCTGGAAACATCTACCACATCCTTGGCAAAGTGAAGTTTTCAGGTAAATGGGGTGAGTCCTGGTAGTGTGGTGTTTCAGCTCATGGTATGGGCATAGCCTCCTGTGGTGTTTCTCCTCAACTCTCCTTCCAAAGAACCCCACCCCACCCCTTGAGCTATCCATGGCCTCTTTTTTATCCAGGGCTTAACAAAACACAGTCCCAGTATGCCCAAAGCCTTGGAACTTTCCCTCCTTTTGTTCAGTAGCCAGAGGAGACCTCAAACCAGTCAGCTCAGTGTTGGGGAAGAAGAGCAAATGCCAAGGAAAAAGAGCAACGTTGCTTAGTCCAGAGGCAGAAAAGACAGAAGCACAGCACTTCGTTACCAATGAAGGGCTGAAGGGGTTCTTCGGAGGCCGCCTTTACATCTTGGCACAGGGAACTCCAGTGAGCAGTACAGCTCCTTCACAAGAGTCATCAGGTCAAGTTGTAGACCAAGGCCCCTGAAGCACAGCTAATGTGTGCTCATGCTTCCTTCCATTCTTTCACAAATCTGCTCTGTTTTACTTTTATGGATGTTCTACCAACCTGCATGTGTATGGACCACATATGTGCTTGGTGCCCATTTGGTCCCCTGACCTGGAATTAGATGTGTGAGCCAGTGTGTGGTGGCTAGGCATCAAACTCAGGCCCTCTGGGAGAGCATCAGCAAGTCATCTTCATCACTGAGCCACCACCCCAGCTCCCTTCCTCAGGTTGCTGACCCTCAGGCTGCCAGGTACTGCCTAGTCCACTGTGCCACAGCAGACAGTGCATTCAGCCCCTGGGGAGAAGCTGCTGCTTCCCTGGGTGTGTCTGTCAGTGCAGGCACTGATTCCTTTACAGTGCTGCAGATGCCACGGTGAAGGGTCGGCTCCTCCTCTCGTGTCCCTCTGCCCAGCTAACAGTGTGTGTCTGATCAGCCAAGCCATACCCTTCCAGCCCATCCTTTCTACCTTGCCACTACCCATCATGTCAATCCTTGGAGTCTGGCAGCCTGCCAACATGGTTACAGTGTAGCATTCTTTTGGTATTTGGTCTCAGGGACAAATGTGTTCTCTGTGCAGATTCTGAAAAGACTATGGAGGTCTGCCACAACACTTTAACCAACTCCCTGAGCATTGTGCCGGTTTTGGAGGGGCCCACGCCACCCCCCAACTCAAGAAGCACACCTCAAGACAGTGGGCAGCCAGAATGCTACCTTGTGTTCATTGGCTGCTCCCTGAAGGAGGACACCCTCAAAGACTGGCTTCGACAGTCAGCTAAGCAGGTGACTTATGGAAAGCTCATACAGCTGAGCCTGGATAGGACCAGCACAGGCCACTCACCCTCTTCCTTTCCTCCAGCACCCGTAGTCTGTACCTCACGGCTCAGCCAACACTCTTTCTTTAATAATTTATTTAATTTAATTTTATGTGCATTGGTGTGAGGGTGTCAGACCACCTGGAACTGGAGTTACAGACAGTTGTGAGCTGCCATTTGGGTGCTGGGAGTTGAACCCTGGGTCCTTTGGAAGGGCAAACTTCACTGAGACTCTCAGTGGAGAGACTGAGCCATCTCTCCAGCCCTCAGCCAACACTCTTAAGGACATACTGGGATTAGGAAGAAACCTGTAGGGGTAAACTCCAAGCAGACATGGAAATACTGTGTCCTGCTTTAGGTTAGTTTTTGTTTGTTTGTTTGTCTGTTGGTTTGTTTGTTTGTTTTTCTAGACAGGGTCTTTCTTTGTAGCTGTGACTGCCCTGGAACTCACTTTGTAGACCAGGGTGGCCTTGAACTCAGAAATCCACCCTATGAACCCCTAAGTCCGTAGTATTGGAATCAAGCTTGTATACCACCACACCTAGCCCTGGCTGTCCTAGACCCTCTGTGTAGCCTCTGGAGTGGCCCTCTGTACTTTTTATTTATTTCATTGTATATGTTTGAGTGCTTTGCCTATATAAACGTGTGTGCCACATGCATGTCTGGTGCCTGTGGAGGCCAGAAGAGGACAGATTCCCTGGAACTGGAGATAGAGATTTGGGGTGCTATTAATCAAACCCAGGTCCTCTGGAAGGGCAGCCAGTATTCTTAACCATTGAGGTATCTCTCCAACACCGATTCTGTGTATCCTTACCCATAGATTCTCTAGAAGCTGTGGTGCTAAGCCTCCTAGCACAGACAGTATCATTGGTGTGGCTCATCCTGGGTCCTGGCCTTTCTGCATTGGTGATAGTCTTGTAGGAGCTATGAGCTGCCTCATGTGGCTGTGCTCCTCTGCCTTTGCTTCTGTTTTAAGGAGGTGTTTTTAGGAGGTTAGGTGTTTCAGCTGAGGTGGTTAGGTGGGATCTCACTGTGAATGCCAGGCTGACTTCAGTGTTTGTTTGTTTGTTTGTTTGTTTGTTTGTTTGTAGTGAGGGTTTCTCAGTATAGCCTTGTGAGGCTGTTGGTTATCTGCCATTGCTGTGGCATAAGCATGAGAGCCTGCTGAGGGGCAGATCGTGTCCATGTGCAAAGCACGGGGCTCAGCCACACTTTGTAGCCTGCCTATCTTGCAAGGTTCTGTGGAGAAAAGTCATTTCTTCAGAGGAGCAGAAAAGCAAGACAGCATGTCCATGAAAGCCAGTTCATACACTCTTCCCTCTTCTGGGATCCCTGACACAGGACTGGCCCCCGAACTCCTTTGAGCCTTCAACTACCCTGTGCTCCATCTGCTCTGTTGAAATGTGTATTTTTTCTGCATTGCATAGAGACCTCAGAGGAAAGCTCTGAAAACCAGGGGAATGCTGACCCAGCAGGAGATCAAGAACATCCATGTGAGTGCCCTGCCCTAGCCTCCCCTCAGTGGCTTGTCCTGGACTTGTAGTGCTGTCCTGGGTTCCAGAGTAAGGGTCTATTTGTAGGACATCCTGGCAGTCTTGCTTCTCTCAGGGCACAAAGGGGACCTTGTAGCTTCAGTAAGTGGAGTGGCACCTTCTGCTATGACAGCAGCTGAGGTGGAAGAGATCTGGTACCCATAAGAGGCCTGGGTAATGGGAGGCCTGGCCTTCTCTCCCTGCCCAAGTACTTTCAGAAGATCTCTGCTTAAGATAAACCACACAGAAGAGAACTGAGGCCCAGAAGAAAGCTGTGTAGACAGAGCTGCTTGTGGGAAGGCTGTGGGATCCTAAAGTCAAGATGAGATTTCCTGGGTGAGCCTCCTAAGCCTCTTCCCCAGGCTCAGGCCCACAGAGTCCTTTTCTCAAGGGTCGTGGAACAAAAGACCAAAAGCCACAGTCCAAGGCCCATCATGGGTTGTCACTAGTCCCAGTATCTGCATCATGCTTGGTGCCTGCAGAAGCAAGAAGAGAGTGTCCAATCCCCTGGAACTGGAGTTACAGGTGGTTGTCAACTACCAAGACACCTATGCATTTAGCTGGCCTGGAATTCACTATTTAGACCAGACTAGCCTCAAACTTCTAGAGATCCACCTACCTCTCCTGCAGCATGCTGACATTAAAGGCATGTGCCACCATGCACAGTTCTGCTTATTTGTTTTGAATGAATGAATGAATGAATGCAATGATAAAAAGTTGTCAGATAATTCAACAGGACTCTTTTTCAACAGGTGAAGCGCCACTTGGACCCCCTACCTGCAGGCTACTTTTACAATGGCACCCAGTTTGTTAACTTCTTTGGGGACAAGACCGATTTTCACCCACGTATCCTTGAAAACAGTTTGGTCCTAGTATGAAGATCTTCAAGCTTCCACAAAAGGGGTGTCTGCTAGGACCAGCGCAGCCATGCCCTAGGAGCAGGCAGGGTCCCTGTCCTGGGGTGCTCACAGGGACAGACTCCCCAGACATACAGTCCATATTGTCCTTTTATAGTTGTTGGATTAGGTTTGCCCTTCATGGAGCAGTTGTAATGTTATACTCTGTGAAGTATGGTTTGAAGGCAGCATTGGTAATAGCACGGTCATGACAAACAAAGTGAAGGTGGCTTATTACGGCATCCATATGTGAAGACATGGACAGAATGAGATGCAGGACTAGCAAGCTTCAAAGTGCTAATAAAACCCAAGGGCTTGGTTCTAGGACCTCATGGTACCTGTTCCCCTCATTGTAGCTATGATGCTTTGTGGCAGATACTTTGATTCCCATGCCTCACCTGCGCACAGGCCCCCTGGGGTACGTTGCCCCTCCTGTCCTCCAGGCTCATGTCTCACCTCCTTAACCCAGTGCCAGTCATGGACCAGTTCATGAATGATTATGTGGAAGAGGCTAATCGGGAGATCGAGAGGTACAACCGCGAGCTGGAGCAGCAGGAGTACCGTGACCTCTTTGAACAGAAGTCCTAAAGAAGGCTGGCCCGTGCCCACCAGAGATGAATGAATGAACGGGTATCCAGCTTTCCTGGAGGCCCTTCCTTGAGGGGCTGTCTCTGTCCTCCCTGGCCTGTGCCTGCCAGTGTAGTACATGTTGTCTTTATTCTCTCTTCTCTGCACCCTCAAAGGCATTGTGTGCACCATTGGGTGGGGCGGTACACGAGATGAGCAGCTAGCATTGCCTTGGGTACCAGCAGCTCTGGGTGTCTGGACTGCTGGACACCATGTAGGGCTGAGGAGAAGCCTTTGGCTTGCACAGTGGCACTCTTGAGATTTAGAAGGACCACTGGTTGCCTAAGCAGTGGCCAGGCAGAGAGCCACAATGCCTTCTAGGTGAGAGCACTTTTGTGGGATGAATGGAAACACGATGCTTTCTGGAAGTGTGAGGCTCTTGAGTTAGTAGCAGCATTGCCCTGGGGTTGGTCCCTGAGGTCCCCTGTGGCATCGCTTGTTTCTCTGATTCAGGGACGAGCAGACCTGCTTGCTGCCGAAGCGCTGGCGGTGCCACACCTCCCCATCAAGGTGAATATCCTGCGCCTGGCTACTCTTAGGCCCAGGGTCTACTCATTGGGGGCTGTTAGTCTCTAGTACCCAGCCTCCCCACCCCTTGCCATGGAAAGCAATACATTTCAGAAACACACACACACACACACAAACTGCCCCTGGCCCAGGATGTTTACTTGGTTCTCCGAGGACTAGGAATTTGAAGAATTCTAATATCCAAATTACAATTCCCTTCAGTGGTTTTGTTTTAGGTTGGATCATACAGCAAAGGTATTTGCATCCCAAGACTGACCTTCCTAATTAGTGTGGGAACAAGGTCACTAAAGGTGATGCCTGCTAGGACTTGAGTGCCTCCTGCTGCTTGGACTATAAATGTTTTCTGAGTTTCATGAACTTTTTGCATGCCTTAGGAAGAAGCACATAGATAAAACCAGCATAGTGTTCTGTAGTGTAGAGAGGTTTTGAGAAAGGGCCCTGGCACAGAGGAGAGGTAGGGTGGAGCACATGGGTCCATGTGCCTGGTAACACAGAGCTTTTGGGCAAATAGCAAAGTAATAATCAAGAACTTGTCAATAAAATACACATGTATTAGGAAAAATCATTTGAAGCCAAACGAACCAAATTACAAGTCCCATTGGATAAGAAATCTTGCAGTAAGAAAAGCTTTTGAAACTCAAGTCCATATGCTCCAATCCCCTCTCCAAAACACGCTGGTGACAAGGCCCTCCTGTTGAACTCCAGTCTGGGAATCTGTGACTTCTGGCTGGGGTTCAATAACATAGATCTTAAGTGCAATTGATTAATAAGCAATGAGTTACTATAGCTCCCTTTATCTTCACCAAGCTCTTTTTAAAAACTAAACTTTGAGCTAGCAGCCTTAGAAAAGGAAAAGGGGACCATAAGCTATCTTATTTCCTGGGGGGGGGGGGGGAGAACCACAGGCCATTTCATTTCCTGCAGGGTTACTGTGAAGTTTTCAGTGGAAGCTCTAGATTAAGAGCTCTGGCTGCTTTGGCCTGGCAGTCTGGCTGCTGCACAAAAGAGTTTTTAAAGAGGGGTTGGGGCTGTGCTTACATGGTGAACTTGGTTTCTGACCATTGTCCATAGAAATGTGCTTTCACCAACCTGCCCCTCTGCCCCCATTCCTCTCAATAGAGGGAAAACTGATTACCTCAACTTGAATAGGAAACTGTGGTTGAAGAAAAGGCAGAATGTTCAGCAGTTTCTAAGCCAAGAGGGCAGGTCTAACTGAGGCCTTCATAGACGCTCCCTAGCCTGCTCAGAAGTCTGGGGTGCACAGCAACCACAAGCTGAGTTCTGAGGACCAGGAGAGGATTCTGCTTGCCCCATGTTGTTCCCTACAACCTACATGTCTCTGGGCTTTGACTCTAGGGTTTTACATCCACTTGATCCCACTGGGTCAGAGTGTGGTCTGAGGCTATCTCCAGAGGAAAACCATGGTACTCGCTTAGCCTCTTAGAAGTGACTATTGAGCCCAGCAAGGATTTTAGGGATCAGTTCCCAGGACAGGCAGAAGTCCTCTAGGGGCCTACATGCTTTCTACCAACTTCCCTGTTGGCAGCTTCAGTTTTCATCCCCAGAGTGAGTGTGATAGTGGAGAAGTCACTGAAGTTATGGGTTGTTTTGTTTTAATGTGGGATTTCCCCCTTGTTGACTGGAGGGAGGAAGCAAAAATTGGAGGCACCTTGGCCCCCTCTCAAGCCCTCAGGCCTTCTGACCTGAGGCCTGGACACTAGACCTTTAGGCTGTGATCAGTAAAATTGTCCCTCCTAAGTCCTGTTGGGATTTTTGGAGAATTTTTGCACAGTAATAAGCTCTGGCTTCTCAAAAGGGAAAAGTTCAATTCAAAGACTGTAACTGTTAAGTATTCCAGCCATGCTGCTGACTAGTTGGATAGCTGTACCTCAAAAAATAGGTGGGAAGTGGCTTTCTCATTGTCCCGTGTGGTCAGATACTAATGGATGAGCTCACTTACGTGCCAAAATTCACTTTTATACTAGTTTTTCAATGCTTTAATATTTGTAACTTAAATTTTAAAATTCATATTTACAAACACTACTATAACTTCAGTGAGACTGAATTGTGTGATTGAAGCTTTTTGCTTATTATAGTATTTATTACACTACTTAATTCAGTAAATATATAAAAGTAGCCTTCAATTTATTTTTATATTATTTTACATGTTTTTATCAGCAGTTGTGTCTGTGAATTTCCCTTGGAGATTAAGATGTAATGCTGAGGACCAATAAACTGTCACTCAACAAGCTGCCTCTGTCCCACCTGTTCTGCAGTGTCCTGGTGTGGCTTTGGGGGATGGCAGCCTGGGAACGGGAGACTTTCTCGGGCTGGCTGGGATATTCCTGGCTAGGACTGCTGAGACAGGAACCCCGAGGCTCACACAGGTGCCCCTCAGAGCACCCATAGAGGGCAACATTCTATCACTCAGTCACCCACACCTGAGGAGCCCCAGGAGCTAGAGACAAGGCAAACAAAACTGACTGTCCCAAAGAAACTGATCTCCGCTCCTACTCCATCCACCCTGCTTTTCTTCTTTTTGTTTGTTGGTTTCTTTGAGATAGAATGTCATGTAGCCCAGGCTGGCCTCTAACTTCCTGTATAACAGGCTGGTCAAGAACTCCTAATTGTCCCGTTCTCAAAAGTAGGTTTGCAGGCATGTGCCACTATGCTTACTCGCCCTGCTGAAGCCCTGGGAAGGCTTCAGTTGGAACAGTGCCTTCACAGGTTGGTCAACTCCTTTTACAAGCTCTATAGGTCTCACTTTATAAATGAGGGAACTAAGTGACTAACAGGCAGAGCAACTGCCACAGCAGTAGGGACACTGGCAGGCCTCGTTGAATCCGGAAGAGCCTCTGGGTAGGGCTGCGGGAGCTTCCTAAGAGGCTTCCAGAGTTGGCCCACGTGTTTGCATCACTAAAAGAATAAAACAAACATGTGAACTCAAAGCAGAGAGGAGGGAAAGGGTTGGTCCAGGCAGCCTGGCATCCACCTTCAGCTTCCTGTCGTACCCACAGGGACCTGGAGCAAAGGTGCATACCCCAGGGACAAGTTTAGGAGTCGGTCCAAAGAAGAGGAGCTAAGGGCAGGCTTCCCAAAGCAGTGCGGAGGGTTCCGTGTCTAAACGCCACACTACATGGGAAGGTCTGGTAGATGGGGGAAGCGTGATAGCAGTGCCTCTGTCCCCCAAGCCTCCTTGCTCACTCCTTACAGACCATGGGACCAAGTTCCCATGCTGTCTTTTCAGGAAGCCCCAGGACCTGGAGACAGAGCAGCAAAGAATTACCAGGAAGATTACCAGGAGGAACATAAGTGCCAAGGGCTTGCTCCCCAGCCCATCATTGCATATCTCCAGGAAGCTGCTCGGCAGATAGGAAAGCTGATTGATTTTCATGAATACTGTTTTCTGAAGTCTTTTCTAGTACAAGTTATAGGAAGGGTGGGGGGGGGTTGTTTGTTTTTTGGTTGTGTTAATGATTGTAATAGTTTTTGACCTAGGAAAGAAAAACTTTCTAAATTGAGGCATGGTGGCACACACCTATAATCCAAGCAATTTGGAAGGAGGATGAGGAATTTAAGATTAGCCTTGGCTACACAGTTTGAGATCAGTCTGAGCTACATGAGCCTTTGTCTTTAAAATACTATGGCAGATAGTTGGCCAACACAAATTATTGCACAAAATGTGTTTCTGTGTGCTTTCTGTTTTTGTTTTTGTTTTTCGAGTGAGAGAACATAAAGTTAAGTGGATAGGAGGGTAGGGGCTATCTGGGAAGAGCTGGGAAATGGGAAAGAATATAATCAAATATATTGTTTGAAATTCTCAGAAAATAAAGTATTTTTTAAAAAATATTGACTGGAGAAATGGCTTAGTCTCAGGACCTCAGTCAATCCCCAGAACTCAAGTTAAAAAAAAAAAAAAAGTGCCTGGATGTGGTGGAGAATGCCTGTAATCCCAGCACTAAGGGACCAAAGGCAGGCAGATCTCTGAGTTTAAGGCCAGCCTGGTCCCAGGACGGCCAGGGCTATACAGAGAAACCAAACAAATAAACAAAGTCTAAGGCTGAAGAGATGGCTCCTCAGCCTTAGAGTACTAGGGAGACATGGCTCAGTGGTTAAGAGCACCAGCTCCTCTTGCAGAGAACCTGGGGTTGGTTCCCGCCACCCACATAGCAGCTCACAACCATCTGTACCTCCAGTTCCAGAAAGTCCTGCACCTCCTTTTGTGCTCCACAGGAACACATGCAGGCAGAATGCTCAAACACATAAAAAGTAAAAAACAAATCAGGGCATGGTGGCACATGCTTATAACACCAGCACCAGAAGATGGAGCCAGGTAAATCCCTGGGCTCAGTGACGAGCCAGCCTAGCCTACTTGGCAAGCTCCAGGCGGTAGGAGAGCAGGGGGTACAGTGAATGGCACTGATGAACTTGACAGAGGAAGGGTGCCCTCTGACCTGCACACACATGAATGCACATAAGCACAAGCACATACACCAAAAAATTCTCAGGCCAGGGGTGCTCCTTAGTACGTAGAGTACTAGCCTAGCATGCAAGAAGCCCCGGGTCCCATTCTCAACACTGCATAAACTGGGCATAGTGGCACACACTTGTAATGCCAGCACTGGGGAAGGAAGGGGAGGGGGAGGCAAAGCAGGATTTCAGGGTTATTCTAAGTGGGATACATGAGCACATGTCTCAAAAGATAATAGTAAGGGCCGTAGAGACGGCTTGGTAGTCAAGAGACTTGTTGCTCTTGCAGAGGACCCAGGTTCCATTCCTAGCATCCACACGGAGGCTCACAGGCATCCAATAACTCCAGTTCCAGGGGGCCCAACATTCTCTTTTGTGTTACCAGGCATCAACAAGGTGCACAGATATGCACGGAGGCAAACACTCGTACGATAAATATAAAAAGTAGTGTTCTGTACATTAAAATTAGCCAGGCATGGTAGCACAAGCCTTTAATTCCAGCACTTGGGAGGCACAAGTAAGAGTTTATCTACCCAGTCTCGGCTAGATAGCAAGTTCTAGCCTGCCAGGACTACACAGACCCTGTGTTAAGCGAAATAATTCACCACCCCACAAACTGAGAAAAGGCCCGCCGCTGCTAGGCTCTATAGTCCCGGGACGCCTATTTGACAGTCTTCTTTTTCCCTTTAAAATATACCTGACTGGGGGAGGCAGAGTTGCTGCTCCGGGTTGGTGGTGGTAAGAAGTGGACAGCTGATGGATGACAAGACAATGACTGACCAGATAGAGCCAGGGGAACGACTTGAAGGTAAAAGTGGAAAAAGCCAAATGGAAAAAAACCTAACGTTCTGAAACAATGCCAAAAATGTTTCATTCTCCAAAAATCTCAAGAAAAATAAATGTGTTTATCAACAAAGTGTTCTCCTTTCTCCCTCCAAGGCCTCTTCTGAATTGCTAAATTGATCAGCTTAAAGCAAAAACTGCATGAGGCACAAAGATTTTATTTCAAGTTAATGAGTATAAATCTACAAAGGAGAAAAGAACTAACCCAACAGTTTGAGTGTGCCTCTATTTTACCCCGAAGTGATGGCTGTGTTTCCTGTATCAGTGAATAAATTGAAGTTTTTCCCTCTCATTGTTTTTCATATTGAGAAATTATATCTCTGAATTTCATGCATGGATGAATGTACAAATAACATAAAAGTAAAGACAACAGGAAAAAGGAAAGATGATTGATAAGGAAATCTGTTTCAATCTGAGACTAAATTCTCATGGAATTTTCTAGCTAAAAAGACTCATTTCTGGGGACTGGGCAGTCTGTACGGTGCTTGCTGAGAACCTGGCTTCCATCCGGAGCTCCCACATAGAAAACAAGAATGAAATCCAGTGTTGACTGGGAAGTGGAGGCAGGCAGATCCTGAGCTTTTGTTTGTTTGCTTTGGTTGGTTGGTTGGTTTTCTGAAACATGATCTCTCTACTTTACCCTGGCTGTCCTGGAACTCGCCATTAGACCAGGCAGGCCTCAAACTCACAGAGATTTGCCTGTCTCTGCCTCCCTAGTACTGGAATGAAAGGCATGTGCCACCATGCTTGAGCTTGTTCTTTGAGAGAGGGCCTCACATATTTCAGGATGGCATCATGTTTTCTATGTAGATGACGATGACTGTGAATTTGTTAATCCTCCTGCCTCAGCCTCTGCCTGGGGTACAGCCGGCAAGCCTGCACCTTAGTGGAAGTGGAGAGTCACTGGCTTGAAAGACTTCTAGGTCTAACACATGTGAGCCACAGCTACCTTCATCTTTGTTTGACTCTTCCTAAGAAGCCGTTTAGACATGAAAGTCCCACACAGACTGACTGTAGGGAGACACTGATGGTGTTCACACAGCACCAGTTTAATACATACATTTTATTCCCCCATGCGGTACCCTTGAAGGACAAACACAGTCCTGCTGTCAGATGCTCACATCTAGCCAGGGAGATAGAGCTAGACAGCAGGTGAAAAGAATGAGCTGCAGTATTCCCATCCAGGAGCCCTGAGGGTTGGCCAAGGAAGGCAGGAATTTAGCAGGGAAGAGGAACGAAAAGGCTTTGAGGCCTGAAGAGTAAACTGGGTTCATGTGAAGCTCCTCAGGCCGAAAAGTGGAGAGTCGGTGACAGTCTCTGAAGGCAGAGTGGCATCCCCTGGAGCAAGAGGTACAGGGAGATGCCAGGGACAGGCATCAGCCAGCTTGTGGAGCGGCCCCACGTCCACAGGCAGAGTTGATCATCTTCACCTTTATGTGGGCTCAGGTCAGTCAGGCCTGCATGGCAAGAACCTTTCTGTACCCACTGTGCCATCTTGAAGGCTTTTTTTTTTTTTAATTAAAGCTCTTTATTTGGGGAGGGGGTGGACATGTCCCACAGGGTTGTTAAGAGTTGGTGGCAAGTGCCTCTACCTGCCGAGTCATTTTGTCTTGTCAGCCCCCTCCCATTTCAAAAGTTCTTAATGTTCTGGGTATTGTTTAGATCAGTTTATGTGTACGTATGTTTCGCCCACGTATTACTTATGTACACCGTGTGTGCCTGGAGAGGTCAGAATCAGACGTCAGGAGTAGAGGTACAAGTGGTTCTGAGCAGTCATGGGCTGAGAACCAAACCCAGGTCCTATACAATAGCAGTAAGTGCTCTAACCCCTGAACAGTCTTTATGTTTCGTTTTGTTGTTGTTTTGATTTTTTTTTTTTTTTTTTTTTTTTTTGAGAAAAAGTCACGGTGTAGCCCTGGCTGGCCTCAAACTTAGATCTGCCTGCCTCTGCCTCCAGAGCTTAAAGGTGCGTGCTGCCACTTCTGCCTTATTTTCTTTCTTAGTGAGGTACTAAACGACTGCTTCTCCCCCCAGGTTCTACAAGCAGTGCCCAAGGGTAGGCAGAGCTTGAAAGTAGTTGGAAGCCTGGAACGCAGTGAGGGCGGAGGGAATGAGAGGTGATGTGTATTTGGGTCAGGATCCCCCAGCCTAGGGGCTCATGCCTCACCCAGTGAGGCAAGGCAGGGGAAGACTTCAGCGACTGTTTGCCCTCAGCCTCTGGGCACAGCACAGGGGCAGGTGGGAAAGAGTTAAGGAGACCGTTCTTCATACATTGCCTAGGAGGCTGGCACAGGAAAAGTATAGGTTCCTCTGAGACAGAATGGTGCCGAGGAGGCCACAGGTGCGTGCTGGGATACGGTGGGGGTACCCTAGGCTCCTTTCCCCTCAGTAAGGAGAGGGTCGGGCAAGTTGTTCCTTCAGTTTCTGGAACTGGAGGGGTTGGACCAGCCAGGTATTGGGGTGCTGCTAGGAAGCGATGCAGAAGACAAAACACTCCCAGACAAGAAACTGGGGTGAAAGAAAGGCCAGGACGCTGTGTCTCCCTGGCTGGCTCTTCAGCCTTTCTGAACCTCCACCCTGCAACTCCTCAAGCCTGTATAGGGTTGGGACTCTAGCTAGAAAATCCTCACAGGAGGTCCTAAAAGCTAGGCGGAGCAACAGGCCGTGTAGTCTCTCCTCCCAGGGCCAGCTTACCCTAAGAAGAGCAGCGTGTGATCTCCCTCGGAGAGGGGGCTCCTGGAAGGGCGTGTGTGTGAGGAGACTGCAGGCCCTCCCACACCTTCGCTGCCGACGCCGGCCCGGCTGGCTCGCCGTGCCTGCTTATATACAAATCCCCACAGCGCTCCAAACGCCTGCCCCGCCCCGCCCCGCCCCTTTCACGGTTGGGCGACCGTGGAGAGAACCCGGCAGAATCTAGCACGGAGTGGGAGGGATGGCTGGAGAAGAGTGCTTGGCTTAGGTGTGTGCCCCAGGGTCATTACGAGGCCCAGGGTCTGAAGAATCACTCACTGGGGAGCCAGTAAGGGTCGGGGCTCGGCTCTGGGTTTGGGTGGAGTGGGGTGGGGGAAAGAGGTGCTCACCGCATTGGTCGGAACTCGGCACAGGCCGCTCTCCGGAGACCTGGCCGCCTCCTAACCTAGGGGAGGGGTGCGGAACCAAGGGCGGGCGCCAGCGGGTGAGCACGCGCGAGCGGGGGCGGCCTAGAGCGCTAGCCCACGGGCAAGTGCAGAGAGGGCGTGGGCGGGGACTGGGGCCGCCCTGGCCGGGGGCGCGGCGGAGGCGGGCCGGGGGCGGTGCCCGGGGAGGTGGGGGCGGAGCTCCGCCATGCTTTTTAAGCTGGCGTCCCGCTACCCTCGGGGCGCTGGGGAGTTGTCCTGCACCGCGCCGCACGGTCGTACCGAAACTTCCTAATTCCTCCCGGGCCGGCTCTCCGCGACTCTCAGGCCTGTGCGCGCGAGCCGCCGCGGATCCGGAGCAGACCTCGCGGGGGAGGGCGCGCCCTCGGCTGGAAGCGGCTCAGGACGCGCGGTGAGCACCGCGCCGCGGCTCTGGGGAGTGTCACCGGCTCCGGCCGCTTGCCCGCCTGGACCGGCGGAGCCCTGGGTGAGAAGCCCGGGCCACGCCACAGCAGGCGTGTGTTCCAGCGCGGGCTTCGCGCGCGGTTCGAGCGGAGGACGCCCGAGTCCCAGTGCGCGCGCGCGCGGCAAGGGGTGGCCGCGGGCATCCCGTCCGTGTTCGTACTGAGTTCGCCATCTCCATACACCTTCAGCAAGTGAAGGAAAGATGTAACGTAACCGGCGGGGCGGAGGGTGGGGAGCTCGGAAGTGGGCAGGGTGGCGATGCGGACCGGAGTGCTTGCCTCCGCCTAGAGTTAGGTCCCATCAGAGTGGCTCCGAGTGCCTCCAAATCCTCTCCCTCCACTCACTCTCAGGGCCTTCGAGTGCAGACCACATCCTTTCTCATGCCTGCGGCCCCTCCTGTGATCCTTTCTCGCACAAACATCCCGGATAGTACCTTCAACCTCTGTTTTCTGTATACCAATTCTGCCCCCCCCCCTTTTTTTTTTTTCCTGGGCCAATGGCTTCTTCTCTCTGACGTCCCAGGACCATGGTGACACCGTGGGATGGACACAGTTGCTGAGTCAGTCCACCGAGTGGCCCCTGGCTGTCAAACTGCCCCTGAGTTGGGCACGTGTGGCCCCTGGCACCAGGGCAGATCTGAGGAGAGGCTCATGAACACCCCCTACCCCCCAACACACACACACACACACCCAAAGTGCTGGGCGTGGCAGGGCGGAATCCAGGAAGGAGGCTATTTGCTGCTGCCTTCTTCTAGAGCTGGATTTGGTTCAGTCACAGCCGCTTGGGTTAATGAGCTGAGTACTCATGGTGAAATGATCTGGGAATGTACCCTTCACTCCCTTTGCACAGGCAGTATCTAGTAGGTGGACTAAGGGATTTAGTACCCTAGAGTAAGGCTGGCCGCTCCAGGCACTGGCTGAATTGAAAAGGGCACAGGAGACTCCAGGACTGGTGACAATTCTTTGGCTTCTTTTGTAGAAAACTGCCCTTTGGCCATGTCACAGAATGAACACCTTGAGGACTCTGGTGAATACTTCTCTGGTGTGTATCAGAAATCCCCGGGGAACTAAGCCTGCGCACCCACCAGTGAATGCATGGCAGAGCCGCTTGCCTGTGGCTCACTGCTGGAATGGTTAGCTCCCACCTGGCTGTAGGCCGTGTGGCTTGCCCAGTAGGCCACTGATGAGGCTGGCCAGAAGCGAGTGACCAGGAATGCTGAGGTCCGGGACGGGCAGATGGCCGCCAGCACGGTTTGCTGTTTTCTCCTTGGTTCACTGTTCCAGGGCCTCCATAACTGGCCAGCTTTAGGCCACATGCCATGCATGGCTTCACTGCCCAGTCCCCATCCAGTCCTGGAGAGAGGCTGCAATCATCCTTGCTTCAACTGGTCAGCCTCTTCCCTGCATTTGGCTCCATGCTGCCTATCTGCATCTACCCTTTGTTTCTTGGTTTTGTTTCATTTGATTTTGTTTGAGGGAAACAAAAATCTCATGGAGCGTAGGCTGGCCTAAAACTCCCCAAGTAGCCAGATATGAATGTGAATTTCCAATACTTTTGCCCAGATATTAAGATTACAAGCTTGCGCCAGCAAGCCAGATTCCCGGAGCACTGGATCTTGAACTCTGGGTCGCATACGTGTTAGGCACATGTTCTACACACTGAGCGGCACCCCAGCTTTCTTTGTTGTTTAGTGGCATTGAGGAATCCTGGTGATGTGTTTTTACCCAGGCCCCCAGGGCATGAGGGCTCTTCATGTCACGCTGCTAGCTGTCAGCTTAGCTTTGTGGCTATGCTATGTTAGAATGGTGTGGCAGGAGGCCTGCAGAGTCCCAAAGGGTCTGAGAGCCAAGGCTAAGAAAAGGTAGGACCCGGGTAGAGAAGAAAGTACCAGGCTGAGAGTGTCAGCAGAAGCAAGACTGAGGCTGGCTGCTGGAGGAGCCACGTGGATTTACTTAATTCTTTAGACAGGACTCACGTAGCCCAGGCTGCCCTCTGTAGCTAAGGATAACTTTGATCCTCTTGCCTCTTCAACAAGCCTGTGCTACCTGCAGCTCCCAGCCCAGCCGAAGTAGTTTGAAATAAGGCAGACCTGAATTAAGGAGGGTAGTTTCCACGTCCTGCAAAAATAAAAGCAAGGAAACTTCTTTGGGCTCAATAGTTCTCCAGGGATAGGGCCTGGGGATGGGATAGGGTGGGGTGATCACCAGGTCCTGAGCTCAGGATGTCGAGGTACAGGGCTTGGGATGTTCAGAGGAAGCTGAAGGGCAGGAGTGGAAATGAGTCAGGCTGAGTCACTGGCAGGTGCGGGCATGCCACTGACCTGTCCCTGTCCCTGTGCAGGTGTTTGCCAGTCATTAGTGGGGTCTGGATTACAACGGCCTCTTTCCCAAAGGCGCCCACAGGTGGCCAATTACAGGACAGTCTGAAAGAGGTTCTGGCTCGGCTAGCAAAGGGGTAGAACACTAGGAAGAGGGCGCTGAATGAGCCTAAAGATGACCCTGGAGGGAGAGACACTCCGCTGACTTATAAGGCAAGAGTGGGCATGCCTATAGCCATAGCTGTCTGACCCAAGGACAGATGGAAAGAATCTGACTGGCCTGGGGCACCAGGGCCTAGGGGAAGGAGAAGAGGCTTCTGGTTCAGGCTGTGACTTTTCCAGGGCTACAGGGAAAGGGGACATTTGCATTTTATATGAAAGCTTTCCTGCTGCATCTTGATGGGAGCTGGACTAAGGGGGCCTTCCATCTTCCAGCTGTTGCTCAGGCTTTTTTGCCTCCTGGGTCTTATTCAGTGAGCCAAGGGGGATGAGGGTCATTTGGATTTGCAGCAAATTCACCTTTTCTGGGGTACCCAGCCTGAGAAATCTGGAAGAAGAAAAAAGGCTTTTTTTTTTTTTTTTGGTTTTGGTTTTGGTTACACACATATACACATACACACACCCAAATCAAACAAAACACGTTCAATACAGACTCTGTTTTTTTCAAGACAGGGTTTCTCTGTGTAGCCTTGGCTATCCTGGAACTCACTCTGTAGACAGGGCTGGCCTCGAACTCTGAGATCCACCTGCCTCTGCCTCCTGAGTGCTGGGATTAAAGTTGTGCCAGCACTGCCTGTTGAATACAGACTTTTTCTTTGTGTATGTGTTTGTGTAAATGCATATGTGTATGAGGCCAGAAGAGGTGTCAGATCCCTTGGAGCTGTATTTATGGGCTGCCCAGAGTTGGTGCTGGACTTGAATTTCTTGTGATTAAGCAGCACATGCTTATCTTAACCACTGAGCCACCTCACCAGCCCCACATCTTTATATTTTGAAGTAGAGTCACGGTATAGCCCACGTTGGCCTGGAACTCATGTAATCCTCCTGCCTCAGCCTCCTAAGTTCGGGACTTTTTAGGAATGAATGACCTGCACAAAGTTTTATTTGGTCTTGGTTTTGGTTTGGTTTGTTTTCTTCTTAGACTGGGCCTCATTGTGTAGCCCAAGCTAGCCTTAAACTCGATGTTCCTGCCTCAGCCTCTTGAGTTCTATATTATAGGCCTGTGCTGGCCT
Organism: Psammomys obesus; assembly: GCF_907164565.1. NCBI lineage: Eukaryota > Metazoa > Chordata > Mammalia > Rodentia > Muridae > Psammomys > Psammomys obesus. Next base: position 5,935,247 of record NW_026585504.1, read on the forward strand.
GTAACTCTGTACGTAGACCAGGCTGGCCCTGAACTCATACAGATCTGTCTGCCCCTGCTTCTTAATTGCTAGGATTAAATGTCCTGCCTCACCTGACCTAACATACTGTATTTTAAACTGAAGGGTCAGAATAGTGCAGAACCCTGGTTCTTAAAGCTGAAAAAATGGTACAAAAGATCACTGGGCAGGGGCCTCGGCTCTCTGTGCCAGCTGCCACTCTGGGTGGGGCCAGGCAGGCCCAGCAATGGTACCTCCCTAAACCAAAGCCCGCTTCTCGACTGGTGGGAGGCCTCCTACCATCGAGGGTTGCCCTCAGAAGGTGAAGCAGGGATACCCATGCCTTGGGCTTGGAGCCCTTCCTTATGGTCTCTCCTGGTGACAGCTGCCACTCTGGGATACTTCAAGAACGACGTGGATGACAGCCATGAAGTCCGAGAAGACAGCCTGGGCGATGAGGTCTTCGACACCATCAATTCCTCCATCGTGTCTGGCGAGAGCATCCGTTTCTTTGTCAACGTCAACCTTGAAGTGCAGCCCTCCAAATCTGGTATGGGGACTGTAGATGGCCCTGCTCTGCTAAGGGGCTCTGAAGAGCTGGGGCAGCGTACTGAGCTCTCTTCCCACTCCTCCAGACCTAGAAGCTGCAACTGGTGGCTGCGTGCTGCTGCATACTTCCCGCAAGGTGAGCTGCACCCTGGAGGGCTGTGCAAGAGAACCGCTTCCCTTCCGTCTGCCCCGCTGTCCTCCCCATGTTCCCTGGCGTCTGGCCCAGGCCTGAGCCTTCTCTCCTAGATAGGCTTCCTGGTGGGCGGGGATATTCATAGACCATCATGGAAGGCAGTTGGGGGCACTAGAGACAATGGTCTAACTCAGAGACCTGTGTGGTTCTGTGTCTGGGCCTCTCCAGTATCTGACGTTAAAGAACTTCGAGGAAGAGGTCCGTGCACACCGGGACCTGGATGGCTTCCTGGCGCAGGCCAGCATTATCCTGAATGAGACGGCTACCTCACTGGATGATGTGCTTCGGACTATGCTGAACCGCTTTGCCCAGGACCCCAGCCACGCAGAACCTGACTGTGACCTGGACCTGCTCATGGCCAAGCTCTTTACGGATGCCGGGGCCCCCATGGAGAGTAAAGGTAAGGCCAGCTCCCTGCCCTGGCTGTGTGGCGACTGTGTGGCCAGAGCAGCTGACTCTCCTGCGTCCTTTCCCCTGTCCTCAGTACACCTGCTGTCGGACACCATCCAGGGGGTCACCGCCACTGTCCGAGGGGTGCAGTACCAGCAGTCATGGCTCTGTATCATGTGAGTTCCCATCCTTCGACCACCGCATCTGTCCCCCTCCTGTTATCCCGGAGCTAGCCTGGGAATCTCATGTCCCTCGAGGGACTGCCCGTCAGACAGGGGACACAACTGTGGTGACTCCTCCAATTCGGGAAAAGAGGCTATGGGCACTCTGCCCATCTGGTTGGTTGGTTGGTTTGTGTGTATGCATGCCCCAGATGCCAGAGTTCCTGATGCCCTGGGAGACTCCATGGGGGTTCCGGGAATTGAACTCCACTCCTCTTCGAGAGCAGCCAGTGCTCTTTACTGTGAAGCCACCTCTCCAGCCCCCATGTGGCTTTTCTGTTTCCCCTGGTGACCTCTGCCGCAGGCTCTGCAGGGTGGCAACTGTCCCTTTGCTCTTCTGTCCTGACCAGCTGCACCATGAAGGCCCTACAGAGGCGCCACGTGTGCATCAGCCGCCTGGTTCGACCACAGAACTGGGGGGAAAACTCCTGTGAGGTTCGCTTTGTCATCCTGGTGCTGGCGCCACCCAAGGTGGTGAGTTTTGGTCTTGAGCAGTCCCCAGGTTGCTGTCCTTTCCTTGGAAATGTCTCTACAGGCCCCTCATACCTGCTCTTCCTCTCTCTTTGACATTCTTAGAGATGTTCTTGAAAAGAACATTGCGTCTGAATTTCCTTGGAAATGCCCCAAAGGTTGGCTTTCCTACCGAAAAGAAATGCTTTTGACCATTACTTATTCAGGCAGCTGGCAGTACAGATTGTTGGCAAGGCATGTTCTCAGCATTTCCAAGGCCCTGGGTACAAATCCCAATATATGGCCATGTATTGGGGCCATCCTTTGGCTGGCTTCCCACCAGGCCTCCTCCTTTAGGATTTGCCAGACAACGACCTGCACTCCTTGGGCGACCTGCACTCCTTGGGCCATATACTACCTGGGCAAGGATACCCGACGTTTGTTGGGGCCAAAACTGATCCAGTCTGGGAGTTCTCCTGATAAAGAAAGGTTTAAAATCCTGACATGGGAACTATAAGCCCCTTGCCCAAAGCTGTAGAAGGGCCTTCATATTTTAGCTTTCACTGGCTCTTGCTCTTTAATTTTCTCCAATGCTGGGGATGGACCTTAGGGCCCTCCCTCATGTACACACATAGCTGGGCAGGTGCTCTATCGCTGACCCATGCCTCTACCCTCTGTTATTAGTTCTTTTGAAACAAACTGGAGGCTGGCCTTGAACTCTAAATCCTCCTGCCTTCCCAATGCTGAGATTACAGGCCTTCTCCCGTGACATCCATTTTTCTATCTCTTTTATTTATTTATTTTTTTTTTTTAAATTTATCTTATGTGCATTGGTGTTTTGTCTGCATTCATGTCTGTGTGAGGGTATCAGGTTCCCTGGACTATAGTCACAGACAGTCGTGAGCCACCATGTGGGTGCTGGGAATTGAACCTAGGTCGTCTGGACGAACAGTCAGTGCCCTTAACTGCTAAGCCATCTCTCCATCCTTCACAGCATCCACTTTTTATTAGCTTTTTGATGATCCTGCCTGACTCTGGTGCCAGCTACCTGCTCCAGATTCTCTGGGTACCAGCAATGGGGGTCGAGGGGCTGCCCTGCCAGTACTATAGATGTGCTGCCTATAGTATTCCTGTGCTGGAAGAAAAGAGAGAGCCTCGTGAACTCGAGTGAGTGACAACTGTCAGTGTGGCCAGAACAGTTGGAAGGAGCAATAGCCTTAGTGCCTGAGGAAGTCAGGCTGTGTGCAGCATGGAGGGAGCTTAGGAGCACACTGTCGGCACAGCCCGAACTGTCTCCCTGAGTTTGACAGAGGAACCTCCTGAAACTTGGGCTAAGGAGTGAACAAGCCACGAGTTAGCTGTCGCTGCAATGGGTAGCTCAGAATCAACTTGAGGGACAGAAGGTCTACTTCCGCTCAGGGTGTCAGCCATGGCTGTCTGGCTGCATGGCTTTGGAGCAGACTGTCTTTGGAGATGGGAAGTGCTATCTATCCTGGAGGAACAGAGCTGATGACCTCCTGGCAACCAAGAAGCAGAAAGAATGAGGAGAGGCTGTGGCTGTGGCTCAGTGGCAGCAGACATGAGGCTCTGAGTTTGTTTGGTTTGTTTTTCTGAGACAGGGTTTCTCTTTGTAGCCTTGGCTATCCTGGACTCGATGTATAGACCAGGCTAACCTCAAACTCACAAAGATCTGCCTGCCTCTTCGTTCCTGAGTGCTGGGATTACAGGCTTGTTCCACCACACCCAGTTTAAGCTCTGAGTTTGATACCCCAAAAGTTAGTGGGGGAAGAGTGTTGAGACAAGAGATACCCTTCCAAGGAGTACTTCCCAATAACCCAATACTTCCTCAGACCAGGCCCACATTCGTGTTCCCACTACTTCTCAGTAATGACAGGACATTTTAACTGTCAGTGTGTGAATCCACTGGAGAGGTCAAAGCTCTCAGAACCCAGTTACCTCCCCAGGATTAGACTCATCAGCTGGGGGTCAAGCCTTTAATATATGAGTCTTTAGGGCGACATTTCATACCTAAACCTTAACACTTTACCTTAGTCAGAATAGAGAATGAGGCCTGGACAAACCAGAAGACACCTAGCTCCAATGAGATATGGCTAGATATGTGTTAAGCTCCGTTGTGGCTTCATGTCAGTGCTCAAACATTTTTCTTGCCTAGGACGATGAGAATGTCTGAGTTACAATAAAAATACTAAACCAAGCATGGTGGCTCATTGCCTGTAATCCCAATCCTTGGGAAGCTGAAGGATGGAGAATGTCATAGTTGTAGGCCAGCCTGGTCTACAGAGTGTGCCTCTATCTCAAACAATCAAAAAAGAAAGACGCTAGCTGCACGGGGACCGCCTGGCCTAGGGGATATAGCCGCAAGGTTTACTAATGTCTGAGCTTCGGCAAACAGAACCTGCTGCCAGTCGCCTGTGCATGACCACACTTGGCAGACAGGATTTCCCCCCTACGGGAGCTGGAGGTGTACCTGTGCCATCTTGTGCCCCCAGAAAAGCACCAAGACCGCGATGGAGGTGGCACGCACATTTGCCACCATGTTCTCAGACATCACCTTCCGCCAGAAGCTCCTCAAGACACGCACAGAGGAAGAATTCAAAGAGGCTCTGGTGCATCAGAGGCAGCTGCTCACCGTGATGATGCCGAGAGTAGCGGGGCACAGCATGAGCTCCCTGCGCACGCACAAACACCCTCAGGTACAGAACAGGGGCGGCATGGGGGGGGCGTGGGCCAACTGGGGCTCACACGTTCTGTCTTCTCTCCCAGCCCCCGAAGTGCAAGGACTTTTTCCCTTTCGGAAAAGGCATCTGGGTGGACATCATGCACAGGTTCCCCGTGTACCCACTGGACTTCACCGACGGTACATGCCCAGCCAGAGCTCAGCCTTTCAGGCCATGAGGCCACGTGTGCCTGTCCTGCATCTCCAGCAAATGCTGTCTGTCCTGCATTCCTAGGCATCATTGGGAAAGGCAAGACCGTGGGCAAATACGTCACCACCACGCTCTTCCTCTATTTTGCCTGCCTCCTGCCAACGATTGCTTTTGGGTCCCTCAATGATGAGAACACAGATGGGGCCATCGGTGAGAGGTTAGGGGTGGCAGGGATGTGCCAGGCAGGATGGACCTTGGGCTGTGGTGACCTCTGACCTTACCACCTCCACAGATGTGCAGAAGACCATAGCTGGGCAGAGCATCGGCGGCCTCTTGTATGCACTGTTCTCCGGGCAGCCACTGGTGATACTGCTAACGACGGCACCCCTGGCCATCTACATCCAGGGTGCAGTGGGTTTGGGTTGAACTGGGAGATGGTGCCAAGGTCCTGGAGCCTGACTCAGCCCTGACTGCACATCCTGTCCTGTTGTTTTCAGTGATTCGAGTCATCTGTGATGACTACAACCTGGACTTCAACTCCTTCTACGCATGGACGGGCCTGTGGAACAGTTTCTTCCTTGCACTTTATGCCTTCCTCAACCTCAGCCTGCTCATGAATCTCTTTAAGAGGTGACAGGTCCTGGGCTGCAGGGGAGGTGGGTCAGCCTCACGCCAAGGCCCTATAACCCCTGGATAGATAGTGTGCTCGCGGAGAGGCCAGGTGGACTTATTAGGAGTAGTCCCATGGAGGAGCGCTTTTCCGTGGGGTTGGTCCATGCAGTAGCGTGGGGAAGCCTTCTCTTCAGTGATTACCTAGCCAGACATCTTGAGGCATATCACCGCTTTGCAGGTCAACAGAGGAAATCATTGCCCTCTTCATTTCCATCACATTTGTGCTGGATGCTGTCAAGGGCATGGTCAAAAGTGAGTACAAGTCAGGAGTGGTGGTGCGTGTCTTCAGTCCTATCACTTGGGAGGCAGAGGCAGTAGGATCTCTGAGTTTGAGGACAGCTAAGGGTGTCTCAAAAAAAAAAAAAAATATATATATATATAGGACTGCTTGGGGTAGGGGGCTCTCAGCTGTGGCCTGGAGGGGCAGAGAAGGTGTCAAGCTAAGGTGGTTCTTCCCACAGCAAACATGCTGTGGGAGTTCTGGCTGGCACAGAGCAGCCCCCGCTGGTTGACTGAGAAAGCCAGGGTTCTCTCTGATTCCTTCTGTCTCCCCTCAGAAGCCCTCTTTCATTTATGCCCCCATGTCCCTTCAGCAGCCCCACCTCCCCTGGGACACCCCTTTACCCTATATCTGTAAGGAAGCTAGGCCCCGACCTCCCAGATCCCAGATGGCTTAGGCCTGTTGAACCTGTCCCACAGTCTTCTGGAAGTACTACTATGGTCACCACTATCACACAAAAAGGACCTCATCCTTGGCAAGCTTGATGGGCATTGGCAGAAGCCCCAATACCAGCCTCCACGCTGCACTCAATACCAGCCTCTTGGTCAGCCCCATAGAGATGGCCACAGCCAGCAGCCCCAGCAGCGCACATGCAGGCCAGGCTACAGCAGTGCTCAGCCTCCTCATCATGCTGGGCACGCTCTGGCTGGGCTACACCCTCTACCAGTTCAAGAAAAGGTAAGGGACAGCCTTTGGTCCCAATACTTAGGGGCCAGAAGCAGGAGGATCTCAAGCTATACAGACTGTAGCTTGAGACCTCCTCGTGGGTTGAGGTTAAGGGCCAGCTGACATCCCCATCATCTCTAGCCCCTACCTGCACCCCTGTGTGCGGGAGACCCTGTCTGACTGTGCCCTGCCCATCGCGGTCCTCTCCTTCTCCCTCATCAGCTCCTACGGCTTCCGGGAAATCGAAAGTGAGTCGGGACGGGAGGATGGGCTGGGAGTGGGGTGGCTTGGCTCCCTGGGAACTGGGCCAAGCCTGTCCCATATTGCAGTGAGCAAGTTCCGATACAACCCCAGCGAGAGCCTCTTTGAGGTGGCACAGATCCACTCTCTGTCCTTCAAGGCCATCGGCAGTGCCATGGGTCTTGGTTTCCTGCTCTCCTTGCTTTTCTTCATTGAGCAGAACCTGGTGGCTGCCTTGGTCAATGCCCCAGAGAACAGGTACTGAGGACTGGGGGGGGGGGGGGGGGGCAGGGTCCCAGACTTGTGACAGCCAATGGGACTCTGCCCACCTGTGCCCTCCTTCCTCAGGCTGGTGAAGGGCACTGCCTATCATTGGGACCTCCTGCTACTTGCCATCATCAATACAGGGCTGTCTCTGTTTGGGCTACCCTGGATCCACGCTGCCTATCCCCACTCCCCTCTGCATGTGCGGGCCCTGGCCTTAGTGGAGGAACGTGTGGAGAATGGGCACATATATAAAACGTGAGTATGAGCCAGGTGGACCCGACGGTCAGAGGACAGCCGTGGGCTACATGTGACCTAGAGAAGGATGTGGCGTGGAGACAAGGGCTCAGAGGCGCCGCTGCCCTAGCCAGACCCACATGCAGCCCTGTGCTCTGGGCCCTCACAGAATCGTGAATGTTAAGGAGACACGGCTCACCGCACTGGGCGCCAGTGTCCTGGTGGGCCTCTCGCTGCTGCTGCTGCCCTTCCCGCTGCAGTGGATCCCCAAGCCCGTGCTTTACGGCCTCTTCCTCTACATCGCGCTTACCTCCCTGGACGGCAACCAGCTCTTCTCACGCGTGGCGCTGCTGCTCAAGGAGCAGGTGGGTGCCTGGGCCGGGAGCGGGTGGAGTGAGAGCACAACCATCCCTGACGGTGGCTGCTGCCGCCCACAGACATCGTACCCACCCACACACTACATCCGGAGAGTTCCCCAAAGGAAGATCCACTACTTCACGGGCCTGCAGATCCTGCAGCTGCTACTGCTTTGTGCCTTCGGCGTGAGCTCCCTACCCTACATGAAGATGGTCTTTCCCCTCATCATGATTGCCATGATTCCGATCCGGTACGGCCAGGCTGGGCGGCCATCAGGAGGGCTCGCCCGGGGCTGGGCTCAGTGGGTGGCTGCTGTGCCCATCCACTCAGTCTGCCCCTCCCTCTGCTCGGCAGGTACAATCTGCTGCCCCGAATCATTGAAGCCAAGTACTTGGATGTCATGGATGCTGAGCACAGGCCCTGACCCGCGCCACCCTCCCCATCCTTCAGGCCTGCTCGATGGCAATGTATGGGGAGACATGAGCTGCCCGTGGCTCGGGCCCATCCTCCTTGCCGTCTTGTGGCCTAAAGCCCCCTGGCATTGTGGTTTTCAGTGGTGTGTGTTCACTCCCCACTCCATTAACATCTAGTTTGGGGTCAGGAACATTGCCAGGGTGGAGCTAAGAGTAGATATTCTTTTGATAAAAGAGTTGATGCCCAGGAGAGAGTCCATTTCCTTGATTGTATAAGGAATTCGCTGTGTGCGCATTAATGAATAAAAGCTTATTTCTATGCTTTAACATGCTGCTGCCATCTCTGCTACTCTCCCAGACTCGGGGAAGAGGAAACAAGTCCCCTGGGAGGAGAATAAAGTGACCGGGATTGAGTACCATCTGTATGCTGTGAACCTCCAACAGTAGCCATTGTGAAACTCTGAAAAAGACAAGCCAGACTTTTGTTTCACCCTGTTGAGAGGCCGTTGCAAGGGACATATTCTGGGAACAAAGACCCAGAGGAGACAGGATTTGAGTACAGCAAGGTGCTGGGTGAGGGAGGAAAGTGGCTGTAGGGTATGGCTAGGGGTGAGGGCAAAAACAGGTTGTCTGAGTTACCTGTGCCAGATGGCAATTTCCTCCCTGTGAAGAGGGCCTCCCGTCCAGTCAGGAAGATGACTGTCCACAACCCCTGTGCACTAGACCCACAACGCATCCTGCCTGGCACTTCCATAGCGAAGCTTGCAGGGGCCACAGCTGACTCAGAGGCGCCTTCTCCTCAGCGTCCTTAGCAGCATCTTCCTGCACCGCAGGAGCGAGCTCTCGGAGGGGACACTTCCGCCCAGTCCTAACTTCACCCCCCATCGGGCAGCCAGGGCAGCCGCCTCTTCTGCAATAGGGTCTTGCCATCAAGTTCTGGAAGGCAACCAGCAACGGTGCTAAAAGCCTTTGTTTTCGGGGCCTCCAGGGTCCTGATGGGTTACTCACTCCTAGCCCTGGGTTCCCAATTAACCACCTATGGCTTCTAGAAGCACCTGCTCCTTAACATTTTTAGGCACAGGTGATTGTAAACCTTCTCCAGTCACCTTGGCTATCAGTGGTACCTGATCCAACCACATAGTCACCATCCACAAACTCCACAGCAACACGGGCCCTTTGCACCCTCCGTGAACTGATTCCCCATGGCTTCAGATCCGCTCAGGTCTCTTCAGTGAGTTGTGCTACTCTGCATAGCAAAGCCTTTATACCGAGGATGGGCAGGCAGTGATGGCAATGTTCTGAACTGCCATCTCAAAATAAAAGCTAAGTGTGCTGTTAACTCTTGCTGATGCACCTTAAAGCCTGTCGTCATTCTGTCCCCACAAGAATCCATCTATGTGTCATCACCTTCAAGCGTGGGCATTGGCCCGGCTGTGAACAGTAGATGAACCAGGGCTTCAGACATAGCTCAGTGTTAGTCATCTAACTCATACAAAATCCTGGGTTTGGTTCGCAGCACCACAAAATAAAGACAAAAGTAAATGCCAGCTAATACTACAGAGAAAACAGAAGATGCCTCCAGAGTAGGGTACCAGTCCTGCACACTAGCAAGAAGAGGAAAGCACAACAGGAGTGGTCAGAGAGGCCCAAAATTCTTGGTAGAGCTGGGGGTGTGGCTGTACAGGAGGCCTTGCATGCAGGAGTCCCTGAGTCTGCCCACTGTACTGTGGGGGAAAAAACGTCAGAAATGCAAGCGAAAGGAATCCCACCTTAGACTTGAGCTGGCCAATCAGCAGGCCGAACATGCTAGGGTGAGAGGGACACAGCTGTGCACAGATGCAAGGGGTGGAGCTGCGTCCGTGTCAGTGCTGGGATCCGGTCCGGTACGTTCTCCCCTGCTGTTTATAGGCCAAGTAAAGTAGGGGGCTCGGGGAGGAGCCGAGAAGTGAACACCAAGTTACTGTATACTTACCCCTTCCCATGCGGCCAGCGGGCTTCCTCGGTGGTCTGGACGTTCCCTGAAGGGAAAGCCATACCCAGAATCATAGCAAGGGACAGAGATCCCCAGTACTCGATGTTGGGACCAGGAAAAGTACTGGGACAAACAAGCAATGGGAAAGGGGGTAGGCAGGGCCCATGACCACATGCCCTGCTGATGTCAGGAGAAATGCCTTTATCATAATGGCTGAGACCTAGGACGCCTTGCAAAGTTTGGGGGCCAAAAACTAGAGGGAGTATCTACAGAACTGCTTGCGACCCAGGAATCTGCTTTTCTTCACTCACGTTTCCTAAACATACCCTTCATCAAGAAACAACCTGCAAGAACCACAAGGCAGGCACTGGCCCCTGAAGTCCCTCCTAGGGAGCGGCTTGTGAAGAGGGATGCACTTGATGGTCCAAGGCAGCTTAAGCAGGACTCTTGCAGGCTTCTGCTGACAGGAAGGCCTTTACATTTCCTGTGTATGCAGAGCAGGGTACATTCGATGGCCTACATATGGAGCTCAGAGAACAACCTTCAGTCGGCTCTCCCTCTTCATAGAGCTCTGGGGATTGAACTCAGGTCATCTGCCAGCCCATAATGTACAAGAGCAGAGGGTGAAACATTCTACACTGTGCCACCTCCAAGCCCTCTGCCCCCAGCATGAATCTGACATGACTGCCAACCACTCAAGTAGGAAAGCAGTAGGCCGGCTATGCAGGCAGGTGGGCATCCTATACAGCATGCCCCTCCCATCACCCAAGATGGCTCCCCGCCTGTCAAAAGAAAACTCAAGAGACAGAGAGGGCTCAAAACCAACATAACATTTATTTTGGGAACAAGTATCTTCCAGAATTTACATTTATTGCATTCTAAAATCAAAAATTGTGTTTCTTTGCTGAACCCTCAACCCAGATAAGAACATTCAAAATTCTCACGATCCCAGAGCCAGAGGCTGCAAGAACAAATCTTGTTGTTTTATTTGTTTTTGAAAGAGGGTCTCACTATGTAGCTCTGGCTGTCCTGGAACTCAATATGTAAACTAGGCAGGGCTCAAATTCACAAAGATCTGCCTGCCTCGGCCTCCTAAATTCTGGGATTAAAGGTGTGCCTAGCCAAAGGCAACTCCTGAATCCCAAAGGGCAAGAGTTTAGCATCAACTGGCCCAGAGTTCCCTTATGCAGAGCCAACTGCTCTTCCTAGACCTGGCTACTGAAGCTGGCTGGCTCCCCCAGCAAAGGGAAAGCAGAGGAATCCTTGCCAGGCCTGCCTGCCTCCTGGGGAGTTCTGCACCTGTCCCCCCAGCACATGGCCCTAGTGGTCGCCAGCCCCCGCGGTCATGCTAAAGTACTCTTGTAGCTTGAGCAGGGCCCGGAACCGATGAGAAATGGTGTTCTTCTCAGCCTTTGGCATCTCTGCGTACCTAACAGGCAGAAAAGCAGCTCAGAAAACAGGGGCCCAGACCCTGGGAGGGTGCGTAACCCACTGCCACCCTGGAGCCCAGAGATTTGTTTATAATCCAACATTTTTAAAATTTCTTCTTCTTCTTATATTACAGCCCTTCCCTTCTCTCCTCTCAGTCGCCGTACTGACTGCCCCTCTGAAGAAGGCACTTCTGAAGAAGGTACTTCTGAAGAAGGCACTTCTGAAGAAGGTCTTCTTCAGAGAAGGGCAGACCTCCCAGGGATACCAACTAAACGTGGTATATTGAGTTTCAGTAAGACTAGGCACCTCCCTTCATATTAAGGCGGGACAAGTAGGAGGAAAGGGTCCCAAAAGCAGGCAACAGAGTCAGAGACAGGCCCACTCCCACTGTTAGGGGTTCCACAAGAACATCAAGCTACACAACCATAACATATATGCAGAGGACCCAGCTCAGACCCACGCAGGTTGCCTGTGTTTGTTGTTTGTTTCTCTGGGGTGTCCCCTGTAGGTATAAACTATCTAGAACCTGTGCACAGGCAAGGGGCCACCAGCTTCTCAGCTTGTTAAGTCAGTTCTAAATTCCTCTGTAACGGACTTGGAGAGAAGCTGAAATTGCTTTACCGTATCCTTAAGTTGTTAAGGGAAGCTGGGAATGAGAATGCGGTAGGTGTTTGAGAGGAAGCAATAGAGCCTGACAGATCAGCAGCCTCACAGCACTGTGGGTTGGAGAGCCCAGCAGCTGGCCAGGGTCCGTTTTATATGTGTGAGGATGCTACCAGAGAGGTGAGAGGTCACACCCTGCCTTTAGGCTTAGCTACATGTGGCTAAGTTAATTACAACTGAATAAAAATGAGGCTGGAGAGATGGCTCAGAGATTAAGATGTCTCAAAGTGGTTCACAAACAGCTCTAACTCCACTCCCTGGGATCCTCTTCTGACCCCTGGGCAGTACACTCATCTGGAGTACAGACATGCATGCAGGTAAAACACCCATTAACATAAAACAAAGAAGCAGAATAAAAATAAACTCAGCTCCTCATCTAACTAGATTCCAAGTGCTCTGTGACCAGCCAAGCAGACAGACAGGACATCAGAGGACACTCCTGACACCTAAGGACAGGCTGGCCAGGGCTGCTGCAGTGTCCTTGGCCCTGTGAGGGGCTGGCGAGGGGGCCAGGCTGGAACACCTGATCCAGTAATGGGGATGTGCAAATATGAGTAAGAGAATGCAGTTAGTGTGAGGTACTAAGACATGTGCTACTGTGTGGGTTCCATGAGTCTACAAAGAGCTACAGAAGTGCATTTCCCACGGATGGAGCAAGTGTCATCCCACAGAACTACAAGGTTTGTACGTCTGGATAGGCAGGGCCAGAGGACAGGAGCCACTGACCACAAAATGGCCAAGTGAGCTGGGAGCACAACCTGGATGTCTGTGATCCTGCCATGGACTGGGCCACCTCAATTCTTGTGTCCAACCCAGCAGAAATGGCTTCACAGCTGGAAAAGAGTCTGACTCACCCACATGCACATGACTGCACACGGCAAAGCACCCACCCAAGCCTGTGCACCAGGGAGGAAACCTGGGCTCCTTACGTTTGCTTATATCCATCAGGTTGAAAGCAGGGATCCCAGCCAAAGTCCCGGCAGCCTCGGGGCATCACGATCTGTCCCTGTAATAGGGAGGACAGGTGTGTAAAAGGGGATGTACTAGACCAGAATAAGCTTCTTTAGTTTGTGAATCTGACTAAACCTGAATTACTCAAAATGTCTACTAGTTCAAAGGATCCACAGTACTTGTAAATTTCTCTACCTCAGTGAAGTAGAGCACAGTAGCTGGGGACAGGGCAAGATTATAGTCAGAGCACTCAGGAGGCAGAATCAGGAGGATTGTTGAGTTACCAGGCCAGTCAGGGCTACACAGCAAGATTCTGCCTTTAAAAAAAATCAGATGAAGCCAGGAGGAATGGCACACACCTTAATCTGAGCAGGGAGACAGAGGCAGACAGAGATTTTTGAGTTTGAGGCCAGCCTGGTCCATAGTTTGAGTCCAGAACAGACAGGGCTACACAAAGAAACCCTGTCTCAAAACAAACAAACAAACAAACAAATAAACCAAGCAAGATGGACTCAGGAGGCAGAGGCAGGCTCTCTAGGAGTTCAGGTTTAGTCTGGTCTATACAGTGAGAAGCTGTAAACAAAGAGCCAGTACCACAAGATGGACAGCAAGCTGAGCTCATGCCCTGGCCTCCACACATGTTCATGCATGTGCACACAGATACACGACAAAGGATGCAGAGCAGGCTTAGGAGGAACTCCGCATTTGACTGGCCCACCAAAATCACTGGGATAACACTCTACAGTTTTCATAACCTGTAACCTCACTAAAGAAAAGTTGAGGCAATTTTGAACACTTGACAGAAAACATGCAGTCTGGCGAGATGGCCCAGCAGGCAACAGTGCTTGCTGCACAAACTACCTGATTTCACTCCCTAGATCCAACCAGCTCCCCAAAGGCAACCTCTGACTCCACATGCAACGTGGCATACATGCGACACTACATACACACAATAACAATAAGTAAAAATATTACAAAATTTGCTCCTAACAGGAAGGTAAGGGTCCTGAGCTGTTTATGGTTATTTCCAAAAATAGAAGGGAAGAGCAGAGGACATGGCTGAGTGGCGAAGTGCTTGCCTAGCATTCAGGGGGCCCTGTAATCTCAGCACTCAGGAAGTAGAGACTATAAGTTCTAGGCCATCCTCAGCTATATAGTTGAGAATAGCCTGAGCTACAAGTGACTGTAAAAGAAAAAAAGTACTCACACCTATCACAGAGCACTTGGTAGATGAAAAAGAAGTGTAAGACTTCAAGGCCAGCAGGGCATGCCAGCGCACACCTTTAAGCCCAGCAACTGGGAGGCAGAGGCAGGCAGATCTCTATGAATTCAAGGACAGCCTCGGCTACATAGCAAGTTCCAAGCCTGCCAGGGCTACACAGTGAGACTGTTGAAAGATGTGGGGGAGGGCACACAGATTCAAACATGAAATGTCACAAAGATGACAGACCAATGTCATGAAATGCCATGTTATCAGATGAAACATCTGAGCTGGATCAGGGATGAAGTTCGGGTAGAGCTCTGGGCCAGCAGAGCCCCAGCGGCAGCACCACCACTACAGCCAAGACAAGGTGCACTAATCTGAAGCATGGGGGCAAACTCCTGAAATCCCAGGCCAAGGCAGGCGTATTCCAAGTTCAATGCCAGCCTGGGCTACATGCTGAATTTGTGACCAGCACCGGCAACAGAAAGACCCTGTTTCAAAACAAAATTAACAAAAAGGGCTGGAAATATAGCTCAATGGTAGAGCGCTTACCTAGTACATAGAACATCTGGCTTAGTATCCCAGCACCTGATAGGTGGGGGAGAGGAGAGGGCACAGGACAGTAAGGAGGGCAGTTATAAAAATGGGGATTAAGCACATAAATAAGTGACAAGTCACACAGTACCAGCTGGAAATTACGCTTCTGCTAGTGAGAAGCTATGTGACCAAAGCCCATGACTAAGGCACTCTTGAGCCTCACTTACAATTGTCAACATTCTTAGCCTGAGGTCACAGCACATGCAGGCTTCCCCTCCTACAGGGGATGTTATAAGACAAACAATGCTGTTCACGTGCCACTGTGGACAGTGTGTCTCAAGCACACCGAAGACAATGAGTACACAGCTGAGAGCAGAACAAAGATGGAGAAACAAGGCCACCTCAAGGAGAGTGTGAGCTGGTAAGCGGCAAAGTGCAGGGCAGCCAAAGCTGGAGCAGAGACCGGAAAGGACTGCAGAACTAGCCAGTCTAAGGCAGCTGCTACTTAGTCACTGCAGGAAGTGGCTAACGGGAGATTTCTGGGAAAGCAACAGGCATCACAACTAATCGCAAACAATCTTAACTGGGCTGTGAAGCCAGGCACCTACGACTCACTACATGTTTAACCTAAGGAACAGAAAACAGGATCTTGACTCATCTGCACTCTTGGGTCACTGCAGCATTATTTACAAGAACCACGAGGAACAACCTGAAGGCTGTCAGCAAATGGAACAGGCGAGGGGCACATGTACTCCCAGCTCTTGGGAAGTGAAGACAAGAGGATCAGAAGTTCAAGGATAGCCTCAGCTACACAGTAAATTAGAGGCCAGCCTGGGGATACATAAGACCCTGACTCAAAACCAAAACCAAAACCAAAAGAAAAGAAAAAAAAAAAAAAATATATATATATATATATATATATATGTGTATGTGTGTGTATAATTACATATATATAATATAAATTATATAAGTATATATTACATATATAAAATATAAATTATAAGTACATATATAATTTATATATAAATATATAATTTACATTTTTATATATGTAAATATATATAGATAGATAGATATAGATATATATAAAACAACATGTTCAGCCTTAAAACTCTCAGAGCTCTGGTGTGCTGCAACACAGGCAAACCATGAGCATACCAAGCTATGCGAACTAAAGCAGTCAGAAAAAAAGCAAATGCTGAAGCAGTGACATGGAGGTGCACACCTGCAAATCTTGGTCCTCAGTGGACTGAGGCAGGTAAAGCAGGGCTACAAAGCGGGACCCTGCTCAAAACTAAGCAAAAACATAAGAGGAGCAGGGCAGCGGTGGCACAGGTCTTTACCCCAGCACTCAGGAGGTGAGGCAGGAGGATCTCTGATTTCCAGGACTGCGTGGTCTACAGAGTGAGTTCAAGGACAGTCAAGGGCAGCCACACAGAGGAACCGTGTTTCAAAACACCAAAGAAATAAAAATAAAAATAAATAAATAAGTTCAGAAAGGCTGAGAGACAACCAAGAGACCCTGTAGGCCAGGCATGGTAGCTCACACCTGCGTGGGAGGCAGAGGTAGAGCTCTGTATGAGGCCAGTCTGATCTACATAGTGAGTTTCAGGACACTGAGAGCTACACAATAGAGACCTTGCCTCAAAGAAAAATAGGGGGTGGGGAGAGCATGAGAGTGCTGCTGAGTGGATATGACAGAGGACTCCAATCCTCCACTTGGAGTAAAGGCAGTATTATTTGAAGTTCAAGGTATACCTTGGCCACACAGCACATTCAAGGCCAATGAAATACACACGGGACTCAGTCTCAAAACCCTGAGTGGTCCTGGCAGAGGAGTAAGGCGATCTCAGCAAGCTGGCCGTAGCTGTGGCTTTGAGGGCAGCTACCTTCTGTTCATGCATCTGCACCTTACCAGGACCTACACTAGCAAGATCTGAGTGCCTAAGGCTAGGGGTCAAACAGGTTTGGGGACTGGCATTTTCTAGTTTGTGGTGTGCAGGTTTGTCTCACAGCAAGCATAGGAACATGAAAAGCCCCCACTACTCTAGCGTCGTCTTGCTTTGTTCCTGCAGAAGATCACGGGCCTTCTGCTCAGGCCACAGCATTCTCTGGAGACCTGCAGAACTGGTCAGGTGGGTACGTACCGAGGTCTGGCCCCTGAACAGGAGTACTGGCTGGCTTGGGTCCCCCATGCTGAGAGCAAAGGTACAGAGTGCATAGGCTGATTTGTCCTCAAAGCCGGCCAGGAGCTGGTAGAGACCTGTAGGCACATACAGTAAGGGTCAGTAAATCCATGCTGTCCAGGCCCCAGAAACCAAAAGGTGTGAAAGAGTTCTCCAAACTGGATTGTGTTGGGGTGGGAGGTGGCAAGGGCTGCATTCTAGTTCTCAAGTGGGAGCTGAAGCCTCCCTTCAGGCTCTAAACTAAAACAAGGTTCTTTGTTGAGATCAGCGTCTCACGTAGCCCAGCTTGGCCTTGAACTCGCTTTGTAACTCAGGCTGTACTAGAACAGAGGAGCCTCCGCCTCCACCCTGTGAATGCTGCAGGTATGCATCACCACACCTGGATTACCTGGCACTACGGAATGAATCCAGAATTTTATGTATGCTAGGCAGGCATTCTGCCAACTAAGCCACACCCCCAGCCTCTGCTTTTGAGACTAGGGTCTCAGGTAGCCCAAGTTACTCTTTAACACATTACACACTTGAGGATGATCTTGAACTTCTGATCCTCCTGCTTACAGCTCTTAAGACTAGCACACCTGGTTCTATTTTTGTTTTAAGTTTCTTACTTTGTAGCCCAAGTTGGAACTTGAGACCCTCCCTAGTATAACATGGCTCCACATTTTTCTTTTCTTTTTAAAGATTTATTTATTATTTTCATATATTCTGCCTGTACCAGATCTCATTACGGATGGTTGTGAGCCACCATGTGGTTGCTGGGACTTGAACTCAGGACCTTTGGAAAAACAGCCAGTGCTCTTAACCTCTGAGCCATCTCTTCAGTCTGGCCTCATACTTTTCTAACATAAGATTTCTCAAAAAAGGGTTTTGTTTTCAAGAATTTATTTTTATGTATGTAAGTGTTTGGGCTGTATATATGTGCCCAGAGGCCAGAAGAAGATGACAAACTCTCTGGAACTCAAGTTATGGACAGTTTAAGCATCCTTGTAGATTCAGGGAACTGAACCTCAGTCCTCTGTAAGAACAAGTGTACTTAACTGCTGAGGCACCTCTGCAGCCTGTTTTGTTTTTATGAGATGGTCTCACATGTAGCCCAGGCTTGTCTTGAACACTGGATCTTTCTGCCTCAGCCTCCTGAATGCTGGGATTATAGGAATGCTGTGACTGACTTAAAGTTGTTTGTTTTCGTTTTGTTTTGTTTTTTTACATACCTAATGAGGGAACATTTTGGCATACACTCCTAAATGAGAAGATATAGATTCCTCAACCTAGAAGTGGCACCCCCTCCCTGAAGGCAAAGCTAGGTCATAGCTGAAGCAAAGAACCACAAGCAGTCATTAAGGTCAAGTCCCTTGATAACCAGAACCAACTAGCCCATTTGTCCCTCAAACTCAAAGCTTTTTACCTTTATCTGTCCCAACTCTCCATTTTAGTGCTTTCTGGAGCACAGGGGAAGAATGAGCTATAACAGAGATGAATATGGAGGCCAACTGCAGGGCCAAGAGCAGCTGATTATTAAGTGGGGACTACTCCCAGACTCAATCCCTAAAGACCTATGGGAAGAAACAACAGGGACACATACCTTCAGGCTTCAGCTTCTCTAGGAACCATTTTCTGCAAAAGCAAGAATGGAGAGTCAGGTACCAAGAGCAGACTAATCTTCCTATCACCTGCTCTGCTCTACACCCAACAGGGATCAGAGCTCCCAGATGCACGAGAAATGAAAAAGAATGTCTCAAGACAAAACTATAATCCAAAAAAAAAAAATAATCCAAAGGCTGGGAATATAGCTCAGCAGTAGAGGAAAAGAGAAAAGGGGAAAGGGTAGGGGGTAAAGGGGAGCCAGAGGAAAAAGAAAACAAAATGTCGTATCATCTCTGATACAAGCAGACACCATATTTCAACGTCACTACATAACCACATTCTCATAATTAAAGACAACTGTGTCTCTTTGATTGCTTGGTTTATAGCAGAGCCTCATGCAGCCTAGTCTGGCCTAGAACTCCCTACATAGCCAAAGATGACCCAGAACTTTTGATCCACTTGCCTCTCATCTTCTAAGTGCTAGAATTTTAGGCACACACTACCATGCCTGCTCGCCAGGTATGTAATGCAAGGGTTGAACCCAGGGCTTCAGTACACAAAAAAGGCATGTGCTCTACCATCTCAGCTACATCCTCACCCACCTATGAGATTCTCTTATTATTTTATATATTATTGTGTTTTGCCTACATGTATGCATGTTTTGCACACATGTGCATGGTGCATGCAGAGGGCAGAAGAGGACGTTAGACTACTTGTGAGCTGCCATGTAGGTGATGAAAATGAAACCCAGGTCCTGATTAAGAGCAGCCAGTGCTTTAACAGCTGAGCCATTCTCCAGTCCCTCTTTTTAAAGATTTCCTTATGTGTGTGTGCAGGCACACTTATCTATGTGGATGTATGTGCATACATATGTACAGGTACTATGGAGGCCAGAGGAGGGTGTTGCATCCCTTGGAGCTGGAGTTACAGGAGCTTGTAAGCTGGATGTGAATGCTGGAATATAAATTATTCCAGTCCTCATGACTGAGCAACAGGAACTCTTTTTTTTTTTTTTAAATTTTATTTATTTTTTAATTTATTACAATTCATTCACTTTGTATCCCAGCTGTAGCCCCCCTCTCTGATCCCCTCCCAATCCCACCCTCCCTCTGTCTTCTCCTCCCATGCTCCTCCCTCAGTCCACTGATAGGGGAGGTCCTCCTCCCCGTCCATCTGACCCTAGCCTATCAGGTCTCATGAGGACTGGCTGCATTGTCCCCCTCTGTGGCCTGGTAAGGCTGCTCCCCCATCAGGGGGAGGTGATCAAAGAGCAGACCACTGAGTTCATCTCAGAGACAGCCCCTGTTCCCTTTACTAGGAAACCCACTTGGACACTGAGCTACCATGGGCTACATCTGTGCAGGGGTTCTAGGTTATCTCCATGAATGTTCTTGGTTGGAGTATCAGTCTCAGAAAAGACCCCTGTGCCCAGATTTTTTGGTTCTGTTGCTCTCCTTGTGGAGCTCCTGTCCCCTCCAGGTCTTTCTATTTTTCCCTTCTTTCATATGATTTGCAACAGGCACTCTTAAGGGCCAACTCATCACCACAGCCCCTATCTCTAATATTCCTTGAGGTCTCAGTGTAGCTCTAGCTGGTGTGGAACTCCCTGTATAGACCAGGCTGGCCTCAAACTCATAGAGTTGCCTGTCTCTGCCTCCTAGGTGCTAGGATTAAAGGTATGTGCCATTACTCCCAGCTCTTTTTATTTTCTTGTTTTTAAAACTTTTTTTATATGTGTGTGTATGTGAGAGAGAGAGAGTGAGAGAGAGAAAGAGAGAGAGAGAGTGTGTGTGTGTGTGTGCAGGTGCCCCAGAAGGCCAGAGGCATCAGATTCCATGAAGTTGAAACTACAGGAATTATAAACTGCTTGATTTAGGTGCTGAGAACCAAACCTGAGCCCAGTGGAAGAGCAGCAAGAACTCTTAAATACTGAGCCATTTCTCCAGCCCTATATTTTGATACTCTTAATCCTTCCTCGGTATTGATGCCAGGATAGTGAAAGACCCATAATATCAGATAACTAATCACTTTACTCTTCTGGCTGGGGCCCTGAGGGGTAAAGATGGTAGGGGTACTCACATGTAGGGGCCAGGGAGTCCCCCGAGGGCATTAAAGCAGAGACAGGTATCCTCCACAAGTACAGGGCCCTGCACCTGTAACACAAAGACAAGCCTGAGTTTCCTCAGGCTGGGGCCTGGCCCACAGCTAGGTGAGGGTGAGGTCTGCAGTTACAGGTCCATCAAGAGCCAGGTAACTCAGCTCTCTTTGTCTTCAATTTAGAGACGTGGACATAAAAGCACTGGCAAGATAAACCTTACTCACCACAGAGCAGTGAAGCGATGGAAACCAGCTAGGGAGCCCGACTCTCCATAATGTGTGCCTTCCCAGCTCTGTACACTGTGTGAGTGCAGGGGTGTGGGGTGGGGTGGATTCATTTAAGGGAGATATATGGCTGGAATGTATGGATGCAAGAATCAGAAAAGTGAGTGCTGGGACAGAACAGGCAGTGTTCAAAGCCACCACTGAAGGCAGTCTAGCTGGCAAGTCCTAACAAACTCTTTTATTATCTGTTCCCACAGGAAGACTGAAGGGGGGCCACAAAGGTTAAGTACCTGGCGAGCTGCCTCCTGACACTTCTGTATGGAAATTTCATCCGGCTCTCCCTGGTACTCAGGCACTTAACAAGGAAACAGACAGATGTACAGAGTCAGGACACAGGAAGACAGGTAAATTAAGCCACTTTTAAAAATGAAACAAAACAAAAACATACGGTCAATTTTCTGTGCCACCAGAGTACACGGTAACTTATCTCCTAGGATCTGAACGACCTGCTCCAAAATGAAAGAACGTTGATCACACCATTTGCTAACAGTTCCCCACTGATTCCACTGCTGTGTGAGGTGTCATCCATCCTTCCCATTAGGTAACATTCCCATTAGTCCTCTACAGCTTATTAAATTAGGCCCATAGGCCTCACCCCACCTTTCAGAGACCCACCAGCATCCCTTCTTTACACCTCCATCCCTTCCAATTTCTTTTTGTTATTTTACCCCCTAGCTGACAATCACCATCTTTTGGATTTAGAATAGCAAATCAGGATGTACCTGCAGTTCCCATGTCTGCTCTTTCTTCTTTCTTTAGGCCCTGGCTGGCCTGGAACTCACTGTGTAGCCCGGGCTAGCCTGGAACATTTCCTGCCTTTACTATTCACCAACTCAGTACTAATATTACAGACATGTACCATCCTGCCTAGCTTCCCAGTGACTTTTAACCCTATTAAAATCAAGGGCTAGAGTGGTGTGAGCTATTGTTTTGAAAATTATACCTCATATAGTTTACTTTCATTGTACTTCTGTGGGGCCAGACATGTACTTTACCACTGAGCTTTCCTCATTGCAAGCCACACATTTTCACAAGACAGGCTTTCACTCTGTAACTCAAAGTCCTCCCACCTCAGCTTCCAGAACGCTGACCTTAGAAGCATGTGCCACCATGTCCCACTCTTTTTGGTCAACAGACTATTATTTCTATTGCCATAGGAAGATTATGTGTTCAAGGCCAGCCAAGGCTATACGGCAAGAACCTATCTTGAAAAGAAAAGAGGGAGAGACCAATAAAGATGGCTCTGCAGGTAAGAGCATTTATGCTTTACAAGCCTGGGAGCCTGAGCTTGTCAATCAAGCCCACGGTGCAAGAAGAGAACCTACTCCTGAAAGTTATTCTCTACATCATGTCCCCCTCCCCCAGCACATACACGGAATTAAAAAAAAAAAAAAATTAGGGCAGGGCAGTGGAATAAAACTTTCTGAGTATCCAGTCAGGGGAAATGGCAGCTCATACTTTTAACTCCCAGTGCTGTGCCTAGAAAGGTTAAAGGAGGAAGATCATAAATTCAAGGCCATCTACAGAGTCCCTCTTACAAAAAAAAAAAAAAAAAATGGGGGAGGGGAAGACCTGGAGCTAGAGAAATGGCTCAGTGGTTAAGAGCACTTGCAGAGGACCCCAATTTGGTTCCTACACCCCAAGGGGTGGCTCACAACCATCTCTAACTCTAGTTTCAATCTAACTCTGGTCTCCAGTGCCCTCTCCTGGTCTCCATGGGTACTGCATGCATGTGGTACACAGACATACACACAAACTCATAAACATAAACACTTTGTAAAAACGGGGCTGGTGTGCTGTGGTAATGACTCAGTGGGTAAGGGCACTTCACACTGACCTGAGTTCTGGTCCCCTGCACAACATAAACTCCAGGACAGCCATGCTACCTGTAACCTCAGCCTGGGGAAGGCTGGGGCAGGAAGACTGCTTCCACCTGCCGCCCTCCCCCGCCCCCAAACAAAGAGCACACTCCAGGTTAAGTGAGAGACTCTGTCTCAAGGAAATAAGGAGGAAAACAATCACTGCCTTCCTCTGGTCTTCACTGCACACCACACACACACACACACACACAACATATATACACAACATGGTAAAAGATTACATAGGCTTTATTATCATGCCAACAGACTATCAAAAAGATGCAGAGAGGGTCTGGGGAAATAGCTCAGTGAGTAAAGTGCTTCCTGCAGAAGTACAAGAACCTGAGTTCAGATCCACAACACCCAGTAACAAGCCAGCCGGTGGTGTAGTGCCAGCTCTAGGAGGCAGCTAGAGGCAGCTGCCAGGGGCTGGCCGACCAGCCAGTCTATCCAGAACAGTGAGTTCTGGGGTCAATGAGAGAAACTGCCTCAAAAAACAAGGTGGATAGGGGCTGCAGAGATGGCTTGTTGAGCTGGGGTGGTGGCAGCGGAGAATGCCTTTAGTCCCAGCACTCAGGAGGGAGAGGCAGGAGGATCTCTGTAAGTTTGAGGCCAGACTAGTCTACAGAGTGACAGCTACCAAGCTACCCTGAGAACCCATCTCAAAAAAACAAACAAACAAAGCACCTCTTGATCTTGCAGAGAACCAAGGCTTGGTTCCCAGAACCCACATGGTGGCTAAGGGCCATCTGTAGAACGCAATGCCCTCTTCTGACTTCTATGGACACTCCATGCACATGGTACACAGACAGAAATGTAGGGAAAACACCTATATACGTAAAATATTTTTTCTATTAAAAAAAGTGGAGGAGCAATTGAGGAAGATATCCTCATGTCGACTCTGCCCTTCACATTTGCACACACAGGCAAGCATATATGCCTCACACACACACACACACTTAATCCCAACACACGCAGGGGCAAGCAGATCTCTGTGAGTTCAACACCAGCCTGGTCTGCGGTCTGGCATTCACCATTCTGCATGGGCTCCATTCAGGTGGCACTGTCAACCAATGTGGCCTTAAGATCTCAAACCTTTAATCAGGATGGTTCTGGCCCTTTAATAGACCACCCTTGACCTGTACAGAAATGCTATTAGTCCCTATTTTCAGTTGATGAAGGTTCCCCTGCTGTATGAATTGGCTAGCCTCACATATATCCAGTGGACATCAGGCTCCGATTCACGCGTACAGGACCCTACCTTCTGAGCAATGCTAAAAGAGAGCAACCTCAACTGAGGCCAGAGCTGACATCTGTTGGAAGCTTCGTTACCCCCTCCCACAAACAGGGAGAAAATAAGACTAAGTGGACTGCAAATGGGCATCCAGAGGAAACTATACTACCCTGTCCTTCTGTCTTAGAGTGTGACCACAAGGAACTACCAGCCAGTTGGGGTAGAACACTCCTAAATCTCAGATTGTAGGTCGAGGCTAACTTGTGAAACACAGCAAGTTCTAAGTTGCAGACAAGACTGAACTATCCAGTGAAATGCTATCTTAAAAACAAAACAAAAAAAGTAAGGCCCGGCCAGGTGTGGTGGTACATGCCTTTAGTCCCAGAACTTGGGAGGCAGAGGCAAGTAGATTTATGTGAGTTCAAGACCAGCCTCGTCTACATAGTGAATTCCAGGACAGCCAGAACTACCTATGTTCATAACAAGAACCTGTCTCAAAACAAAACAAACAAACAAGAAAGTGAATTATCTGACCTATCCTCACTTCCAAAATGGTCCTACCACATACAAGGGAGTAAGAAACACGGAATACGGGTGGACCTGCTGAGCGCAGCCCCCATCAACGCTCCTTCTCACCCCACCCCCGTCAATGCTGGGACGTATCCTTTCTGATCACATTCTCTAATACACGTGTCGTCAAATCTGGGCAGAAAAGCAGCGTTTCCAAGCCAGGAGTGCAGTGCAGTGAGGGCAATTCTGTAAGTCCTGGGTTGGAGCCAGAGCACCTACTGTCGGAAGAAAAGGAAGTCTCTGGGCCTTCATTCTAAAGGCTGTAGCATGGAAAGCTTTGACAAATTTGCTACGATTTTCTTCTGTTAACCTGCCTTTTCTTATACTGTGGTCAGCCATGATTCTTAGGAGGTATTACACATTTCAGATGTGCAAAGTGCCCAACGGTAGACAGGCCGTTAGGGTGTGAAGTACCCTACCAAGGGTCAGTTTGGATCAACCCCGCACACTTTGCATCTGCCATCACTTTTGAGGAGGGGAGGTGTCAGAACTCAGGTGTGAAATCTAGGGCCTAAGGGGTGATCTTTGTCACAGATGCCACTACTCCAGCTCCCACAGCCAGCTGACTTTACCAACTCATCCCAAAAGCGTGTGGTGAGACAGGCGCGTAGACCCAGAATTTTGGAGACAGGAGTGTTAAGAGAACAAGGTCAATCCTGGCTACACATCGGGGTCAGACTTGGACTACTCCAGCCCTTATCTCCAAAAATAGGAAGGAAAACCTTAAATCCTCCGACCCTTAAGGCGGTCTCTCCCCAAGCCCAGCCTTTCCACACTACCAGGAGCTAACCGACCTTCCGCGGGGATTCAACTCCCGGTGTTCCCTGCCTCCTCTTTCCTGAGGAAAGCCCTGCAAGCCCTATCCCACCCGCCTCCTAGAGGGCCCCCACACCCCACGACACCTCCTCCAGCTTCTTTGCGTTTCCCGTCACAAACACGATCTTCTTCCCCACCAGAGACGAGGCCATGGCAGGCGCCGGTTAAGGCCAAGAGTGCCCGGAAGCCCTTTGCGGGGAACCCTAAGACACTTCCGGTTGCAGGCGGAAGTAGGTAGCTCGGCTCCCGGTCCTACCTGAAACCTAAAGCAAATCTCAGGCTGCGGCTGACAGCTACCGCGAAGTGGCAGCCCCGGCAGGTGAGCACCCGGCAGCGACTGCTGCCTGCGGTGCCAGGGACGCGCCCCGGGAAGGACGCGAGGAGCCGCTGGCATGCACCTCTCAGGGATTAGATGAGGAGGGGCCAAGAAGCTGCGCTGCGACCAACTGCCGCTCTGTGTCCTGGGCGGTGTGCGCCCCTCAGGCACCTCCAAGTCTGTCATGAAAGACTTAAATCTCCAGACAAGGACTATAAACCTGGGTGGCTAGCCTAACCTCACCTTCAGACCCACACCTCGAGGGCCAGCTCGGTCTACTTCACTGCGAACGTAAACCAGTGAAGTAAAACCAAGCCATCCTTTACTTACCTGTCAGGCTTGGGAGTTAGTGTTTCGACTCCTTTCTCTTGTTCACCTTAGCGAATCCCATCCCTTCTCCATGGTCATTCCTTCAGCCCAGTCTCTGCCCTTGCAACACAGCAAGATTAGAATGCTCCTGTTAGCCCTACCACGCGCGTGCACGAGCCCGCTGAAGCCAGAAGAGGACATCATCCCATGCAACTGGAGCTCCGGTGCTTTTGAGCTGCCTGGTATGGCTGTTGGGAACCAAATCTAGATTCTCTGAAGTTGTAAGATCAAGCTGGAGAGATGGCTCCGCGCTTAAGCGCACTCACTGTTCTTCTAGAGTTCTGTTTCCAGCACCCAAAGATGGTTCACAGTCGTCTGTTAACTCCAGTTCCTCGGGAAACACTGTCCTCTTGTGATCTCCGAAGAGCACCAGGTACACTTACTGTGCACGCATGAGCAATCACACTGTGCACTCATACACAAAAACAAAAACAGATCTTTTACAAAATGAGTGTGGGGTGCTAGCTAGAGTGGTGCACACTTGCAATCTTAGCGCTCCTAAGACTAATAATACAGGAAGATCATGAGTGCAATACGAGGCTGTGCTATGTATTGTGTCCTGGATATAGCTTGATGGTAGAACATTTATAGGCCAAGGTTCGGACCCCAGTACCACACATGCAAACGATGGAATCCTAACCAGGCCTGGTTGTTTAGCTTAATGTTATTGACCTCTCACAGTCTCGGGCATTGGCATGTGCTGTAGATGCAATTTAGGAGCTTATGGGACTTAGGCAAGCACTGTACCACTGAGCCACATGCAAAGATCACTAATAAATTTAAAAAAAAAAAAAAAAACAAACTAGAACTGTTCTCACAGAGTAGCCAAAGCTATGTTCTCCACAAATCTTCACTCAGTGATCTTAATAACGTGTGTTACAGAGTTCAGAGGCTTTGCTGTATATTGCGTCTTTGGAGACAGGCCATAAACTTCCCCCTTCATTGCCCCTCCAATAGCATTATTTTGTTGAGGAGTCATGGCTCATTAGCATTGACTGAGAAAGGCTAGGTTGAGTACATGGCCCTTCCTGCATGGCACCCATCTTCCTTCTCCATGAAGTTAAATGGAATCCTCAGAAAAGCGGAGAGGTAGAGGAGGTATTTAAAGCAATGGTGACCTCTTGGATGTTAAATGCCTCAGCTCCAGCCTCTGGCTGGGAGGAGCTTGTTGCTGGTTTGTATGTAAGTATGGGCAGATACCATGTAGTATGGTCAGTTAATTCAGAGGTCCCCAGATACCACATCCCAAGTGGCTGGCTCAGAGAACCCAGGCGAGGGTGCTGAAGGACTGAAGAAAGGACAGACACATGCCCGAGGAAGCTGGACTCCGGTGGGATTCTCTGATACCTCTGCCCGGAACATCACCATTGTTAAATCTGCAAATATTAACTTTGTGTCAGTAAAGAGGTCACTGGCCTGACATAGCAAGCCATGTTATTACTTTAACATGTATTTAGAATTTTTAGTATTTAGAAAATCTAAATATTTGTTCACTGGTTATGGAAAGAAATATAAAAATATGTGCAAAAATACTTGTGTTTTATTCACTTTTATTTTATGTAGATCGGTGTTCATGTGAGGGTGTCAGATACCCTGGAACAGGAGTTACAGACAGTTGTGGGCTGCCACATGGGTGCTGGAAATTGAACCCAGGTCCTCTGGAAGAGCAGTCAGTGCTCTTAAACACTGAGCCATCTCTCCAGCCCTTTGCTTTTTTTCAAGACAGGGTTTTCTGTGTAGTCCTGAAGACCAGGCTAGCCTCAAATTCAGAGATCCACCTGTAAAGGAGTGTGCCATCACTGCCCAGCTTTGTTTTTCAGACTTACAAAAAAAAGGAAATTATTATGAAGTCTTAGCACCCACAGACCAACTTCAATGATTATCAACAGCCATTTTTATTACATGCATCCTGAAAGTTTTGCTTTTTTTTTTAAATTTAGAATTAAAATGTTGGTTGGCGAGATGGTTCAGTGGTTAAGAGTGCTTACTGCTCTTTCAGAGGTCGGGGGTTGGCTCCTCTCCTAGTACCTGGTCCTCATATATACTACACTCACATACACACAAAAGAATATGTGTTGAAAAAAATTACAGGGGTCAGGCAGGTCTGTGGTGGCACATGCCTTTAATTATAACCAAGGCAGAAACAGGCAGGTCCCTCTAAGTTTGTGGCCAGCCTTGTCTACATATTGAGTTCCAGGCCAGGCAGGGCTACAGTGTATGAGACCATCCCAAAGAACCAAGATAAAACAGTCCCCACCACCACCACACACACACACACACACAAACAAAAGATGGAAGAGAATCTGGGCATTAGGGTGCAAACCTTTGCTCGCAGCTAATCCAGGCACTTGGGAGGCAGATGTAATAAGATCGATTTAGAACCATCCTCTTCTACACAGCAAGTTGGAGGCCAACCTAGGCCATTAGAGACCCTGACTCAGCACAAAACCACTAAAGTAGGAAGTAGGGGCCTGGGCTGAGATAAAGGCTGAGGTGAGCCTTAGCCTGCTTGAGATCATGAGTTTAAAGTTCCAATTACAGAGAACTAGGTGCTGGAAACAGTTTACTGTAACAGCACCTGAATGCACGAGGAAAGATATTCAAATTTTACCGAAAGTAACGCAATAGATGCTCAGGCTGCAGGATTAGGAAGATGCTAACACACACGTTGCCATCTTTCAGCGTTCCAGATCAAACTAAGGGCCTTGGCCGGGAGCGCACTACTACCGAGTACAACCTCAGTTAATTCTCTCTTACCAGCCCCGCTCTTTTCTTTCATTTTTCTCAAGATTTATTGTATGTGCATGGGCGTCTTGCGGGCCCGTGTGTCAGTGTACAACGTGCGCGCCTGGTGCTGAAGAGGTCTGAAGAGGTCGCTGGGTCCCTGGAATTGAAGTCACAGAAGGTTGTGAGCCACCATGTGTGCGCTGCGAACCAAACCCAGACTCTCTGGAAGCGCAGACAGCGCTCTTAACTGCAGAGCCTCCATGTCGCTGTACAGTCAAAGACGACCTTGAAACGCTGGTCTCTGGGTCTCTACTTCCCGAGCACTGGGGCGACCGGCTTGCGCGGCATCCAGGACTGCGGTTAACCGGGGCCCTGGCCAACCCCTGGGCGGGGCGGAGCTCAACGTGCGTCCTGGGCAGGCCGTACGGCAGTGGGCGTGGCCTGGCGGATGCGGCGGGCGCGCCGGCTGCGCCGTCAGGCTCTCTGTTGTCATGGTGGGGCCCTGGGTGTACCTGGCGGCGGCGGTTTTGCTCATCGGCCTTATCCTCTTCCTGACTCACAGGCGGGGTCGGGCGGCAGCAGGTAGGAGGTGCCGCCGTCCCACGGCCGAAGGAGTCCGTTTCTCAGGGTTCCTGGGCTTTGGTAGGCGGTCGCGTCACAACTCGTGCGCATGCACTGACGTGCCTTACCGTGCTGACGAGAAGCTTCTGCGCTGGCCGGGGACAGCTTTGCGCACGCGCGTGTGGACGCGTACGGAGTCCAGGGCTGGGGATGCAACTTGGAAACCTAGCCTGCCTTTCTGCTCTGCTCTAATAGGAGAGGCTGCAGACTTTCTAATCCTACCCCGAGCGTTCTGTTTACCAGGACTTGGAGTGTCAGGCAGCCTCGAGAAACTGCAGGCATCTCCCTCCCATCAAAGAGGGCACCCATGCTGCTTTGCCTCCCTTCCAACAGAATTAGAAGGCCATGCCGTTGGCCTGGCACAGATAATCTGTCATTCTCCCATACTGACACTTCATGTACTCATAAGAGTGTCCGTGTATCTTTCTGATGTCTGAATCCATAAGCTACATCAGAGTACCTCTGTCTCGAGGGCGGAAAAGAGAGACGCTGAGGTAAAGCATAGCCAACAAATCTTGCAGGGAAGGGAGATTGAGCCCCTGACCGTGAAATGTACTCTCTAGTTGGAGTACTCTAAAGTAAGAAGTAAATGTAATCTTGCATTGGGCATCCAGTGAGATCTGTAAGCCTCATGGTGAGAGTGTCCTAACAGGTCGCCTGCAAAGGGGGCTGAGTTAAAAGGCGATAAAGGAGTTAAAGCAAGTAGGAAATGAGGAATGAGCGTCAGACTGAGGTGTGAATAATAAAGGCCTTGACAGACCGAAGTTGGAACTTTGTGCTGTGGGCACCAGGAGTCTGGGGAAGGTTGAGCAGGGGAGGATGAGACTCCCAAGATGCTGTTCCTCCACTATCAGGAGGATGGGCTGCTTGACAGCGTTACCGTTCCTCCCTCCCTGAAGCTCGTGGAGAACCACTGCACAATGAAGAACGGGCAGGAGCAGGCCAGGTAACCCGGTCTTCGCCTCAGGAGTCTGAGGAGCAGAGAACTGGAGGCAGGCCCCGGCGTCGGAGGGACTTGGGCAGCCGTCTACAGGCCCAGCGTCGAGCCCAGAGAGTGGCCTGGGCAGAAGTGGATGAGGACGAGGATGAAGCTGTTATTCCCGGTGAGAGGGCCCTGCCTGTGGGGAGGGCCAGGATGGCAGGGGTTAATGAGTCCTCCAGACTAGATAGGTGCAATGAGCATGAAGCCACAGTGTAGGAAGGACATTTAGTGGCGGGGCTGGCATCTTGGGCCTTGACTTTGGTCTGCAAAGTCAGCATTTCTTATGTTAATCCCTACCCCACTGGGCAAGCCCCTTCGTCATCTTGGTTCAGTGGGACTAGCTGTAACCGCAGAATAAGTGCTTAGAAATAGAGACATTGCTGTTGACATGTACCTCCACATGCCAGATGATGGGAGTCTTGTAAAGTCCTTACGATTGTGGGAAAGAATGTCACTTCTCTAGTCCTTGAAACCTGGCTTGAAGAAGAGATAGTTAAACCTTATTCAGAATTTAGGGGAAATCAGGACTTTTGACTTGAGCCTTTAGCCCCTGTGGCTTAAAAAGAGACCTTTAGTGTGTGTGTGTGTGTGTGCGCGCGCGTGCGTGTGTGTGTGCGTGCGCGCGCGCGCTTATAATTCCTGCACTCAGAAGAAGGAGGAAAGACCATGGCCAATTTTAGGCCAGCCTGGCTTATATAGCTGCTTCCAAAGCAGCACACAGCAACAACAAAGAGGCCCTCTCTTCAACATTCTTCCTGTCTCAGATTTGAGTCATATACTCTGAGGCTCGGGCATCAGTATATCATTAATTTTCAGCTATCTCTGATGCAGCCCTGAGGTTGGGGTTATTTTTTCAGTCTGGCTTTGTTAAGACAAAGGAAGAGCCAGGCAGTGGCACACATCTTTATCCCAGCACTCCGGAGACAGACGCAGGCGGATGTCTATGAGTTTGAGGCCAGCTTGATCTACAGAGGAAGTTCCGGGACAGCTAGGGCTATACACAGAGAAACCCGGTTGGGGGGAAAAAAGATAAAGAGAGAATCCTGGTTGATGGAGCCTGCGACACTCATCAGTTCCTGAGTAGAACATACAGGATGTTGGCTTTATGGCAGGAATAAATTTACCCACAAGGCCATCCTTCCCTGGAGTTTTGGCAGAGAGAGAGAGAGAGAAATCGGGGATTTCTGTAGGTGTAGATACCTGCAATCCTCAAACCTTCAGGTGTTGACATCTTACAGCTGTGCAGTATTTGTCCCATGGCCTCCCAACCCCCAGGTACACATGTGTGTGCTCTCACACTCACAGTTGTATGTGCATGCACATTTATGGTAGATACTTCTGGAAGGCAGGGGTAGGTAGAAACCACCCACCCCAAGCCCTTGAGGAAGGTGACCGGGTGGGGTAAGTGTTCTCTGTGTAGGCTTAAATTCTCTTTCTTTGACATATCTAGCCCAAGAGGAAGAAGCTGCTGAGAAACCAGCAGAAGCTCACCCAACAGGGAAAATCGGAGCCAAAAAACTGCGGAAGTTAGAGGAAAAACAGGCTCGAAAAGCCCAGCGTGAGGCAAGCAAGAGGGTGGGGCACAGCTTCAGAGGGTGGGAAAGGGCCCAATAGTTAGTTGCCATGACAGACCGCCCTTGGGTTCCTTTTATGCTGGGCTGCTATTTGCTGTCTACCTGGCTTTGTCTCCCGCAGTCTTAGCCTATGTCCTGGCCCAGGTGTTGCCTTCTTTGGCCTCCACAGGGGTTGGGCAAACTAGCCAGAGGAAGGGGGGTTGTGCCTATAGAAACCTCTCTCTCCAGGCAGAGGAGGCTGAACGTGAGGAGCGGAAACGCCTAGAGTCCCAACGTGAGGCCGAATGGAAGAAGGAAGAGGAGCGGCTTCGCCTGAAGGAAGAACAGAAGGTGAGATTGACTCCAGGCACTGTTGTCTGTCCCGTTATTACCCGGCCTTCCGCCCAGATAGCTCCCAGATGCCTCCATCCTTCAAGACAGGCCATGGTACTGGAAGTGGCGGTGGCTCATACCTGTCATCCCAGCACTTGAGAAACTGAGGCAGGTGAGCAGCCTGGACTAACTAGCTAACTCCCATCTCCAAAACAGAAGATGGGCCATGGACCTGGCACAAGGGCCTGCCCTGGTTTATTCCTTCCCCTGGCCTCAGAACATCACCTGTCGAAGCAAGCAGCATGGCTTTGAACTGAGGATTTCTTTTTTTTTTTAATTTTATGTGTATGGAGGTTAAAAAAAAAAAAAAGCTGGTTGTGATAATACATGCGTTTAATCCCAGCACTTTGGAGTCAGAGACAGGCAGATCTGTAGAGAGGTTTCTCTGTGTGTGTGCCTGATGGCAATGGAGGCCCGAAGAGGGCATCAGAACTGCAGTTACAAATGGCTGTGAACTACCATGTGGGTTCAGGGATTGGAACCCAGGTCCTCTGGAAGAGTGACCAATACTCTTAACTGCTGAACTCCCTGCTGCCCAGAGCTGAAGATTCTTGTGAGCATCAGCTATGAAAAATACATAGACATTTGAAGGATGTTGAACATGGTCAGAGCATCTGGAGCCAAAAAAATTACCAAGGAGGAAAGGAGACAGAGAAGTTAGGCAGTTATATGTTTCAGGGACCTTGAGGTTATCAACAGTCTTAAGAGATGGTGAATCCGTTTAGGGCCTGACATAGGCCCAGTGCTGGAAGAGCTGCAATCACCACAGAAAGGTGGTTAATGAATCCCTGCTTGCCAGGTGATTCTAGAACCCGGTTTCTAACAGATGGGGAAGTGAAAACATGTAGGGTGCATAAAACAAGAGGGCCTCTGGTTGGCCTTGTTCCCGAGCTTTGTCTATGTAGAGAATGCCTGGCCATGGACACCATAGGAGTGGCAGTGGGAGGCATGAGCAGAGAAAGTTCTTCACTTTGGGTAGTGATCCCGCCTCATTTACCTTCCGTGTCCTGCCTCTCTCTGTTCCAAGTTCCTCAGCAGCCTCCTCACTATAAGATGCTGGTGCACCTCTCACAATAATTAAATTAAGTGTCACACTTTATTCAGACTCCTTCCTTCTTTCCTTCCTTCCTTCCATTTTTTGAGACAGCGGGTTGGCCTTGAACTTGCTGTGTAGCCAATGATGCCCTTTCATCCTGGTTCTACTTCCCAACTTCTGAGAGTAGAGGCATGCACCACTATGCCTAATTTAGTAGGGAATTGAACTTAGGGCTTCATGCTTGCTGGGCAAACACCCTACTAACTGAGCCACGTACATAGGTCCTCCGAAGCCAGAAGAGGGCATCAGGTCCCCTGGAATTGTAGTTATAGACTGTTAAGAGTGACCATGTGGGTCCTGGGAATTGAACCCAGGTCCTCTGGAATTGCATCAAGCATTCTTTACCACTGAGCCATCTCTCCAGCCCAAGTATTTTTCTTTAGTGGGGTCATACCTGACTTACTGTGTTTCATTTATTTGTCACGTCTTCTTAGACCTCTATGGGATTAATTGTCAGGTTTTTCTTGTTTATCATCTTACCATCTTTGAAGGGTATGGGGAAAGTAGTTTGTAGATTGTAACTTGGTTTGGATTGGCTGATTTTATTTTATTTTATTTTATTTTATTTTATTTTATTTTATTTGTCTTTTAGATTAAAAAATGAAGTCCATTATTGGGGTGCTGACGACCAAACTGGGTCCTCTGAAAGAACAGCCAGTGCTCTTAACAGCTGAGCCATCTTTCCAGCCTTGATTTTTATTGTGTTTTTGTTTTACTTTGTTTGAGATAGGGTTTCTCTGTGTAGCCCTGGTTGTCCTGGAACTCACTTTGTAGACCAGGATGCCTGACTCTACCTCTTGAGTGCTAGAATTAAAGGTGTATTCCACCTTTATTTTATTTTATTTTTTTAATTAATGAATTTTGTTTTTTTGAGACAAAGAGTCTTACTATGTAAAAATTTTGGGTTTTTTTGAGACAGAGTCTTTGTAGCACAGGCTGGCCTCAAACTTGTACTCTGCTTACCTCTGAATTTGAAATCCTGGAATGACTGGTGTTTGTTTATCTTGTGGTTAGACTGGAGTTAGGTGTTTTTTTTTGGTTTTGTTTTGTTTTATTTTGGTTTTGGTTTTTTGGTTTTCCCAGTACTGAATATTGAACATTGAATCTGTGCATTCCAGGGAAGTACTCCACTATTGAGGTATTACTGTATGCTTTTACTATTTTTTCCCCTGTCTTCTCATACTTGTTTGGAAATAAATCACTGTTCTGCCACACTTAGGAGAGGTGGGTCACGTGATTCAGAAGCCAGACCACAGTGGGCTGGCTCTGTGCATGGATGGCAGGAAGCAGAACCTGCAGTTTGTCGTATTTGGACATGACTGGGGAGAAGTTGTGGCAAAGTTTTCAAGAATTTTTTTCCTAAGTTAACCTCCTGAGCAAGGGCACAGGGGAAGGGTCTGAGCATCATCTCCTGAGTGATGACAGGCTGGTGAGGAGGGCCTCCACCTGTTGTTTAGCCTGAAGAAGTGCTGTCTCTGGACTGTATGTGCTTGCATCCTGCAGAGACAAGAACAGATGTGAGTGGGCAGCTGCCCCAAATACCTGCCCCTTCTGTCTCTGTGTCCACAGGAAGAGGAAGAGAGAAAGGCTCGGGAGGAGCAGGCCCAGCGGGAGCACGAGGAGTACCTGAAATTGAAGGAGGCCTTCGTGGTAGAAGAGGAAGGTGTTAGCGAAACCATGACTGAGGAGCAGGTGGGCCCATCACTCCTGGGAAACCTTTGCCACGAAGGTAGTGTTTGTTGGGTCTGAGGCC
Organism: Psammomys obesus; assembly: GCF_907164565.1. Taxonomy (NCBI): domain Eukaryota; kingdom Metazoa; phylum Chordata; class Mammalia; order Rodentia; family Muridae; genus Psammomys; species Psammomys obesus. The sequence continues at coordinate 5,970,263 of NW_026585504.1, forward strand.
ACCCATGCCACCTTAGACACTTGTGGCCATGTACCAAGAAGCATGTTGGGTGCCAGTAGATGTAGGCCCTTGTGACTGTAGCCTTGGTCTCAGCAGAGAACATTGTCCTGTCATCCCTTAGTTTGGGAGCCTCTGCCCCTCATGAGAGCAGATGATGGGGTGGGAACATAAGACAGGCAGCATGTGGGTAAGCAGGGGGTATAGATATTAGAGCCAGGCACAGAGCCCTGTGCCTCCAGCCAGGGCCGGTGCTCACTGGTTTCTCTGCCCTTTAGTCTCACAGCTTCCTGACAGAATTCATCAATTACATTAAGGTAAGAGACTCAGAGAACTCTGGAATCTTCTGCCACGTAAGAATACATATGTGTCTGTGTGTTTTGTATATGTTCTCACAAACAAGGAGAGGTGTCTCATTCAGTCTTGGACTGGAATGGGCATGGAGTTCAGAAAGGTTGCTTACTGGTTCTCGGCCAGGAAAGTCCCTTTCCTTCATACCCAGAAGGTAGAGGACAGAGGTCTGTGTGGGAGGCTCAAGCCTCTGATGGCTCCCTAATACTTGGTTTGACAGTTCCTCTGCTCTTCAGACCCCACGCTCACTGAGTCATCATGTTTTGAAGTCAGTTCACATGTGTTTTCTGTCAGTTCTGTCACACTGAGGTTCCACTGAATTGGAACAAATGTCCTGTGCTCTGTGCTCCTGACTGGGAACTTGGGCCTTCTAGAAGACATAGGATGGTGTTTCCATTGTAACCCTGAGCAATCAGCAGTGTCCCTCTGTCCAAAGCCACTTCACAGGCTGCCCTGATGCTGCTCTGGGTTGCATAAGCGTGTCCTGATGCGCTTTGCTGCTAAGCAACTTCTCTCCCACAAAGGATGCGAGAAGGGGAGAGGTTTTCAAGTGCAGCTCAGAGGTGCAGAGGCAGCTGAGGGAAGGAGTGCAGAGGGAGCGGGGGCGATGGTGGGGGTGGTATCAGGGGCTGCCAAGAAGCTGGGGCTTGCATAATCCTCCCCCACCTCTCCTAAAAGAAAACAGTGCTTAGACATCTCCCAGCAGCAGTGAGGGGCCCAGACTCCCTAAGAGGAAGAAGCCATAGCCTCTTCCAGAGGGTCCTTTTCTCTTAGGTTGTGAGTGCTCCCCTTTGATGAAGCCTGCACTCCACCCTGGCACACTGCCCTGGGCAGAATTTTTCACATTGTCCTGCTCTTGCTGAGAACTCGCTGTCCTTACCTAAACAGCGGGAAGCAGCCTGGGCCTAAAGTACTTCCTTCATGAGGACCCCCAGGTGGATTTAGAGGTCAGCCTCCGTGTTGCTCTCTTTTCTTCGGGGGCAAGAAGAAAGTTCTCAGGTAGGTCTGGCTCTTGCTTTTGATGGCTCCCTGGAGTTTCCATTTTTGATGTTCTCCAAACTCTTGGAACTTAGGAATTTGCCCAGCCTGTCTCTTGGTGCTACCATCTTGGAGGAAGGAAGAGAACTTCTGAAATTCACTCCATCTTCCTTCCTCACTCCAAGAGATCTGACCCTTTAGATAGAATTTCAGAACTGGAGGAAGGTTTCTGCACACAGCTCACCTCGTGACCAGTGAGGATGTCTGTTCCACTTTGTACCATGGCTCTGTACATGTTTGCTCAGATCCGCTTTTGACCCCAGCAGTACCTCAGGCCAGATTCTCAGGAACCAGCAGCACAGGAGCTGACTCTGGTCCTGCTCCAAGAGGGACCACTGAGAGCCTAGTGCCTGGTCTGTTGTATAGGTAGAGGCTGCTGGCCAGATCACCTTGTGCTCGCCTGTTCCTTGGTCCAGCTGCCTCTTGATTGCATCCTCCCAACCCTCCCACGCCTGCCCCACACCCCTGCCTGCACGTACGGTTTGGCATTCCAACAAGTCACATGCCATATGTAGCTGAGGAGGTGTCACCATGTCATTACTCCCCCAGTTCATTTGCTGTGGGAGATTCACGGAAATGCAAAGGACCGCCTTCTCTCAAGTCATTATGCTATATGTGGCAAAGGTGGGGGCAGATGCATGCGTGGACCCAGCTGTGAGTTCCTTGACTGAGCTGCTGGGAACTAAAGTCTCTACTGAGGGTGTGAGAGCAGCATGTGAAACACAGCTCAGGACTGCATGCAGAGAGCACTTTTCCTGCTGTTAGTTAGGTCAGTTTGTGTGTGCGCTTGTAGGTGCTCCTGTGTGCTGTGTACCCTGTCACCTCTTCTTTCCTTTCCTGTGTACGTCTGTTTCCACAGATAGGTTTTTAGCTCGGGGGTAGGAACTGTCTCTTGTTTACTATTCCTTCAAACCCTTCCTTTTTTCCCCATAAATGTGTGTGAATATATTTGCCTGCATGAACATATGTGCACCACATACATGCTGTGTTCCTGTAGATCTGAAGAAGGTGTCACATTCCCTGGAACTGGAGTTATGGGAGGTTCTGAGTCTACCATGTGGGAGGCCCCTCTGTAAGAGTGCAAGTGCTCTAAACCACTGGGCCATGTCTGCAGCCCATCCTGCACCTTCTTAGTTCCTTGTCCAGCAGGTCCTCAGCAAACAAGTCGATATGAGAAGTTTTGTTTTGCTGGTTTTTTGAGATGGAGTCTGGTAGCTCAGAGAGGCCTTAAACTCAGTGCATAGCCAAAGATGGTCTTGAACTCCTTACCTTCCTGCCTCTGTGTGCCAAATACTGGAATCACAGTTATGTACCACAATACCTGGCCTAAATAACTATTTTTTATTTTTGAAAGCTTAAAACAAAAAGACCAACTTTGGGGTTGGCAAGATGGCTCAGTAAGTACAGGTGCTTGCTGTCAAACCTTAAGATCTGAGTTCAATCCCTGGGATTCACATAGTGATTAGAAAGAACCAACTTCTGAAAGTCATCCTCTGACCTCTGCATGTGTGTTGCTGCGCGTGCGCACACACACACACACACACACACACACACACACACACACATTTGAAAATGTTATTTAAAGAAATGGTGTGTGTGCACGAATGTAGAAGGTGGAAAGTGGCTTTGGGTGTCATTTCCTGTTTGCAAAACATAACTGGATTTGGGCTGCTCGGGTCACAAGGCAGGCAAAAGTATGGCATCTGAATTTCCTTTTTCTTTCCCTTTGTAGAAATGCAGGATTCCTGGAGTGCCATGTCATCTCCACCTTGCTTTTAAATACAGGGCATCTTACTGACATAGAGCTGACCGAGTGGTCTCAGCCTCTCTCCCTCTTCTTCCTTTTATCTGTAGCAGACCAAGGTTGTGCTTTTGGAAGACCTGGCTTTCCAGATGGGCCTGAGGACTCAGGTAAGCCCCTGGAAAGTGGATTAGAATGTGGAATATAGCTATCATGCCTAAGTGCCCAGTAGAAAGTAGGCAGCTGGCCTGAAGATGGTAAGCTGTCCCCAACCAAGAGTGAACAGGGTGTAGGAATTCTTGGCACTCCGGGAATCCTGCATTTCTACAGAGACGAAAAGAACAGGAAAGAAAAAGGAAATTCAGATGCCATACTTTAGCCTGCCTGGTGACCAGAGCAGCCCAAATCCAGTTATGTTTTGCAACCAGACATCTTTATTATTCCTTTCTCAGCTGGAAGAGAGCTTCCATCAAGGCTTAGCAGATTGTAGGATCCCTTTACTCAAGAGTCCCTCCCAGGAGAAGCACAGACACAGCAGGAGACAGCATGATAAGAGGAGGGGCAATGGGTCTGTGGTCATGGACCTACAAAGCAAGCACTGAGACTCGTTTTCCTCACAGGACACCATAAACCGCATCCAGGACCTGCTGGCGGAGGGGACTCTAACAGGTGAGAAACGGAGGACCTGGCCCATGGGAGTGAGTGACTACAGAAGGCTGCAGGGACCTGGTATCTCCAGGTTGGGAGGGACATGCAGTGAGGGGCACTGAGGAATTGGACTTTGTCACGAGGAAGACATAGAAGCCTCAGCCTAGCGGTGGAGTGAGGGATACAAAGAAAGGATTGCTAAGACTCACCTACATGGGAGTTGATGTACCCAGGAAGGGCCAGGCTGACAGGAGAGCTAAGAGACCGTAAATCAGTTGTGAAGGAATAGATGGGCCTTTTCAGGTTAGGTGGGAGTTCTCCATCTTACAGCGTGCATGTCTCCACAGGTGTGATTGACGACAGGGGCAAGTTCATCTACATAACCCCAGAGGAACTGGCTGCCGTGGCCAATTTCATCCGACAGCGGGGCCGGGTGTCCATCACTGAGCTTGCCCAGGCCAGCAACTCCCTCATCTCCTGGGGCCAGGACCCCCCTGTCCAGGCTTCAGTCTGACTCCAGCCCTTCTCTCTTGAATGTATCATGTGGCCTACATGCATCTTCATTCTTCCCTGCCATCTTGGGGCAGGGATGGAATATGACCAGAAAGTTGTGGATTAAAGGCCTGTGAGCACTGCTGAGCTTCTTGTGGCTTGGTGTAGAAGGCCTGGCCTGGGGTCTCAGGTAAGCAGATAAAATCTAGACCTCAGGGTATATCGTAAAAGGTGGCAGGAATCCCATCCACGTTTTCATAAGAAACATATTACACATTATTGTATTTGTTTGTGCCCTCCAAGCCCAGCTCCCTAGCTGAGTCCCTTCTCTTGGGCAGAGAAAACTGCCTAAGGGGAGTCTCAGGCCATACCTCCTCCAGTTGGTAAAGAAAATCTCACCACCTTATCTACAGACCCAAGTAGAGCCAAGATCCCTGGGGAGAAGAGTTAGTGAGAGCTGCCAAAGATAGAGACCTGGAGACAGGTCTCACTGTGTTGCCTCTGAAAGGGTCTCTGGGAAAGATACTGGCCAACTGCTTGTGAGGCAGGGACAGGAAGGAGGCCCGTTTGGGCTGGATGTAATTGTTCTGACAGCACATCACATGAACTCAGCTCTGAATCCTCCAAAAAAAAAAAAAAAGTTCTAAGTGGTGTGGGTGATTCCACCCACTGGAGGATATGAGGAACATATGTTCAGAAGTGGGTGTGGGATGGACGATGTTTGTCTCTTGTAGGGTCATTTGCTCGGGTTCCTGTGGGCAGTGCATGAGGTGTGCATCATACTGCGCTGAGGATGAGGCGCATCTCTATTTAAAGTGTGTGAGGTTTTTGCTTGTGTGGATTTGTTTGCACCATGTGCATGCCTGCAGAGTCCAGAAGAGGGCATCACATTCCCTGATACTGGAGTTACAGAGGATCGTGAGCTACCATGTGGTTGCTGAGTACTCTGCAAGAGCAGCAGGTACCCCTAACCTGAGCCATCTCTACATCTCTCTATTTCCGTGTTTCGTGTGTGTGTGTCTGTGTGTCTGTGTGTATATGTGTAGATAAGATCTCGTTAGCTGGCTTGGAGCTCACTGTATAGACCAAGCTGGCCTTGAACTCAGATAGCTTCTTGATTCTGTTTCCCAAGTGCTAGAATTGAAAGCATGCACCACCATGTGCAATCTCCTTTGTTTGTTTTTGAGACAGAAATACTTCTAATCAGTGAATAAAGGGCTGCATCCATTGTTGGTAAGGTCATCGATGGCCTAGTCTTTGTAGAGGTAGAAGTACAGATGACCACAGTAAGAGCTTGTAGGAGAGGCATAGTTAACAGTAGAGTCAGCTTCTCAGTGGTTACCGTTCTCAGTTATACATTAGATCAACCTGTGGGGTTCTCAGTACTTTCCTGCTAGATTACAACCAAGGCCAGTTAAGGCAGAATCTTGATACCATCAGAGTACATCTACAGGAGATTGCCAAGGGCAGCAAGGCTGAAAGCCCAGGAAGACCTGGACTATACAGTGGAGGCTAGGGAGATGGTTCAGCAGGTAAAAGCACTATCCATGCAAGCCTGTTGACCCAGGTTCAATCCCTGACATCACATACAAAGCCAGACATGTTTCCATGCATCTGTAACCCCAGGGCTTCTGTGGTGAGATGGTAACAGAGCTCAGAAACTGTAGGCTACAGAATATGCCTCATAGCAACAGAAACATGAGACCCTGCCTCAAAGCAGAAATGGAGAACTATTCCAGAGGGTTGGCCTCTGACTGCCACAGAGGCTCCCCGGCCACATTCACATACATGCACACAAATAACAAAAGCAAATTTCCTCTAAGAGGCTTCTCAGACCAAGACAGTAGCTCCAGGACCCTGTCCCCACCCAATTCACGTCCCTCGGCATCTGTCTCTAGGTGGCAGGATACAGCTCTGGCACTCTGAGCCATCCTCAGACGCATGCCCCAAGGCCTGAAGTAGGATGAAAGCACATTCTTTGATGTCTTCTAAAATTAATGGGGGGTGGGAAGGCAGACTCACATAGCCCACGCTGCCCTCAAATTCAGGGTGCTCTGAAGTCAGCCTCCCAAGGGCTGAGATTATAGGCATGGACTGCCTGCCACTCTCCTGCACCCAGCCTTTAAGGATTTATGATGTCCCAGGGGCTTGATGTAGAAGAAAAGGTCTGTTATCTGTGTGTGTGTATGTGTTTTATCTGCATGTTTTTCTTTGTACCACATACATGTCGTGCCCATGGAAATCAGAAAAGAGCATTAAATCCTGTAGAGCTGCAGTTACAGTCATGAGCCGCCATTTGGATGCTAGGAGTAAAACGTAGGCTGTAAGGAAGAGCAGCCACTGAGCCATCTCCCCAGCACCCCCCCCCCCGAGACATACACTCTTTTGTGCATTATGTGCTCATTGTTTGGTACTTAATCCATTAATGCAGTAAATTTATTAAACGAGCAGTTCACTTGATGGGAGGTGGCTAACGTTCTGCTAAATATATACCAATTGCTTTCAGAACTAACCAGGTAAAGCTTCAAAGACCAGCTGGGCTGGTGGCACACACCTTTAGTCCCACACTCGGGAGGCAGAGGCAGGTGGATCTCTGAGTTTGAGGACAGCCTGGTCTCCATAGTGTGAGTTCCAGGACAGCCAGGATAAACAACTTACTAATTTTTAAACATTAACTGTTTAAGATTTCTAAGTATTTAATTAAAAGGTCTCAGAGCTAACTGGGTGCAGTGGCTCATAATAATCCCACCACTCAGGGAGGCAGAAGCAGGTGGATCTCTGAGTTTGAGGCCATCGTGGTCTACAAAGTGAGTTCAGGACAGCCAAGGTTACACAGATAAACTCTGCCTCAATAAATAAATAAATAAATAAATAAATAAATAAATAGATAGATAAATAAATAAATAAATAGATTCATGGAGTCTCATGTTTGGTCTCTAACACACACAAAAGGTTAATATATAAATATTTTGAGCACTTGTTTCTGTTTCTAGATAGGGTCTCATGTAACTCAAGTAAATCTTGTAAGAAGCTGAAGCAAACATTTCACAGTATATTTCTTACTGTGTTCTGGTGCAAGGTGCTTTTTGTCTATTGTATTTCATTGCCGCCGGTGGCCAACTTTTCACCTCAGTGGTGGTATGATTTTATAAACTACCAACAAATCAAATTTTTTACTATCTTAAACAGCATCTTAACTAAAATCCACCCTAGGTTGGCCTTGAACTCTCAGTGTTCCTGCCTTCCAAACATGGGGATGGCATTGTCACTCTAATACCTGGATCAGTGAACAGAGCCTACAGATGTGGAAATGTAATTTAGTATTAGAGTACTTGAATGTGAGGCCCTGCATTTTATCCTCAACACCTAAAAATAAGAAAGAAATAAAAGGTGTCCTAAAGAACCTTATTTCTTTCATATTGACTATAGGGCCAAGAATTAATATCTAGGTAAGTGTTATGTATTGTACATAACTGGTGTGGGGGGATGGTGTGGTTGTGTGTGTGTGTTTGATCGGTTTGTGTTCGTTTTGATGATATCAAACTTGATGCCTTCTGTATACTAAACAGATACTCTTTCAATATGACCAAATGTATGGACTCAGCCTCCTGAGTGCTGGGATTGAAGGTTTGAGCCACTACATTGTTAATGTGTGTGTGTGTGCGCGTGTGTGTGTGTGTGTGTGTCTGTCTGTCTGTCTGTCTGTCTGTAGGGGTGGGGGTTATTTAAGGAGGCTAGCCATGTTCACTGGAACTAGAATTTCAGGCAGTTGTGAGCTGCCAGATATAGGTGCTGGGAACAGAACTCAGGGCATCTTCAAGAATAGCAGTGCTTCTAACCACTGAGCCATTTTTCCAGCCCTATTTGTTTGTTTAAAGCTTGTGTGTGTGTGTGTATCATGTGGTTTGTTGCAGGTAACTATGAAGAGTGTCAGATTATAGGAGCTAGAGTTATAAGCGATTGCAAGCCACCAAATGTAAATGCTAGGAACTAAACCTAGGTCCTCCAGAAGAGCGGGAAATGTTTTTAACCAATGAGCCATTTCTTCAGCCCCATTTGTTGGGGCACACGCCTTTAATCCTGCACTCAGGAAGCAGAGGCTTGTGGATCACTGAGTTCAAGGCCAGACTGGTCTACAAAGTGAGTTCTAGGACAGCTAGGGCTACACAGAAACCCTGCCTCGGAAAACAACAAAAACAAAACAAAACAAAGACAGGTTTTTTTATGGCCTATGCTGATTCTGAACTTGCTGGGATTATAAGCACATGTCAGGTTGATGTGGTGATTGAACCCAAAAACCTTTGTGTATGCAGGCAAGCACTCTACTGAAGTACATCCTCAGCCCTTTTTGTTTGTTTTCATTGTCTGTTTAGTCCAGGCTTCCCTGGAACTCACTGTAAAGATCATACTGGCTGTCTTAGTCACTTTTATATTGCTATGTGAGGGAACACCATGACCAAAACACCTTGTATAAAAGAAAGTATTTAATTGGGGGCTTGCTTAAGTTTCAGAGGGTTGATCTATTAATACCTTGGTGGGGAGCATGGCAGCAGGCAGGAAGGCACTGGAGCAATAGTTAAGCGCTCTATATCCTTATTGGCAGTCAGCAGACAGAGTGAGATGGACAGACCCTGGGCCTGGTGTGACACACACCTTCAACAAGGTCACGTCTACCCCAACAATCACAGTGACACACCCCTTCCAGAAGGCCATACCTAACCCTTCCCTGATGTCAGCTGGAGACTAAGCATGCAAAAATATATGAGCCTGTGGGAGTCAAGTTCATTCAAAACTTACTGGCCATGAACTTCTGGTCCTTCTGCCTGTGCCTCTCAAGTGCCTTGCTGCCTTAATGTCCTGTTATTTTGATATTGCCTCATATCAAAATAGACTGGAATAGCAAATACAAATTCAAAAGTGAGATATTATTGAGCATATTATCCTCAGGAAATTGTCTCTGCAACTCAGCTACTTTCCCTACTGAGTGACAACTCGAGAAGAGACGCGGGCATAGCGAAGTGAAAGACACAAAAGCAGATAATAAAAGTTTCATTAGGTCACCACCAAGCCTGTCTATAGTAATTATGTAAAACAAGTTTACAAAGAAAACTGTGAACTGGATTAATTTATTCTTGCTATTACAAAAATGAGAGCGGTTTAAGACTGCGTGTTTCCATGAAATTGGTTGTGTCTCTGTGTAACCCCAGCACAAAGGAGCTACAAGGTGAGTAACTCGTGGCTCTCCTTGGCTGTGTAGCAGGCTCTAGCCAGCCCAGGGAACTGGAGACTTTTCCTTCAAAACAAGAAAGAAACACCTCTTCTGCTTCACAGATAGTTGCCCGCACAAAGAGCTTACTTAAGGGTAGTGATTGGTATTTCTCTTTACTTTGTATCTTGGAAGGAAGTTTACAATAATCAAGTACAGGTGGCTTCTTAGTATTATAATAAAACCCATTAATTATTTTATTGTTTTATTATCTATTTAGAAGCAAAGTCTCACTGTGTAGCCTTGGCAGGCCTAGAATTCTCTATGTAGACCAGATGAGATCAAAGGTGGGAGCCACCACTCCCAAAACAAAATCAACGTTGAATGTAGGGACTTTGAGGATGATAAAACTATAAACTATCTACTTTACATGAGGTGTACAATTAGTTAAAAATGATAAGAATACAGTTAAGAATATAGTTTTACGTTTTTCTTTACCTTTTGGTTTTCATGGATTCTGTGTGGGTACATGTAATCAGCTTATAAAACATAAAAGACCTCATCATACTTGGATCATAATCATTTTATGTTGGTCTGTGTCGTTCTAAGGACCTGTACAGGTAATTTCCATAAGAATTTGGTCCAGTTTCAAAGGTTTTTCCTCATTAAGTAAACACTGCTGTAAAAAAAAAAAAAAAAAAAAAGTGGCAGAAGCAGGCAGATATCTGAGTTCAAGGCCAGCCTGGTCTACAGATGGAGTTTCAGGACAGCCAAGGCTACATAGAGAAACCCTGACTCAAACAAAACAAAAACTTTGAATACAGGGGCTGGGCAGGTGACTCAGTTGGTGAAGTACCAGTGGGTGCTGACGTAATGACAGGTTATAGACCATGGTGTGTGTGGCATACACACGGCAGACCCCTGCACCTCACTGGCCAGCAGGTCTAGCCAGATCCAGGAGCTACAGCGTTAGTGAAAGACCTTGTTTTAAAAATCAAGGTGGAAAGAGTCAAGGAAGGGCCGGCCACGTGTGCATGTGCACAAAGCCGCCCCACACAAGCTGTAGTACAGTCATCCAAACTAACGTGAATTGAAGTTCCTCGGCCAACACAGTTTGCTGTTTAGAGGCACAGCCCTCCACAAAAGAAGCGCCCCGTTCCTCTGAAAACTGGACACTTTCTACCTCCTGTGACCATTGGGGTTGTGTGACTTTATTCACCATTCAACAGAGATCTTCTATCTGCTTTCCACGCTGCTGTAACCTCCGACCAGAGCCTAGCGCTGGGGAACAACACAGGTCTATTTGTTATGTGTGCAGTTGCTTCAATACCGGTTCTCTTGTATCACAGGCCGGCCTTGGACTCCATATATAGCTGAGGATGACACTGAACTTCTGATTGTCTTGCTTAACTCTGAAGTACTGGGATGACAGCAGAAAACATCTGCTGAGTTTTATCTTGTGATAGAGCTCAAACCCAGAATTTCATGCAAGCACCAAGTGATAGCCACAGCCCAGTGTAGCTTTACTATGTTTGGAGGCTTAGCACTCCAATATAAGTTTTGCAGTGTCTGGATTCTTTTCAGGAAATAGTCTTCCGCTTGTCTACCTACATATGCAAAACCAATTATGTCATTCTCTAACCATTTTTTTTATAGTCAAATTAGCTTTCCTTCTGTTTTTATCCTTTTGTTTGTTTGTTTATTTGTGCATTTAGGCAGATTTCTCTGTGTAGTCCTGGCTGTCCTAGAAATAGACCTGTACACCAGGCTGCCCTCAAACTCAGAGAACTGCCTGCCTCTGACACTGGAGTGCACCACTACACCAAACTTTTAAGTATTGTTTTTTCTTTTACTAAAAAAAAAAAAAATTCTTTAGCTACCATTTCTCTGTGTAGCCCTAAATGATCTGGAGCTCACTATGTACTCCAAACTAGCCTAGAAGCAATCTTTTTGCCTCTCCTACCTGAGTGCCCAGTGCTAGGATTCCAGATATGTGATAACTTTTGTGTCTCTATGTGTTTTCATGTTGCCTGCATGTATGCTTGTGCATGTATTCCTGGTGCCTTTGGAGTCCAGAAGAGGGTGCTGGGTCTGAGACTGAAGTTCCAGATGGTTGTGAGCTGTCATGTAGGTGCAGGGACTTGAACCTCCAGAGGAATGGGTCCTCTGGAAGAGCAGCTGGCTGAGTCTCTTAACTACTGAGCCATCTCCCCAGCCCCTCACTAATGTACTTTTTAGATGGACTCTTACTGTGTTGTCCAGACTGATCTCCAGTTCGTGGGTTTAAACTTTTAAGTCTTTCTACCTCAAGCTCCTGAGTAGCTGGGACTATAGGCATGTATATTATATGTATACATATAGCTGTGAGTGACTTCTTTTTTCTTTTGAAGCAGGATTTTACTTTGTAGCCCAGGCTGGCCTCAAACTCTCAGCAGCCTTCCTGCATCAGCCACCTGAGTGCTAGGATTGCCTAATCCTGCTTGACAGTTAGTATTGCTCAGATGAGACAAAGCCAGGGGCAGAGAACTGTAAAGAGAGTAAGACAGGTGTAACAGAATGGGACAACAGGAAAATGAAGTGAGCAGGGTCAAATGTCTTCATGCAAACTCTGACAAAAATTAAATTTGTGCTGACTAAGATGTGGAGACACAATTTATTTGACGATGATCATTCAATTTGGTGGGGCCCTAAAGTCTGTTCACAGAATAACAGGAATGTATTATGACTTTCCTAACTTGAAAGGACATCTTCTGTTTCTAAAAAGTTAACAAATGATGCTACTGAGACATAGAGTAGCAGTGTTTGAATTCTGAGGATAAAGAGAAACTGGGCAGATGAGATGGTTCAGCAGATAAAAGTGCTAGGGGTACAACCCGAGTTTGATTCCCCAAAGCCGTGATGGAAGGAGAACACTGACTTCTGAGAGTTGTTACCTGACCTCCATACACCTGCCATGCACACTCACTCTTTCTCAAAAACTCAATAATAATTTTAAAAGGATAAGACACACTCTTAAAACCACGAGCAAAGCACATGCTTTAAGCAGATAAGCCCAGCTCTGCCATCATTTCCCATAAGAAGAAAAGGGGATAAGGATGGAAGATGGGAAGAATTCTGTGAACACATTCAGAATCTATGACAGTATTTTCATCGAGGTCAGATGCTTAGGACTCTCCTCCCACGATTTGGTCATTTGACAGATGGGGCCAGAGTAGACTAGAAAAGCTGGAGCCTAAACAGTGACACTGACATTGAGACACAGTAAGCAAAGTTGACAGAAGCCAAAACCAACTCAAAAGGGGGGTTTGTGGGGCTGGGGAGATGGCTCAGAGATTAAGAACACTGACAAAGGTCCTGAGTTCAATTTCCAGCAACCACATGGTGGCTCCCAACCATCTATAATGAGCTCTGGTGCTCAGGCACACATGCAAGCAGCATGCTGTATAAATAATAAATCTTAAAACAAAAGGATATGTGTTTTGAAGGACATAGCCCAGGGTCTCACACATACTAGGCTTACACTCTCCGTGAGCTACAGCACTATCCTCACATGCATTTCAGAGGCAGAGACACAAGTGGATTTCCAATCTCAGGGCCACGGCAAATAAATACATAGTGCCAGGCCAGCCAGGCAGCCAGAGCTGCCTAGTGAGTCTGAAAAAACAAAAACTCTTAACTCCTCAAAATAGATGCAGTTGTGTGTCACTCACAACTTTCTCTTGCTTGGCATGGAGGTAGGCATTCAGACCTCGGACGTAAAGGCAAGCCTGGTCTACACAGTGAGTTCCAGCACAGCCAGGGCTCTGTAAAGAGACCCTGTCTCAGGGCTGGAGAGATGATGGCTCATTGGTTAAGAGCACTGTCTGCTCTTCCAAAGGACCCGGGTCTGATTCCCAGCACCCACCTGTCAGCCCACAACTGTGTAATGCCAATTCTAAGGGATCTGACACCTTCACACTAATGCACACAAAATTAAATTGAATTTAAATTTAGAAATTTAAAATTAAATAAATTTAAAAAGAGATTGACCCTGACTCAAGACAAAAGTAAGAAAGGAAAAAAATTCTCTTGGAGATTCTTTCCATAGTTCATCCTTTTCTCATTGTCTTCTCATTGAAAATGATAGCAAAGTTGGACTTCTCTGTTTAAAGTAAGTGACATGTTACCTCTCTGACTTGAAGAAAAGAATTTGTTTTGTGATATGGCAGCCACAAGCCGGAAGGATCACCGCAAGTTCCCTGACACCCTAGTTCACAGAGTTCCAGGATATGGAAATGATTTCTCACCGGCTAATACGTATAAAAAAAGAGTTGAGCTTATTTAGTACATTTCTTTTTTGTTGTTGTTGTTTTTGGTTAGTTGGTTGGTTAGTTTTATTTTGGTTTTTAGACATGGTTTCTCTGTGTAGCCCTGGCTGTCCTAGAACTACCTCTGTAGACCAAGCTGGCCTCGAACTCAGAGATCTTGCCTCTGCCTCCCAAATACTGGAATTAAAAGCATGCTCCATCACACCTGGCTTATTTAATACATTTAAAGGCAATCATTGTCACTGAAAACAGGCATTCATTAAAATCGGTATAGAAATTAAAAACAATTGTTGAAAAAAGCAAAAAAAAAAATTTAAAAGCTATGACATACTCCTGTCATTGGATGGCTGAAAGCCAAACTCATTAGGTATCACAACAGATACTCTGAATTAAATCTTGCACCAGCCTTTTGCTTAATGCTGAAGCCTGGGCCTAGCTTGCTTCCCCATACTGATCAGGCCAAGGCCACAGGTGAAGGATGACTGCTTTCTTCAGGCAGTCTTTCTGGGCAGCTGGCGGTTTCGCAGTGAATGCCACATGTTTGCCAAGGTCTCAGTCTGAGTCAAGATGAAGTCTTTACATCACTCAGTATCTCTGGGGATGAGGATGAGGATTGCTAGACTAACAGTAGGCAAGGGGCACAGGTACAAAGTACATATTTCTTGTAGTGAAACGGTTTTAATTGGTCGGTTTATTGGTTCTTGCCTCCAGAGAGATCGTATCCCCTGTGCCTTGACATCCCGGAGGCACCTTGCATGTTTGAAGAATCTTAAGGGTTTGTCTTCCCCATCTATCTATTTATCTATCTATCTGTCTGTCTGTCTGTCTGTCCGTCCGTCTATTTAAATTCTGTGTGTGGTTGTTTCAACCATATATTTGTGCAGAGCCCGCGGAGGCCAGAGGTGTCGGAGCCCTTGGAACTAGTCATCATGTGTGTGCTGGGAATTAGTCCAGGTTACATGGGAGAGCGGCCAGCGCTCTTGACCACTGAGTCACCTCCAGCCCCAGGTTTGAAGGATTTGGGACATCTGCTGCACCGGAATAGCTGGTGCAGGAGTTAAATCAAGAGTCCACACGGGGCTGTCCATAAACCAAAGGGCTCATGCTCCTGATTCAAGATGGAGGGTTCAGAAAGGGCAGGGACCTGCTGGACTTGTGGGAGAGCAGAAATTGGGGGCAGACACCAAGAATTTGGCACAGCGCCTGACATGAACGGAGGCCCCGTATCCGTGTCACCATCCTGTGGAGCTGGCGGGCCCGCGCTAAGCAACCGAAGGGTTAAGGCACCGAGTCCCGCCCCCGTCCGGGATTGGCGGGTCCCGGGGGCGTGGCCGGAGGGCGGGCCCGCGTTTGCCGCAGCCGCTGGTGGGCGGGCCGGGCGCGGGGCGGGAGGGGCCAAGAGCAGAGCCCGGCCGCGCCGCGCGCCCAGTGGGGCGGGCTTCGGGCTGCGCCAGAGAGCGGGGCAGCTGGCGCCGGTGTCTGAGCCTCTGCGCCGGACTCTGAGGCAGTGAGTAAGTGATACAGGCCTGCCGGGGCGCTCCTCCAGGTTCTCCCTCGGTCACCACGTCCGCTGCTTCGCGCGCTGCTTCTGGCGGGTGGGAAGCTGGGGAGGGGGCGCGTCCCGCTGCTAGGGTGCCCGGAGCTGGGGGGGGATGAGGCCGATGATGTCATGGACGCTTCACCCGGCGGGGTTGGGGGGTGGCGGCCAGAGGGGGTGCGGCCCGGATTATGTCACCTCTTCTCTCTGCACCCCGCCCCCCCGGGGCCACGCGCGTTGGTGGAGAACCGAGGGAGGTACGGGTGGAATTTCTCCAACCGCAGAGACCTCTGTGGCACCTTTGCAGAGGATTTGTGGCTGGGATCTATGTGCTAGTGAATGGCGACCCCCCAACTCCGACACACATGCACAGCTGAGGCAGGCTCCTGTGTGAGCGGGTGGGTGGGGGTGTGCTGTCTGTACCTTCAGCTCTGAAACCCTGGCTTCATCAGAGCTGGGATCTAGGGGATGGGCCTCTCTTCCCCTGCAGGTGCCCACGTTTCCAGGGGAGGATGGATCTCCCCTCATACATCCCAGCCGAGAAGTTCTGCTCCCTGAATCCCTTCCCTTAATCTTTCCTGGAAGCTCTCTCTTCCTTGTTTCTCTATCAGAATTCATTGCCTGTTTGCATTGCTCATAACCAACAAGCATTGGCCTGGCGTTTTCTTGATGTCAGAGCCCAGAGACCCCTAAAGTCATCTTTTGTGCCCCGAGGTAACACAGGCTTCCGATGGGGAAGCTTCACAGTGAAATCTCCCTGGGGCATCCTGAGCTAAGTGCTTCAAGACCCCTTGGGTATCAAGGATGCTATGCTGAGAAGGGGTATTTGGACTGGTTCCAGAAAAATATAGGATGGGCAGAGAGCTGAGAATAGGTTGTGTGTGTAGTGAAAGCTCATGTCAGGAGAAATATAGGATGGCTAGTAGAGGCCTTGGGGACTCCGCTACAAGCTTTACTTGGTTGTGGATGCCTGAAAGAATACAGGCGTTTTACACATAAATGCATTTCCTTCTTAAAATTGGCATAAGGTAGGTGTGACAGTCTGAGGTGGAGCAATCTGCATGAGGTCCCGTTCCTAAGCAGTTAGCTGTGATTTACACCTGGAGCTGATGCTACAAGAATTCTGTTGCACTTGACCCTGCTCATGGAAAGGGTTAGCCAGAGTCCGTTTAGCCCCTTGGACACTAATATTGTAATATTACAAGCGCTGAGGGTTGATGGGACAGAAACAGAGGCAGGCTCAGGCTACAGGCCATCATCCCAGAGTGATGCTGTTCAAGTGCCTTTGCAGTCACACTGTTACCTAGGCCTGTCCACAAGCCTGTCCTACAGAGGGAGCTCAGCCCCTCCTCTCCCCTCGGTTCCTACTTACCAGGAAAATATATTCCACTCCTTGTCCTTCCAGCTCCCCACCAGGGTTTTGAGGAAAGAATTTGTAGGAGCCCAAGGCTGGGCAAGGGGCAGGGAGTGGTTACAAGGTGTTGACTGTGACAGATTAGAATTATGGCATGGAACTCCATGGGAATTGCCTGTTGGATGACTACCAAAAAGTACGTACAGCCTGAGAAGGGAGGCCCAGGACCATGTTTAGGACGCTAAGAATCTGACAAAGATCCACTCTCGAGGAAGAACGAACCAGAGTGACATAAGACCACCTCCAAACCATGGTCTGATCCTCCTTCCTTGGAGCACAGAACAGAGATCTTTGCAGTTTTTATACATCTTCCCAAACATTCATTACCGTCGCTCCCTGTCACTCTGAATCAACGTGATCACTCCTGGAACTTGTTCCTTTCTCTACCCTGGCCTCTGGGGGCCTCTCTCCCTAGCGGTGCCCACCTTCAGTGTATGTAGCAACTTTTTCATTTGTATCACAATGTTGTTTGCTTTTTGGTAAAGTGTACGTGTGCACACACAGAGGGATGATGGGTGGGCTGCTTTGCTCTGTCATGCTCTGCCTCGCTCCTTTGCTGAACCCAGAGTCAGGCTGGCAGTGGGGTCACAGCTGACTCTCTGTGCCCACTGAACCCAGGTTCGCATGCTCCTGCAGCAGGCACCCCTGCTCACTGAGCTGCCTCCCAGTCTACTCTATTTCCCCTGTTTGTTTTTGGAGACAGGATCTCATGTAACCTAGACTGGCTTCAAACTCAGTATATACTCAAGTTCAAGGAGGCCTTGAACTCTTGATCTGCCTCTCCCTCCATACTGCCGTGTCCAGCTTCCACGGTTAATTTTAAAATGAAAGGAAAAGGCCATTGATTCCAAACTTTCTTAAGTGTCCTCCTCTGTCCTCCATTAACGGAGAACTCCGCTGTCTCTTTGTGGCACTTTCTCATCCCTGTGGTCTGTCTGAGCTTTTGCTTTGCACTACTTTTCTAAAACTATTCTGACATAGACACCAGTGATGTTTTCAAGCCACACTCTTCACTTCCAGTTTTACCTTCTGGACTTTTTTTTTTAACACTGAAAACAATTATTGTGTTCCGTCCTCCCCTCCCTCTTTCATTTTGTTTTGTTTCCTTGTCTTCTGACCTGGAATTTCACCTGCTTCTCACAATTGTATAGAACTACTAGGCTCAAGTGATTCCCCCTCAAGTAGATCAGGCTGCCCTCTGCTCCTCCTGCCTCTGCTTCTTCCTTCTTGCCCTCCTCTTCTTGCTGATTTTTTTAAACTAGGGATTGACTCTAGGGTCTTGCACTTGCTAGGGAAGCAATCAACCACTGAGCCTTTTTTTTTTTTTTTTTTTAAGACAGGGTCTCACTAAGTTGCTCAGGCTGGCCTTGAACTTGCAATCTTTTTGTTCCAGTATCTCGAGTAGCAGGGATTTGGGGCCTGTGCCTCCAGGCTGTGTAGGGCCCCTATTTTGAATCCCTTCCCGTTTTGGCTGTTAGAGCACAGCTTCTCTCGGACTTTTTGCTGCTCCCACAATAGCTCCCAGACTTCCGAGACTCTACCACCCTTGCTTGATGCTAGGCCCACCCACGCCACTCCTGGATGCTAACAATCAGTCTTTCCGCCCCGTAAGAGGTATCTTTGGTCTTCTCAAAAACACCTATTTTTTCCAAGCAATCTCTGCCTGTCAGGTTAATGATGTCACACCCACACCGGTGCCCTAGCCTCTTCTCATGTTCCCTCCACCTGCGCTCCGGCTGCACGAGGATTTGTCAGTTCTTCCTGTAATCGTGCCCAGGCTTCCCCGATGGCTGCAAGCCTCCGGCCATTCAGCCTTCACCTTGCCCATCCCAGCTGTTCTCTCTGTTGAGCTCAGTGAGGATGAGAGAGGGCACGATGCCTAGGGTAGGAGGGAGTTTCGAGGTTGAGGGCCGGCAGACTAGAGCATGCCCAGAGAGGAGACAGCAGCAGCTAGGGTGAGGCAGAGACCGAGGACAGAATGTAATGAGGCCTGCTCCTGAGGTGGCACACCTGTACATCCTGCACCTCAGTGTTTCCCTACATGCCTCGTGATCCAGACTAGTGTCAGCCTGTGCGTGGGTGCAGAATGGCCAATAGGAGGAGGGTGGCAACCGTTGCTTTCCACACCTGTGGGGATGGGCACTGAATCAATTTCCACAAAGGCAATGACCAGCTTGCTAGTGAATTTAAGGACTTACCTACTACCTAGAGCCATAATGTGTAGTGTGGCCAGACTAAAGGGTGCATGTGTTGGTGGCTCCCCTCGGTTTGGGGCCGGACAGGAGGGGCGCAGCATTAGAATTAGACATCTGGGTAGAAGGAGGTCTGCAGATCATTGGGGTGTTTGTACATGGGCCCCTTAACTTTAATAGGAAAGAAAGGTGCCCTGCCTGGCTTCTGGGGTTTACAGGCCTGAAAAACATCCCTCTTTCCTAACTGGCACACATATTTGAGCTACTAGGGCCTCTAGCCAGTGGCTGGGACTTTCCAGGTGTCCCTGCCACCTGTATTGTACAGGTGTTCCAAGGTGCTGACTTGAGACAAAAGAACCAGGAAGCAAGCTAGGCCTCTTTGAGCACAAGTAATAGGTAATAGGAGGACTTGTCCCCCTTCAGCTTTGAGGGAGAGAGCACACTCAACAGAACTGGCTCAGAACTTCATGGTCAACTGATCAGGGTCAAGGTCCAAAGGGAAGGGCTGTGTGTGTGTGTGTGTGTGTGTGTGTGTGTGTGTGTGTGTGTGTGTGTAGGAATGACTAATCCAAGAACTCTTCCTGGTGGTACTGCATTCTTAGTAGGGTTCAGCAGTCATGGCATCCTCAGGGGTCAACGCTGGTTGCGCAAGCCCCGCCCCTCCTTCACCCACCTGTGGGAAAGGCCAGGAGGGAGGAGTTGGCTGTTGGTATTTTAGTGTTGTCTCCACCCACCCCCTCCTCTGCCAGCTAGGGGACTACTGCAAAGTACTGATCTCAGAGAGTGAGGCACTCTGGGGGCAGGCCCTCACGAGGCCAAGTTATGAAAACCTCTGGGAAGGCTCCTTCGCCACCTGCGGCAGCCACAGCCCGGGTGCATCAGTCCGCCTAACCACGGCTGCGCCCACCCGCGACCTTGGCGCAGGCCGTACTGGCAGCTCCGCCCACCCAGCTCCGAGAATCCCTTGCCTGATGCCTCCGGGCACCTGGCTCGCAGCAGCACGGTTTTTTAATTCCTCCCATTTCACAGAGGAGAAAACTGTAGTACGGGATGGCTTGGTCGGCTAGTCCAAAGTCACACAGCTGGTTCTGGCCAAGCCGGGACTTCGAGAGAGAGCCATATGGCCCCTGCAGACCCGGCCTCGGAGGGTCCCAAGCTTGAGGACCCGCCGGCCCCCCACCTCTTTGGACAGGTAAGAAGTCTGCCCTACAGTTAGCTTTCACCTTGACTGTTTACCACCTTGGGTCAAGGGGCCCGGAAAGACACACACTGTCAGCTTTTTTTGTATAGGGTCATTGTGTCTCTCTAACCTCTGAGGTCCTCTATTAGATTCAACCAGTCCAATCTCCCTAGCCCAGGAAGCTGGAATATAGGAGTCATGACCCAGGGTAAATTTAATGAAAACTAAATTCGAGGAGTTGCAGCACAGTTAAGAAGGTCACTGGGTCTGAGTGGCTCATAGGTGGAGTTGGGTTAAGGAGTGGGTCCAGCAGAGAAGCTATGTGCATGGTGTTGGGACAAAGGCAGCAGCTATTCCTTCATCTTGGAGGCCTGGTAACCCTGGTGTCTATTGTAAGGTGCACAGAGAGACAAAGCGGGGCCCCAGCTGACTTGCCTGGAGTCGGGGTGGATTCTGACCTGTCTACTTCCCACTTGTGCCCACAGTGCCCTCCTGGCTTAGTCATGGCGAAGCTGGAGACGTTACCTGTACGCGCTGATCCAGGGAGGGACCCTCTCCTGGCCTTTGCCCCCCGGCCTTCTGAGCTTGGACCCCCAGATCCCCGCCTGACCATGGGCAGTGTGGGTAGTGGGGTGACCCATGCCCAGGAGTTTCCTATGAAAAGCGTGGGCACTAGAACAGGGGGTGGGGGCAGCCAGGGCAGTTTCCCTGGCCCAAGAAGCAGTGGTAGTGGGGCCAGGGAGAGACCTGGCCGCTACCCATCAGAGGACAAGGCTCTCGCCAATTCTCTCTACCTCAATGGCGAGCTGCGGGGCAGTGACCACACAGATGTCTGTGGCAACGTGGTGGGCAGCAGTGGGGGCAGCAGCAGCAGTGGGGGCAGTGACAAGGCCCCACC
The DNA here is from genome assembly GCF_907164565.1 of Psammomys obesus. NCBI lineage: Eukaryota > Metazoa > Chordata > Mammalia > Rodentia > Muridae > Psammomys > Psammomys obesus. Next base: position 5,991,264 of record NW_026585504.1, read on the forward strand.
ACAGTATCGTGAACCCAACCACCCACCCAAGCTCCTGAGTACCTCTGGCAAGCTGGACCAGGTTAGTCCCCAGGACCCAAGAGCTTCTCAGCCTGGTTTAGAGGGGGCAGTGACCGAAAGAGAGGACGTTAAGGCGGGTCTTCCTATGGGGAATCATGGGAGGCAGGATGGAAACCATCATGGGGGAGCCATGGTTTGGAGATCCTACAGGGGCCGGAGGTGTTCTTGAACAAGTCTTGGACTTAAGGAAGAGGAGGGGCCAAAGATAAGAGCACAATCTGATGTCTCTTCTCCACTTTCTTTGCTGCAGTGCTCAGAGCCACTAGTTCGGCCATCAGCCTTCAAGCCTGTTGTACCCAAGAACTTCCATTCCATGCAGAACTTGTGTCCTCCACAGACCAATGGGACCCCTGAGGGACGACAGGGCCCTGCTGGCCTCAAGGGCGGACTGGACAAGTCTCGGACCATGACCCCAGCTGGTGGGAGTGGGGGTGGCCTCTCAGACTCAGGCCGGAACTCGCTCACAAGCTTGCCCACCTATAGCTCCAGCTATAGCCAGCACCTGGCACCCCTTAGTGCTTCCACCAGTCACATCAACCGTATTGGCACTGCCGGCTATAGTAGTAGCAGCAGCGGTGGGGGGTCGGGCTACCAGGATCTGGGGACCTCCGACAGCGGGCGGGCTTCCAGTAAGAGTGGGTCATCCTCATCCATGGGTCGGTCAGGCCACCTGGGCTCTGGGGAGGGCGGAAGTGGGGGCCTGCCATTTGCAGCCTGTTCACCACCCTCGCCCAGTGCACTGATCCAGGAGCTGGAGGAGCGGCTGTGGGAGAAGGAGCAGGAGGTGGCGGCTCTGCGGCGCAGCCTGGAACAGAGCGAGGCGGCCGTGGCCCAGGTGTTGGAGGAGCGGCAGAAGGCCTGGGAGCGTGAGCTGGCGGAGCTCCGGCAAGGCTGCAGCGGGAAGCTGCAGCAGGTGGCCCGCCGCGCCCAGCGTGCCCAGCAGGGCCTCCAGCTGCAGGTGCTGCGGCTACAGCAGGACAAGAAACAGCTGCAGGAGGAGGCAGCCCAGCTGATGAGGCAGCGGGAAGAGCTGGAGGACAAGGTGGCCGCCTGCCAGAAGGAGCAGGCTGACTTCCTGCCCCGGATGGAGGAAACCAAGTGGGAGGTGCGGGCAGGGGGGGCTTAGATCTCTCATCTCTTGACTCCTTTCCGACTTCCCTTCCTCTGGAGACCCCAGAGCAGCAACTTGCTACTGTGCGGTGGGGGAGTTGTGAAAGGAGTAGGACCAAATCAATTCAGAGTGACTGAAGACAGAGGCCGCCCTGGGGCTGCAGAGAGGAGTCGGGCAGGGAGCCCTCTGTGGGGCTGAGCCTGAGTCCAGATGCCCCTGGAGCTAGATCTGGGAGCTGGTTGAGATGAGCCTTTTCTGCCGTGTCTTTACCCCAGCCTCTGCTTCCACCTGTCCCCGTCCAGGTGTGCCAGAAGGCCGGTGAGATCTCCCTCCTCAAGCAACAACTGAAGGACTCACAGGCCGATGTGTCGCAGAAGCTGAGCGAGATCGTGGGGCTGCGCTCACAGCTCCGGGAGGGTAGGGCCTCGCTCCGGGAGAAGGAGGAACAGCTGCTCAGCTTGAGGGACTCCTTCGGCAGCAAACAGGCCAGCCTGGAGCTGAGTGAAGGCGAGCTGCCCACCGCCTGCCTCAAGCCTGCGCTGACCCCCGTGGACCTGACCGAGCCGCAGGAGGCGCTGGCCTCCTGTGAGAGCGATGAGGCCAAGATGCGCCGGCAGGCTGGGGTGGCAGCGGCCGCTTCCCTGGTTTCCGTTGATGGGGAGATGGATGCTGGGGGAGAGGGTGGGACACGGGCCCTGCGAAGGGAGGTTGGGAGACTGCAGGCTGAGCTGGCAGCCGAGCGGCGTGCCCGTGAGCGCCAGGGTGCCAGCTTTGCAGAGGAACGCCGGGTGTGGTTGGAGGAGAAGGAGAAGGTCATTGAATACCAGAAGCAGCTCCAGCTGAGTTACGTGGAGATGTACCAGCGCAACCAGCAGCTGGAGCGGCGACTACGGGAGCGTGGGGCAGCAGGGGGTGCCAGCACGCCTACTCCGCAGCACGGAGAGGAGAAGAAAGCCTGGACCCCCTCCCGCCTGGAGCGCATCGAGTCCACAGAAATCTGATTCTCTATCCGAGTGCACAACCTTCCGACAAGCGCCCTGTCTGAAGGTCGGAGTCACCACTATTCCCTTCCATTCATTTCCCTTCCCCACGTGTGCTGCATATCCCCAGACCAAAGAGGTTCTCAAAGCAGCTGTGACCAGCCCCCTTGTTGTCCCTGTCCACGCAGCTCCAGCACTGCCACTCCAGACCCTCCTGCCAAGGAGAGCATGGGGGAGGGCAGAGTGCAACGGGCTGAGGTCCCCGCAGGGAGCATGCTCCCTTTCTGGGAAGCCTCTTGTTGGAGATGGAGGCAAGCAGGCTCGCATTGCCAGGAAGTACCCCAGCCCCCCTCCTCGGATCTTGGGCTGCTGCTGCTGGCCACCTTGTGTCCAGTGCTACTGTCTGTGCTCTCCTCCTGGGCCGCACGGCCTGAAGGAGCCTGCAGGGGTCTACCATTGCTGACAGACCCGAGGCTCCTAGTCTCTCTCCTACATGTGGTATTCCTTCCTTCCCCAGGCAGATTGGTAGAAGTGGGAGCAGATGGCCTGCCTGTGGTTGAGAGGGCTACCTGCCCAGCCCCTCCCCCACCAAGGTATCTTGGACCCGGGCCCCATAGCCTGGACTAGTCCTGAGCATGTGTCCCTCTCTGTGTACTGAGGGAGGTGAGAGCTGAGGCCGGAAGCTGAGTACCCAGGGAAGATCTGCCTTCCTATTCTCGGGAAAGGTCCCCTGGAGGCTTCTCAGCCCCACCCTCACCCTCTGGCCAGGATCCTCTGAGGCTACATCCTCCCTCCCCCCGCCAATCCCCCCTCCCCCCGGCTGCTTGGTTGACCCCACCATACCCAGGGTCGCTGCTCAGCTCTGATTATAGCTATGAGTGCTACCTGCCTCTTAGGTATTGTTTGCTCCATTGCTGCAGTCAGATGAATGTCTGATGTCTTCCTGTGTTTTCCCTCACGCTCTCCCGCTGGCCTCCTGCTTTTCATGCGCACATCATCTTCCCAGGCTGCCTTTTTCTTCCTTTTCTCCCAGCAGAAAGCTCTGCTTCACTTTTGGTGCACTGCTCACTCCCCGGCTCCACCGGCCCAAGTCTGAGCCTGGGGCCCTTGTTTTGAGGGGCCGTTCAGGGTTGGATGTGACTGCCCCTGAAGAACAAGGCTGATGGGAGAGGACCACTGACCCTTGGGCTCCTTGCCAGATTCTTGAGCTGGCTTGTTTGTCCGGGCAGGGATGGCTGGTGGGTCATCAGTATGGGTTGCGACAGTCAGTGTCGATTCCTTCTCTAGGATCTCTCAGATTCTTATCTCCCCAAGACAGGCAGGGAAATTCTAATGTCTCTTTTAAGAAAGTAAATTTCCAATTCACCAGCAATAACAATCAGAGGAGACTTGGCCCTCAGTCCTTGTATTTCTCCTTTTCACTCTCTCTACCACCCCCAAGATGGAATTTTGGGGTCAGGATGGAGAGAGTTGGTAACTACTGTGAGCAAGTCCCCCAATCCCTGACCAGCCTCCTCCCACGACTGGTGACTGTTTAACAAGCTGTGCACCCCCACAAAGCGAGAGTGCCCTATTTGTGGCCTCCAACCCTCTGCACAGCTCCTTCTAGGTGGTCCTCAACAGGTTTTTGACCTTGATTGGAGGCCACTGTGGCAACCACTGCCCATCCCTCTAATCCCTCACTGCACCTGCTCCAGACCCTGAGCCTGGTCCACAAGGACTGGGAAAAGGCATTAAAACAAAACAAGATGGGGAGGGGGGAAAGAAAAATACAAACAGCTTTGGAATGTCCAACCACAAATAAATTATATATAAATATATAAATATATATATATATATCTACCATATGTGATGGAAAGAGTTTTCATTTTCCTTTCCCAGAGAAATAAAATGGAGAAACCCTCTTGGATGGCATTCTGTGGCCAGCTTGTATCTTTGCAAGTATGGGAGGTAAAGTTTGGGGGTGGGGGCAGGACAGAGCTGGAACAGACACTTGTCAGAGGAGGCGTGGGACCAGTGACTCACTGTGCTGCACAAGGAGATTGGCTCAAAGCCCAAGTCTTCCGTGTTTGTCCACCTTTCCTACCAATAGGGTGTTTCCTCTTCAGTTGAGGCTGTTAGTGTTACAGCCGGTTCTAGCTCAAGCTGCGGCCCAGAAGCCAGGTGATGTTGGACAGGTAGGGGCAGCCTGCAGTCACTTAAACACCTCACAGTAATTCGCTCAGAACCACAGAATGGGTTTTCAAATAATGACAAGAGGCCCAAGTATGCTGGAGAGTGGTGACCTGTCCTTTTTGGTAATTACTTCAGTCTTCCTCACAAAGCTTCACAACTGAAAAAAAAAAAAAAATGAAGTTTTCTGCAAATATCACATCTAGATCTATACTTTTAAAGAGTGGTTTATTTTCCCTTCACCTGACAAATCTAGACAGAGGTATCACAGATAACTGGCTCTTTGTGGATCCAGAGCAGTGGTTCTCATGACCTCTTTGAGGTCATGATTCCCAATGGTAGCAAAAGCACCATCATGAAGCAGTGAACAAAATTTTATGGTTGGGGATCACCTCTACGTAAGGAATTGTAATAAAGGGTGGCAGCATTGGGAAGGTTGAAAACTGCTGGTCTAAAGTCTAGATTTTCATCCTCCCACTCTCCCACCCTACCTTGTCTCCTCTTTGCTACAGAGCATCACAGATCTTTGACAAGGCTGATTTGTGCCACTTTATCATGATACTATAAGTTTTTCTGAGGCTGGGTGTGGTAGCACTCAGGAGGCAGAAGCAGGCAGACCTCTGAGTTGAAGGCCAGCCTGGTCTACATAGTGAGTTTCAGAACACCATGTAGGAGTACAAGGTGAAACACTGTTTAAAATAAACAAATCAATAAATGTAGATCCTTAAAAAGAAAAAAAAAAAAAAAAGGCTTTTCTGGGAGCTGGAGAAATGTCTCAATCAGTAAAGTGCCTGCCATGCAGGCATGAAAACCTCAGTTTGGATCTCCAGCACCAACAGAGACCAAACCCTTCTGCTACATAGGGCTTGGTAGAATCTTTTTTCTTACTGTGAAAGCCAAACCAGCCTATGTGTGAGGCCCTCCTAAGTGAGGAAGAGACCTCCTGACTGACCCCCTCCAGTCCATTCTTCTTCTTCTTTCTTTGTTTCTTTCTCTCTCTCTCCTCTCTCTCCCCCACCCTTTCCGAGACAGGATTTCTCTGTGTAGCCTTGACTGCCCTCGAACTCGACACCTGCCTCTGCTTCCTGAGTGCTAGGATTGAAGGTGTGCACTGCCACCACCCGGCTTTTTAAAAATTTGTTCATTATTTATTTATTTGTTTTGAGACAAGGTCCCTCTATGTAGCCATGGTTGTCTTGGAACTAACTATGTAGCTCAGACTGGCTTCGAATTCATAAAGATTCGCCTGCCTCTGCCTCTGCCTCTGCAGTGTTGGAATCGAAGGAGTGCGCCACCACTCTCGGCTCCTTGCATCTATTTTTTTCCTCTACTCATTGCTAGTTCCTCTTCTGAAAGCATTTTCACTATTATCCTTTTTGTATAGGTGACAAACTAGGCTTGAAAAGTTTATGTGACTTCTCCAAAGTCATAAAACCCAGATGGAAATCCCAGGGTTCGAACCTGTGCCACTTACTTCCCGATTACTTCCGAAGCGACCCATCCAGGGTTCTAGGGTATTCCTCCTTTAGGTCAGACTAGAAAACATTAGTGGAAAACGCTGACTGAAGTCTTTTGAGCCTCGGCGGCTCCTGCACCAACGCAAGCGGAAGTAAAGAGCCGCTGGCCGGAAGTGGGTTGTGGAACGGTTGCTGCTGGACCAGTCTGTGTTTTGACTTACCCTGTGCGGCCCGGGACTGGCGTCGGGACGTTACCTTCGCGGCCTCTAGGTGAGTGGGCTGCCGGGGAGGAGGTGGCACGGTTTGCTGCTTGTGCTCTGGCCCCGCCGGGCCCGTGCCGCGCCCTCCGCCATCCTGGTTCTCCCAGGCCTGCTGCCCAGGCGGTGTTTCCCGGCAGGCACCCCCGGCGCCCCCTGAGAGCGCGTCTCAGTACCGAGGCCACCTTCGCCACTCCGGACTGCTGTGGCTGTGGGCAAAAGACTTCTTTGAACGCTGCTTTGGCCCCGTGGGAAGTAGAGATCGTGTCTGTACCTATCTCCCAGGGCTGTTAGTACAGTCCGCCCGGTCCCTCTCCACATTCTAGTGTGTACGCAGAGCCCGTGGAAAGTGACTTAGCGGGTCTTGGACAGGGCCCGAGAGTCGGCCTTTCTAACCAGCTTCTCTCCGTGTAGCACTTTGAGCAGCGTTTGGTTCAGGCCTGGGACGGGGTGAAGCAATAGAACACACACCTTTTTTTTCATTTTAAACAGTTCCTGTTTGTACAAGCCAACTCGGGGTAGTAGTGTTTCTCCCTTCCCTTTTTCTCCGCAGGAATAGGAAATAATTGTTTCTATTCTATGCAAATCATGACATTTCTTTGCTCCGACTCAAGGAACTTTGGACAGAAGTCTTTATAGTAGGTACATTCATGAGTCTTCTCAGAGGTTTCATTGCTCACTTGCGAGCATTGCTTCATCCGTGGAGCTCATATCTAGGTACTTTAACGTCAAAGGTAACTGGTATTTTGTGCTTATGTTTTCTGCATAAAAGAGTTCTGGCCAGGCATGGTGGTGCACATTTTTAATTCCAGCAGTCGGCAGGTAAAGGAGGAATAAAGATCTCTGTGAGTTTGAGGCCAGATAGGGCTGTACTATATAGTAAGACCCTGTATTCTCTCTGACCCCTCAAAAAAGAAAAAAACAAACAAACAAACAACAAAAAACCTGAAGTTTCTTACTTTAAAACCTTGCAAATTGGTAAAATAAAAATGAAAAAGAAAACCCTATTTGTTTGGTTGCATGTGACTATTTTTGAGATTTTCTTTCTTGACCATGTGGGTCTTTTTACTGTATTTACCTGCCTGCTTGTTAGCCATTTTCTAAAGTGGAGGGATGGGCATGGTGGCATATTTTTGTAGTCGGTAGCACACAGTGCAAGGCCTGCCTCTACTGGCTAATGTAAGGTCTCAAACTCAGGACAAAAGGCTAGCTGAGGTGCCTGTTTAACATATCAAAGTGGACATGGCCATCAGCTTCTCCCAGCATCCATTAGTACCTGTTACAGTCATTCTGCCTCCTACCGTAAACTCTCCAGCCCAGGGCTGAGTTTCCCTTTCCCCAGCTTCTCAGAATCCTACATAATCTCAGTCTTTTTTGCTACCAGACCTTTTATCCTTTTGCCTTTTGTCTGCTGCTCTTCCTTCCCACTCTCCTGCCTCTTGGCTTCTGGCTCTCCCCTCTCCTCACCAACCCTCCATCTCCCACATGACCCAGTTTAATCTGTTGGCCATGTTTACTCTATAGACTCTTCCAGATACCTCAGACTGTGCTCTCCCTCAAATTTACAATAAAACTCCTCAACTATACCTAGGAGCAGTTATGTCCTCATTTTTTTTTTTTTTCCATTGAGACCTTGTCTTAAGAAATAAAAAAAAAGTGGACGGGAGGGGAGGAGAAGAAGGATGGTTTGTACTAGATTTGACTTTGTTTTGGCTTAGCTCATGGACACTTCCTTGACCTACACATGTTTGCTCTTGTGCTTAGCTGACCTAGACTACTTTGTAGGCTCTGCTCCTGTGTGGAAAAAGAAGGGGAAAAAATGGCCTAATGTCCTCACTGGCAGCTCACGGTCTGTATTACAGTTTCTCTAAGCCTTTGTGGCTTTAAATTGGGTAGACTCCCAGTAGGAGACTTTCACTCCCAGAAGAAGTTAGAGGATCATGCTGTATCTAGTAAGCCTATCGCGTATGAGGTCCTGAGTCTGATTACTAGCATTGCAAGAAAGGAAAAGAAAAGGCACTATGAGATTCAGTCGTTGGTAGTTTGTCTACACTAAATATATCGTGCACTTAATCCCACACAGTTACCATGGCCGCCCTTTTCTGCCCACTTCTCTCTTTCTAACTTCTGGACTATGGTTTAAAGTGGCCTTGCATATATCGGGAAAACAGAAAGGTAAGATTTCTGGCTTCTGTGATACTGCATCATTCCACGTGGTTGAGCAGTACCTTTTGGGAATGCCAACACTCTGAAACTGCACTGTGGTCTGTTAGGACCCCTGAAGAAGATACTGAGCGGAGGAGGGTATGTTTAGAACATTTACACTAAGTGGGGAACTTTGTGCAGTGACATCAGATTGGAGCCTTCAGTAAAGGATCCAGGAATTAAATGAACATATCATAGTGTTCTTATTCGAGGTTTCTTGCATGTGCTTTGGGAAACCTTGAGGAAAGAGAAGGTAACTATTCTAGTCTATCTGGCAGCATATGTTTCTTGCAGTGCTTGTCCTTCCTACTATCTTACTCTGCCTCCTCTCTTCCCTGCTTCTCTCTCTCTTTCTCTCTTTTCAGGGATCTTATTATGTAGCCCTGGCTAGCCAGGCTCTTCCTGAATAGACCAGGCTTGGCTCTAAGCCCACAGAGATCTACCTGCCTCTGCCTTCTTAGTACTGGAATTAAAGATGTGCACCACTAAGCTTGCGCACACACCACCCCCTTCCCCCACCCCAAGGCAGGGTTTTGGTAGCCCTGGCTGTCCTGGACCTCTGTAAAACAGAAAACAGGCTGGCCTCTAACTCACACCTGCCTCTGCCACCAAGTGTTGGGACTAAAGGTGTGCACCACTGCGACCAGTTAGGCTTGGCTCTGTTTGTTACTGAGACAGGGTCTCACATATCCTAGTCTGTCTGCAAACTCAGTGTACAGTTAGGAGTGGCCGTGAACGGCCTCCACCGCACAGACACTAAGATGACAGGCATGTACCACCACCCCTGTAGCACGTGTACTTTGTAAATTTAACTTTTGTTGAAGTTGTACGTGTTTTTTATTTAAACAGTTCAATAGAGCTTGTAACACTGTTAGCTCTTTCCCATTCCTTCCTCCATTTTTGTTCCCCCAAAGCATTTTCAACAGTCTGATTTGTTTGTTTTTTGGCATCTATCATTTTCTTTCTTTTTCTTTGAGGTTTGATGTAGTGTTACAGCAACATGACTGGGAGAGAAGTTTTAGAGCAGCTGCTTTCACACAACACAGTCTGTTGATCAGTCTTCCTGCTTTCATGTGATACCGGGGAGTGAACTTGGCCTCTGTTTGACAACGAGCAACTACTGAGTTACATTCATGGGCCTTTTTACTGTTCTTATTTTTAGATTTATTTTATTTTCTGTGTATGAGTGTTTTGCCTGGATGAACGTACGTGCATTATGTGCTCGCCTGGTGCCCACAGAGGTCTGAAGAGGGCATTGGGTCTTTGGAACTGGAGTTATATTGGGTGTGAGCTACCCTGAAATTGAACCCTGCTCCTTAGAAAGAGCAGCAAGTGCTCTTAACAACATTGTTGTTTTGAGGCTGGGACCCACTAAGTTGCCCATCACAGCTTCCTGAGTATGTGTGATTACAGGCATGAACCATAATATAGCTAGTGTTGTTAGTGTTGTTCACTCCTTCTTTTCTCCCCACAAGAGAGGAGTGTGTGTGTGTGCATGTGTGTGTGTGTGTGTGTGTGTGTGTGTGTGTGTGTGTGTGTGTGTCTGTGCGCGCGCGCGCATATATATGTGTGGTGGGAAGGGGGTTTCCAGATAAGGTTTCTCTGTGTATCAGAGCCCTACCTGTCCTGGACTCACTGTGTAGACCAGGTTGTCCTCGAACTCACAGCCTCTGCCCCCCAAGAACTGGGTCTGAAGGTGTGTGACACTGCGCCCTGCCCTGTCTTTGACTTTTTTTTTTTTTAAGATTTACTTATTATATGTACAGTGTTCTGCCTGAACGCCAGAAAAGGGCACCAGATCTCATCTTAGATGGTTGAGAGCTGCCATGTGGGTGCTGGGAATTGAACTCAGGACCTCTGGAAGAACAGCCAGTGCTCTTAACCTCTGAGCCATCTCTCCAACCCCATCTTTGACTTTTATACATACCTGTATGTATTATGCATTCAGCTGTGGATGACTAGCCAGAGGACACCAGTACTTTAAGGACTTCCTGGCCTCTAAAGGTGAAAAAGCAGCTGTCTCCCATCAATACAGTTCATAATTTTTAGGTAGGTCATTATTCAAGGCTTATAGTGATACAATCATGTAATCATTATTCACAGATGAATAGGGAATATAATGACTTCTTTTTGTTTTGTTTTTCAAGACAGGGTCTCTCTGTGTAGCTTTGGCTGTCCTGGACTCTTTTTGTAGAGCAGGCTGGCCTGGAGCTTATAGAGATCTGCCTGCCTCTGCCTCCCTGTGTGCTGGGATTAGATTTGTATGCCACCATGCCTGGCAGTTATTGTTTCTTTCTGGTATAACTTTTTGTCTTAATTTTATTTGTATTTATGTATGTGTGAGTGACTGTCAAGTGTGTAAGAGTGCTGCAGAAGCCAGGAAGGGTATCACAGTTCTTTGGAGGTATAGTTACAGATGGTTTTGAGCTGAACTGAACTCAGGTTCTCTGGAAAAGCAGGAAATGTTCTTAATTGTGAAGCCATTTATCCAGCCCCTCCCCACCTCCTTTTTTCTTTTTTAAATTAGAAAGATCTCAGTATAACCCATGTTGGCATCAAGCTCATGATCTTCCTGCTTTAGCCTCTGGGTTGGGATTATAAACACCACTACCTGTATACCTGGCAATCATTTTTGTTAGTGTTATTACTGCCTTATTTTTCTGTCTGTCTGCATATTCCTAGATGGACATTAGAAATCTGTTTGTTAGTTTTGTTTTTTTGGAATGAGAGTCTCTTTGTTTAGTTGAGGCTAGACTTGAACATGTGTTAATTCTCCTGCCCGAGTCTCCCAAGTATGTACAGGTAAATGCCACCTCACCCAATTGAAAACTAACTCATTCTCTCTCCTGAGACAGGCTCTCATTGCATAGCCCTGGTAAATCTAGAATTTGCTATGTAGACTAGGCTGGCTTCAAATTCACATTGATCTATCTGCCTCTTCCTCTCTAGTGCTTAAAGGCATGTTAGCATTCCCAGCATATTAAAACTCTTTATTTTTCTTTTTTAAATTTTCCTTTAGATTTATTTTATTTTACATGTATAAATGTTTTGCCTACATATATGTATGTGCACCACATGCATGCCTGGTACCTTCAGTGTTCAGAAGAGGGTATCAGATCCCCTGGAACTAGAGTTGTGAGTCACTTTGTGGGTTCTGGGAAACAAACTAGGGTCCTTTGCAAGAGCAACTGCTTTTAACCACTGAGCCAACTCTCCAGCCCCTAAAACTATTTGTTTGTTTGTTTGTTTGGTTGGTTGGTTGGTTGGTTGGTTTGGTTTTGGTTTTTTGAGACAGGGTTGCCTGGAACTCACTCTCTAAATCAGCCTGGCCTTGAACTCAGAAATCTGCCTGCCTCTATCTCCCAAGTGCTGGGATTAAAGGTATGGGCCACCACACCTGCTCTTGTTAAGGTTATTTTTATAAAACTGTGTTTGTTTCTTACTTTCTCTCTTAACCCAACTATCACACAAATAATTGAGACTCTTTTATATTTAATAGTAAGTTTCACAGCACAAAAACTGAGCAGCTGTTACCCTAATCATAACCCTCTAAGCTAATTTGGCTTCCTCCCAGCCAAATTAACATCCCAGAGTTACATGCACTTTGTAGCTTTTCTTCTCCAGCTCCTTCTCCTGGTCCCTCCTGGGCATTTTCAACTCAATCCCCTACTTCCTATTCTCTGCCTTCTCCTCCACGGCTGGCAGGAAGTCCAGCTCTATTCTTTCCCCTGCTCAGCTATTGGCTGTGAGCTGCTTTATTGGCATTATCAGGGGGACAATTGGGGAGCAGTGTTTACACAACATCGAGACAGGAGATTCTCAGAACAAGGACTGCAACCAGATATGGAGGCTACAGAAATCAGCATTTGAATTATACAATAACCTTATGCCTACATGCTCATTTTAGATTAATTTCATGTGCCTACATGTTTTGCCTGCATTATATCTGTGTACCATGTTCTTGCAGTACCCACAGAGCCCAGAAGAGGGCATTAGATCCCTGCCACTGGAATTACAGATGCAGTGAGCCACCAAGTAGATGCTAGGAAGCAGACTTAGGGCTGCCGTAGGAGCCAGTGCTCTCCATCCCTGCGCCACCTCTCTCTAACTCCTCAGCCCCTAAAACTCTTAATTTTTCCACCACATGCATCTGTTAACTTTCAGGTCTTTACTTGCAGTACTTTTGTTTGTTTGTTGTTGTTTTTCAAGCCAGGGTTTCTCTGTAGCCCTGGCTGCCCTTGAACTCACAGCAGTCTGCCTGCCTCTGCCTTCCTGAGTGCTGGGATTGCAGGTGTGCACCACCACGCCCAGCAGTTGTGGTACTCTTTGATTGTAGAATGTTCTGCAAAATCCACTCGTTCATATAGATACCAGTTTCTGAGTCTTCTCTTTCTTCTTTTCATAAGTAGGGTGAACTCACTATAATGACAACTAGAAAACTAGGATATGATAGGCAGGAGAGTCTTGTGAGCTGACCCACTATCAATACTCTAGCTCCTGGCATCTGAAAACTCAGGAAGAAGTAACTTCTTCAGCCCTTTTCTCCGTCTGGACCTGTGCTTCCTGTATTGTGTTGCTGTCTCTCTCTATGCCAGCAGTGTGGCCTTCGGAGTCTTTGAAAGCAAGCTCCATTCACCTGTTGAAAGATTTCTTTTTTCATGTGAGAAATATCCTAATCTTGTAAAGTCTCTTCCTCACAAATGATACAGAAATAATAAACCTGCCTCACAGAAGGGTTGTTAGAATGAAAATCAAGGTGGGCTGAGGTGGTTCGTGACTTTAATCCCAGCACTAGGGAAGTGGAGGCAGGAGGATCTCTCTGAGTTTTAGGCCTCTTAGGGCTATGTAGTGAGACCCTGTCTCAAAAAACTAAAAGGGGGTGGTGGTGAACTATTGGTGCATAATAGTTTTTTTTTTTTAAGATTTATTTATTTATTATGTATAGAGTGTTCTGCCTTGCATGTATTCCTTCTCACCAGAAGACAGCACCAGATTTCCCCATAAATGGTTGTGAGCCGCCATGTGGTTGCTGGGAATTGAACTCAGGACTTTTGGAAGATCAGCCAGTGCTCTTAACCTCTGAGCCATTTCTCCAGCCCACATAATAGTTTATTTAGGACTCTTAGCCTTGAAGGGACTTACCAGAGGAGAGGAGGGAAATGTTGTCTCCTGCAGAATTTAGACTATACTATAGTACGGGTGGTACTTGGGAGATGGCTTAGTGGGTAAAGTGATTGACCGGTGAGCCTGAGGGTCCAGGTTTGGATCCCCAGGACCTTCATTTTAAAAAAACTAAATAAAAACAAAATTGAATATGATGTGTCATGTGCCTATAATCCTAGTCTTCCTGGGAGGCGGAGGCAGGAGGATCCCCAGGGTTCCTTGGCCAGTCTAGCTGGTTGTAACCTTCAAGTGACAGATCCTGTGTCAAAATAAAGCGGTGCGCCATAGAGGAAGACACCAGATGGACATCTTGTCTCCACGTGTGTGCATCACACACAGCAGGAAAAGCCGAAGGGGGCTTCTAATGAAGGGGTGTAAAAATGAACAGTATGTAATGACATACATATATGAACATGTTGTAAAGAAAACCCATTATTTTGGGTCATTGAGATGGCATAAAGGCAATTGTCACCAATCCTGGTAACCTGCATTCAATCCTTAGGACCCACATAGTGGAAGAAGAAAACTGACCCCTGCAGGTTGTCTTCTGACCTTCACATGTGCCAGGACAGGTGTGTCTCCACAGTCATACAGAATAAATACACACATACATAACGTTAAGTAAATAATTACAAAAATAATTCTTTACAAAAATTTTAAAACCTAGCTGGGCGTGGTGGTGCACACCTGTAATCCCAGCACTTGGGAGGCAGAGGCAGGCGGATCTCTGTGAGTTTGAGGCCAGCCTGGTCTACAAAGTGAGTCCAGGACAGCCAAGGCTACACAGAGAAACTCTTGTCTCAAAACAAACAATTAAAAACCTATTCTTCACTGATACAAATTTTGATTAGGAAAAAAATAAAAGCATTGGTAGAGAAGAGGCCCTAAGACAGTTGGGACTCTTGTTATTCCCATTGTAACACTTAATGCATTGTTGTTGTTATTGTTGTTTGTGAAGCACAGTGTATATTGGGGGAGGGGTATCAGTTCTTCCTGGCTGCTGCCTTCCTTGTAGCTGCCAGCACGTTGCTCAGCTCCTCCTGCTTCCTCTTGGTGTGGATGTACATGCCCACTCTTTTCTTGATGAAATTGAACACTCTCTTGTCCTTAGACAGCAATTCTATGCCACACGGCTCTCCGATGGTGGCAGAGACAGAACGGTGCCTCGCAGAAACCTAAAACCTTAATCTGATTATTTGTCTGTTTTGTTTTGAGACTGGGTCTCATGTAGCCTCAGCCTTTGGCTTATTTGATGTGTGTGGGTGTTTTGTTTGCATGTATGTCTGCACCGAATGCCTGTAGAGGCCAGAAGAGGGTGTCGGCTCTCCTGGGAATGGAATTACAGATGATTGTAAACTACCATGTGGGTGCTGAAAGTTGAACCTCGGATCTTCTGGAAGAGCAGCCAGTACTCTTAACTGATGAGCATCTCTCCAGCCCAGCCTCCTTTTTTTAAGGTAAAGTCTCAGCATGAGCTCATGATTAAACCTGAACTATGTAGATCATGTTTGCCTCAACTCACATAGCTCCTTCTGCCTCCTGAGTGCTGAGATTATAAGTGTGTGTCGCCATGTCCAGCTATAGATGTAAATTTTTTTTGCTTATTTGTTTTTTGAGGCAAGGTCTCTCTACAGCTCTGGCTGTTCTAGAACTGGCCTTGAACTCACAGAGATCCACCTGTCTTCCACCCAAATGCTGAGATTCAAGGTATGCATCACCATGCCTAGCTTATAAAGGTAATTTTTAAAAATTTTTAGATTATTTCTTCTTTGTGTATATACTGCATACATGCCTAGTGCAAACAGAAGCCAAAAGAGGGTGTCAGGTCCCCTGGAACTGGAGTTACAGTTGATTGTGAGCCCCCACCTATATCTTAACAAATGAACCTGGGTCCCCTAAAAAAGCAGCAAATGTACTTAACGAGTGAGACATCTCTATCTCATAAAGAGGTAATTTTTAAAAATTATTGTTTATAGGCCTAGAGGTACAGCCTACGTGGTCAAGTACTTGTTTAGTATGCAAGAGACTCTGGATTCAATCCCCAACACCTCATGAGACTGGCATGGTAGCTAGCACACATGTAATGTAAGCACTAGGAGTGTGAGGCAGGAGGCTTGGAAGGTCAAGGCCATCTTTAACTACCCACTGAATTTGATACTGGCCTAGACTATATCACCCATTCTCAAAAAACAAAATGAAAAAAACTACCTAAAGATCCAGGTGCTGTGGCACATGCCTGTAATCCCAGCATTCAGGGAGGCAGAGGCAGGTAGATCTCTGTTAGTTTGAGGCCAGCCTAGTCTATACAGTGAGTCCAGGACAGCCAAAGCTACATAGAGAAACCCTGTCTCGAAACACCAAAAACAAACAAACAAACAACAACAACAAAAAACTACCTAAAATTACTGTCTAAATACTAGATGTGGCAGCACATGCCTGTAATAGTGGGTGGAGGCAGGAAGATCATGAGCTCAAGGCCAGTGTGGGTTTTATGAAACCTGAGTTAAAAAAAAATAACAGACAAAATGACTGCATAGGTAATTTAAAAGTAAGCAGAGGATTTATTGTTAATTGATACACTCTTTCACATTAACAGTTTTAATCACAACCAACTAGTGGTCTGTAGGACTGTGAACTTTTTCTATAAAGAGCTAGTTAAGAAATACTTTATGTTATACAGGCATACAATTTCTGAAATAGTTACTCGGTTCCTGTATTAGGAATGCCAACCTAGACGTTAGATGTGTCTACATAAAACTTTACTTACAAAAACCAGGTGCAGGGCTCAGTTTGGGCCCCAGAATATAGCTCGTGACCACCTGAACGGTTGAAGCTGGGCAGGTAAAACACCAAGTGTAGCACCAGGCATGGTGGTACACACCTTTCAGCCCAGCACTGGGGAGATGGAGGCAGACAGGTCTCTATGAGTCCATGCCAAGTTCAGCCTAGTCTGTCCAGTGAGTTCCAGGACTACATAGTGAAATTTTGTCTCAAGGAATGGAACCCAGTATCCCAGTGTATAAAGATTTACTGTGAAATTAGAACATACTTTCCTGTCACCCAGAGAAAGAAGCCTGGTAGGCAGAACAAAGCCTTTTGGCCTGCCTTGCAGTCCTGGCTCTTTAGGACTCTGGAGAGAAGAGGCCAAAAGCAGAATTAAAAAGACATTTCAGAAAGTCACTCTTGGAATATTTGTAGCAATAACCTTGTGTGCTCTGTTGGCCACTCACATCTCCTTGGGATTTGCTAGTAAGTATGGGGGGGAGAGGAAAAAAAAAAAGAGTGAGCATTGAAGAAAGAAGGAATATGGGCTGGAAAGATGGCTCAGTGGTTATGAGCACTTACAGAGGACCACAGTTCAGTGCCCAGCGCCCATGTGGTGGCTAACAAATGAGGCTCCAGTTCCAGAGGCTCTACCACCTTGCCCCCATGGCACCACACGTACATGTGGTGCCAAGACGCACAAGTAGGCCAAACACCCATATACATAAAATGAAAAATTAACATTTTTGCTGTTTTTTTTTGTTTGGTTGGTTTTGGTTTTTCGAGACAGGGTTTCTCTGTGTAGCCTTGGCTATCCTGCACTTGCTTTGTAGACCAGGCTGGCCTCGAACTCACACAGATCCACCTGCCTCTGGGATTACAGACGTGCACTGCCACACCTGGCTAATTTTTGCTATTTTGTTTTGTCGTTTTTGAAAGAAGGCCTCACTTTGTAGACCAGGTTGTCCATAAACTCAGAGATATGTTTGTCTACCTCCTTAGTGCTGGGATTAAAATCATGTGCCACCATACTTAGCAGAAAAAAAATAGATCTTTTTTTAAAAAGGAGGAGGAGTCTATGGCATCTCGTCTGAGGAGGAGGAATATGGGAGAGCCAGTTTCATGGCCTGCTCTTTTTTTTTTTTTTTTTTTTTTTTTTTTTAATTTTCTTGGGAGGAAAATGCAAATAGCACTGCTTTCAGCCAAGTGAGGATGTAATTAATTAGTACCTGACTCAGTGGCATCATTGCCAGTCTGCCTCCTCCAGGGGAGACCTGTGTTGTTCCCTGAGCTTGTTAGCAGAACAGTCATATGAACTGGTATTCCTTGTACTTGGAAGCATAGCTTTGAGTAGCTTTTTTTTTTTTCTACCGATGCATCAACAGTAAACAGGCTTTTGAAGTCCCCCTCCCACCACTACCTTCTAAGGGTTTCTGAGTATGCTTCGCAGCTCCTGATTACTGAATTCCAGCTCTGTTAGAAGAAGCTTTTTGGAAGCATGCGTGTTAGAAAGCACCACCGTTACAGGTGGTGGCAGCCACCTGGGATCCCACCATTTCTTAAGTAGACTGAGGCCAGAGTATCATGAATTTGAGATCAGCCTAAGCTACATAATAAGACCACTCAGAACACAAAGCAGCCTAAAGGCCTTTTCTAAGAGAAATAGCACTAAAAATGACAGGATTCTATAATTAAGCTTGTACTTTAAGAACTGGGAGGGTTACTGTGGATATAATTAATTAAAGCTTACACCCACTTTAAAGCAAATTAACAGTCTGGAGAGATGGTTCAACCTTTTGAATGGCTAAGATTACAGTCCTCCTCCTTCATGCCAACATTAAAGTAAATTTCCCAAAGCAGCACCTGGATTTCAGGTTTTCTCCTGTGTTTTTTTCATGTCCTCTAAAATGAAAGTCCTTATTTAGATTTTGTTGGCCATTCCTAGTTTCTGATTCTTCCTACTGTAAAGATTCATCTCAGAGTTAGAGTTAGTTCTATCATTCAATTTCTACTCTTACATAATTCTCTCCTTACCCTCCCATATTTTCATTTAAAAACCAAACCAAAGCCGGAGGTGGTGATGTGTGTCTTTAATCTTAGCACTTGGGAGACCAAGATGTCTGTGAGGCCAGCCTGGTCTACAAACTCAGTTCTAGGCCAGCCAAGGTTACACAGTAAGACCCTGTTTTAAAACAAAACAAACCTGGACCTAGTAGAATCACAAAATGCCTGTTGGCGGGCTGCAAAGACAGCTCAGCAGCTAAGAGCACTGGCTGCTCCTCTAGAGGTCCTGAGTTCAATTCTCAGCGCTCACACAGTGGCTCACAATGGTTTATAACTATAGTCCCATGGGATCTGATGCCCTTTTTTAGTGTGCAAAATACTCATGATTGATAGACAGACAGACTTAAAGAAAATATATTTCCTGCACTTTCAGAGAACCTGAGCATAGTTCCCACCACCCATGGCCAGAGGATCCAACCCCCTCTTACCTCAGGCGCCATTCACACAAGTGATTCACATACATACGTGCAGACAAAACATCCATCTCCATCAAATAACAATTTTTAAAAAGTAAAGCTAATCCTACTTTTTTCTTTATACTGTTAGCATGAAAGCCTTTTATCAGTGTAATTTTCAGAGGCACTCTTACGTGTCAATAGTAAATGGAATGAGTTGCCTACTTTTTTATTTTATGTGTATTTAGTGTGAAGGTATCAGATCCCTTGAAATTGGCATTACAGACAGTAGTGAGCTGCCATGTGGGTGCTGAGAATTGAACCCAGGTCCTTTGGAAGAGCAGACAGTGCTCTTAACCACTAAGCCATCTCTATAGCCCCGAGTTGCCTACTTTTTACCCTCAGCTTTTTTAAAAATCTGTCCTTCTCTACAAGTAAGTGAATTCATATCAAGCAGCAGTCTAGAAATCACCTAATGGTGTGTTGCTTGTTGACGGTGCACACAGAGTTTGTCCTTCACACTTGATGGCTTGTGCTTCGGGCATTCACTGACATACTTGCATGGTACACTCTTTGCATCTATTTCTTTTTCTCTCTTTTTCCTTTTGTGTTTTGAGACAGGGCTTCACAAGATAGTTCTGGCTGGCCTAAAACTGGCATAGAGCCTGTTGCCTCTACCTTAAAAGTATTGGTATTAAAGGGGTGTTTGCCACCACCACTCCTGTCTGCACCTATTTCTTATATTGTGTACATTTTGTGTTATAGGTAGAAGCCACTCATTCTTCATCTACCCTTTTTTCAGTATCTGGCACCAATTCTGACCCCATCATTTGTGGCCCACAGTTCTTGTGGTATGCTGAAGATTCACAGGCAGTTTCTGTGGAGCATCTACCTGCCCGCCTCTTGTCAAGCACCGTATAAACAAGAACTTGTCTAGTCAGACGTGTGAGGACTGTGCTCTATCTGCCAAAAAGATCAGCACAGTCTCCAAAATGGCAGCCACTCTCAAGTTGTTAAAACTTTTAAAATACCAAGCATCTTGTAATCCTTCTGCCTACCGTGCAGCCCAAAGCATGGCATATTGGAACATGAAAAACAGCACACAGCATGGGGGACAGAAGATAATAGCTCCTGAATATAATAGCTCCTACTATCCTGCCAGAAAAGTTAAGAACACTGGTGACGCCACCTTGTCTCAGAGAATCTTCACAACCAGCAGTGCCCACCTGGGTTTGGAATTCAACAAGGTGTCTACCCTTAAGGCCAGCTCATCGCATCCAGGCTTACCCAGTGCCAGAAGAGTTGATGAAGAGGATGTAGAGGTTTTTGATTCCTTCGAAGGAACCCGAGTTTTCTTAAAGCTAAGGCCAGAGTACCAGATTCACAGCTATAACAGAAGTGAGACTTGTCAACCCCTGTCTGCGTCAGAAGGTGAACTAATTTTGCACAAAGTCACATTTTATCAAAATAAACTCCAGCCAAAAGTCATTACTAATTATTTTTGTAAGCTGAGCTCTTTGCCAGCAGAACAGCATTCTCTTTTGCTATCCAGTAACAGCTTTGCTTTGCTCTGCCAACTGAGTATGAAAAACATAGAGCTCTTTGATACCCCAGATCTGATGAGTATTTTGAAAGCCTTTGTTGATTTAAGAATCCCTCTCTCCCCCGTCATGCTAGATGTATATGAAACCAGATTTTGCCATCAGGTGTGGGAGATGAGTCTGGATCAGCTTCTCCTAGTAGCTGATCTTTGGCGGAACCTAGGCCGAAGAGTGCCCCGTTTCTTAAAAATATTTTTTAGTTACCTTAATTTACACTGGAGAGAGCTCTCCTTGTCTCAGCTAATTCATTTAATTTATATTATTGGTGAAAATCGTCAGGTGCCACAGGACCTAATGCAAAAACTAGAATCAGTGATCCTTAAATATATCGATTTGATCAATTTAGAGGAGGTTGGTACAATCTGTTTGGGGTTTTTTAAATCAAGTAGTAGTCTCTCTGAGTTTGTCATGCGGAAAATTGGAGATCTGGCTTGCGCTAACATGGAGCACATGAGCAGCCACACCTTAGTTCATATTCTTAAAATGTTCCGCTTCACTCATGTAGATCATGTAAATTTCATGAGGCGGTTTGGAGAAATTGCTCCCCAGCGGATTCCTTCCTTGGGGGTTCAGGGTGTTATGCACCTCACTCTTGCTTGCTCAGCCTTACGAATCCTGGATGAAAGAGTCATGAATGCAGTAGCTGCCTCTTTGCCTCCAAGGGTGGCACACTGTCGAAGTAAAGATGTTGCCAAAATTCTGTGGTCCTTTGGAACTCTGAATTATAAGCCACCCAACACAGAAGAATTTTATTCCAGTCTGATAAATGAAATCCACAGAAAGATGCCTGAATTCTACCAGTACCCAGAGCACCTTCTCACCTGCCTGCTTGGCTTGGCATTTTCTGAATACTTTCCAGCTGAGTTCATCAATGTTGCTCTGAGTCCAGGGTTTGTCAAGTTAGCTCAAGAAAGAAGTAAGTTTGACCTCTCTAAGGAACTGTATACTCTTGATGGTGCAGTTGCCGTTGAATGTCCAGATTACAAGGGCAGTCGTCTTAATTCTCTCCTTCAACAAGAGGCATCCGCAAGGCTATGGAATTTAGCAAGCAAAGATATGAGGTCAAAGCCTGAATTCCTAGAAACACTCTGTTTACTTGAGACCATGTTGGGTGGCCCCCAGTACATCAAGCACCATATGATTTTGCCTCACACCCGATCTTCTGACTTAGAGGTTCAGCTTGATGCTAACATGAAGCCATTACCATTTAATAGGGAAGTGATACCAACTGAAGATGTAGCCAGATTACAGTTTAAGCAGGGGGGAGTCAGTCTTACACATGATTTGATGAATCGGTTACTAATGGGAAAAGCCAAGAGGTATTTCCAGGGGGAAATAGAGTTAGAGACTGGCCAGCCACCCATGGAGTTAAGAAGGAAGACAGCTATACCTTCGGTGGACTCCAGTTGTAATGTGACAGATAGATCGGGGGAGGTGGGGACAGTTGGCCTGTGCCCTCTAGCCCACGTGCAGCCCCCACTAGTGAAGCTAGCTATTCAGTTCACAAACAAGAACCAGTATTGCTATGGTTCCAGGGATCATCTCCTTGGACTGCACAATATGAAGAGGAGGCAGCTGGTTCAAGTTGGGTACCGTGTGGTAGAGTTACCCCACTGGGAATGGCTTCCACTACTGAAACAAACTCGCTTAGAGAAGCTAGCATACCTACATGAGAAAGTGTTCACCTCTGCCCTCTGAAGGGTATTTATGCTTATAAAAGCACCTGTAGGTTGAAGATCCTAACCAGAAAATCAAAGTCAAATGTTCTAAAGTCTGAAACTTTGAGTACTGACAGATCTCAGGTGAGGGATATTCAGGTGGTCGTCCATGCAGACACCTGAGACTTGAAATACAAACAGCTCTGTTCTCAAGTATTTGATACAGGGATTCTCAGCCTGTCTTCCAAGTGATTGCAAAAGCCAGAGCGTGAGTGCGCTATAAAACCACCTGTTGAGTAGCTGCGGGTGTACTCTTCCCCGTGTCAGGGCCTCCGGCTGTTTATGTTACTGCGGGTTGTGTGGATACTACCTATGGTAGGAGCACGCTGCTATAGTTGCATATTTGCTCAGAATAAATAAGCATCTTCAAAAGAACCTTGATCCACAGTCTTATTGCATTATTTTTCTTCATCTGTTAGGCTTAAGTTACAGTTATTTGGAGGTGGTATTTTGTTTTTGTTTTAATAACTATTATGTGTATTCTGGGAACCAAACTTGGGTTTTCTGCAAGAGTAGTAAGCACTCAAACCACTGAGCTATATCATCAGCCGCATTAAACTAGACCTACAAGAATATAGTCCAGTGTGCTGGTACAAGCCCTTAATCCTAGCACTCAGGAGGTTGAGATAGATCAAAACCTGTCATTTTGTTTAATTCATCTCCGAGCCCATAAAGGTTTTTGTTGTGATGTAGATTCTTTAGGGTTTTCTGTATATAAGCTCTTGTGATCTGTACATAATCTTATGTTTCTCTTCCATTTTGGCTCTTTTTATTTCTCTTACCTAATTGGCTCTGGCAAGAATTTTAGTAAAGTTTGCATAGAATTGATGTAAGTAGATGTCCTTGTCTTCTGATTTTACGGGGGATACTTCAGCCTTTTGCCATTGAGTATTTTGCCAGCTGTGGTTCTCCATACATCATCATTTGAGGACATTCCTTTCTGTCTCTAGTTTATTGAATACTCATTAACTATACTGTTGTTAATTTGGTTTTTGAGACAGGGTCTGTCAAAGTAGCCATGGTTATCTTGGAATTCCCTATGTAGACCAGACTAGCCTTGGATTCAGAGATCTGCCTTCTTTCTCCCAAGTGCTGAAATTAAAAGGCCAGTGCCACCACACACAGCCAAATAGGATGATGTTATGTCTGGAAAAAAAAGGCATTGTTTAAGGAGCTCTATTTGTTAAGTCTGGCAGCCAATAGATAAAGAATCAAGACAGTATCTTGGCGTTTAGGGTCACAAAAGAAATCTGAATGAGTTTGTGTTATGTTAGGGTTCAGTAGTCACACTGAAGTTGAAATTCCAGGAGAAACTGAAAATTACATGAAATAAGGCCCTGACGAAGAGAGACATGGTCACAGAATTTTCAGACAACATTACTGAAGCACTGAGTAAAATATTAATCTTGATAGTCTTTTAAGAGGGCAAAACCAGTCACCCCTTTATTTATTTGTTTGTTTGTTTCCTAAGAGCAAAAACAGGCATATACGATGTGAGCCAGTTACAACATATATGCCGGGCATGCCTGAGGTGCTGGGTTCAATCCTGAGCACCACAGAAAATAAAACTTGACATGTGCCTCGTACAGTGCTTCAGATACACCAAGCCTGCGACTTGCCTACATGCAGCATCAAGTTGCAGGTGTCTTTTAAGCCTACACTTGTGTTTAGTGTTCTTGTCCCAGTGGGCATTTATGGGCCCATCAGGCCTCTGCTGTGCCACTCTGCTGCTGCTGGGCATACAGATGGAAAAGGCTGGGAGAACTGTCTTTGGTTTTAACTAGCTCTGAAAAATGTTGCGAGTCACTTTCTCTTGGATGGACAGGTAACTCAATTTGGAAGTGAGAGATACTATGTGTCTTTAAAAGCTAACACACCCAATTTCTAAAATTGCTCACTGCGTTGGTATTCTACCTACTCTTTAAGGTTAATAGCTTTTCCAGCATTTGACAGGTAAGCCTCACTTCCCCAGTAACCTGTTTGGACCTACTCTTTAAAATATATGTATCTTCCAGAATTACTTTCCATTACAGTCTTGTGAAACTCAAAGTCAGATTGTGTAAGTCAGCTATGACACCTTCTTTACAGGCTCCAAATGGGTATTCAAGTGCTCAGAGTGTCATGGTCACCCTGTTCTCTTCCAAAGTAGTTCTTTATACTTCCCTGCCTCCACATTTTGAACCTCAACAAGTCAGCTTGGTTACTTCAAGCTCTGGGGCACACAGACAGCTACCTTTTAGAGAAGATAACAAATCCTGTTTGCCCAGGACCTTCCCCACTTCAGTACTGAAAGCCCTGTGTTCTGGGAAGTCCCTCAGTCTGGGGCAGAGAGTACCCAGGAGACTCTTCTTTCCTGAGGATGAAAGAAAAAGATTTGTCCCTCTCCAGAGTGTGGATGCAGATGCTCCATCCTTCCTTACACATCGGAGACCTGAGGAATCCAGTCCAATGTTTAATTACTTACCTCAGCATTAAACACAGGAACGAAAAATCCCCAACCTAACTGTCCAGTTTAGGTGTGTTTTAATTTCTGCATAACCACCATTACTTTTCAAATTGCCTGTGTGTTCCTAGATGGAAGGGTTTTGTTTCTGTGGGGCCTATGGATTTGAGGCAGTTGCTCAACACTGAGCCTTTTTCCCCCAGTTCCTAATTTTTTGAGACAGCCTTACTGAAGCCCATTCTGGCTGTGAACTCTAGAATGTCCTGCTTCAGCTTCCCAAGTGGTCCTTCGACCTCCACACATGCTTTGGCATGTTATATGGCACCCCTCACTCCCTATGAATTTGTTTCTTTTTTTGTTGTTGTTCGAAGCAGGGTTTCTCTGTGTAGCCTTGGCTGTCCTGGAACTCACTCTGTGACCAGGCTGGACTTGAACTCAGCCTTTCAAGTGCTGGGATTAAAGGCATGTGCTGCCACCACCTGGCTTTCTATAAATCTTTTAAAGTCAGTAATAGCCATAGTAGCTCACACCTGTAATAGCAGCAATCGACAGGTGAAAGGAGGATTTCCTTATGTTCCAGTCCAGCCTGAGCTACAGAGTAAGACCCTGTCTCAAAAAAAGCAAAACATAAACCAAGCCAATTTCTTAGAAAGAAGCTTTGAGGTTTTTTTCAGTTTACTCGGTAACATGTAGGGGATAGTCCATTTTCCTTGAATGGACTATCTTTCCTCTCTTTTGAATAACATCCCTCCTCCAAAGAATCAAAAGGGAGAAAATGTCAGAGGAAAACCTGAAAGTCGATGCTTTAATCTGAGTAGTTTGTACTGTAGCTCTCATCTTCGCTGTATTTAAACCCATCTGTAGAACTGAAAGATTGTGAAAACCCTTCAACC
This sequence comes from Psammomys obesus, assembly GCF_907164565.1. Taxonomy (NCBI): domain Eukaryota; kingdom Metazoa; phylum Chordata; class Mammalia; order Rodentia; family Muridae; genus Psammomys; species Psammomys obesus. The sequence continues at coordinate 6,016,546 of NW_026585504.1, forward strand.
AGAAGAGAGGCCCTTTGAAAGGTGAATTGCTTCTAAGTGAATCAGAATTGCCTTCGTCATTTAGGAGGTTAATGGCCAACCTTATTAATGTCATTTTTTTCCTTTATAAGCTTTGTATCACTTGCCCATGACTAGTAGCTCTCAAAAAAAATATTTTTTTGAGACAGCTTGTCATATAGTCTAGGCTGGTTTTAAACAATTACAGCCAGGGTTGACTTTGAAGTACTGATATTCCTGCCTTCATCTCTTGAGTCCTGGGATTACAGGTGTGCATGACCACTGCAGGTTTATGTGGGGAAAGGAATTGAGTCTAGGGCTTTGTATATGCTAGTCAAGGACACTGCAAATAGAGCTGCATTTCCAACTTGAGAATTTGAGGAGTTCGTGTGTGTGTGTGTGTGTGTGTGTGTGTGTGTGTGTGTGTGTGTGTTGTTCTGGGGCTCGAACACAACCATGTAAGTCATAGGCCACTCGCTTTACAACTGAGTTCTATACCCAGCTTTGTCTGTGTCTGTGTGTGCACATGTGGATGAATGCACACATAGGTAGGTGTGTGGAGGCCAGAGGATGGCACTAGGCGCTGTCTTCAGTCACTCGCTCTGTTATTTTTCAAGACAGCATCCCTCACTGAACCTGGAGTTTGCCAGTTGGTTAGATTGGCTGGCCAGCAAGTCCCAAGACCTCCTATATTTGCCTCAGCACAAGGGTGGTTGCACATGCACGCAGACACGCATCACTTTTTATGTGGGTACCAGAGATCTGAACACACTTTACCAATAACTCCTCAACCCATTGTTCCATTTACTACAGCCCAAAGGGAGAAACCCCTTTCACATACCAGCCTTGAATAAGTGGATAAGTATATGTGGTTTTTACATTTGATTACTATAGTGTGTGTGTGTGTGTGTGTGTGTGTGTGTGTGTGTGTGTGTGTGATGTATATGTGTGAGTTTGGACGTGAACATAGCACAGTGTACATGGAGAGGTCAGTTTTGTACGCCCTCCCTCTTTCCATTCCAGTCATCGAACTCAGGTCAGGAGACCTGCAGAGTGTGCAAGCTCGTGCATGTGTGTTGTTTTGAAACAGGGTCTTATGTATCCATTGACCTTGATCCTCTTCAGTGCTAGGATTAGAGGCATGTGCTGCCATGCTCAGTGCTGGTAATCAAACCCAGGGCTTGATGCATGGGAGGCATGCACTCTACCAGTTGAGCAACATAGCCCAAGTGAGTATATGTACATTCACAAAAACATTACAGCCCAGAGCTGTGGCGCACGCTTGTGATCCCAGCATTCTGGGAGGCAGAGGCAGAGGCAGGTGGATCTCTGTAAGTTCGAGGTCAGACCAGTCTACAAAGTGAGTCTAGGATAGCTAAGGCTACACAGAGAAACACTGTCTCGAAAAACAAAACCTTAGAGCAACAAATGCACACACACACACACAGCCATAACTGAAACAAGTTTCACAAAACAGTGTTCATCCTTGTATATAGTACATTTTGGTGGAATTGGTTGGTTGTTTTGTTTTGTTTTGTTTTGTTTTGTTTTGTTTTGTTTTGTTTTGTTGAGACAGGGTTTCTCTGTATAGCCTTGGCAGTAGACAGGTTGGCCTGAGACTCAGAGATGTGCCTGCCTCTGCCTCCCAAGTGCTAGGATTAGAGGCATGCACACTACTGCTCAGTTTGATGTTTGTTTCGTTCGCTTCTTTTTCTTTTTTCTTTTTTTTTTTTGGTTTTTGAGACAGGGCTTCTCTGTGTAGCCTTGGCCATCCTGGAATTAGCTCTGTAGACCAGGCTGGCCTCAAACTCACAGAAATCTGCCTATCTCTGCCTCCCAAGTGCTGGGATTAGAGGCATGTGCCACCACCGCCCAGCCTGGAGTTTCATTTTTAAAGTACTTGATTAAAAAGAATGTTTAGTGTGGCAGCTTTCCTGTGTAATCCTCGCAATAAGGAAGCTGATGAAGGAAGATAGCCATGAATTTGAGGCTAGCCTGGGCTATAGAAAGACCTTGTTTGAAATCAGTGCAACAAACTAGTTATGACTTGGTAAGTGATGTTCTTGGTTCTTGTTTTGTTGTTATTGTTAGATTGATTTATTTTATACATGTGTGTGCCTAGTGCTTATGGAAGTCACAAGAAGGTGTTGGGACCCGTGGAACTGGAGTTAAGGATGATTGTGGACCACCGTGTGTGTATGCTGGTAGTCAAAGCCAGTGCTCTAGCCCCTTCTCTTTAAAGGTTTATATATTTTATTTATTCTTATGTGTATAACTGTTTAGCTTACATGTATGAACATGGACCACATATAGAAGAGGGCATTCGATACCCTGAAACTGAAGTTACAGATGGTTGTGAGCCACCTGATTTGGCTGCTGGGAATCAAATCAGGATTCTCTGGAAAAAAAAAAAAATTGGACCTCCCCCTGAGGGGGGAGCAGCCTTGCCAGGCCACAGAGGAAGACAAAGCAACCAGTCCTGATCAGACCTGATAAGCTAGGGTCAGATGGAAGGGGAGGAGGACCTCCCCTATCCGTGGACTTGGGAAGGGGCATAAGAGGAGATGAGGGAGGGAGGGAGGGATAAGGAGGGAATGAGGGAGGGGGCTACAGCTGGGATACAAAATGAATAAACTGTAATACATAAAAATAAAAATTTAATTAAAAAAAATCAATGTCCTCAAACACTGAGACATATCTCTAGCCACCCCTGCTCCAACCCCCTCTGACTCCCAAGTACCGGGATTAAATGCACATACCCACCAGCACATCTGGCTCTTCGTTTTCAATGTTTTATTAATTCTTTGAGAATTTTACACAATGTTTTGATCATATACACTCATTTTCTTTCTCTCTGTGTGTGTATGCGTGTGTGTGCATATGTTTGTGACAAGGTCTCAGTGTGTAGCCCTGGTTGGCCTAAGATGTTCACTGCCCAGTAATTATATTTTGGTTTTGTTTATTTGGTTTTTTGTTTGTTTGTTTTGTTTTTAAGACAGAGTCTTCTGTAGTCTAGGCTAAACTCAGTCTCACTGTGTTGCCAAATCTAGCCTTGAACTACTTACTGATTCTTCTACCTCTGCCTTTTAAGTGCTGGAATTATGGGAGTTTGCCATTATCCCCTACTTGGCAAGTGTTCTGTTTATTTTTAAATCCAGAACCATAGCAAGAAATATATTTTGTTAGGTTAAGTATATATGTTAACTATTTTTGCACAAATTTGAAACAAGTTTCATGGCATAACACTCATTTTCTTATATTTTGGTATTTTGTGTTTTTTTTTCCAGTTAGTTTTCCTTTTTAAAATATTTTTGGAGGTTGCATACACGCCATAGTACATGTGTGGAGAGCAGAGGACGACTTGTGGAAGTCAGTTCTCTGCTTTGATGGGGATTGAACTCAAGTCTCAGGCTTCCTTTGTTATCTGGCTTCAAGCTATTTCTTGGGCAGCCAACTACTTCAGCTGTAATCTGAGGCCCCTAATTTGTACTTTGATACCACATTTAGAAAAGGAGACTACAATTTGTAAGTATTTAACTGAACAGAATTTACAGTAAATTTGGGTTGCAAGGCAATTTCCTTGGCAGGGGTGGGAAAGCTGTCTTCCTAGGCTACGCTCTGTCTTTTTTGTATGTTAAGACTATTTTTTTTTCCTGGACAAAGCATTAAGGCATTAAGGTTCTTGACCTTGAAAGATCAGGGTGTTGAAACTAGTTAGACTACACCAGCTAAGACAGAGGCAGGTGGATCTCTGAGTTGGAGGCCAGCATGGTCTACAGAGCGAGTTTGAGGACAACCAGGGCTAAACAGAGAAACCCTTTTGAAAAACTAAAGAGAGAGGCTCTACCAACTAAAGACCTTGACAGAGCCAGCAAAGGGGGAACCCAGACTTAGGTTGAGCAGGAAGGCCATCCATCTACTACTGCAATATAATACCTGATAGTTTTGCCACCTGGCTACTTCATTTTTATCTTTGTCCCTCAGTTCCTTGAAAAGGATTTATAGGTGTATGAATATGCAGTAGTATTCAATCTAAAATTTTATTTATGCACATCAAAGTCAGTAGTCCATTTAAAGAACTATTCCATTGTGTGTAATGGTAGAGTATGTAATTGCAACCTTAAGGAGACTGAGGCAGGAGGATCTTAGATTTAAGGTCAGCCTGGGCTACAGAAAAAGACATCACTTCAAGCCACATAGAGCCTGTCTTGGGAACTAAAAGGATAGTTTAAGTAAGGAAATAAATTGATATATCCCACTCTGTCAGATAAATATGTGCCTACATACGTATATATATTTCATATATGTAAAAGTATGTATATACATAATTAAGAATTTTTAAGAAAGTATAAGAATTAGGATGTTAATAAAATACATCAGTCGATAAAATAAGCATTGTGCTTAAAGATGCATTTTTATTAAACAGAAAATTTAACACTAGGCATACTCCTTTAATCCCAGCACTCAAGAGGCAGAAGCAGGCTCCTCTTTTGAGTTTGAGACCAGCCTGGTCTACAGAGTGAACTCCAGGACCTTTATAGAATTCTGAAAGTTCTAGCTAATGCAGTAAAATGAGAGACAAAAATAAGAATTAGCACTCCAGAAAGCTTACTACTACTAATATTATAAAACCCCAAGAAAACCAACCCAAATCTATTAAAATCAGTGAGTTCAGGCCCTAAAGATGTAAGTCAGTAGTAGAATGTCTAGTGTGCATGAAGCACAACTCCTACCACCACACACACACACACACACAAATACAAAAATAAACAAAATGATCACATACAAAGTCCCTGAAGTGTTTATGTGTTTATGCGTTTTCCTACATGCAGAATAACTGGCTTAAAAAATGAATGGAAGTCAGCATGGTGGTACATGCCTATCTATAACCCTAGCAGTAGGGACGTGGAGACTGGAGGATCAGGAATTCCGGGCTAGCCATGGCTACCTAGTAAGTTCAAGGCTAGCCTAGGGTACTTTAAACTTTTACTGCTTTAAACAACAGCAACATTAATGGATTAAGAAGATCACATTTATTAATTAAAATCTTTAAAACATGTACAATTAATTAAAAATGTAAACTGAAGTAAGACTAAAGGGGAAAGAAGACAAATTACTTAAAATGTTATTTGGACTGGTGTAGCGGCATGTGTGTGTAGCACTTGAGAAGTGGCGGCAGGAGGATCAGGCGCCAAGTTTACCTTGCTGCACAGTAGTCTTGAGCCCGACTACAAGAGGAGGCTGCTAACTAGTCCCGATAGTTTAGACAAAGGTAAATCTAGGTGCTAGACTGCAGAGTTTATTACTGTTCCCCTTCCCTTCCTTCCTTTTTTTTTTTTTTTAATGATTTTTGAGACATGGTCTCTCTACATAGCCCTTGCTGTCCTGGAACTCAAACATCTGCCTGCGTCTTATCAAGGACCTGGGCCACCACCCAGCATACCTGGTTTCTGCATAGTGTTGCAGAAACGTTAGGTATATGCATATGTGCTGTATGGCAGGAACATGGTGATGGTAGTAGCTGGGCTGGGCCTGAAGATAGGCTAGTACTCTACCCAGAGAATCAGCTGGAGAAAAGATGTGTCTTAGATATGTTGTGGTTGTTAACTGTGTCATACCACCTAGTGTCCTACTGTGATGGTTAGTTTTTGGTCAACTTCACACAAGCTAGATTCATCTGGGAAGAGAGGAGAATCTCAGTTGAAAAAAATAATGGGGACTTTAGAGATGGCTCAGCTGTTCTTCTAGAGGACCCACTAGATGGCAGGCAGTTTGTAACCATCTATAACTCCAGTCTCAGGGTATCTGGCATACTACTCTGGCTTTCATAGGCACCAGATTCAAATCTAGCCAGCTGTGGAAGTGCACACCTTTAATCCCAGCATTGTGGAGGCAAAGGTAGGCAGATCTCTGTGAGTTCTAGGCCAGCCTGGTTTTACACTGTGTTTTAGGACAGCTAGAGCTACATAAAGAGACCTTTGTCTCAAAACAATAAAAATAAAATGCCTCCATCAGCAACTTTTTGGGTCATTTTCTTGATTGATGATTGATGCAGGGAGGATGTAGCCCACTGTGGTCAATGCCACCCCAGGGCAGGTGGTAAGCCTAGTAAGCTGTGAAGAGGAAGCTAGTAAGCTGCACTCTGCCGTGGTCTGCTTCAGTTCCTGCCTCCAGGTTGCTGCTTAGCTTCTGCCCTGACTTCCCACAGTGTTGGACTGTGATGTAGAGGTGTGAGCCAAATGAACCCTTTTCTCCAGCAACAAAACAAACTAATGCAGTGTCTTAGTCACTGTTCTATTGCAGGGGAAGATACTGTGACCAAGGCAGCTCAGTTTTAGGGTGTTAGTCTGGTCATGGCAGGGAACATGGTGGCAGCAGGCTGGAGAAGGAGCTGAGAGCTCACATCTCATGTGCAAGTTGCAAGCAGAGAGACAGACAGACAGACAGACTGGCCTGTGTGAGCTTCTCAAATCTTCAGAGACAGCACCTCCTCCAACAAGGCCACACCTCTTACTCTTTCCTAAATAGTTCCAGTAATGGGATCAAACATTCAAACATATGAGCCTTCGGGGGCCATTTTCATTCTAACCACTATAAATAGAAACTAAATTATATTTCTTAAATTTTCTAGTGCTGGGCATTAAACCTAGAATTTTACAAGTACTAGTCAACATCTTTACCACTGATCTATATTTCCAGCCCCAATTTTTATTTTATTTTATTTTATTTTTTAAAGATGGTTTCTCTGTGTAGCCTTTGCTGTCCTGGGCTCGCTTTGTAGTCCAGGCTGTCCTTGAACTCACAGCAACCCGCCTGCCTCTGCCTCCCCAAGTGCTGGGATTAAAGGCATGCGCCACCACACCCGGCTCCCTAATTTGTGCTTTTTAAAGTTCTATGTGGTGTTTGGGATTGAACCCAGAACCTCCTGCATGCTAGCTAGGCAAGTGCTCTCCCACTGAGTTACACCCCCTACCCTAAAATTGTATTAATTCGTTAACATTTGTTTTTGCTATAGGTGAAGATCCTTTCTAAACTCCTGAAAAATCTGTAAGGTGGTAGTATGGGATACGATCTGCCACAGTCCCAAAGACACCAGACAGAAGGCAAGAAGTGACATTGAGGCTGACAGTGAAGATAATTTAATGTGATGGACTGAGCAGTCTCAGTCAGTGCTGAGGAGAAAGGCAGGTTGCTCAGCTGTCCTAGGCTCATAGGCTTCAGTAATGTACTCGTGGAGTTGGCCACCATTGATCAAGTTGGAGCAGCCTTATGAACTGATTGAGACTTTGGAGTAGAAGGTCCTGACTTAATCTTCATTATCGCATAAACTGAGTGTGGTGGCTCATACGTCTTGGAAAGTAGAGGTAAGAGAATCAGAAGTTCACGGCCTGGGCCATACAAAACAAACAAAAACAGACTTCCACATTTCTATATCATATGTTAATTTTTTGTATATGGTTTTCTTGCCTGCATGTATGTCTTTGTATCATATACATACCTGGTGCCTGAAGAGGCCAGAAGAAGGAATCAGATCTCCTTGGACTTAGTTACAGATGGTTGTAAGGTGTTATGTGGGTTCTAGGAATGGAACCAGGTCCTCTGGAAGAACAACCAGTGCTCTTTAACTTCTAAGCCTTCTCTTAGAAGCTACCTAATTTTAATTCATTAAGTACTTGGATAGGAGAGGTGGCATGGCCAGTAAGGTACTTGTCATGAAAGCCTGATGACCATAGTAGAATGAGAGAACCAACTCTTGCCAAGTAGTCCTCTGATTTTGCCACATGTACACGCACAGTAAGTAAATAAATGTCATTTTACAGAATATTTTTTAAATGTTGGAATCGGAGGGATCAGGGAGATGGCTCCGAGGGTAGAGATGCCCGCAGTTCAAGCCTAGTTAGTGGCCTGAGTGAAGTGCCTAGAACCCATGTAAAGGTGAAAGGAGAAAAGCAGCTGTCCCGAGTTGCCCTCTGACCTCCACATGGGTTGTGGCACATGCAGCCTCACACACGTGCATACATAACAGTAACAACTTTTCAAATTCAAAAAAGAGAAAGAGGTGATCTGGTATACTTACATAAACAGACATAAATGCCATGCTCATTAGGATTCCATTCCATGAGGGCGCTGTCGGCTCTCAAACCGCTGCATAGAGATTCCACGCCTTCTCAAAAGGAGTTCTGACTCTTCCGGTGCTTGTTTAATAAGGAAACAGTGACACTGACAAGGGTTAAGGGTCCGAGCGCTGCCATGATTGTTCTCCATGACCCTTTCCATGCAGCCCCACCTTACCTCTTTTCTTATGTTCTGATGCTTGTGTGCTGTCTCCTTCCCATGGGAGAACGCTACAGAACTGATATGTCTTGCCATCAGCTAGAAGCCTGGCAGGCTTTGCCAACCTGTAGACCTTACATTAGAAAAATTGCCTTCCCAAGGCTGGAGGCACAGCTCAGCAGTTAAAGAGTACCTGGGCTTAATTCTCAGCACCCACATGGTGGCTCACAACCCTCTATAACTCCAGTCCCAGGGCACCTGAAGCTTCTCCTGATCTTTTTGGGTTCCTTCACACCCCCAGTGCACAGACATACACTCAGGCACGCGTGCGCACACACACACACATACATTAAATAAAATAAGTATTTTTTTTTCTCAAAGAAAGTCTCCCTCTTAACTTTCCAGTGAGCATCAGTAGGATACAGGGAAATGGTGTTCAATGCAGAATGTACCAGAAGTTTTGTTCCTGCCCTGTTGCTCCTCTTACATTCAACTCGTGAAAGTTTAGAGCTGAATTTTAATGTGTCTGACTAATTTTAAGTTTCACCTTTTTTATAGGCTGTTTCTGATGCTTGGAAGCTATTTTCTTAGCCACAAAAATGGTAATAAATCTTTGCCTCCCACAATTCAGACCAAGAATTCACTGCAACAAGGTAAACCAAACAAATACATAAATATATGATATTTTCTTCATACTGTTGTCCACTTCCTGGCTTGTGTCTGTGGCCTTCATTAAGGCTTACTGTACTTTCACCCTTAGATTCTACCAGACAGCATTTAGACAAGTATTGGGCAGTCGCTAGAATCCCATCGCATTGCTGCTCTGTGACTCATTTTGTGAAAAGTCAGCGTAATTGTGCCCTTTCCTTTGGCCGGCCAGTGTCACATCATTAATCACTCAATATCTTCTTTTTCCTTCCTCTCTTCTTCTTCCCTTCCCCCTTTCCTCTCATGTTTTTGTCGTTCTTGATTTGTTTTTTGTTTTGTTTTAAAAGTTCATTTGCTTTTGCCAGGTATTGTGGCAGAGGCAGAGAGGCAGAATAATCTCTGAGTTTAAGGCCAGCCAGGTGCTTGGAGCTGAACCTGGGTCCTCTCTGAAAGAACAGCAAGGACACTTAACCAGACCTCTCTTTTTTTTTTTTTTTTTTTAAAGACGGGTCTCATGTAACCCTAACTGCTGTCTAATTTGCTGTGTAGCATATAATGGTCTTGAGCTCCATGGTAGTGGGCGCACTCCTATAATCCCAGCACTAGGGAGGCAGAGGCAGGAAGATCTCTGTGAGTTCGAGGTCAACCTGGTCTACATAGCAAGTTCCAGGACAGCCATAAAGAAACCCTGTCTTGAAAAACCACACCAAAAAAAAGAAAAAGAGAGAAAGAACGAAAGAGAGAGAGAGAGAGAAAGAAAAAGAAAGAAAAAAAAGAGGAAGGAAGGAAGGAAGGAAAGAAAGAAAGAAAGAAAGAAAGAAAGAAAGAAAGAAAGAAAGAA
>NW_026585504.1:6026315-6029553 GCF_907164565.1 Psammomys obesus
AAAGAAAGAAAGAAAGAAAGAAAGAAAGAAAGAAAGAAAGAAAGAAAAAAGAAAAGAAAGAAAGGAAAGATCTTGAATTCTGGTCATTCTGCGTTACTTCCTGAGTGCTGGGATACACATATATACCACAGTACCTGGCTTGGCTTATTCTCATATTTTTAATAGTGGATCATGCTTGGAGACATTTACCTTCAGCCTTTGGCATGGTGTTGAGTGCCTCCTAAACTTGAGATAATTCAGTTTAACAGATATAATTTAAAAATTACAAATTTAAAATTTTCTTTAAAATTAAGTTTTGCGGGTCTGGAAAGACAACTCAGTGGTTAAGAATGCTGCTTGTTCTTCCAGAGGACCCAGATGCAATTTCTAACACCCATGTGGTGCCTCACAACCATCTGGGACTTCAGTGGGGATCTGATGCTCTCTTCTGGCCTCTGTGGGTACCTCATCATGTGGTACACAAACATTCAAGCAGGCAAAACATCCATATACATAAAATAAAAATAAATATTAAAAAATGCATTTTTGTAAGTGACAAGTTTTTGAAAGCCATTTATCATGATTTGGATCAGTGTGTCTCCTGTTTGTCATTAAATCCAGGTGTCAGCTGATGGTTATGAAGTAGAAAATCTCATCTCTGAAGACCTCATAAAGAGAAGCCATGGCTTTAGGACAGAGTATTTCATTAGACCTCCAGTCTATGTGACAGTTTCCTTTCCCTTCAATGTGGAAATCTGTAGGATTAACATAGATCTCACAGCTGGGGGGTGTCAGAGTGTCACCGGCCTGGAATTATACACATCCACCTTATCTAGCAGAGCCTCTCGGGATTCGCAGGAGTGCTGGACTGCAGGCCCAATGGAGACACTGGTCCCAGACAAGGAGGCCTTCACCTTGGTAGGCAAAGTCCTCCTGAAAAATCAGAACCACGTGGTGTTCACCCACAGGGGCTTCAAGGCCAGGCCACCTTTTAGCCCAATGGAAGTCACGCTCCTCTCTCCTACTGTGGTAGCCCAGGAACTCTGGAATAAAGGGGCTCTTTCCCTTAGCCATGTGGCCCACCTCAAGATCGGCATCACCCATGTGACAGGCAGTGGCATCTCTAGCATTAAGCGTTTAGAGGTGTGGGGTCAGCCAGCCAAGACCTGCTCTCAGGAGGTGATAAATAGTGTCTTGCTGATAGCATCAGAAAGCCTGCCTCAGGACTCAGGTCTGCACAGTATAGTCTTGCCCATGGAGAGTGACTGTGACGCTAGGGTCCAGTCTGAGGGCCAGCAGGCTCCCTGTACCTTAGAAGAGATGTCTGAGGTCCCAGAGGAGTTCCTAGATCCTATCACGCTGGAGATCATGCCATGCCCCATGCTGCTGCCCTCAGGCAAGGTCATTGACCAGAGCACTCTGGAGAAGTGTAACCTTAGTGAAGCTGCTTGGGGCCGAGTGCCCAGTGACCCTTTCACAGGGTTAGCCTTTACTCCGCAGTCCCAGCCCCTACCTCATCCTTCCCTGAAAGCCCGGATTGACCGTTTCCTACTCCAGCACTCTGTCTCTGGCTGCCAGCTGCTTGGGAGAGCACAAACTCCATCAGCAGTGACCCCTTCAATCATTACCCTACCCTCAAGGAAAAGGAAGTCAGGGCAGGCTGAGCACAGCTTGGACTACAGCCATAGCATGAATGCTGCTTCCTCTGCCGCAAGCCCTCTGCTCTCACCCACTACCTCAGAGCCGATGGCCAAGAAGATGAGAGCCCCCAGCGAGCTCAGCCTGACAGACATGGACTGTTCAGCAGGTAATCCCTCTTCTGTGCCCATGGCTGTCATCCTTGCTCTTCCTGCTGGCCTTAGCCACTGTCCTTAGCTTTATGCTTTAGGACCTGAGATTTATGTAGCTGGGCCCACGTCTCTTTCTTCTTGTTGTGCTTGGCCCATAGAGAACCTGGAAGCCCCCGAGGTTTGTGTATTTTCTCTTATTATTTGGAGATTTCTCTTTCTTAAAATTTTGTTTGTTTGTTTATAGAGAAAGAGCTTTAGCTCAGGCTGAAGCTCACTTTGTAGTCCTGGCTAGTGTTGAACTGTGTTGATCCTCCTGTCAAGCTTCCATACCTGACTATTCCTGAGTTCTGTCACCATGTTTTGTACCTTCATCCAGTGACCTTGCCTGCTTTGTGTCCCTCTGTGCTTTCTGGAAAGATCAGTGCTTTTGCCTGTCTTGAATCCTCCATTCAGACCTGCTGGGAAGAGAAACAGTAGGTCCCTGTCTTCTTTTCTGGAATCTTCTATATGCCATGTGTCTGGACGCCTTTGCAGTTCTGTGTCTAGTCTTCCCAGAGGAGATTGATGGGAGTGCATTGTGGTTCTCCCTGTCTCACTTACCCATGAGGTGCCACATCATACAGAAAAGTGGAGAAGTGTGAGGTTCGAGGCCTCCCTCTTAGGAAGAATAGAGCCGGTAAATCCGAGAGTGAATTGTATTGTAGCTGAGTATGAGATTTTAAGCTGTCTAGCTTCCCTTCCTTTTCCTGCTGGCATCCCCAGTGACCCCCGGAAGCAGCATTCCTGCTACCACCTGAGCAGAGCAGCCCTGGCTTGCTGTGAGCCGTGGAACTTTTTAAGACTGATAAGACATGTCGTTTTTGTTGTTGTTGTTTTTGGTTTTGAGGCAGAGTTTCTCTATGTGGCTCTGGCTGTCCTGGAACTTATTCTGTAGACCAGCCTGACCGCAAACTTGGAGATCCACCTGCTTCCTGAATGCTGGCATTAAAGCCGTGCAGCACCACTCCTCCTCTCTAAATTAAGAGATGTAAAGAGGACTTTTATTTTTTTTTTCCTTTGGTATTTTGAGACATGGTTCTCTGAGTAGCCTTGGCTGTCCTGGACTCACTTTGTAGACCAGGATGGCCTCGAACTCACATCAATCCACCCGCCTCTGCCTCTGAGTGCTAGGATCAAAGGCATGTGTCACCATGCCTGGCTTCTTCTTCTTTTTTTGGGGGTAGGGGGATGGGGTCTTATGTAATCTAGGCTGTCCTGGAACTCTGTATTACTAGGATGACTTTGAACTTCTGATTCTCCTACCTCCACCTCCTAAGTACTAGTTTCACGGGTATGTGCCACCATAGAGAGTAAAAGACACACTCCTCCTTTCATCTTCCTACTGGTTGCCAGTATTACTCTCTATTTTTTTAAAGGTTTTATTTATTATTATTATTATTATTATTATTATTATTATTATTATTATTATT
>NW_026585504.1:6029563-6050760 GCF_907164565.1 Psammomys obesus
TTATTATTATTATTATTATTATTATTATTATTATTATTATTATTATTATTATTATTTATGTGTGTGTGTAGGCACTCATGTGCCATGCACGTGTGTGTAGGTCAAAGGATAGCTTTCAGAGTTAGTTATTCTCTTCCTCTGTGGGCTCCAGAAATTGAATTGGGGTTGCCAGGCCTGCATGACCAGCAAGCTCAAGGGTGTGCCTTTCTCTGCCTCCGCAGACCTGGGACTACAGGTGTATTCCACTGCACCTGGATTTTGACACAGATTCCAGGGAAATCAACCTCAGATCCTCGTGCTTTTGCCAGGAGTACTCTACTGGCAGAGCCATGTCCTCAACACCTGAGCTTTATTTATTTATTTATTTATGAATCAGAAAAGTATGGTAGCAAATGCCTGTCATTCCAGCATTCAAGAAGCAGAGGCTAAACAGTCAACATGACTTTGAGGCCAACTTGGGCTGCATAGTGATAACCTTGTCTCAAAAGAAAAAAACAAAACAAAAGGAAAACAAGTAGGGTAGAGTGGTAGGAACTGTACAGAGCTGGCATCAGCTTGTCTCATCATTTCTTTGGCCAGCAGGAAAGACTTTCAAAGTGTAACACAGGGCCTTGGGATATACTGAGTGAGTAGTAGAGTGACTGTCTAGAAGGTGCCAGTCCAGCACCACAACCATTTATGTTTTAGGGAAGAAAAGAAAAGGTAGGTGCAGTTCTGCATTGAAAGCTCAAGATGGCTCTGTCCTGCACAGCACTTTGGGGAGAAGCTAGAAAAAGCTCAGAGCTGTGTGGGCATTAAAGATGGGGAGGAAGTGTCCGGGCTCCCAGGTCTTTGACTCTCTTGTTCTGCCATTACCATCCTGGGAGACATTATATTCACATGTCTGAAGTTGAAAAGGTCATTTTCTGGTCCTCCAAGGACTTGTGGCTATTTCTCTCTTGCTGAGCATTCCTGGATATTACACTCTTGTATCTCTCAACAGGTCCAGTGTCCCATGAGCAGAAGCTGTCGCAAAGTTTGGAAATTGCCTTGACTTCCACTCTTGGCTCCATGCCTTCCTTCACTGCCCGGCTCACCAAGGGGCAGCTCGGCACAAGAGGGAGTAGTGCTTCCAGGAGGCCGGACGCCAGCTCCGGTAATCTGCTGGGGCTTAGCATCTGCCTGTGCAAGATGCTGGACCTAGTATTTTCGGGCTCTGTGGGCTTCTCCGAGCTCCCTCACTACAGTTCTCACTCTCTCTTGTCTTCTCCAGAAGGAGACGAGGGGCTGCCTGGAGATTGAGTCATCATAGGCAAAGCCTTTAGTTAGCCCTGCCATTCTGTGGGCTCTAATCTGGCTATCTTTGCTAGAGGTTTTTGTTTTGATTACTTTGACATAGGGTCTTGCTGGCCTTGAACTTTCTAGCTTCCAAGTTCTGGGATTACAAAGGTGCCCACCATACTTGGCTAAGGTGGAAGACATAGTTCTCTCCTGGGACATTGATGCTCCTTTTCTGTGTCCTAATCTTCCTCTCATCTGACATCTGGGCCATTTTATGTTCTTGTAAAGAAAGGTGTAGGTTTCAGATGTCATCCTCTGCCCTTCTTGATAACATTTTCATCATTGTACTAGAAAAGCACAGTGGTAGATTACTGAGCCAAATTAAAAAAAAAAAAAATCCACCTAGGATTATATTGGATGGTAGATACAAAGTGAGGAACTAACTGGATTTCTTTTTCTTTTTTCTTTTTCATTTGTTTTATGTATGTGAATGTTTTGCCTGCATGTATGTCTGTGCCTGGTAGAGTTCAGAAGAAAGTGTCAGATATCCTGAAACTGGAGTTACAGATAGTTGTGAGCTATGTGGGTGCTCAGAACTGAACCCAGGTCCTCTGCAAGAACAGCCAGTGATCCTTACTCATTGAGCCATCTCTCCAGTTGTGTGTTCCCCTTCACGACCCCCTTCTTAAACAAAGGACAAAGTGAAGCCTGGTGAGGCTCATAGAGCCAGGCCCTTGATTCCCCCTCTGATGTAAAGCCTGTCCCTCCTATTGTCATCTGGACTTCCATTTAACCCTTGCCCACTCCTTTTCTTCCCTAACTATCTCCAAGAGCATGTCTCTCAGAGTGTCCAGTGAAATGAGTCTCGTGGGTACTTGTCCTCTCGACATCTGGTGATGTGATTGGCTAGCTCTTCTTGCCTTAGCCACCTTCTCCTTCTTTTGGCTTTTAGCCCTTCTTTTCAATTCCCATTGCTAGAGTCTCTACCAGTCAGAGCCCTTATCCAATACTGCCTTTATGGCTCCTGCCCCTCCCTAACAGTTGCTGGGATCCCTCTCCTTGGCATCTCCAATCCCTATTCTAACTCTGACTTGTCCTGTCTGCCTTTCTTTTTCTTTTTCTTTTTTTTTTTTTTTTTTTTTTTTTTTGAGACAGGGTTACTCCGTGTAACAGCCTTAGCTATCCTGGACTCACTTTGTAGATCAGGCTGGCCTCAAACTCACAGAGATCCGCCTGCTTCTGCCTCCTGAGTGCTGGGATTAAAGTTGAGCACCACTATGCCCGCACTCCTGCCTGCTTTTCAAAGCTCTCCCCGAGCATTCCTCAGCCCATGTTGGAAAAGAGCCTTGTCTTGTACTTGTCAAGCCTTCAGCATGGAAGTGGTCAGCTTTCCCTTTAATGTCCTCACTCTTGACAGGGCATTCATTCTTAGGTCCTTCCAGGTACATACATGGAGGTCCAAAGACAACTTTAAGAAGTTTGTTCTCCTCTGCCATCGGTTCCAGGAAGCACCTCAGACCATCAGGCTGTGCCATCTCATCAGCCCCCTTTATGATTTTCTTTGCTATGGTTCTGAGGGACACCCTAGTACCAGTTCTGCAGCCTCTTTGTTAGCTCCCTATAGCTACTTTGCTCACCCTCCCCATCGCCCATCGCCCCATTGTCCTCACAGAGTCAGAAGATATTCTTGTACAATTAGCAGATCACAGTATTCCACCTCTTAAGATTCCCATGACAGGAGGCAGAGCCCCACTGTCCTTTGTTGCAACTCTATCTCCTTTCCTTTTGCTCACACCAGCATCCCTGCATCTTTATTTTTATTTATTCTACTTTAAAGAGCTGTGCTTTTTGTCTCTGAAACTGTCTGAAGCTCTAGAGCTCTGAGACCTTCAATGGGTCTCCTGTTGGTGCTAAAGGCAGTTGGTGCCCTTGATATTTCTGTGCAGTGCCAGGTGTGCCTGAGGGCTGGGGGAGTAGCTCAGCTGAAGGAATGCTTGCCTGCTGTGGGCAAAGCCCTAGGCTCAATGCCCAGCACCACCATGTAACCCAGACTTGATACTGTGTCTATAATCCCAGCACTCGGGAAAGCCAGTAAAATCAGCCTGAAATACTTGGGCCCAGTCTCAGAAAGAAAAGAAAGCGATCATGCAGGTTCGTTCATTCCTGCAGCGCTAGCACTGATGGAGACACTGCTATTACAGATAGCCCCACTCTCCATGCAGGCTCCAGACGCTTCTGAGAGCCATACCGTGAGAATTCACTTTCTGTCAGGCTCTTGAGGCAGGGCCTCACTATGGAGCCTACGTCGGCTTCAGACATGAGTGATTCTTCTGCTTCAGCCTCCCATGTGCTAGGATGATATATACACATCCTATCATGTCTTGCAACAGAGACAGGATCTTACTACGTAGCTCTGGGTGGTATGTTATTTGCTGTGTTGGCCTTGAACTTACAGGCAATTGTGGTACTTCAGCCCCCCTCCCCCACTCCCAGAGACTCCCTGGAGACTTGTAGACTGGCTAGCCCAGTGTACGCAGGATTAAAGAGGAGACCTGCGTGAAGGGGAGGGCCGGGACCAACAACCGAGGCTGTCCTGCCTCCACACTCAAGGTGGCGCACCTACACCCGCACTCACATCCCAGCTAAAGACCGGGTGGGAAAGGCAGATTAAGAGTTAGGGTGCTTGTTCTCGCAGAGAGCCTGAGCTCAGTTCCCAGTGTCTAGATGATGGCTTACAGCTGTCTGCAACCCCAGTTCCCGGGTTTAATGTCTCTTCTGGCCTCTGTGGCACCAGGTACACACAGTAAAATGACAAAACAGGCAGAGCACTCATACACATAAAACCAAATATGTTTTAAAGAGAGCATGGCTTGGGATAAGAATTTCCAAGCCAGAAGGAGTGGCTCACAGCTGTAGTCCCAAGCCCACAAGAGAAGATTCTAAGTTCAGGACTATACTGATAGCCCCTGCATGGCAACCCTAGTGACTGAGTTCACTCCCCAGAGCCCATATAAAAGTGGAAGGGGAGAACAAAGTTGTTCTCTCACCTCCAAGGCATATTGTAGCATGGGACCCCCCCACCACCACCACCAAAAAAAGGACAAAAATCACAGGGAACCCCCTAAGAAAAACAACAAAAACAGCAAGGAATTTTTACAAAGCAGATTTGTTTAAGGTAACTTGGGGTCCCCCCCCCCCGAGTATCGGCCAACCCGGCCTCTGTTTCTTAGAGTTGAGGAAGAGCAGCTGCTTCTTCAAATTCCTGTCGGTGGGAGGGAAGAGCCACAGGGGTTGGGGGATCAGAGCTGCCTTATTTAGAGGCCTTGAGGCCATCTTGTAGTGGGAGGGCTTGCTCGAAGCCAGGGCAGTTCAAGAAGGGGATTGAGGGGCTAGAAGGAAGCTACTGAGATTAAAGCTGCCCCTCTGATGATTTCCTTCCACCCGGGCTGTTCTGATCCTGATATTTGGGCCACGTTCTGCTTTTCTCTTTCCTTGCAGCTTCTCTTGTCAGGGTAAGTTTGTACCTTGCTCTAGCTTTGGCTGGGGAATGTACACTTTGTTTGGGAGACCAGGGGACAGGCCTGGTCCTGTGCACTACATTCAGGAGCCAGTTCTTAATCATCCATACACAGCACCAAGACTGATAAAGATGGTAGAAGGGAGGGCCTGTCAGTTCTCAGCTTCCAGGGACAAAGCTTACACTGAGGAACAGACTCACCTAACCCTGCCTCATTCTTCTGATTCACCAGAGCATCCTAGGAGTGTTTCTGGTCCAGAATGTGCCTCCTGCAAAAGAGCATTTTCTTCCTACTACACAAAGGAGCCTGTGTACCAGCTGCCCTGCGGCCACCTTCTGTGCCGACCCTGCCTGAGTGAGAAGCAGCGCTCTCAGCCCATGATGTGCACAGCCTGCCAGCAGCCAGTCGCTAGCCAGGATGTGCTGCGGGTCCATTTTTGAGTGACCAGCTTCAACCAGAGAAGTCCCATTTTGGGGGATACCTGCAGGTGGAGGGAACAAGATCAGGATCCCATTGACCCTGTTCTCTCCTGGACTTGAGCACCTCACGGTGTGATATGGGGACTGGGTCAGGACAACCCACACTCCTTAGGCAAGAACAGGATAACAAAGCCATAGGCTGGTCTGGGGAAGACATCCATGTTCTCCCTGGACTACCTCGCCACATCCAACCAGAGCCAGCCCCAACTGCTGAGAAGCACTCCCCTCAAGCCCTGTGTTATCTGCATACAGCCTTCTAATGGAGCTTTATGGATGGAGCTCAGTAGACTGTGACTTGGGATCTCACACAGCCTTCTCTGCCTCAGGGTCACTCAGAAGTGGACCATGGTAGGGGCAGTCAAGCAAATGAGTTAGCCACGTGTACTCTCACACCTGCAGGCACTTGGAGCCTTAATAAAGTGACCGTTGGCATTCACCAAGGCTTCCTCCTGACACAGGACAGGGCAGCCATATACACTTACTGGCATTGCTCAGGCAGTGCTTCAGATCTATCCAGTATGGGTGTGTCCGTGCCAGGGGAGGACCAGTAGCTTCCATCAGGCCAGGTGCCAGAGTGTGTGCTGTTGCTCCTGGAGCCACTCTCTGAGGGAGGAGATTCCTGTTCACATGTGGCCCAGTGCAGGAAAATGTTGTGCATAGGCAACATCTTTAACAAATTCTGACGTGTGTATGGCACACGTGCGCCGTGCGCCTGCGGCAGTCAGCGCACTCCTTCAGACTATGTGGCCCCACACCAGCGATGTGGCAGCCTCCTCTACCTTCTCAACCACCTCATTGGCTCCCTGGGTGACATTTTTTTTTCCCTGTTCAAAATTAAACCTTGTGGAATCCCAAAGAAAAAAGATTGTGTACAGCTCTGTTCACCCTGTCAAGAACTTCCAGCCATGACAAGAATATTGTGCAGGTTACCAGACTTCCCCTCCCCCTTCCAGGCACTGTCCACTTTGAGATAAATTCCAGCCTCTTGAGCCACATGTCTCTTCAGATTGCCCAGGGCTCAGTCATGAGGCAGAGGGAGTTCAGTGTTCCCAGGGGATGTGTCCATAGAGGTGGCCACTAGGGGAAATGTCACTCCTTCCTCCTCCACACCAACGCCTGCTGTGCTGCACCCTTCAGAGGAGACGCCAGGGCCTGTTCCACCTGGTGGCTCCCGCTCATCCCCACTCTGCTGAGCTTCCCTGCTAGGTGTGGTGTTCCTAGCCCATACAGCTACAGAGGGCTGGGTTGAGGTTGGAACCTACCCACAACCCAACATGGTGGAGCAGCCCACTTCCAACTCAGCCTTCACACCTCCGAGTGAGTGCTGGGGCCACCCCTGCCCCCCCCCCCCCGCTCCTAAGAGCCCCCAAGCTGCTGCTGCTCTGCAGCTCTACCAGAGACGCCTGTCCTCCTCTGCTGGAAAACTAGGTCTGGGAGCCCCTGGGGTGGGCGGCACCTACCCTGAGTCCAGGGGGAGCCACTCCCACACCCTTAATGCGATTAAGTTTTTCTCTTCAATCTGATCCCCAGCCCCGAGGAAGTGCTATTTTTCTCCACCCTTGCAGGAACCATTCTAAGCACCGCAGGGCTCTGTTCTTCCCTGGAATACAAGAATAAAAGCCATGTGTGGGGCAAGTTTTTAAATGGAAACAGCAGGACTGCTTCA
The DNA here is from genome assembly GCF_907164565.1 of Psammomys obesus. Lineage (NCBI taxonomy): Eukaryota > Metazoa > Chordata > Mammalia > Rodentia > Muridae > Psammomys > Psammomys obesus. Next base: position 6,036,487 of record NW_026585504.1, read on the forward strand.
AGGCCAGCCTGAGCTACGTAGCAAACATTTGTCTCAAAGACACCAAAATGGAAAATGTTATTTGGCCCCATGGGCATTTTATTTCTCATTAGAGATTGGACCTGGGACCAGGCACAAAACGGCTTCCCAGTAAACATGCAGAGCCCAACTCCACTGACCAAGAAGACACAGCTATAACCTTGCTTCGACCTGGCAGCCTTCCAGAGCTGTGCTGTCTCTTCCTGGTAATCGGGTCACATACTCAGTGGAGGCTCAAGGCTGGAGACATGTTGAAGACGTGGCACTGGAGAATTCTGAGAACAGAAGGCAGGCAGCTTGAGGCGAGGAGCCCACAGTGGGTCCAGGCTCTTCGTCTTCATTCTCTAAGTTAACTGGTTAGACCTGGTCATCCGCCCTATTGGGCCAAAGCTCTGACCCTCAGCCACTCCCTGAGCACGTGGAAGGAGGCTCTGTCAGAATTAGTCCTGAAGGCAGAAGAAATAGAAAAACCAGATAGCCAGGAAGAAGACCAGCAGCTGTTCACTGTTGACGGAGAATCCCTGTTCCCTGTAGGAACACAGCTGGGCCCTGTACCCCTTGGGTTCAGGGACTGGGGAGGCTCGCCCAGCCCCACACTTGTTGGGCTTCTTCCTATTGGTCTCCATCTTGAGGCCACTCCACTGCTGGGCTCCTTTCCATTCCCCAGGAAACAGGGTCCTCTGACGCTGGAGTTCCTGTAACTAGGTCTACAGACAAAGAGACCAGCCTCCCACTGCCAGTGGCATTGTGACGCAGAGCTGAATGCCATTGTGACGACCACTGGGGTAGGAGTGGAACTCCTGTGGGCTGGCCTTCTCCCACCGAGCTCCCATGGGTATTCTGTAAGGAGGACCTGGCCCACAGTGCCCCCACTTTGCTTCCTGTTGAGGCCTGCTTCATCTCACCTGGCCTCCAGGCTACTTGCACATGTAGCATATTCTGAGCGGAAAAGGGAGAGCTGGGTTGGGAACTGGCCAAAGGATACTGTTCAGAACAGTCACCTTTCATTACTGGGTGATTATATTAAAATAAAAGCTGGGAGTCAGGGCTCATGACCGTATTCTCAACCCTTGTGCATTTGAGGCCAGCCTGAGCAAACTGAATTTAGTTCCTAGTGTCACCAGCCAGCCACATTTCATAGAGGCTACTAGACTGGACAGTTGAGGTACAGACCAAGTCTACCGTCACTGTTAAGGGTGAGGACAGTGTGAGGACTAGATATGAATGGGAGACTGGTGTGTCCCATGTGAACCTTTCCTCTAGGAGAGAAGAGCCCTAAGTGGAGAGAACACAGATGGCTTGGGGTTGTTGGGTGGGCTTGAACCTCGCTCTGTACCAAGTATTGACCACCTGCTGAAGTGGCTCTGCCTGCCACCCCTCCCCCCACCCCGTGCTTGGGGTGGAACCCAGGGTCTCGTCCATTCTAGGCAAGTGTGCACCCCCATGGACACCTCATTACCCATAAGAGACTAAAGATGGAGAGGGACAGCTGCTCGTGTCTTCTAGTATCAAGACGGTGCTGCCTATCACCACTCAATATTTGTCTCTTCCAACACTTGTATTAAGCAAAACAGAACAAGCCCTTCTCACTGTGAACCTGTCCCGAGGAATAAACCATAGGCCTCAGGCACATGAGTCAAGTAAGCTACGCCTGAGCACTCACGAGGCAGAGGCAGGCAGATCTCCTTTCGAGGCCACCTGGTCTACATATCAAGTTCCAGAACATCCAGGGCTGCAAAAAGAGACCGTGTCTGAAGAAAGAAAGGAAGATTCGGAGAGTGAGAGGGAGGGAGGAGGAAGGAAGGGAATGAGCACTTCAGGGCATTGGAGAGATGCCTCAGTGGTTAAAAACACTTCCTGATCTTCTCACGGACCATCATTCTGTTCCCAGCACCCACATGGTGTGTCTCAACCTTCTTTGACTCCAGTTTTAGGGAATCCAGTACCTCTTCTGAAAAAGGGTGGACCCATCACAGTCAGGCATGGCTGGAGGAAGGCTTAGAGTCCCTGCCTTCCACTGCTGAACTGTTGGCTGCTGACAGTGGGACAGAGGGGAGATGGTGCCTTCAGTTCACACAGTCCTTAAACTAAATGGGTCACAGGACAAAACCAACCAAAAGCTGTGGGTCTGAGGAGACTCACAGGCAGAGGGGTGGGGTGGGAGAGGTGGAGGGCGGGTGAGAGGGAGGTCAGTAAAAGAGAGAGAGTCATCAGTTCACTACAGAAGAATGAAACTGTCAAAGAACAAAACTAACTGTAAAAATCAGAAGAGATGGCTTAGCAGTTTAAAGTATGCGATGCTCTTCCAGAGGACCTAGGTTTGACCCCAGCACACACATGGCAGCTCACAACAATCTGTAACTCCAGCTCCGGGGGGATTCAATGCCCTCTTTTGGCCTTTGGGGACACCAGGCACAAAAATAGTGCACAGATATACAGGTAGGCAAACCCTCATACACATAAAATATTTTTTCATAAAATGTTTTTTTTTAATTAGAATAATTTAAAAAAGAAACAAAAAAAATTATAAAAATCCCTGTTCCACCAGAAAGCAGCACAGGCAGTTTGACCCTTTAGGGACTGAAGAGCCCTAGCAACCCGGGGGAGGGGGCATCTACGGCCAGACTGTAGGCTCCAGAGCAGGTGACATACCTGACGTTATTCATGTTATCGAGGAAGTTATGAGTACCTTGAAGGGCATGCATGGTTGAAAATAAAACTTTGCCTTCAAATGCTGAAAAGCTGACGTACTTCCATGGATTTGATTCCCAACATCACACACAGAGAAGAGGAGGAGGAATATATCGAGGCTTGATGTCCTGGTGGCGTGCTCTGTGCTTTGTATGGGTTAATCAACACAACTCTGGGTCTGGGAGCAAGACGAGATTCGGTCGTGGGAGGTAATCATAGGAGCTGCTCCGTGGTCCCCTACGGGTCCATTTGCACGGCCTGCACTGATCTGGTGAACAGCAGCATTTCTCGACCTTCCCAATGCTGTGGCCCTTCAGTACAGCTACTGTTATGAATTATAATGTAATGTCTGCATTTTCCGATGGTCTTTGATGACCCCTGTGAAAGGGTCATGACCCACACGTTGAGAACCAGTGATCTACAGGCCCTTCAATTGAGTCCATAGCCTCCATGAAGAACCAGAGGCACAGAGGTCGGTAAGCCCTTCTTAGAGTCGGGCATGAAAGCGGGGCCATCTCCTGGCTCCTGTGTGAATGGAAAAGTACCCACAATGCAGACACTGGGAGGAGGATGTGACGAGGGTCTTAGCTTGCATCCAGGGGAAGCAGGTGTCCGGATCCTGATGAGGTGGGCTGGTCATGTTTCATGGAGACTCCAGATGTGTGAATACATGTGTCCAAAGACAAAGTCTGACAGAAAAACTGCATGACTGGAGAAATAATGGGTGATTTGGTGCCCAATGAACTGTGTGTGGCACTGGTGGAGCTGGGCTTTATTTATTTAATAAGGAAGACATGCTGGGCATAGTGGCAGCTGGCTTCAGTACCAGCACTCTGGAGGCAGAGGCAGTCAGATACATCTCTATGAGTTCCAAGACAGCTTGGTCTATACAGCAAGGCCACCCAGGGCTACACAGTGAGACGGTCTCGAAAGGGGGCTGGGGAAGGACTCAGCAAGTTTCAGGAAATCCAATGCCCTCTTCTAACCTCTGTGGGTACCAGACATGCATGTGGTACGCACACATGCAGACACGTGGGAAAAACACTCACACACAGAAAATACATAAATCTGAAAAGGGGGAGGGGAAGAGGGCAGGCAAGGGTCCGGAGAAATAGCCCAGTGGGTAAGAGAACTCACCACTCTTCCCCAAGACCCAAATTCAGCTCCCAGCATCTAAGTCAGGGGGGCCACAAACACCTGAAACTCCAGTCTTGAGATTCTGCGGCTCTAGGGCACCTGCCTTCACAGGACAGGGACATACCCGTGTACACGTACCTAAAAACCATATGTTTAAAAAAGATTTTAGAAGGTTAGATGGAAACCATCAAATGGGTGAGACAGCAGCTCTGAGCTGCCTCTACCTCCCAGGACTCTCCTTGACTCCTGGTACCCTCTCTTTGGGCCCAGGGCCCAGACATCAGTTATGACTCAGCTGATGAAATGCAGCCCCGAGGCTCATTAATTAGGAAGGCTGTAATTAGCCTGTCTCGAAAGCTGGGAGTCTCCAGAGAGAACCCCTTTCACCTGCCTTCCTCCCTCTCACCCAGGGGATGAGCTCAAGCAGGGGGCTTTGCCCCTGAGACGGAAGAGGGAGTGAGAGGTGAGCACAGCAGAGGAAATGAAATGCTGGGACACACACACGTGTGTGTGATGTCTCGGAGAGGTCACCTATAATGAGATGGTGGAAATGAGCTAAGCTGCCTGAACCCTCAGTTTCCTCCAAGAAACCCAGGGGAAATTGGAGCGTGGCCCAGCCCAGCTCTGCAGCCTCTTCTGGGTGCCAGGATTAAAGGTGTAAGACACCTATACAGGCAACAAATAATTTCTGTTTTACAACCCTATACAAGGACACAGGCTTATTATTATTATTTTATTTCATGTACATTGATGTTTTGCCTGCATGTGTGTCTGTGTAAGGGTGTCGGGTTCCCTGGAACTGGAGTTACAGACAGTTGTGAGCCGCTATGTGGGTGCTGGGAAATGAATCCAGGTCCTCTAGAAGAACCGTCAGTGCTCCTGACTGCTGAACCATCTCTCCAGCACAAGCCTTCCCTCCCTCTCCCCCTCCTCTCCCTAAGCATTTGGGAGGCAAAAACAGGAGGAGCTCTGTGAGGTCAGGGCCAGTCTGGTCTACAAAGTGAGTTCCAGGACTGCCAGAGCTACACAGAGAAACCCTGTCCTAAAAGTAAAACACCAAACCAACACCACCTGCACAGCTTCGATGGAGAGATGGCTCAGTTTCGAGCAACGGCTGGTAGAAATCAAACCAGGTCCTCCCGAAGAGCAGGGCTGGTTACTGCTGAGTCATCTCTCCAGCCCCCTAGCCCCCACTTCCTCACCCTCCAACCCCAAACCCCGCCGCGAGTTTTTAATTCTCTTGATTTACAGCTTTGTTCTGTTACTATTTAGTCCTCCTGAGGGCAATTAAGGTGGCTCTCTCGGCAAAGGTCTTTCCTGACGACCTGAGTCTGGCTCCCGGAACCCATGAGGGTGGAAGGAAAGAACCGAACTCGGCAAAGTTGTCTTCTGAACTCCATATGCACGCACCCACCCACCCACATCAAGCACACACGAAACAGTAATAAATAAAAGTTAAAATAAAATTTTAAAAACTTAACGAAACTGTTTAGCACGTTCAAGCAATGGCTTGAGAGGAACCTAACTGTGTGTTTCTGAGCCATGGGACTCGGTCCCTGGGACCGGTGCTGGTCAAACACAGAGGCTGGCAATGGACCGCTGCTAATCGGGCTGAAGAGAGCTGAGGCAGTTTGGCATGCGCACACACAGACACTTGCACGCACCCACCCATGCCTGTCAGCTCATGGCATCTGGCTCTTCCCATGGCCTGGAGTCCCCCCCTGTGGGCCAGTAGCCCACTACCTTTGCAGCGACCTCCCCTTTGCAGAGACGGGGCTGAGGGCCCTGGCGGTAGGCAGGCTGCGGCGTGTCCAGCCTGGACCTGCAAGTGGACCCGCCCTTGAGAAGCCTCTCCCGCCTTGCTGGCTCTGAGTGATGCCAGGCCTGCGGTGGACGCATATGCCGCTTGGCTGTCCGGGTACACCCTGCCTCTTGACAAGCCAACCCGGGGTACACAGCTGTACCCCGGCCCAGCCCGTGGCGAGACCTTGAGAGGCTTTTGTCTTTCCCTGTGAGTTTCTCTTCACCCAGTTCTTGCCTCTTTGCCTGGCTGTGTCAGACAGATGGACAAGGTTGGTTCTCCCCCTCAAAGAGGTTTGTCATGCCCCTAGAGGGGCTCATGTCCCTGTCAAGAGCAGCAGACCATCGGACCCAGAACTCTGAATCTGCCCAACTTATCCCTATACAGAGTTGTGTTTGTTTGTTTGTTTGTTTTGTTTTGTGATTCAGGGTTTCTCTATATAGCCCTGACTGTCTTGGAACTCACACTGTAGACCAGGCTGGCCTTGAAACCAGAGACCTGCTTGCTTCTGCCTCTCAAATGCTGGGATTAAAGACATGTGCCACCACCACCAGGGTAAGTTCTTAAAGCTGATTAGCAACTTTTCTTTTATGTGTATGAGCTGTTTGCACATATGCCTGTGTCCCACGGGCATGCTTGGTGCTTGAGGCCAGAGAAAGACACCAGATCCCCTGGAACTGAAGTTATAGACAGTTGTGAGCCATCAGGAGGGTGCTGGGAACAAAACCTGAGTCCTCTTCGAGAGCAGCCAGTGCTCTCAGCCGCCTGGCCCTCTCTCCAGCCCCCACTGTGCAGGCTTTGTTGTGGCATAAAAATAGCCACACAAACCACTGAGACTCTGGTCTAAGCTAGGGATGGTTTATTAGAACGCCTCTCCAAGCTGATCGATCAGGACTCGGGGGCCTAACTGTGACCTCTACAAGAGCTCACAGCAGGGTTTTCATAGAAAAATAACCAAGTGCAAGAGACATGGTAAGGGCAGTACAAAGCAATATTACCTCTTTGGCTAACTAGACAAAGTATTGTGAGCTAGCCTTTAAGCTGATCGGTTCTAGGTAAGTGAGGGTCTTCCAGAGCACAGCCCAAGTGCAACTGAGTGCAACCAGGCGTATAGATACCACAGTGCAACCAGGGTGGAGCCAAGTATGCCGATAACCAAGTATGAGTTATGACACTGTTGAATCATAGAAAGTATATGGCCAGCAAGAAACAACCGCTTCCAGGAAGCAGAGCTGAAAAGTTTAAAATTTTCAACTTATTTTCACCTTAGAAACAAAATGGAAGCTGAATACAAAGATGGCTGCAGCCTTGTCTCAAATAGCAGGCTGCAACATATTTTAAAACAGAACAAGGTTTGTCACCTGTGTTGGTGACCCTGGCCTTTAATTCCAGAACGCTGGAGGTTCAAGGCAGCCTGAAGGGGATCCTGCCAATCAAAAAGACAAGACAAGAGCTTGGCAGTGGTGGCACACTCCTTTAATCCCAGCACTTGGGAGGCAGAGGAGGCAGGCAGATCTCTGTGAGTCTGAGGCCAGCCTGATCTACAAAGTGACTCCAGGACAGCCAGGGCTACACAGAGAAACCCTGTCTTGAAAAACAAAAACAAGCAAAAAGACAGAAAAACTGAATACACTAATCTAGAACACCTCACCTCTGGTAAGACCTCAGTGAAACGGCATGAGGGCACATGCCTGTAATCCCAGCTTGAGGGATGAGGGTGGGGAGACAAAAGAACTGAGGCAGATTTAGGTAGAGAGCAAGTTCATGGCTAGACTGGGCCACAGGTACACTATCTCAAACAAGTGTACAATGAGGTGGGCACTGGGGTTGGGACATCAGGTAAGTAACCTTGGAAACAAGGTCACACAGCAAGGCCCCGGAGAGCTAAGGACTGGTCTCAGAGCTCCCCTCCCTCCCTTCTGTAATAGAAAAGTCCACAGTTGGCAAAAACTCCCAGGACAGTAATAAGCACAAGGGATGGTGTTCTTCATGACTTAGGGTTTTCATTCTAGAAGGAATACAAATATACATACATGAACACCCCACAGAAAGGAGGAGGGGGGAGGGAGGAGGAACTTCAGGGTAAAGGACGTATTAGCCAGCCTTGTACCCCATCAACACAGACCCAAGCTAGAAAAGAGCAAAAGGAGTGAGGGGCTGGAGAGACCGTCCAGCAGCTAAGGCTGCACACTGCTCTTGGAGAGGACCAGTTCAGTCCCCAGCACCCATTTCCGTGGCTCACAACTTCCCCTAACTCCAGCTCCAAGCTCTGATGCCCTCTTCTGTACTCTGGGAGCTCCCATACTCATGAGGACATACAGACATATACACACAATTAAAAATCATTTTTTAAGTGAGAGGTGCTCTAGACAGGACAGGAAGGAAGTGTTACTTGTGGGAGGTGTGGCTGTTTGAGCGACAGCCAGACGCCTGTGCGAAGGAAGCTGTCATTGGGGGTCCTAACCAAAAGTCTGGTGTGTCAGGGAAAAGGCTCAGAATGAAGATATACGCTGGAGCGTCATTAATATGTAAAAAGTATAAGAATAGCCTAGGAAGAAGAGAAGGGACCTGAATAGCGAGTCTAAGGCCGTTCCAACATGTGAAGCCAATGCGAAGCCAGAAAAGAAGCATAGAATGTGGTAGAGGGACCAGGACAGCAGGGAAGCGCGATGTCATGGGACCAGATAAAATATGTTGGCAAAAAGGACAGAGTCAGGGCTGCAGAGAGGGCTGTGGTTTAAGAGCACTGGCTCTCTTCCAGAGGTCCTGAGTTCAATTCCCAGCGCCCACACGGTGGCTCATGACCATCTACACACTCTACTGCCCTCTTCTGGCCTGCAGGTACATGCAGCTAGAGCACATATTCATATATATAAAATAAATAAATCTTTTTTTTCTGTTTTTTAAGGACAAAGTTGGGGGCTGGAGAGATGGCTCAGCAGTGAAGAGCACTGGCTGCTCTTCCAGAGGTCCTGAGTTCAATTCCCAGCAACCACACGGTGGCTCTTGACTATCTATAATGGGATCTGGTGCCCTCTTCTGGCGTGCAGCCATACATGCAAATGGAACACTCATGTATAAAAAAAAAAAAAAAAAAAAAAAGACAAAGGGCCTGGAAAGATGGCTCAGTGGTTAAGAGCATTGGCTGTTCTTCCAAAGGACCTGAGTTCAATTCCCAGCACCTACATGGCAGCTCACAACTGTCTGTACTGCCAATTCCACGGGATCTGACACTTTCACACTAATGCACATAAAATAAAATTTAAAAAAGACCAAGTCTTCATCATGTAAAATAAAGACCGTGAAATAAAGAGAGGCCGTGTAAAATAAAGGTGCAGATATACCCGCCGGAATGGCTGCACAGAGCTCTTTATGGTTGCTGTACCGGTAGGTCCAGTGGGCAGGTTTGTCCAGAAACCTGAAAGGAGTAAATGTTGCATTTGGATAAGAATGACAGATCACAAGACAGCCATGGTGGCTCACATCTTTAATGGCAACACTTCGAAAGCAGAGGTAGGCTGTGAGTTGGAGGCTAGCCTGCTCTACATAGAAATTTCCAGCCAGAGCTACAGATTGAGACTCTGTCTCAAAAAAAAAAAAAAAAAAAAAAAAAGGATTTGGGAAAAGAACAGAGGAGGGAAAGAGGGAAATACAGAAAATGTGGGGCCTGTGGGGGCCTGTGTGGTTCTTGGGGCGGGGGATCTGAAATGAAAGGAGCCAGCGCATCCGTGGGCCCTCCAGAGGTGGAGGTTAGCTCTAGCGGACATGACCGTGGGGACAGCTCTCCAAAGCTCTGGTGGACATGGCTGGTCAAGGGCTCAGACTGCTCCCAGGACTTGTGTCTTTCATTCTGACCCCATCAGCTTTTAAGTGATAGTTTGGAACCGAAGGGCGGAGACTGAATCAGGGACAAGGCCACACCACAGGCCGGAGGCGGGTGCCCCTCCCAGCAGCCTGCCTCGCTGTTCACTGTCCAGTGCGAGCAGGACAACACTCTGCCCATCTTCATCTGCAGGTGGAGGGAGAAGGTCTCTGCTGGCCGGCAAAGCTTCTCCCTCTGGAAAATGATCAATCGGCTCTTAACAAGGACATTAAAAATACAGCACCACTGCCGGCTGACATCACCATGATGCCAGCGCTCCCCCTAGGCTTCACGTGCGTGAAGTGACTCAGCACTCATGGCCCTTTACCTTATGCTGGAGTCAAGTGGGGAGTCAAGTCAGGAAGCTTCAAGCCGCAGAAGCCAACGAACTCGGCTTCCCCCCACATCAGCTGCCGGTTAAAGAGCCCCGCCCCCCAGTGCCTCAGTCATTCCTGAAGTCCTGAGCGTGCCAGGCCGCCTTGGCCCTGCTGTACTTGTTGGGACAGAGGGCAAAAAGTCCTCTGGAGCTTCCCTGAAGCACACTGATAGACGCTGGGAGGCAGCAGAAGCCTGTGGGAACTGGGGTGGGGGGGCTAGCCAGGCCTAAGACCAGCGGGTGACCAATGAAAGCAGGCTGTCTAGCCTAAAACAGAGTGTACTGGTATATGCCTGTAATCCTAGCACCCAAGAGATGGAGATGGAAAGTCAAGAGTTCAAAGGCAGCATTTGCTACATAGTATGTTCAAGGCCAGCCTGTATGTACTGCACTAGGCAGTCTAGAAACAAACAAACACATGACTTACAACCTACAGTCAGGAACTACACCTGCTTTTTCAAACTGGGCCACTGGCTGGGGCTCCTCCCATTTCCTCCCCCAGAACCACAGTCCACTTCCATTCCTGCCTGGGACGGTACCAGGGGCATGGCTCTCTCCACAGCTTTTCCCTGTATTTTTTCAGTTTTTCGAGACAGGGTTTCTTGGCATAACCTTGGCAGTCCTGACTCGCTGCCTCGTAGACCAGGCTGGCCTCGAACTCACAGAGATCCGATTGCCTCTGCCTCCTAGGTGCTGGGATTAAAGGTGTGTGGCTCTGCCACCAGCACACACACACTCAGACCAAGGACCAGGAAGCCAGACCCTTCACACAGTCCCTCACCTCACTGAGCCTGGGGTTCCACAGTAGCTCCCCAACCCATTCCTTAGTGGGAACCAGGCAGAGGCTTTCCCTAAGGCCCCCTTCTCAGAGCCTGAGGCCCCCGAAGCCAGGCACAGCCAGCATGGGGCTGACCTTTGGATCTGTGTTCCGCTTTTGACCCAGGGTCTGTGGCTGTTGGCCCCTGAGGCTGCAGGTGGGAATTTCCTTCTGAAAGCCTACCTGGAAAGTGTGGTTTCTCTCACTCATCCTACTCCACAACTAACAAGCCTGCTCCCCCCCCCCCTTCCTGGTCCTGACCCTGCTCCAAACATGCCAGCCTGGTGGGTGGGGTCTGTTGACCCCTATAGCCTGTCGAGGGCAGCCAGAATGCTCAGATACGATCTTCAGGTGGCTCTCAAGCCAGCTCACCTCCCAGATCCTACAGTGCCACAGTCACTGAGGCAGTTGCTCCAGCCGCAAGGTGGCCTGCCCCCCCCCCCCAGCCTCTGCACAGACAGGCCCACGTGTGTCCCCTGATGCCTGAATCACTGCTGACAGCTTGGGACCTGCTGGCCGTGGGCTCCTGGGGAGCCACCGGGGAGGGGGTTAGCGGCCACGTTGCCGCCTCCTAGGGAACACCTGCAGACATAAATAGCCAGCCCGCCGAGGCGGCAGAGCAGAGCCACCAGAGCAGGGCTGCACACCACACGGCGCCCACCTGTGCTCGCCAGGATGCCCAACGCCGCCGTGCAGTCTGCTTGCTTCCTGAGCCTGCTGGCCTTCACCTCTGCCTGCTACTTCCAGAACTGCCCGAGAGGCGGCAAGAGGACCACCCCTGACATGGAGCTGAGACAGGTATCACTGTGGTCCATTTTCCAGCTGCTGCCAGTGCCCTAGGAACCAGTCAGGGGCTAGGAGAGAGGGAAACAGTGTCAGAGAACTCGGACCGGAAGGAGGCAGCATGGCAGAGTGGACGGGCTACCCAGAAGGGTGAGAGGGGACCAGGTGCCAGGGCAGCCAAGTGAAGGACACCGTCCCTACACAGGGGATAGGCCAGAAAATGAGGGGTACTTCCTTCTAACTGGACTGGGTGCCCAGGCCTCCTCTGCACCCTGGGAGGTGGGGTGGCTCATCAGGACTCACTAGATTGCAGCCAGTCTCTGTACTGGCCTGTTCAAACCCCTATCTTAGCCTGAATTCAAGGCCTTTCCCGTCCAGCTCAGCCTCTGCTCTCTCCCTGAGCCGGGTCTGTCTCATGTCTGACCCCAGCCTCTTGCCCAGATCTCTTGCCCAGCGTTTGCAGCTGTGAGTCTGCCCTTCTGGCAGAGCTGAAGGGAATCCGGTCGCCAGGCTCAATTCTTTTCAGGCCCCAGGTGACTCAGTTTTGAGTCGTTGAACAAGCTGGAATGGGGAGGTGGGCAGCTCTCACAGTCTGCCTTCGTTTGCTGGGTCCTTTGGAAGCTTGAGGTGCCCTGTGCCCATGCACGCAGCACCCTGATTTGGTCCCCACCGCCCCTCTAGTAGGCCCCAGAAGAGGTGGGCAGGAGGCCAAGGCCCGCATGAAGCCTACCAGCTTGGGGCAGGGGTAGGAGCAGAGCCAGAAAATGAGAGCGAGGGATGGTGGGGGTGGGGGGTAAGGTAGGGGAAGAGAGGGGCTAGGGATGTGCAGGAGGACCCTCTGAAGGTCCTGGAGGTCGGAGAGGTAAGCCTCTGAGAGAGGCTGCACACCAGAGATGCCGCAGAGGCGAGGAAGGACCCCCAAGCGCTGCCCACTAGCAGACTGCCAACGCAGGTGAGGGTTTGAGACCCACCACTGAGAGGTGCTCCTTCTGACAGTTTAGCCACTTAGGTTTCCACTCCTGCCGCTGGCTACTGCTCCGGCCTGGGCAGCGCTGTCCGGGACACCCGCACGGGGAGGCTGGGACAGGGCGGCCCCAGGTTCCCAGCGCCCCTCCTGGCCTCGCTGACCAGCGGTCCCCCCCCCCCCCCCCGCCCCACCGCAGTGTCTCCCCTGCGGCCCGGGCGGCAAAGGGCGCTGCTTCGGGCCCAGCATCTGCTGCGCGGACGAGCTGGGCTGCTTCGTGGGCACCGCCGAGGCGCTGCGCTGCCAGGAGGAGAACTACCTGCCCTCGCCCTGCCAGTCGGGCCAGAAGCCGTGCGGGAGCGGCGGCCGCTGTGCCGCCTCGGGCGTCTGCTGCAGCGACGGTGCGCACGGGGCCGGGCACAGAGGGGGAAGGGGGCGCGGGGTGGGAGGGGGCGGGGGGAAGAGGGGCGCTGGGTGGGGAGAGAGGGACGCCGAGGTGGAGGGTAGTGATGAAGGGGAGGGAGGGGTGTCGGGACGTGGGGGAGGGGAGGATGGGGGTTGGGATGACGCCCCTGCAGCCGCGTCCGCCTCAGGGCGCCTGCGCTCACCGAGCCCTTCCCCCAGAGAGCTGCGGGACCGAGCCCGAGTGCCGCGACGGTTCTCCCCGCCTCGCCCGCGCTCGGGAGCCGAGCAACGCCACGCAGCTGGACGGGCCCGCGCGGGCGCTGCTGCTGCGCCTGGTGCAGCTGGCGGGGACGCGGGAGGCCGCGGAGTCTACCAAACCCCGGGTCTACTGAGCCGTCGCCCCCATCCCTCGCCCCCCCAGCATGGAAAATAAACTTTTAAAAAAACGCACCCCGGTGTCCGCCTCTGTCTCTGGTTCGGGGAGGGGAGGGCAGGGGAGGGGAAGGAGTGGGGGAGGGAGAGGCACCGGGGTGTACGCTTTCTGCTCTGCCCTGGCTAATCCTCACACCCAAAGTGCGGGCAGGACCTTACAGGGGAAGGGAAGCGTCCCGGAGCTCCCGGATACCCACATGATGCCCAGGACAAAGGCAACCCCATGCTCGGATGCAGGGAGAGGTCTGAGGCCAGGGTGACCCTGAAGAGTCAGAGTGATCTGGCGATTCCCTGGCTGAGATCGAAATAAAAAGAGAGCGTCAAGACAGTGGTGGACAAGAGAATCGGAGCAGGACATGGCGAGAGGCAGAATCAGCGAGAGTGACTGAAAGAGAGGAGACCAGCCGGGGCACCACCTCAGTCCCGTTTCCACCCCAGACTAAGGCGAAAACAGCTTGAGGGACCTGCCCTGCTTCCCAGTGCAATGTCACTTTCGCCCAAGACTGCTTGGGTGGGAGAAGCGCAGACTTAAGTGACACAGCGCCGCCTGCCTTCTCTCCAGGGGCTCCGTCTTCAGGACCCAACCACCGGAGGTAGACCCCACTGAGAGCCCAGCTACCAGTCCCCCACAGGCACGTGTTCAAGCCTCGGGAACACAGACAAGAGTGGCTGGGGGTGTGGCGCAGAAGTAGGAGGCTTCCCTAGCCTGGATTTGGTCCTCACGGAGGAGGAGGGGGAAGAGAAGGAGAGATGAGAAAAAAAGACAATAGCAGCTCGACTATAGCTAGAGACCCAGAGAAACACACAGGACCAGCAACCAGGCACGCACACAGCGGCTCGGACAGAAGTACTTCCTTCTCTTTGGTACATCCAACTTTGGGGCAAAGTTGTCACCAGTACTTTGACCTCCGTCCTCCCTTCTTATTAGCTGCTTCTTCTTCTTCTTCTTCTTCTTCTTCTTCTTCTTCTTCTTCTTCTTCTTCTTCTT
>NW_026585504.1:6050770-6162253 GCF_907164565.1 Psammomys obesus
TTCTTCTTCTTCTTCTTCTTCTTCTTCTTCTTCTTCTTCTTCTTCTTTCTAAAAGTTTAGCTTTTATTTATTTGCATGTATGGGTGTTTCCCCATCATGTATGTCATGTGCCTGGCGCCCGGAGAGGTCAGAAGAGAGCATCAGTTTCCCTGGAACTCGAGTCACGGGTGGTTAGGAACAACCATGTGAGCTCCAGGATCCGAATCCCACTCCTCTTAACTGCCCTTACTGCTCAGCCCCGATCCTGTCGTCTCTTCTGTTCTCACACTCCTGTTTCCCCACCCTTTCCTCTCTCCACCCCGCCTGTCCTGGGAACCCTCTCCACAAGTCCTGTTCCAGGGTTAGGGGCCACACAATGCTGGCTCTCTCTCCTTTGGGATGCTCAGCAGGCTCTGCAGTCAGGAGAAACTGCAGAAGAGAGAGATTAGTCTGAGTGACCTGGCTGGGTGGCTGAGCACTGTCAGCTCTGGACAGGGTCAAGGGGCCATAACGAGCCTCCAGGTCTCTTCCCGTCTCCTCAGTACCTTTATGCCTCTCTGTATGTTTGAGTTGAACCAGGGGTTACAGGGGCCAGGCAGACTCCTTCCCAGGCCTCCTCCTTACCCTTTCAGGGTCTAACCTCCAACACGGCAGGTCCAGGGAAAGACCAGACCAAAAAGAAACAGAACGGAGGTGGGAGTGGTAGGTGGTTTGGCCACACTTGAGCTAATTCCTAGGGTTGCTGTATTGGAGGCTTCACAATGACGTTCAGATGCCCCATTCTGCTCCTCTGCCCAGGTGGAGAGCTGTGAACTCCCCTTCCCCCACTTGTTTCTAGAGGAATCAGGTTCCTCTTCCTCAAGGAGAGGAATTACATCTGTCTGCCTACCCTGCCTTCTGCCCACTGGACCTTCTATTCTCTTTTCTTTTCAGGGAGACCCTTACCCAGCTACTGAGCCGTTTAAAGGCACTTCAAGAGTTCAGAGTAAATGCTTGCCTCCTCTTTTCAGCCTCCAGAAGCAAATGGGGCCGTGTGAGCAGATGTCAAGAGTCCTCTGACCTCCACAGACAGCCACATGGGCTGTGGCATATGTACAACCCTCAAACGCACAATAAGGAAATGCAATTAAGAAAAACTTTAGGCTGGAGAGATGGCCCAGGAGTTAAGAGGGCACACTGCTCTTGCAGAGGACCCCTGTTCCGTTCCCAGCACCCACCTAGGATGACTCAAAACCACCTGTAACTCCGGGCGCAGGGGATCTGATGCCCTCTTCTGGTCTCCATGGGCACTGCACTCATGTGCAATACTCTCATACAGAGACACGTACAAAGAAAAAAAAAAAAACACTGCCCAAACAAAACAACCCCCCCCAACTCAAATCAATCTTGAAGTCTCTTTCCGCTATCTTTTTGGCCTCCACCATGTCTGTTGGTCCCGCTTGTGGTGGTGCATCTGTCTTCATGCGTTGGGTGTGAGGACCACAGAGAGCGCTTATTTGTGTGTTTATTTACTCGCTGTGATGGGGTGGGGGGCCCAGAGCCTCACTCCTGTGGAGCAAGACCTTCTCCACTGAGCTCCACCCAAACCATCACACGTGATGCTACCAGTGAGTCACGTGCCCCTGTGGCGGCGTGGAGGAGGGCCGTGTGGCTTCTGCCATCCCTGCTGAGAACACTGGCAGCTAAGTGTCAGCTTTGCGGGCAAGGAGCGGGTATTTAATCCAGCAGTAAACAAACAGGATAGATGGCGGGGTTCTCTGCTTGCCTGTGGGCTTTATGGGCGTTTGTGGCTCTTAGCACCCATGTCTTCTCAGAGATGCGGTTCTGCAGAGGCAGGAGCAGGCCCCTGAGCTCAGGCCTGGCCTTGATCTTTCCAGCTACGGCCTCCTTGGGGCCCTGTGTGAGAATTTAGCTCTGCAGAAACCTTATGATTTTTCAACTACCGTCTCCTGGCTAAGACTCTTCCTTCTAGGCCAACCTCTGAGGTTGTGGCTAAAGTCTGGATGATGCGTCCTACTGCCTCCTGCCTGTCTCCCCTTCACTCGGTCTGTTATCAGGCCTCATCTTTTCCCACAGATGTCTACCATTGCTGTTTGGACTTTCAAATGTGCTAAGTCTGTCTGCCACAGGCTCACCCCAGTTGGGGGCGGGAAATGGGGCTAAACTACAGGGTGGTGACAGGGTGGCTGAGCACCCCTCTGTCCCCCGACAGCCTGCTGGGCCATTCTTCCTCTGAATTGCCAGGACCCATAGCGTTCCGATGCTTTTCCTCCCTCCCGCTTCCAACAATTAGACGCCAGTCAAGTGTGAGGAGGAAATGTGCTTTATTTTTCATTCTTTCTGGGGAGTGAAGGATGCGCCCTAAGGCGGTCATCACAGGGAGGGCTCAGCGCTCGGAGAAGGCAGACTCAGGGTCGCAGGCGGGATCTGTGTGGCAGCCATCTGCAAGAGAAAGGGGTCAGCAAACCCGAGGGCTCCCTGCCCGGCGGCCCCGCCAGGCGCCCCCTCCTGCTCACCAGAGCTGCAGCAGACGCCCGAGGCGGCGCAGCGGCCCCCGCTCCCGCACGGCTTCTGGCCCGACTGGCAGGGCGAGGGCAGGTAGTTCTCCTCCTGGCAGCGCAGCGCCTCGGCGGTGCCCACGAAGCAGCCCAGCTCGTCCGCGCAGCAGATGCTGGGCCCGAAGCAGCGCCCTTTGCCGCCCGGGCCGCAGGGGAGACACTGCGGGGAAGGACGCGGGTGGACCCAGCGGCGGGGCGAGGGCCCTTGTCTCCGCCAGTGAGCGGGAACCCAACCCTTCCTAGCGCCCTGGGTTCCCACGCGAGGCCGGGGTAGGGCAGGCAGGAGTGTGGGGATGCCCCCTGCGGGTGGGAGAGCGTCTCTGATCCCTAGTTCTGCGGGACCAGGACCAGGTTGGGGAGACTCACCTTGCGCATGTCCAGGTCCAGCACAGCCCTCTTGCCGCCCAGGGGACAGTTCTGGATGTAGCAGGCGGAGGTCAGAGCCAGCAGACCGAGCAGGCAGCAGGCGAGACTGGGGCAGGCCATGGCTGGTGCTCTGAGGTGATGGAGTCCCCAGCCCGGCCCGACCTTTTTATGTCTGGGCACTGCCTCGGTGGAGCACTGTCTTAAGAGGGCAACCGCATGGCTGGTCACATAAGGTCTCTCGGGTCAAATGGTTCCACGCTGTTTAGAGGCTGGCCCTTCATTTGCAGGGTCTAGACTAGGGTCAAGGTCACCGCCTCAGCTAATGGCCTGGAGCAGTCTGGCCGGGGTGGCCTGAGCTAAGAGGATAGAGAGGACTCAAGGGGGGGGGGGCAGGATAGGGAGACTGAAAGTGGGAGCCCTTGCATGTCCCTGAAACTTGGATGGGAAAGAAAATCGAGTTTTCCTTCCACTTCTGAATGCAGTTCAGCCCTTCTTCTTCCGACTGGACAAAGTATCAGCAAAGAAACAAAAATAAAACAAAAAAGAAGAAAAGTCACAACAAAACAAAAGAATAATTACGTTTGTACTTAGTATACATGTGTAGAGCAGGCTGGCCTCGAACTCACAGTGATCCACCTGCCTGTGCCTCCCAAGTGCTTGGATTAAAGTCAGTCACCACCAAGCAAGGTGCCTAGATACCTGTTTGAGCAAACACTTGCCATCAGCTGCTGGGGTGTGGACAACAGATGGCCTCAGCTGCAGAGAGCCACCTGGCCCCGGCCCTTCTCAGGTGGCCACACGCTGGACCCCCCTGGCTGAGTTTCAGCTTTGCACAGGCCTGCACGGGAGGCATGCTACCTACAGCTCAGCAAGCAGCCTGCTTGCCTAGCAAGCGGGAGACCTTGGCACAGTGACGGAAATATGTTTTGGGAACAGTTTTTATTCTTATTCATGTGTTTGTTTGTGTGTGCAGGTTGCCTGGGAGACCAAAAGAGGATGTTAGAGCCTCCTATTTAATTACAGGAGCTGTAATTAAAGGGTGCTGTGAGTCAGCCTATGCGGGTGCTGGAAACGAAATCCAGTCCTCTGCTAGAAAAAACTCGAATTTTCCCCTCCCATCCAAGTTTCGGGGACATGTAAGGACTCCCACTTTCACTTTCCCTATCCTGCCCCGTGCTGAGGTTTTGGACATCTGTGAGCTACTCTCAACCACTGCACCATCTCTCAAGCCCTTGTTTTTTGTTTTGTTTTGATTTTTTTTTGTATTTTTAATATAGTTTAAAATTAAACACATATTAAACCAGGTGGTGGCACACACCTTTAATCCCAGCACTCAGGAGGCAGAGGCAGGAAAATCTCTGTGAGTTCAAGGCCAGCCTGATCTACAGAGCTAGTGGCAGGACAGTCAGGGCTACACAAAGAAACCCTGTCTCAAACAGACAAAGACAGACAGACATGTCATGGCAGGAAGATGCAACCCTTCAAGGGCTTGCCCTCCATGACCCAAAGACTCTCCACTGGGCCTGTCTTAAATATCTTACCATCTTGGGGCCGGAGAGTTGCTCAGTGCTTAAGAGTTGCTCTTGCAGAGAACCCAGCTTTGAGTCCCAGAGCCCACATGCTAGCCCATAACCAACCACCTATAACCACCTATAACTATGGTTCCCGTGAAGACAGTGTCTTCTTCTGACCTCCAAGGGCACCAGGCACACATGCTGCATTGGATACGTGCAGGCAGGGAGTTCATACACATTAAAAAATAATAATGATAAATAAAAATAAAAAAAATTTAAAAGAAAGGAGAAGCATTGCCCAAACTCTCATTTTTGTTTGTTTGTTTAGAGACAAGGTCTCACTATGTAGCTGTCCTGAAACTCTCTGTGTAGACCAGGCTGGCCTTGAACTCACACTGATCCACCTGCCTCCCAAGTACTAGGATTCAAGACCTGCACGACCACGCCAGGTCGCTTCTCCTCCTCAGAGGTGAGTCTTGGGCCCCTGTGTTCTAAACTCCATCTGGGGCTACTTCCTCAGGAAGTGCCCGGCAACACCCAGGAAAAAATGATAGCCAGTGTCCTGGAGACCAGCTCACCACATGCAGTCTCTGCCCCTAGGGAGAATGGAAAAGCCCCTAGGCTCTTTGTTTTCACACTCAACCTCGTCCTCAAGGGGCTGGGGTCAGTGAGGCAAAGCATGTTCCCGAGCTCATCTGACCCTGAGTCAGAGCTTCTGAGTCACAAGCTATCAAAGCTGAGCTGGTGGTCAGGTTGACCCATACTACAAATCAGTTCATTTATCATCCAGATTAGCTTATTGGCATTCCTGCTGTAGAAGGCCAATAGCTTGACCCCACAAATGGCCCCAGAGAGGCCTCCCGCATACTCTGTGGGCACAGTGAGCTCATCTAAGGTAATCCATGCACATAAATTAGCATATCATAATAATATGCACATAATGCTCCCATAAGGCCAGCAAGCCTTCTTGTGTTAACCAACTTGTCATCTGTGTTTGAGAACAGCGGACAGAATCCTTGTCCTGAGGCTGGGGCTGCAGCTTAGCGGGAGAACACTAGTTTGTCTAGCTAATGTGCAAGCTAGTGTACATGAAGCCTCCAGTACAATGTCAGCACCAGGAGAGAAAAATCACTTTCCCGATGCAGTGTATATGTCATTGGAGGAGGCAAAATGTGAAATAAGAAGCATGTTAATTGGGTTACTGCCTTAGTTTGGGT
The DNA here is from genome assembly GCF_907164565.1 of Psammomys obesus. Lineage (NCBI taxonomy): Eukaryota > Metazoa > Chordata > Mammalia > Rodentia > Muridae > Psammomys > Psammomys obesus. Next base: position 6,056,405 of record NW_026585504.1, read on the forward strand.
CTGAGTATATCCCACGTGTTATATTGCTAGTCCTTAGGAAGATGTGTTGGGAGATCTTTAAGACTGAGTGGAAAGTCTTCAGGTCGTTGTGGGCATGCCCATGAAGATGGTAGTGAGAACTTGGTCCCCCTAGTTCTCTCTCTCTCTCTGTTTCCCAGACATGAAATGAAGGGCTCTTTCCTTTGTGTGCTCCTACCACGATATATGCTTCAACAAAGACTTGTAAGCCACAGGGCCAACCGATCGTGAACTAGAGCCTCTGAAACTGAGAGCCAAAATCATCTTTTTACTACTAGGCATGACAGCACACATCTGTAATCTCAGCATGCCGGAAATGCTCAAGAGGATCAGGAGTTCAAGACCAGTCTCAGGTAAATGAGAGTTCAAGGCCATTCAGGGGTTAATGAGATGCTATCTCAAAGCCAACCCAATCAAACCTTTTGCTTCTATAAGTTAACAACGGTCAGGGGTTTTGCTATAGTAACTAAAGGGCACCACGGGAAGCGATGGTAAGCACAACTCCAAAGGCCACATGGGTTAGGACTGGTGGTAGGTACCGCTGTGCCGGCCGCCTGCACAGGGTCTATGTCTTGATGCCCCTAGGAGAGCTGACATGAGAAGTTGGCAAAGCTTCCCTCTGCCCTGGGGGTGAGGTGAATGGGGATTTGGCAAAGCCTTCAACTGCTGAGAGTGTGTGCTAGTGTGAGTGTTTACAAAGGAGAGAGCGGGGAGTGGCTTTAGCCGATAGAAGCTAGAGCCTCCTGGATGTTTACAACCTAGTTTGCTGCCTACAGAGATTAACCAGCCCCTCCCTGTGCAGAGTGGACGAGCTGAGGTTCTGGGTTGGTACCATTCCACCTGAGAGTGCGCAGACCATCTGACCCCAGCCCTTCTGTATGTGTGTCTGTCCTTACTCCATTCTCTCACCCCCTGCTTGGTTTCCAAGCTCTGCCGGTGGTGGGTTAGAAAATGCTATGCAAGGAAAAGCAGTGTGTGTTGTGAGGTGTGACCTGTGGGCACTCAGACAGAGGGAAGAAGCCGTGCACTCAAATGTAGCCTGTAAAATTAATATCTGTTTCTCATGTCAGAGCATGGGCAGGCTTCTGGACTCATGGTCCCCAGCATCAGCCAAGCCACCAGCTGGTAAGGTAAGCTTTCCTTATCAGAGCTTGGAGACATGGGCACAATTCATTTCCCTGCAGCTGTACATCACATGACAGCTCACTTCTTCTTCTTCTTCCTCCCCCTCCTCTTCTTCTTTAAAGATTGTAATGATATGACTTTATTTTACACTAGGCTGACAATTAGGTTCACTTAGAACATTTTCAAAAAAGATTTTATTTCTTATCTATACAGCATTCTGCTTGCATGTACACCTGCACACCAGAAGAGGGCGGCAGATCTCACTATAGATGGTTGTGAGCCACCATGTGGGTGTTGGGAATTAAATCAGGACCTCTGGAAGAGCAACCAGAGCTCTTAACCTCTGAGCCATCTCTCAGCCCCCCACTTAGAACATTTTAATAATGCACATTAAAAAAGTATTCATCTTACAAACTGTTCTGCAATCCAAATATACAACAGCTTGGAAAACAACATTTAGAAAACAAAAGCCAGTGTAAAAAGACAGATTAAAACAACTATAACAGCTCAGGTTTGATATGGCTCAGATTCTACCGCTTTCTTAGTGCCTCATTTATGTGAGAGATCCGGTCCTTCAGCTGGCTCCATTGCTCCATGTTCAAAGAAATACCTTTTCTCCCTGCTTTCGTTTCACCTTCTGAGCCCAGCCAATATTCTCTAATATCAATTAGAATTTTTTCTTTAGAGTCCAGAACACTGATGTATCTTAGCTTCCCAGTCAGAAGCTGTCACCTCTGCTGCTGCAGCTCTGCTTGGAAGATGTCAGAGCTCTTGAAGTCTCAACAGACTTTTGCTTCTTCACAGGTTTGTCTGGAACAACTTGCTTTTTCCTCTTTAACTTTTTCTCAACTTCACTGTCAGGATCACTGCCTGAAGAGTTTGAAGAAACAAGTTTCTTTGATTTAGGCACTGCCTCTCTCCTGCCAGCCTGCGCGCTCTGGACTTACAGAGAGCCAAAGTCAACAGCTTGCTTCTTTACAATTTTTCTTTTTGATTGATATGTGTGTTTGGCCTCCATGTATGTCTGCACCACACACGCACAATGTCCACAGAGGCCAGAAGAAGGTGTCGGATCCCCCTGGGACTGGAGTCCCCGGTGGTTGTGAGCTGGCACACAGGTGCTGGGAAATGAATCCTGGTCTTCTAGAAGAGCAACCTGTGCTTTCAACCACTGAGCATCTGTCCAGGCCCTGCTTCTCTGAGCACTCAGAGACAAAGGGCAGGCAAGAGACTGCTTCTGTTCCATCAAGTCTTTGAGTATGGGGAAGGCCTAGGCTCACGTTTTATCTGTCTGTCTGTCTATCATTTATTTATCTCTGTCTTCTATTTATCTATTTATCTATCTATCTATCTATCTATCTATCTATCTATCCATCCATCTATCTCTCTCTCTCTCACTCTGTCTGTCTATCTATCGAACTCTACTTGTTTACTGAGACAGGCTCTCACTATGAAGTGACGGCTATCCTATAACTCTCTGTGTAAATCAGGCAGGCCTAACCTTGCAGAGATCCTCCTATCTTTGCCTTTATGCCTGACCTAGGCTCAGTTTTAAAGGGCTCACTTGGCTGGGTGTGGTGGTGCATACCTTAACCCCAGCACTTGGGATTCAGAGGAAGGCAGATCTCTGAGTTTGAGGCCAGCCTGGTCTGTGTAGTAGTGAGCCGCAGGTCAGCCAGAACTACATAGTGAAACCCTGTCTTGAAAAGAGCCTCAAACAACTGAACAAACATCTCAGTTGATTAGGTCAGATCCAGCAGGGCGAAACGGAGCGGAAGCTGCATGACATCATATGTCAAAGCCTCCACCTTTGTTATAGCTGGCATGTACTCGAGGGGTGACACTTCTGCTGTATTTTTCTTTTGGCAGGAAAAAGTGATCAAGTTATGGGTTCTGTTTACATGTTACAGATTACACAAAGGTGCAGGTACCAGGAGTGGGGATCACAGTGACCATTTTAGCACTCTACCTCCCATGGAGGGTCCTTTTCTAGACAGAAGAAAACAGTTTATACAGAGCTCTTCTGGGCTGGGGTGGTGGTGTACGCCTTTAGTGCCAGCACTTCGGAGGCAGAGGCAGGTGGATCTCTCTTAGTTTGAGGCCAGCCTGGTCTACAGAGCGAGTTCCAGGAGAGCCAGGGCTACATAGGAAGACCCTGTCTTGGGTGGAAAATCTTTTGTCATTATTTTGCTAATTTCCTTATGCGAGACATATTATTCTTTTGCTCTGAATATTTTATTGCTTCTTGTGACAGTCAAAACTTAGAAGAAAACCTGTTAACACTACCTGCCCCCCCCGCCCCCAGCATGTGAGCCAGTGAAGGTCAGGCCTCTGCTTGATTGAGTCTTTCCAGAGGGTTTTTTCTGGCCCTTCAGTGAGTTTGTTTAAAAAGTAAGGAAGACATCAGGTATCTGGACTTTCAAACAGCTGGGCTTGTTTAAAGACTATGGGATGTTTTCTATGTGGGTGTGTGGGGTTGTGTGGAATCCAGGGCCTTGGGACATGGTTAGTAAGTTCTCTACCATGGAACTACACCCTGGAACCCAATAAGGCTATTGAAATAAAATTTGGAATAGTAATACATTTTGACAATTAAAGATTTATAATTCCTGAAGTTCTGGAGAAATATAAGCTACAAATTTTAAATATGATCAACTTAGTTTTCTGAAAACACCTGATGTTCTTGTATGTAATTTTGTCTCAGAGCAAATATAAACTTAATTCTAACCCCCCCACCCCCATACAAAGTTTCTCTGCGTAGCCTCCACTGTCCTGGACTCACTTTATAGACTAGGCTGGCCTCGAACTTGTAGCGATCAGTCTGCCTCTGCCTCCCAAGTGCTAGGACTAAAGGCGTGTGCCACTAAGGCTAACTTAATTCTGACTTTTTAGCAATAAAGATTGCCAAGAAAGGTTTGTAGCAACATTCAGTCCCCCAGCAGCCCTGCCCTCCTAATCCAGCCTGTGAACTGTGGTCAGATCACAGGTAAGTCAGCAGATGCAGCAGAACTGAATGCCGGGTGCTGGGAGGCAGCTTTGCAGGGTGGGAGATGGCTCAGGAGTTAAGAGCACCGGCGGCTCTTCCAGAGGACCTGGGTTCAGTTCCAAGCTTTGGGCCCTTTAAGAGCCTCAAGTTCTCCATGTAGATGAGTACGACATTAAACTCCAGGTGCTCCTGAGTCCTAGGAGCTTTGTAGCACTGTCCCCACTGTCTTCACCCTCCTTTTTGAGATAGGGCTTTAGGTAGCCCAGGCTGGCCTCACACCGACTAAATAAGCGAGGCCAGTTTTAAAGTCCCTGTCCTTTAGGGCGCTGGTAGGTGTGTTCACCCAGCTTCTGCTCTTTTTCCAGAGAAGGTATGTGCTTTATAGTCCCGGCAGCCTTTATTCAAGGTAGACCAGGCTGGCCTTTAACTTGTGGAGATCAGCCTGTCTGCTCTGTAAGTGCTGGGACTACAGATGTGTGACACCTTTTCTGGCCGCCTCTGATGTTACCTTTCTGGGTGTTTTAAAATTTTAGATTATGTGTTGGTGTGTCCAATATGGCCATGTGCATGTGAGGGCCTGTGGGGACATTGGCTCTCCTGGGACCGGACTTACAGATGGTTGTGAGCCGCTGGATGTGGGTGCCTGGAAACCAACTCATTCCCTGAATAAGCAGCAAGTGCTCTGAACCATGCAGCCATCTCTCCAGCTGCTTTCTTTCTTTTTTCTTTAATTTTAAGAAGATTTTAAAAGTTATTCTTTAAAAAGCACTTGGGAGACAGAGGCAGGCAGATCTTGAGTGCAGGCCAGCTTGATCTATATAGTGAGTTCCACACGCTAGCTACAGAGTGAGACCCTGCTTGAAAGTTCAAACAAAAAACTGCCCCTAGAGGCTTTGCATGCGTGGCTGCCATGTCACACGCGGATCAGTAGGTGGCGGAGAGGAGAGGCCGTGGCTGCGCTCAGTGTTCTGACCTGTGAGCATCAGAAAAAAATCGAGCCTGAGATGACCAACTGTGGAGTGGGCGGGGGTGGCGGCAGACCGTGGCCAAGATGACTCCTGCCTGGTGCCACAATGTATGAGCGGGGCGTAGCACTCCTGAGACCACCCCAGGCACTTGAGACCCTGGTCACCACTAAGGAGAGCAAGTAAGTGGTGGAGAAATGGGAGAGAAAGAACAAAGGATGTGGGCACAATGGAGAGAGGCCGACTGGCGGGTAGTGAGTAGCCAGTGATGGTGGTTCTGGTTTGGGCTGCTGCCTGGGGACAGGTTGGTGTCTGAGGGTGTGCAGAACCGGCCCCGCCCTCCTCTGGGTTTCTTGGGAGAGCTGGCCCTGCCCCTAGGCAGCTGCAGTGCCCCGGAGAGTGGTCCCACACACTGCAGGAGCTGCAGGTGAACTGACCCTGAGAATATGAGCACGGGAGACCTGCCCTGCCGCTCTCCTGTGAGGGGTCATGGATGAGGAGGCACCTCCCCTCCATTCTCCCATCTGCCTCAGGCAGGAGACCCTGCCCTGGGGCCCTGAAAGCAGATCGGTCCCTGCCCCACCTCGCCTGGGTAGCACAGTAGGGCTGGTCCTGGTTGTGGAGTTGTGGGTGAGCTGCCCTGAGGGCATGAGAGCTGCAGGGCTGACCAGCTCAGACACTTGTCAGGTCCAGATCCAGGGCTCTGAATTGGCCCATGCTAACACCCACACCGCTGACGAACTGCTGGAGTGCATAGTGATGGGTCCTACACATCCAAACTGCAGGATCTCCCTGACACAGGGCAACAACAGGCTAGCTGAGAAGAGCCCCAGTGAGGGTCTGGTATTGACAGAGCTGAAGCCTCAACCAGACCACAAGATTTTTTTTTTTTGTTGTTGAGGGGGAAGGTTTCAAAGGTGAAGAGTGGGTATAACGGGAAATGAGAAATGAGTGGAATTAGGGTGCATGATGTAAGATTCACAAAGAACTAATAAAATGTTAAAAAATTCAACCAGTAAGACCACGATATTTAAATTTTATTTTTATTAATTATGTTTATATCGGTAAGTGCATGTGGCCTTGTGGCTAGAGGCACTGTTTCACCTTGGAAACAGGGATTTGTCAGCTGATTGGCATGGGTGCTGGGGACTGAATTCAGATCTTCTGAGCTTGACATATTTGATAAAGCATCCAAAGAGGAAATGGTCAGCATCATCAGACTGGCCAGGTTTGGGGTTCAAATATTGCATTTGACTTATTATTTGGCAAAAAAAATATATAATTCCAAATTTGATTCTTCCTGCCAGATTTACTTTTTAGCATCCAACTGAGTCTGTTTTAACTGTCCTTGCAAATTCACAGGGGAGCTTTAGAGGTTTCAGGGCAGCTAGATAGCTGTACACTGGAGAAACTGAGCAATGACCTCAGGCTTAGTCAAACCTAGGTGAAACAGATTAAAATACCCAACACCTACTGAGCTGGCAAGTGCACTCCTCTTTCTCTGGCTTTCACCCAGCCGCAGCACCAGTAGTCAGGCACTTTCACATCCAGTCTACCTGACGAGCACGTGGGCAGGTTTCTTGAAATCTCATGAAGAACCGGGTTGGTCCCAGACTTCCTCCATAGCTGAGGATGACCTTGAAATTCTACTTTTCCTCAGACAAGAACCACCTCGCCTGGTGCTGCGGTGCTGGGGATTGAACCCAGGGCCTCAGCACTCTGGGCAAGCACTCTATACCACCTTCAGTTCTGTGTGACCTACCTGGCCCTAAAGGCCACGGCCACACCGTTCACTCGGTGATCATGAAGGGGCAGTGGTCCGGTGTCTAGGTAATACCTATGCTTGACTGTGCCTGGGGAGACGGTCCTGGTGAAGAAGACATCACTTCTTCACTGGGGGAAGAGGCTGCCAGAGTCCCATTCTTGGGGATTTCAACACCCTCGCACTGCGGAAGTAGCTAGGATTCTTTTCCTTGGATAGTAGATGGAGTTCATGTCAATGGCATTCGAGTTTATGACAACGACAGCAGAGACAGGAGTTGGGGAGACAGCTCATTCACTAAAGTGCATCAGTGCGGTCATGGAGATCTGGGTTTGCCTCCTGGTACCACATGAAAGGCAAACGTAATGGCATGTGTATCCGATCCCAGGGCCAGGCAAGCACACGCAGATGGATTCTCTGCGGCTAGCTGGCCAGGCAATGGAATTAGTGAGCTGCAGGTTCCAGTCAAACACCCTGTCTCAAAACTAACTAACTAAACAAACAACACAAAAACCCCACAAACACAAACCAGACCAAGGTGAGAGAGCCCTGAGGAATGATGCCTAAGGCTGCCCTTTGGTCCACACTTAAATCACATGGAAGGGCAGCAACTGGCTGGACCAGATGTGTTCAGCTTGAGGGTCAACAACACTGTGACAGGGCCGGGGTTCAGAAACCACTCCAGGGGAGCTACCAGGAGAAACAGGGTACCCTTTTTGCCTTCTGGATCTGCACACATTAAACCCTAGCTAGCAATGCCCAGGATTGAGCAAAGCAGGTAATTAGCTCACGGCTTAGTTAGGTGAAACTTGCTTCTGGCTAGTAATCTAAACATGCAAATAACTAGGGACAAATAAACTTATTCTACAGAAACCAACCAATCAACCATAAGTCACATAACAAACGCCTTTGGCTTTACAAGCAAGTTAGCATCCGCCTACCTACTTGCCCCTGTCATTAGCACTATAACTATGGACAGTGAAAGGGCAGGACTGGGCTCCAATATTTTATTTATAAAAGCGAGAAACATTTGGCTCATGGTACTCCATGAGACTCAGGAGACAGCGTGGCTTCTAGAGGGGTCACAGCCCAGTCGGGTTCTCCATGGGACAGGAACTTCCCAGAGTTCAGTGCTGTCCTCAGTTTGTATGTGGTGTCAGAGCAGGGCACTACGTTTGGGAGTTTCCAGTCAGGTGGTGAGTGCGGAACCTAGCATGCACAGGGGCTGCTCTGGAAAAGGCTGAGCCATCCTCCTAGGATGAATCAACTCCTGCCCCGATCCACGTGGTCCCTGGGCAAGCACTGCCTTTATCTGGGACCTAGAGCCTCTGTGCTCAGTTCCTGACCACCTGCCCTTCTCTGGTGACGGCCCAGTTATAGCTCTTCGGAGAGTCCAATGCTGCTTCTATCCGTGCCTCCAGGTTCTCCCGAGTGATGAAGTTCTTTGCCTCCTCCTACGGGATGAGAGAGGTTAACTATATGGGAACTCCATCAGAGCTGGCCATCTACACAGCTTACTGTTTCCAGCCCACAGAGGCTGGCGTGTCCAAAGGCCCCAGGATCTCTTCCAGTGTCCCACCAATCTTGCAGCACAACAGTACTAGGTGACCATCATAGTCCTCATCCTTGGACAATCACCCATCAGATCTCTCAGCCACAACCCACGAACCAATCGTGACAACCCGACTAGAGGGGGTGCACTCCCTCTTATGCTTTAAGAAAGCTTCGTTCTCAGTTATGGGTTTCGCCGATTTCAAGTTTCACAGGGTAATACTACCTGCAACCTTTCACTGACTATCGCCTGGGAGGGCAAACAAACACACCCTCTGTGTGCAGAGCAAAAAGCCTCCCGACGACCTGGTCAGGTCACTCCCTGTGCTGCTCTCCCCACAGCCTCCCTTTGTGGCCAATGCCCACAACTCCCCACAACCTCGGCCCACCTGCAGTTGGAGCACTTCTTGCTCTTTCAGTTGCACCCAAGCCTGCTCCTCCCGGGCCCTCTGGGCCTGCTCCTCGGCTCGTCGCAGCTCCACGGCCTGTGCTTCCAGCTGCAACCTAGCTATCCTGCGAGGGGCAAGAAGCGGAGGGTGAGCCGGGCGGCGGCGGAGCCTGGCCCGGCCCACCGAGCCCCGCGACTCTCGCACCGCAGCTCCTGCAGACGCCGGTTCTCTTCCTCGTTCCAAGCCATCAGCTCCCGGTGCTCCGCGGCGGCCTCCTGCACCTTGCGCTCGGCCAGGACCCCGGCTCGAGCCTCGTGTACCTTCCTCCGCACCTCGAACACGAACTCTCGCCTGAGTGAGGACGGGCTTCAAGTCGGCACCCAGCCCCCCGCCCCAACACTTCCCGGAGGGCGCCGAGGGCCGCCTGCCCTTCACACACACCTGAGCGCGCGCACGATCTCCCGGTACTGCCGGTAGCGCTCGGTCAGCACGTAGAGCTCCGCAGGGTCTACTGCGGGCGGCATCTTCAGGCGCCCGACCTTGGACTTGGCAGGCGGGTCGTGGCGGCTCTTACGGCCGCGCACGGGCAGGAGCAGCACGGCTGGGGGCTGGGCCCCGGTCCGCGCCGCCAGGCGGTTCAGGACGCGCAACATGACATCGGAGCCCGCTGCCCGCCCGGCCCGGAAGTGGCCGCGGAGCACCACGGGAGCGTCTCGTCCCCGCCCCGTTAGGAGGAGCTCTTGTTGTCTAGCCTGCTGCCTCCCGGGGTCTCGGGGGCAGTGGGCGGGGCGGAAGGGGAAGCTTGGAGACTGCAGCTTGATGGACGGCGTCGCACGCGAGTGACAGCCACACTACTGGATGCTCCGCCTGCTGGTTCACAAGCTTGGACAGCGCCCCCAAGCGTGAGTCGACTGCTCTGGCGGGCGGCCTGCCTACCCTTTCCGGCCCGAGGCACGGGATTCTGAGTTTCCAGCCGCTTAAATTAGGCTTACACTTTCTCTTTTAGAAAGCGCTCTCCTGGTGCGCTTTAAACTTGATCACCACGCTTCCTTGCACTGCGCTGCCCTGTTGTGGTCTTGGGCAGCTCTGCAGTTGCAGTGAGTTCTGTGACTGCCTGTTGTTCTGAACTGGGCGGCCTGTGTGAGGTGACCCTTGTCCTCTTTCACCTGACCGGGGTCTTCCCATCTAGAGAAATATTAGCGTGTCAAGAAACCTAGGGGACTCACAGCTGCTTTTATTTATGGGGCTTTTCCTCTCCTTCTTTTTAGTTTATTTATTTATTTTTTATAATTTATTCACTTTACATCCCGATTGTATGCCCCTCCCTTGTCTCCTCCCAGTCCCTCTTTTCCTCCCATCCTCCTCCTCCAGGCCTCAGAAAGGGAAGCCCTCCTCCCCTATCGTCTGACCCCAGCCTATCAAATCTCATTAGGACTGTCTGCATCCTCTTCCTTCGTAGGCTGATCCTACAAAGCAGGCAGAGTCTATGTCAGAGACAGACCCTGCGCCCCACATGGAGACTGAGCTGCCTACCTGCTTCCTTGGTTGGTACATAGGTCTCTGTAGGGTGCCCTGGCCCAGATTTGTTGGCTCTGCTGGTCTTCTTGTGGAGCTCCTGTCCCCTCCTGGTCCTTCTATCCCCCCACTTTTCGGTAAGACTCCCTGTGCTCTGCCCAAAACTTTTTAGTGTCGTTCCCTCTACAGCAGAATAAACAGCCTGCAGTGCAGGTACAGAGGGCATCCATCGCAGACATTGCTCATTTCCCTCCCACCCCTAGCGAGGAGAGCTGCTGGTAATGAGAGTGCTGGGGGACTCTCATCAGTATCCTCAACATCAGATTCTGCAGAGAACACCAGAGCAGTGGATCTCTGTGAGCCTCATCTACACTGAGTTCCAGGCCAGCCAGGGCTATACAGTGAGACCCTGTCTTAAAAACGGGTCAGGATGGACTACATGTGGGAGTGCACTTCCAGGGCGCTTGGGAGGCTTTGGGACAAGTGGGGTGGCTGTAGGCCTGACCCCCACCCCCCAATCGGAGGTTGCTCACATCCTGCTGAGTCTCAGCTTCCAGGCCCAGGGTGGGTGGAGGAGGCCCAGCCTGCACCTGCTTCCCCTCTGTCAGGCTTGGGAGATGAATGCCAGAGGGCACCCTGTAGTCCTGGAGCCGGCTGGAGTCTGCTGTTACTCCAGGGTGCCAGCCATGAGACCGTTGCTGAGCCCTTGAGGATCAGGATGGATGGTCACGGAAGCAGGCCGTGCCACCCTAGCCTGGCGTGCCGCAGGGCTGCTCTTAAGGTCGGGGACCCGGCACTCCCACATGAGTAGGAGTCTATCTCACCTATTTGAGACAAGGTCTTACTAGATGGCCCGGGCTGGCCTGGAACTCACATGTAGATCAGGCTCACTGAGATCCACTCACCACTGTCTCCTAAGTGCTGGGATTAAAGGCATGTGCCACCACGTGTGGTCTAATGCTTTCTTCTTCAAGGTCACCCTAGACAACCAGCCTCTCAGATATTTTCAGTGCCTGGACCAAGAGAGTATTCCAGGGTATGAGCCATTTCCTAGAGGCTCCCTAACCGTGCTGGCTCTCAAGTCTTCTCAGCTGGTCAGGTCCACCCATACACCCTTTGTGGGATTTCATAAATTTAAGAGGTTTTAGGCCTAAAATAGATGAAGTGTGGAGTCATTTTGAGCATCAAATGCTACAGGCCTGCTGGGGATGTGGACTGGAATGCAATGGTGATGGAAGCAAGTGTTTCCATTTGCTGACCCTCCCTGCTAAGGTGGCAAGATAGAATTGTTACGCAACAAGTTGGAAACGGAGGCTTTTCTGGGTAGTTTGTTAGTAGAGGAACATGGCACGATGTACTTGGGACTGAGACAGAGTTTCTCTGTGTAACGGAGACCTGGCTGTCCTGGACTCTTTGCAGGCCAGGCTGGCCTTCAACTCACAGAGATCCTCCTGTCTCTGCCACCACACCCAGCCCATTAACAAATATAAAGTTGCTGCTGGCTTTTAAGGTCACCTGACAAATGCTCCCCCATCTTAGGATCTTCCTAGGAATCTGAGGTTGAGACAAAAATCAAAATGGAGCTGGAGAGATGGCTCAGCAGTGAGATCTTGAATTTGGTTCCCAGTATCCACATCAGGAAGCTCAAAGTCGCCTGTAACTTCAGTGCCTAAGGAGCCAATGCTCTTCTGGCCTCTAAAGAAACTCACATGCAGTGTGCATATGACGCAGAAGTAAAAAATAATAAATCCTTTTTTAAACCAGTTTTTTAAAATAAAATTTTAATGATAATTATTTTTATGTTCATTAGTGTTTTGCCTTCATGTATATCTGTGTGAGAATGTCAGATCCCCTGGAACTGGAGTTAGATAGTTGTGAGCTGCCATGTTAGTGCTGGGAATTGAACCTAGGTTCTCTGGAAGGGCAGTGAGTCCTCTTAACCACTGAGCCATCTCTCCTATCCAAAATAATAAATCTTACAAAACCAAAAATCCAAAAAAAAAAAAAAAAAAAAACAAAACAAAACAAAACAAAACAAAACAAAAAAACCACAAAACACCAAAAAACCTAAAATGGTGGACCTTCTCATAGGGCAAAGGTATTTGCTGTCAAGCCCAAGGACATGAATTCAATCCTGGAAGTCACATGGTAGAAGGGAAGAACCAATTTGTTCTCTGACCTGCATTTTATGGCTTGTACGTACACACACACACACACACACACACACACACACACACACACAACAAAAACAAAAACTGAAAAGGATACGAAGTGGTCAAAAGGGGGACACAGCCCTTTTCCCTGAGCTTCTGAACTTCACTGACAGATAAATTAGCATACAGACTTGTTGGGAACAAATCCATAAGGAACTTTTTTGGAATCTTTTTCCTTATCAGGGGCTGGTCTCTCAAGCTTCTGAGCCTCTCTGTTCCATCCCATGAATGCTGGGATGGCAGGTGTTACCACCAGAAGCACTTCACGCCGTGTTGCGAACTGAGCACAGGACTTTCCACACACTAAATGGGCGTTCAATCAACCGAGCCACAATTCAACTCCGTGTTTTGGATTCTAACAATACCTCTTAAGGGTGGAGAAACACCAGAGTGCCAATTTTGTCCCTTGACTTGGACACTGCAGTAAATTTCAGGCCTTATGATCACCCTGACTCGTGCAGGACTTGCCTCAATCCCCTTTACATTTTTCAAAAATGTGCTCCCTTCCATCCTCAGTGTTGCAGCACACCATGCTTGGTGGGACACTGGTGGGGTCTAACCAGACCTGCTTCAAATTTCGGCATCTAAACAGATAACTGTGCTGCGTGTTTATTGTGTGTGCATGCGTGTGTCACAGAAGTCCAGGGGCAGCTTGCTGGAGTGCACTTCCATTCCCAGGACTGGACTCAGGTTGTCAGGCATGGCAGCAAGCACCTTTGCCCTCTAAGCCATCCTGATGGCCCAGGCAGTGGCCCACGTTCTGTTCCCATCTTCCTACTTCTTGGGCTTCATGCTCAAGTTCCTGCCCTTGCAGCCTTGCAACCCTTCCTAACCTAACAAGGAAACTGGGACATAGAGAAGGGCCTTGAGGAGTCCCTGGCTCACCTCACTCAGGCCCCTGGTCTAAGAACAAGGTGCCCAGCAGCCTCTACAGAGAGTTCATACTTGCTCACCTGCAAAATAGTGACAGGCTTCACACCAATACATACTTGGCACCGCGATTGGGCCCCTCTGGATGGAGGTGGTCTTTGGTGCGGTAGTACCAATCCAGGGTTGAACTCTCTTTCTTCCAAGCAGACCTATGAGAGCAGCCCGGCAGAAGTGACCCTGCAGTCTCACTGGCCTGTCAATTCTAATTCCTCCTCATCCTGTGCTGATTCTCAATCTCTTATAGTTCTGGACACTACAATGTTTCCAGCATGGGTTGCTGGAAACAGGTCTTTGCAGCCCAAGTCTGAGCCAGCAGCTCTTTTCACTGCCAGCCATAACCTCTGGGAATGGAGGGGAGGGGGAAGAAGAAACATTTATAGGGTTTACAGCCAACCTCCATTTGGGCTGAAAACCAAATATGAAGGTAGGGCCAAGTTTGGCATAATGGTGACTAGAACCATTGGGTAAACTAGTGCACCCAGCTTTAGGATAGTGATGGACAGCATAAAGAGGTGCCACTGTGGGCACTGGACATGAGGTTCAGGCTGGCTGTAACTGTGACTTCCTAGAGTTCTTATTAGCAGGAACAGGAAACAGGAACAGGTAAACGTATACTATGATCCCAAGAAACACAGACTCTGCTAAGTGTACGACTCTTAGGAATATATTTACTTTCTGATTTGGTGAAAGCAACTCAATTGAATCAACTAGATGTATTCTAGTTGACAGCATGTTTCATCGAAGTTCCTAGTGTCTTCCTGTGTATGTGCGCTTGCCGTGTACAAGCATGTCTGCAGGTGAGTACATATGTAAACATGTGGAGGCCAGAGGAGAACAATGGGTGTCTTCATTCTCTTGAGACAGGGTCTCTCACTAAGCCTGAGGGTAGACATGGTCAGCAAAACCTTACAGACTCTTCCTGTACCCATCTTCACCGACTGTGTTGGGGTCACAGGTCCGATTGTGGCAACTTTTAATGTGGCTTCCAAAGAACTCAGGTCTGTGCTGGCTAGTTTTATGTGAACCTGACACAGGCTAGAGTTATCTGAAAGAAGGGAACCTCAGTTAAGAAGCTGCCTCTGTAAGATCCGGCTGTACAGCACTTTTAAAATTAGTGATTGATGGGGAGGGTCCAGCCTATTGTGGGTGGTGCCATCCCTGGGCTGGTGGTCCAGGGTTCTATGAGAAAGCAGGCTGAGAAAGCTATGAGGAGCAAGCCAGTAAGCAGCACCCCTCCATGGCCTCTGCATCAGCTCCTGCCTCCAGGTTCCTACCCTGAGTTCCTGTTCTGACTGCCTTCCGTGATGAACAGTGATGTGGAAGAGTAACCAAATAAACCTTTCTTCTCAGAGTCGCTTTGGTCATGGTGTTTCATCACAGCAACAGCAACCCTAACTAAGACGGGTCTTAATGCTTGTACAACAAGCAGTCTTACCTGTGCGTAACTTTATTTTTTCCTTTAAAAAATCCAAAGAACCATGTTTCCCAGGAAAATCTCTGGCCCTTTCCCCCTGGTAACTTCAGTCTTTGTAAAGACAGGATCTTTCTATGTAGTCCTGGCTGGCTTAGAAGTTGCTATGAAAACCAGGATGGCCTCAAACTCACAGAGGTCCACTTGCCTCTACCTCTCAAGCACTGGAGTTGAAGGTGTGTGTCAGCCTGTTTTTAAGGACTGCTGTTCCTTCCAGACTACCAACTCAAGTTCACTCTTGTGTCCCATTCAGCAGGACAGGAAAGCCATCTGTTCACCATGGAGTTGTGATCAGCTGGGAAAACCTGGTCAAAACTGAGCTAAACTGAGGAGTTGTTGGAGGCAATGTGGCACAAACCCTGCACAGTGGCTGAAGACCAGTGAGTTAGAGTTTGGAAGAAGAAGGGAAATGAGATGCCCCTGCAAAGGCAAAGCAGAGGTCATTGCAAAGCTGCAATGGCCTTGTGGGCTGCAGCACGGTGGGTGAAGCACTCAGGAGGCAGGGGCTAGAAGGGCAGAAATGGTTGCTTTAGGGCTTCTGCTGAGTCATCTAGTAGGAAAGGCTGGGGTCAGGGGAGCTGGGAGTGGAGGAAAGCTACAAGCCCACAGAGTCCCAGACCCAGAATCCCCACCTCTGAGGAGAATAACCAACACTGTGATATGGGGTTAATAGTGAATCACACGACAGATCCTTGGGGTTCAGTACCCAAGCTCCCCTAGTAAGCATGGGTGAAAAAGAGGTGTGGCAATGGAGGATGAAGGAAAGCCTGTCACAAATGTTAAGTTTTGGGAAATGCGTGCCTTCAATGGCAGATGATATGGGGAAGGGAGTGACAAAGCAGTGGGGCTTGAGGCTTGTTGCACACTTCCTTTTGAGGAGACACTCACCTCCATCCTGTCCCCTCCCCTGATTTGCCAGAGTGTCATGGGTGAATTAGTCACTTTTGTTCTATCCACACAACTGTGCTTCACAAGACACATTTTCCTCTGGACATACGGGAGTCCCTTCTGGGACTGATTAAAGAATGAAACATGCTGTCAACCAGAATACATTTAGTTGATTCAACTGATTAAAGGTGTATGCCACCATGCCCAGCTTAAAATTGTTTTAGATGTAAAAAAAGGGGAGGGTTAAAAAAGAAAGGAGAAGGAAAGGACGAGGGCTACTTCTATGGAAGGGAGCAAAGAGCTGAGGTCATTCCTGCAGGAAGACGTATATTAGCAAGCAGGTGATTTAACATTAACAGCTGCCGATCAAGTCAACACAGACTCCGGAAGAACCCTGGTGAGCCTATTCTTGTGTGCCTTAGTTAGTCTTGTCAAGAGGAGAGCAGCCTAGCCCATAGGTGGGTGGGATAACACTGTACACACAAGACGATTTTCTTAGTGGTGTATTTACTGAGGGCTTACTGACCCAACAGCCATACTTCTCCATTGCTGGACTCGGTCAGTGTGCAAGTAACAGGGCATTCTTTCATGGAAAATTCCTGACACAGTTACTAGAGGGACAGAATGACTCCAGTGACTTACACTCAGTATAAAGCTGGGCTGCTGTCCCATCGTTGCTTTCACAGGTTTCTGAGATTCATCCTGTATATGCTTTTTTTTTTTTTTTTTTTTTTTGAGACAGGGTAGCTTTGGCTATCCTGGAACTTGCTCTGTAGATTGGCTGTGAATTGATAGAGATTTGCCTGCATCTGCTCGGATTAAAGGCCCAGCTTAAAATTGTTTTCGATGTATTTTATTTGTGTGTGGGTGTTTTGCCTGCATGTGTCTTCACATTACTTGCTTGACCAGTACCCATGGAAGTCAGACAAAGACTGGATGATTATGAGTTAGCATGTGGGTGCTGGGAACAGATCCCAGGTTTTTTGCAAGAACAACAAATGCGCCTAACCCTGAGCTGTCTCTCCAGCCCGCATTTCTTCTTTTGCACAAGCATCTTGACTATGTGGTATACAACTAGGCTTCCTTTCCACACCACTTTGTCTAGATCTACAGGCCCTTGATGGCTTCAACTGACCTTTTCTTTCTACTTACCTAAATTCACCTTTGGGACTGGTTTAAGGCCCTCCTTTTTCCAAGCAGCCCAAACAGCACTTACCTCTAACTGTGCCTCTGTGAAACCTACTAAGGGTACTTGCTGAAGCCTCTGTAGAGTGGAGGGCATGCCTAACCCTCATCTTTGCCCTCCATGGCAACCAAAACATCTGCTGTGCTGAGAAGCTGCTTGTGATGTTGGAGGTGGTGGGAAAACCCACCAGCCTTGCCACCTCAAGTGAAGGTCAGACTTCCAAAATTCCCCCAGGCAGCCACAGAACTGTGTTCTAGCCAGTGCGGATTAGTGAACAGAAAAGTATAAATAAAGTTGCTTGCTTTTTGAGATTCTTCCTATTCCAAGTTGGTAGCAGTGGCCTAGCTTCCATTATGGGGATGAGAATTACACCATCAGGTATTAGCATAAAAAAAAAAAGGGAGGAACTGGCAGGGCATGGTGGGGCTTGCCTTTAATTATAGCACTTGGTAGGCAGAGGTAGACAGATCTCTGTGAGTTCAAGGCTAGTATGGTCTACAGAGTGAGTTTCAGGTCAGTCCATGCTACACAGTGAGATCCTGTCTCAAAAAAAGAAAACAAAGTAAACAAAGAGAGAGAGAGAAAAAAAAGCTATATGCAATGGCATGGCCATACTTCTAAATAGCCGTGGGTAGCCACAGGCCTGGGCTCTAGCTAGCGTCTATAATCTCAAGCCCAGTACTCCTATCAAAATATGGGAGACAGAGATTCCAGAATCTCAAATAAATAGCACTGGAGCATCAGAAATAATGAGAAACCCTAAACCCTGTCTTGAAAAACAAAACAACAACAACAGAGAATGGGCCTCACAGACTCATGTTTGAACACTTAGTCCCCAGCTGGTGGAACTGTTTGGGAAGGATTAGGAGGTGTGGTCTTGTTGGAGGAGGTGTGTCACCAGGGCTGGCTTTGTGGTTTCTCGTGCCCAGGCCATTCCCACTATCTTTCTCTCTCTCTGCCTCGTGCTTACAGATCAAGATAAGAGCTCTCAGACACTGCTTCAGCAGCACCTGCCTGCCTGGCTCCTGCCATGCTCCACCAGGATGGTCAGAGACTCACCCTCTGGAACTGTGAGTCCCAAATTAAATACTCTCTTCTATAAGTTGCCTTGATCATCGTGCCTTACCACAGCAATAGAAAAGTGACTTCTATATCCTGCCTCAAAAACAAGCTGAAAGGAGAGCACCAACTCCTGAAGAGTAATGTGCTGTGGCATGTGTGTGTCCACATTTACACACAGAAATAAATACATCTCCTGAAGAAAATTAGAAACTTATTCTGGACAGAAACTTAAGAGAGGCCAACGTGGCCTCAACTCAAGCCCACCACCAGCCCCTCCTCTCCCTTAGAGAAACTCACTCTGCCTGAGTTTCCCTGTCTGTCCTAAGGAGCAAAGCTTGGTGGGTAGCTGGAATGACTGATAGAAAAGAGGACTAGGGAACTGAAAGATAGCAGCCAACAGCGGGGCTGGGAACAACCCAGGAGAGCCCCACCTTAGTAAGGCTGCTCTGCCCAAGACAAAGGGACCAACATTTCCTCAGGGAATCAAACGTTTTATTACCTGATGATCCCTAGTGTGGTGCCAGAGATGCCGCTCTCGTCTCATTATTCCCCATGCTGGGGGAGGCTGATACTGGGACGAAGGTAGTGGGAGATGAGGGTGGACTGGAAAGGGGAAGGATATTTACAGTACAAGGAGGGAAAAGAGGCTGGATGGGGACAGTGAGACAACTGCTTCCTCGAGAGCTCTGAGAACGCTGTGCTTTGTTTTAGTCGGCACTGAGCTACCTGGAATGAGTCTTATGTTTATCTTCTTTAGGAAAAGACGTTTGAAGCAAAGAATAATCCAGCCCAATTTTCAGGCTCAGGGTTTCATGATATCAGTCCAAATATCACACTATTTAATTCCCCAATAAAACACTGGAAAAGGACTATCAGTGCTAACACATTTACATACAAAATCTCCACCTAATCAGTAATAGAAGCCTATGTGCCATTTCTAAAACAGTTATAAGATATATACAATTTTGGGTATATTAACAAAACAGAATATTACAAAATATTAAAGGCAATTCTCCTGTCTGTAGGCCTGTCACCTGTTACTTGAAGTTGGCATAGTCTGAGAAGGCATCGATATACTCCTGCACCACCTTGTAGCAGAATTCATACTGTTCCTGGAGAAGAGGCAGGGAAGAAAACCAGAGTTACCATGGGGAATGCCGAAGCCCAGTTCCTAACGGAGGCCCCTTTTCACACAAATCACTACTTGGCTGGCCCAGGACTCGCTCTGTAGACCAGGCTGTCTTAGAACTCACGCCTGCTTCTGCCTCCTGAGTGTTGGGAATAAAGGTATGCACCATCACCCGGGCTTAGACCCAGTTTTTGAAGTGGGAAACTGAGAGAACTAAAGTAGACCTTCTACAGGCAGTGCTGAGCAGACATGTGAGGACAGTCCTAGGTCCTGCAGGTCAGATGTGTGCTAGGCTGACCCCAGGCTGCTGGGCTGAGATGAATCCTAACACCCAAAGCTTTATCTCTTCTCAAATCTCCTAAAAGGCACGTTTCCCCTCAAACCTTTCTTGGTCCACAAGATTCAGGAAAACCTTTGTCAAGAGTCAGACCTCTGAACAGAAAGCCAAGCAAAACAAATGCTTCTAAACAGAATCCAAACAGAGTACAGACAAACCCTGTGGGTCATTCAGGCATTCCCTCTGCACATGCGTGCTTGCGTGTGCGTGTGTGTGAGGTATGTGTGTGAGTACTCAGCTGTGATTGTGCACCTGAGGCCTGAACATCAATAAGGCGTCTTCTTCAATTGTTCTCTTATCTATTCCCTTCAGAGAGGGTCTCTCACTGAACCAGAAGATGGCTATTTCAGCTAGGCTGGCTGGCCAGGGAGCTCCTGGGATCTGCCTGTGTCTGCCTTCAGTGCTGGTACATACCGGCCATCCATCTTTTTTCCTAAGTGCTGGGGATCTGAACTCAGGTTTGCATGCTTGCAGAACAAGTGCTGTTACCCACTGGGCTATCTCCCCAGACTCAAGGTACTTCCATCTAACCTATTCTATTTCTTTTGGTAACAGCAGGCTGTGCTCCCCATCTGACCCTGCTTCCCGAGGCGCTGCCTGTCTTCTGAGTATGGGGAGCTCTCTGAAGGCTCACTCCTAATAGGAAGAGCTATGGACAGCGTGTCAACACACAGACATAAGCATCATACCAGTGTCTGGACCATGTGTGGCCTCTGTAGCCGCAGGCTCTTGACCGTTTGGAAGACATCCAAAATTCCTTCTGCTTTCACACGCTCCAGGACTGTGCTCAAGGCACAAAAGGTCCCCGTCCGTCCTGCCCCGGCACTGAAACAGAGCAGATACACTTACTACACCTGCTGTCTGGAGCTGTCTGTTCTGAGGGGCAAGTGTGGTGAGGAACAGATGCAAGCTGAGGCTGGTTTTGGGAGGGTGAGTTCATCCATGGAGCTGCCAGGGGAAGGTGTCAGTGGGGCCTTGCTTACCTCTGTCCTCCTAGCCTGGAGCTTTATGAGAAAAGAGCTCAGGAGAGCTGGTGGATCCCTGCTGCCCTTCCTGTGGGCATTGAGGATGTGCTTGTGGGTCGCCTTAGGGTGACAGCTTTCACATACCCTGTCAGCCCAACTCCTTGTTGTCTACCTACAATGACTAGGCTGTCTTCATCAGCTGTTGACTCAAACTTTCTGCACTGGTGTTTGCAGATTCCTTTTCATTCTCTCTAAGGAATATAAACTTCCACTTTGACATGATCCACTATGTCCAATATTACCAGATGATTCCCTAACCAGACGAGTACCTATTGTATGGCAGGGGCTATGACTCAGCAGTCCTCCTAGATAAGTAAGATATACAGCTGGGTGTGGTGGTGCACATCTGTAATCCTGGCACTCTGGAAGGCAGAGGCTGGTGGATCTCTGTGAGTTCAAGGTCAGCCTGGTCTACAAAGTGAGCCCAGGACAGCAAAGGCTACACAGAAAAACCCTGTCTTGAAAAACAAAAACAAACAAACAAGCAAAAAAAAAAAAAATACACACACACACACACACACACACACACACACACACACACACACAACAGGGGCTGGAGAGATGGCTCAGAGGTTAAAAACACTCGTGGTTCTTCCAAAGATCCTGAGTTCAATTGCCAGCAACCACATGGTGGCTCATAAGCATCTATAGTAAGACTTGGTGTGTAGGCAGAATGCTGTATAAATAATAAATAAATCTTTAATATATATATTAATATATATATTATATATGCACACACATCTATTGTATGTACACACACACAATAAGAAAAAAAAAAGGGAGGAACAATGCTTCAGGCAGGATGCTCAGGGAAGGTAGGGAAGGTTCTCTGAAAGAATGCTGCATGAGCAGACACCAAGTGACAGTGATGCACCATGCCTGGCTATCTGAAAACAAGCCTCTTAGGGGTTGAGGGTGATGACGTGAGGTACCTGGATCTAGTGCAGAAGGGAAAGGAGAATGGTAGGTATGAGATCAGAGCCCAAGAGAATGCTGGGTACCCTTAGCTGACTGGCTTGGCAAGGAGACCTCACATCATACTGGGCCCTTGTTGGGATTCTAGGTAGGAGTGGTCTAGTGTTACTGATTCTGTTTATTTGTGTGTGAGGACTGGAGAAGTGTGAGTGTGTGGGAGCAGGCTGCAGGGTGTGGGGGAACGCAGAAGCCATAGTGTACACACGGAGGTTAGGAGACAACTTCTGTTGAGGCAGTCTTTGTTTCTGCCACTGCACAGTCAACAGCAGGCTAGCTGGCTGGAGAGCTGCTGGGAATTCTACTGTCTCAGTTTCCAGTGCTGGGACTGTCGATGCAGGGATACTACATCTAGCTTTTTACATGGGTTCTGGGGATGAAGTTGTGCTGTCGGGCTTGCATCGCAGTGCTTTTACTAGCAAAACTATCTCCTTGACCCAGATTCAGGAGTCTTTTCTTTTAAAAGACTTTAAGGTTGCTGTGTTAAGGGTGGGGTTGAGGGGTCGAGAAAGCCAGAGTCAGAAGAGAGGGAAGGTAGCTTGGGGTGAGGAGCTCTGGGGAGGTAGAAGTAGTATTTGCATTCTGAGAAGAAGGGGCAGGTAGAACAGGATTCACTGATGGCTCAGACATGATATGGAGAATGGGAGGAGAACTTCTAAGGCTTCTCATAAGACTGAGTTAAGAGGGTCCCAGGAACACTTGGGAGACAGAGAGGTAGGTGGATCTCTGTTAAGTTTGAAGCTAGCCTGGTCTATTCAGTAAAACCGTCTCAAAAAACAAAACTAAAAACAAATAAAAACAAAAAGAGAGTTCTGGAGAGGCGGCTCTATGGTTAAGAGCACTGGCTGCTCTTGCAGAGGACATGGATTTCATTCCTAGCATCTATATGTCAGCTCACAACCATTTCTAACTCCATCCAATGCCCTTTCCTGGCCTCCTCAAGCACCAGGGACGCACATGATGTAAAGACACACATGTAGACAAAACACCCTTATACAAACAAACAAACAAACAAACAAACAAATAAATAAATAAAAATTAAGACAACAAGAGAGTTACACAGGAGTAGAAAACACTGATTTGGGGAAGATTTGGAAGGAAGATCAGGAGTTATGACTTGACTCTTAAGATACATAAATGCCAGATATAGCAATACGAAATTTAAGGGAAAGTTTGAACCAGAGACCAAGACTTGGCAGTGGACACTATGAGCAAAGGAGTTTAGATGAGCTACCTTGTCTGGGAGTCCAAGAATGGACCACAGATGAGCTAGAATCAGCATGCGCAGAGACAGAATGGCCCATGAAGACAAAAACCACAAGAGCAGCTATTAAAGCATGTCACAAAGAGATGAGTGACTTGTATCCAGTGTGAAAAGCCATTGTCTCCAGCCATTGTGAGGCCACAGGGAGACCTGGAATGGGAGAACTTGGAAGAATACTGATATACTTTTTATTGTTTTGCTATATAGTTGAGGATAACCTTGAACTTCCAATCCTCCAGACTCCACCTCCTGAATGCTGGGATTACAGGCCATGTACAGGTTTCATGTCATATGTTATGTGTGCACAAAGCTAAATCCTCAGCCCTACAGTAGGGGTAAATCTTTTAAGAGACTGTACTTTTTTTTTTTTAAACAGGGTCTCACTATGTAGCCCTGCTTGGCCTGGAACTGACTATGTAGACCAGGCTGGCCTTAAACTTACTTACAGATAGTCTACTTCTTCCTGAGTACTGGAGTTAACCATACACTCCCCATGTCTGGGGAGACTTCTCTATTAAGGATATACCTCAGGATAAACATTTTTTTTTACCCTGGAGTGCTGGGGACTTCACTCGGGGCCTTGAGCATGCTGGCCAAGTGCTTGCCACATCCCCAGACTACTACTATTTCCCCTCTAACATGCCACTTCAAATGAGAGGCACTTGCTCCCCCAAACAAGTCTTCTTTCCACTGTTCTTCTGTTGCTGATGTCAATGTTACTACTAATTTGGTCTCAAACTTGGGGAGGAATTCTTGCCTTTTCTTTTTTCGTCTCTTCTCAGTCTTATTGATTTTTTTCTCAAACCATTCTCAAAATACTTTTTTCTTTTTCCCCATGCTTCAGGAGACCAGGCCTACACCCCAACTACCTAACTGGTCTCTCCAGTGTTGGCCTCCCTTGCTGCTGCCCTGGATCCCTTCACTGCCCCATGGTCTTCTCAAGAAATGAACATACATACACTGTGCACACTCCTAAGATCCCCTCTCATTACCCAGTTGTCTGGATCATCCAACACCATGGTGCTCAGCAGTATCTGTTCAGGGTCTCTCCTTGTGACCTGGTCAATATTCACCATTATACCCCACCCGCAACCCAGCTTCTGGTTTCTTTGGTACCTGCAGTGCACAGTGATGGGATGGTTCCCCGACTGCTGCTGCTGCTTCTGTACTGCTGCAATGATGTTGATCATGCCCTTCCCATCGCTGGGGATGCCCACCTCCGGCCAGCCATGGAAGTGGAACTGTCGGATCTGCCGACTCTTGTTCTCCTTTGGAAGAAGAGAGATCAGGGAAGCAGTGGAAGTCTGCTCTTCCTGCAGGAGCAGCCACACCTAGTACCCATCTTACCCTGGTGTTGGTGACCAGGAGGTCTCGGACAGTATAGCTCTCACATTCCTCCTCCTTCTTCAGCTCAACTGTGATATCCCCATAGGACACCAGGCCATCAGATGGCCAATACTGCGCACACTTCTCCTGGAGGAACAAATGGAGAGGTGTGTTAGGTCAGGGGCTAGAGTGCACGGCAGAGCAGCAGTAGTGCCCGTAAGAAGCCTGGCTCCTCACAGCACAGAGACCTTTTCTTCTGACACTTATCTTTAGATTTATTTATATCTGACTGTTTTGCTTGCATGTGCGTGTATATACCACTTACGTTCCTGGGTCCTACTGTGTAGCCCTGGCTGGCCTGGAACTCACTAAGCCATCAGGCCTTGAAACTCACAGAAGTCTAGCCTTCTGCCTCCCCAGTGCTGAGACTGAAGGTGTGTGCCACAGTGCTGTACCTGCTGTGTCCTCTTAGACCTCTAATCTGTAACGGTTAAAGAGAGGCCTGAAGGTTGCTAAGTGTGTGTTTTTATCCTTGCTGGTGGGCAGAACAAGCCAGTACCAGCAGACGTTAAAAGAGAATTAGCTATCAAGGGCCAGGTGTGATGGCTCACGACTGTAACCCCAGTATTTTGGAGGCAAAGGTAAAGAGGACTGTGAGTTCAAGGTTAGCCTGGGCTACAAAGTAAGATCTCAAAAAACCCAAACCAATCAGCCAGCAAACTGATAATTAGGTACTGAAAACCACACCTAGCAGCTTTTAGGTCATAAGATCAGTTACTTACAAGGGGTGGGGACAGAAGAGGCCCCTTTAAGCTGGGGTGAAGAAGGGAGAGGAGAATAGTAAAATTGAAGCTTTTTCTGGCTGGCTAATGGGAATAGTGGGTTAAGGTAGTTTCATTTGGTCCTGACTGAACCTGAGGTTCCAGACTCATGCTACATGATGATTATCAAGGTAAAAACAAACAAACAAACAAACAAACAAACAAACAAACAAACCAAACCAAAAACCTGTTGCAAAGAGGTGTGTAAGATACAGTAGTTGAAATACATCTGATTACTTGATGGGACTAGGGTTTAATGGATGATATGAAGAGATACCATATACATTATGATAGTTATGAGATAGATAACAGGCAGTTATCCTCAGGCAGTCCTCACTTGGTGAAGTAACAGGATTCTTCTTTTAATTTAGTTTTCCAGGTGGGCTCAATAACAAAAATCAAAGTAGTTTGGAGTGCAAAAAGCAAAGTCAAACTCTCTGAGATTCAGAAGGACTGTGCAACTTAGAGGCGGCCTCTTGGCCGTGGGAGGTTGGTGGGGAATGCTGTGACAGCAGTGCCAGTGTTTCTGTGGCTGCTGGGGGTTGACAGCTTCAGATCAGGGATCTACCAGGCTGACTCTGATTTAAGGGGCAAAATGTGAGTCTAAAGAATCTAGGTAGTAGGAAGGCCCAGGCTAAAAATGCCCAGGGATCCTGCTGGGAATGGAGATATAAGGGCAAAGCTGGTGATTAGGTCCACAGGGAACACAAGGCCATTAAGAAAATGAGACTCCCTTCTCAAAGACAGAGGCTGTGACTGATCTTGCAAACTATAACCATGTTCTATCTAGTGTGTAGATGGCAACCGAGAATACGGAAAGTAGGATGAAGGAAGGGTGTGACAGACATGGGAAGGATAGTGCACATACCCATAATTCCTGTATTTGGGATGGTGAGGCAAAAGGATTCTGATTTTTCTTTTCTTCTCCCCGCCCCCCAACCCCTTCCATCTCCCCACTCCCCTTGGAGCCAGAGTCTCACAGTGTCACTATATAATTCTAGGTGGCCTTGAACCCAGCAGAGATCCTCCTACCTGGAGCACTGAGATTAGAGGCATGTGCCACCACCTTGTTAAAAGGATGCTGCTTTAAAAGCCAGCCTGGAAAATATTGTAAGAATTTCAGAAACAACCAGGGCTGGGATGTAGCTAAGTTACTGAGCATATTTGAAGTCCTAGGTTTGTTCCCCAGTACAGAAAAAAACTAGGCATGATGGTGTACACTTGTAATCCCAGCATTCTAGAGAGGTGGGGGAGGAGGATCAAACGTTCAAGGTTAGCCTTGGCAACCCAGTGGAGCTGAAGTTATCCCAAGAGGCATGAGATCCTGTCTGTACATAAATAAGTGAGATGAGAAGAAAGGCTGAATCCAAGTTCGAAAATTAGTTGTCACCACTAAATATTCCTGTAATTTACATGCATGGGTATTTTAGCAAGATCTCCACAAAGAGTGACATGATTACATTTATATTTTTCAAAAAGGCACCACTTGGCTGCTACATGAGGAAATAAGGAGGTTTGGCAGGATACAGGAAGTGGTATCAGGTGACCTGAGGTGAGGACCTGTGCTGGCGGGATGCCTGGAAGGCACCACTACTGTCCACATGTCTGTACCTCATCCTGTCAGAGATAATGGTGAGAGGCAGTGGTCAAGCTAGGAAAGTGGGCATACTCAGCAGCTACCAGGACTCACCAACACACGCAAGACAAACTGCCTGTAGGGGCATGGAAAGACTTGAGACACGAGCAAATGGGTGAAAGGTAACATTTATTTGGGTGGGGTCAGAGCGAGATGAATGAGTGATGAATCTTTTACATCTGCTGCCTAAGTTCTGGGATTACAGGTTTGCATCACCTTGCCAGGGTAAAGAGGTCTGTTTATAAGAGAACATTTATTATTCATTTATTGTGTGTGCGTATGACTGTGCCACGAGGTGCATATGGAAGTCACAGAACAGCACTCACATCCACTGAGTCATCTTACTAACCCCAGAGAGTTTTAAAGAGATATACAGATTAGATTTGTCAAAGTACCTTTTATTAAAAAAAAAAAAAAAAAGTGGGGGTGGCTGGAGAGAGGGCTAAGAGGTTGAGAGCACTGTCTGCTCTTCCAGAGGTCCTGAGTTCAATTCCTAGCAACCACATCGTGGCTCACAACCATCTATACAGAGATCTGGTGCCTTCTTCTGGCATGCAGGTGTACATACAGATAGAGCACTCATTTACATAAAATAAATAAATAAATATTTAAAAAAATAAAAAATAACTGGTGTTTTTGTTCATGTGTGCATGTGCCAGTGTGCACAGGAGAAGGCTAGAAGGGCATCATGTATTCCTTACTCCTCACTGATTTCTTTGAGGCAAGGTTTTTCCCTCAACTCCGGCTCTCAGTTCTCAGTGAGGATGGAAGCTGGGAAGCCCCAGCAATCCTGTCTCTGCCCACTGGATGCAGGGTTATAGGACTGTGCAGAACAGCTGGCTTATTACATGAGGGTTTGGATTCAAATCTGTTCTTGACTGCAGCAAGTATTAACTGTTCTCCAGCCTCTCAAAGGCTCTTTACTTTGGTATAATGCTCAGAAGTGTTACCAGGCCACAATAGCATCTCCAGGCTCATTGTATTGATTCCAATACCTGCTAAAGGATGCTCCACGGACAGTGAAAAACCTCAGTATGGTGCACCACCTTGATGCAGAGAGGCTTCAAAAAGAAGCACTATAGGAGCGCAGCCTGAAGTAAAGGATGAAAGATGGTATCCTGAACTCGAGGGTGCCCCGTTGAGGCTGCATGACCAGGGACAGAGAGTTGGGGGCGATTTCCTATGCTGAGGAGCTGCTCTAGGACATCTCTGAGGTCTATGTATAGTCGGAACCCCAGACAAAAATACTTTTAAGTCGGCTCTAACTTTTATTCCTTTAAGAAAAATGACCTTAAATATGTGCTATGAAGCTGCTGGCCCAGCACTGGGCCGTTCTCTCTTCTCTCTAGTTCTGAGGAAATCCTTGCTAATGAATTTTTTTTCCCTTTTTTTAAGACAGGGTCTCACTAGGCAGCCCTGGCTTGCCTGGAACTCCCTGTGTAGACCAGGCTGCCTCGATTTCAGATAGACCTTCGTGCCTCTACCTCCATAGTGCTGGAATGGAAGCTCCATACTTGGCCTCAAATTCTTTTTGTTTTTTATAATGCTTTTCTTTTCCTTTACATTTCTTAAATTTAATCATTTTCTTTTAATTATAAGAGCTGCCCCTGTCTTAAGGGCACTTAGATGCTTCTACTTGACAGCCAAGCTATATGACTTCTTTCCTCACTGGCTTTGCCTTACTAGGGAGGTAGGATGGACAGAATGTGTGCAAAGGCCAGTCTGAGGGCCTGATAAAGGAGAAAAGTGAAATGGTAGGAAATGTCTGGACTCGACTGGAGGTTCAGGGAGAAGCTGAAGGCTGCTTAAATACCAACTGGCTGTTTATATGCCAGGACAGTATCAAAGAAAAGATCCAAATATATTTTACAGTTGCCCCAACCTTTTTGTTTCCCATAGCATCTTCTGGAGCTCACCTGGCCTCTTTCTTCCAGTTCTGTTAGCATTACGATGGAGCAGGACTTCCATTCCCAGATCATCCGCCAGAAGTCCTCAACTGTGTGGAGAAGAGGGCCCTGGCTGGCAATGTAGGAGTCTTTCTGCCGGTAGCCCTGTAAGGGTCAGGTGAATCACAAAGGTGGTTTGTCAAGGAGTGGTGTACAACCTTAAAAACAGGCTTATCTGGAAGGCAGTGAGATGAGCTCTTAGGATAGAGACCAACTGGAGGTACACGGATTCCAGAAACAACTCCCTTTTGACCAAGGATCATACCAGGGGAAGGGAAGTAGGGGGCTGGAGGTAGAGGAAGAGAGTAGAAATAGGAAAAATTAGATCAGTTTTAGATTCTTGGATGTGATTATGTTGTAAGGTTCTCTTCCAGAAATACGTAGCACATCTCCTTTACATTCTGCTCTTTATGGCTAGACAGGCCTAGTGCTCAGGGTGGGTAGGTGGCAATGAATTCAGTAGCTGTTGATTAACTCAAAGATGTTCTTCTCAAGTAGACATGTGAGGGAGTCTTTGGAAGCCCCATGGAACAGACTCAGGGAAAGAACTGAGCACTTACGTCAATGAAGGACGCATTCACATAGTCCGTGTTCTCTTCACCTCGTTTGACTGGAATGATCACTCGGTTGAATTCATCTGCAGGGAGGACAATGAATGGCTTGCAGTTCACCAACATTCACTCCCCTTCCAATCTCATAAGCCAGTGGGCCAAAGCAATATTCTTAGGCTTTCCTGAAACCACTAAAGAACTGAGAGAAACAGGCAATGCTGTGACTCTCGACTTCAGGCCAGTGACCACACCTGAGAAGCTGGGAGGAAACTGGGAGCTGGAGCCATAACACTCCGGAGTGGGTAGGGGGACTTACAAGGAATGATTTGTAAAACCCGGTTCTTCTTCATGTTGGCTGGAAGGTTTCCAGTACGCATCTTGTCGTTCTGGATTTTGATTGATGTTAACTTCTGAACGAAGAAAGAAGAAAGACACTATTGTCCCAGTAAGTGAACCCGAGAAGACTCTTGTCAGTCACTAAGACCATATCCCCGGGACCCCTGCTGCACTTTCACCTGAAACTTTCATCTTCATTTCCAGATGTGATTTTTCTGTTAGTAAGAAGTCAAAAGAATGAGAAGCAATGCTTTCTAGGCTCCTGCAGAACCTCCCGAGAGTCCTCTGGCCTTAAATTTTTTGGGCCACTCTTCTGCCATTTAGAAGAGCATTCAAATTGTACTCTTCTTTCCTGGTTCTAAGGTTGCTTTCTTGTGTGTAAGGTATTCCTCATGTGTGTGCATATGCAGCCAGAGGCTGATGTTGGGTGACCTACTTTATCACTCTCCACCTTACTTTTTGAGACAGGGTCCTCTCGTGGAACCTGAAGCTTGCCACTGCGGCTACCTGGTTGACTGGCAAGTGGCTGTCCCTTCCCCATCTCTGTTTCCCTCGTAGTAGGGTTACAGGCACCTCCCATCATGCCTAGTTTTCACATGGGTGCTGAACATCCAAACTTGAGTTGTCATGCTTGTGCAGCGTCCCAGCAAATCAAATATACAATACAGTAAGTTAAGGCCTGCTTTAAAGAGGATGGTTCTCTCTACTCCCACCCACTATCTGTCTTGCTTCTGAGTGCACACTCACACTAACTCTTCTTTTTAGACAGGTCTCTCTACACAGTCCTGCCTGTCTTAGAACTTACTTTGTAGACCAGGTTGGCCTCAAACCAGTACTCTGTCTGCCCTGACCTCCCAAGTGCTGGGATTAAAGCCACCATATGTAGCTCCATTCCATTTTAAAAAAATTGAGATAAGAGTCCTGTAATCCTCCTGCCTCAGCCTCCCAAATGCCTGCAATTTATAGGCTTGCAGTCCCAGGCCCAGCTTAGGCTTGAGCACTTCTTCATTTGTTTGTTTGTTTTGGTTTTTTGAGACAGGGTTTCTCTGTGTAGGCTTGACTGTCCTGGATTCGAGTTGTAGACCAGGCTGACATCCAACTCAGAGATCTCCCTGCTTCTGCCTCCCCGAGTGCCAGGATTACAGGTGTGCATCGCCATGCCCGGCTTTATTTCTTTCTTTGTTTTTTAGACAGGGTCTCTCTATGTGGTTCTGGCTGTCCTGGAGCTTGCTATGTATACCATTCTGGCCTCAAATTCACAGAGATCCCCTTGTCTATGCTGGAATTAAAGGAGTGAACTACCATGCCCAGCTTCTAGGAGTAAGTACTTCTTGATGAGGAATGTGACATAGGGTTTTATTTATTTACTTTTTTGGGGGAAGGGGTTGCTGGGGATTGAATCCATAGCCACGGATAGTATACATTCTATCACTGAGTTAAACCCATAGTCACAGGCCCTAAGTGTTGGGTCACTGTCTGATAGCATGCAGTAGTGGTCAGCAATCTAAGGGTCATAGGCCAAATATCGCCTATTACTTTGAAGTAACAGCCAATCTCAATTGTTGACTTGTTGTCTCAGGTTGCTTTTGTGTTACAATGGCAGTATTAAGTAGGTGGAACACTATATGGACTGCAGAACCCAAACAATTTTTTATCTGACCTTTACATTGCTGTACATTATAATTAAGAGTGCTGAGAGTCTTAAACAATCACTGTTTTCTATCCATTTTCCATAAAAACAATACAAATAGTTTTAACATTCAGGACATACTCAACTACCACTGGCCATGGCAACGCACAGATTTAGCATTTTTTCTAGACTGTGTGTCTGGAGGTTATGCAGCTTCAACTCACCTTGAACTCCTCTTCTAATCCATTGTTGCTAGTCCCTGGGATCTTGTTATAAATTTTTTGTAGGTGGGTTTCCAGGGAAGTCACTTCCAGTTCTGTATCCCCATACAGATAATGCTCCAGAAGGGCCTGGTATATGAAGACGTACTGCATCTGGAATGTGAATCATACAGAGGTCTCAGTTATGAACAGCATGGCCCTGGTGGGACCAAATCACTCCTAATGCCATCTTTATTCAGTCTACTTTTCCTTTGATTCATGCATACTGACATGATACAGTGAAGTAGCACTTGAAACACCCGAGTGCCCCTGGAAGAGTTAAGGCTGGGAGACAGAGTCCTGACCTGCTAGATTCCAGTCTGAGGAGTCTGTCAGAAACAGGACACACACAAAAGCTGTAAAAGTCTGCAAGTCTTAGACTCTAGCCTGCTTCCATCCTAGATCTGTGACAGAGTCCATCTCACTGCTGCTCTTGGACTTGGCTGCATCGTGACTGTGGGCTCTGGCATGCGTGCATTCATTAAAAACTATTCCCGTATCCATAAGGGCCAATGAGAATGTCAGCTTCCTTCATGTTTCCCCCAGCCATAAAGCTACAACCTCCTCTATGTGTTCTTTCTTTTAAAAAAGATTTTATTTATCTTATGTGTTGAGTGTTTTGTTTCACGTATGTATAAGTACCATGTGCATGCCTAGTGCCCACAGAGGCCAGAAGAAGGTGTTGTATCTCCTGGAATTGGCGTTACAAATAGTTGTTAGCCTCCATGTGGATGCTGGGTGCTCTTAACTTCTGAGCCACATCTTTAGCCCCAAATGCTTAGCTTCTTTACAAACACAGCAGAAAAAAAAAGAATTAGCTTGTATTTGTCCTCTAACCAACACATGCATTCCATATTACATGCGTGGACACGCCTGTGCACGTATACACACTGTGTGATGTTCATGTGCAATGAACTGGAGTCTTCAGAGTAGGCAGATGTCCTGGCATTAGAAAGCCTTTCCCTTGCCTCACCCACAGATCACTCACGTCTGTCTGTACCATCTGGCAGCGCTGGGCCCGGATCCGGCTTACAAAACCATAGACATCCACTTTCCGTTCAGAATGCATCATGTCCAGCATGGCATCGATGACAACAAATGTGCCAGTGCGCCCTACACCTGCACTGTAGCCAGAGAGCAAGGGGTTAGCGCATGCCAGGTACAGCTTGTGGGAGCAGACGAGGGAGGGTGGCACAGCCTCAGGCTTTCTCCAGACAGCTAAATTCTAATTTCCAGTGGGCAGAACACTGCCCTAGCATCAACAATCTACTGTGCTAGGAACACAGTAGATGCTATCAGGGCCTGCGTATCCTGATACTTAAGGGTCTCAGGCTAGCAAGAAAACTGAGCCAGCAGCTGATCCAGTTTGCTTGGCTTCACTGTGGAGCCTCTCTCTCCTAACCTTGGAGGGCTGCCCTCCTAACCCCAATTAATATAATATAAAAGCAGAATTTTTATCTCATGCATTGTCAGGGGTATATACTGAAAATAATGGGAACCAGTACCCCAATTCTTCAATAGCTGCAAATACTGCTTCTAGAAGTAAGACACAGCCTCTGGCTCAAGTCTCCCTTCACAGCTAAGTTAGAACCAGAGTGAGCTGCCTAACTCCCATTTCCACAAGTCATATTCTCCACCCAGACTCAACTTGAACATTGTCTCTGGCTGCTCCCTGGGGTCCCAGCTATGCATTTCTTCTGCGTCAGCCTCTTTGGTCAGGGTCCCTGAGCTGATCCCTTGCTCTGGCAAACAGGGCAGAAAGCGGGCAAGGGTCAGGCCACACTGACCTGCAGTGGACCACGATGGCCCCTGCATACTGAGGGTTACAGGCTTTCACCTTCTTGAGGAACTTGAGCATGCCAATTGGGGTGAAAGGCACCCCAAAGTCTGGCCAGCTGGTAAAATGGAACTGAGTGATGAGGCGCTGTGGTTTTCTGTTGGTCACGTCGCCCACCTGTGAAGTGAGGATATTCTGTGTTTGTTGGTAGGGAAGGTGTAACAGGGGTTGTCAGGTTGATGGAAGAATGAGGGGGCACCCAGAGGAGCACTAATCACAGACAGAGAGTCCTCCCTACACATTAGGCTGCTCTGTTACTATTATTCTTGGTCTACAAAAGAAGGTGAAACTCAGAGAACTTAAATGACCTGATCTAAGCCCAAGAATTATTACAGTAAACACAATGCAGAGCTCCTGATTTCACTTTGTAGACCAGGCTGGGACTAAAGGTGTGCACTACCACAACCAGCAGGCCTCCTGCTTCCTTTTTTTGGGAGATAGGGTTTCTCTGTGTAGCCTCGGCTATCATGGACTCGCTTTGTAGACCAGGCTGGCCTTGAACTCACAGATATCTGTCTTTGCCTCCCTAAGTGCTGGGATTACAGGCGTGTGCCACCATGCCTGGCTGCCTCCTGATTCTTTTTAAGTTCTCTTTCCATAGTGCTCCAACCCCCAACTCCAGCTCAGGCCTCCAGGATGACTCTGGAAAGCTTACAATAGTCTCACTATATCCTTGGTGTTAGAACCCTTAGAGAGGTGAACACAACACCCTGAAGACTGCCCCTCTTCCTGAAGCCC
This sequence comes from Psammomys obesus, assembly GCF_907164565.1. Lineage (NCBI taxonomy): Eukaryota > Metazoa > Chordata > Mammalia > Rodentia > Muridae > Psammomys > Psammomys obesus. The sequence continues at coordinate 6,090,274 of NW_026585504.1, forward strand.
CTCTTTACAAGGTCTGGTCAGATTCAAGGCAATCAAACGTCACCTCAACAGGTCCTTTTCCTCCTAGTCATAAAAACACTGCTTACTTAGCTCTGACAAGTTCCTGGAGGCCAGATTCCTGGTTTTGGAATCCACAAAGACTGTATACTATGCAATTCCTGACACCCTGAATAAGAAGAGGGCAACCCAGGCCTTCCCACCTTCATAAGGGTCAGCAGATCTGACACAAATGCCTGTAAAGGAGGCAGAAGACTATACCTGCTGAATGCAGAATTTCCGTACTGTGTAGTCCACCAGAACAGTCACGTCCTCAACAGACACACGGACATTCCCATAGGTCCAGCAGCCCTGGTCTGGCCAGTATTGGGCACATTTACACTATAAAGAAAACAGACACGTCTCTCATTCAAGACTGTCAAGGCAGATATAAAGGAACTGAGAGAAAGAGAGAAACAAAAAACAACCCACAAAACCTAGATCTCCTCTGTCATCTACCCTTTCCTCTGTCATCAGCTAAACATTTAGTAACTGTAACTTACTTTCTCTTCAACTGTACCCAGGCTCAGTGACAGACCTTTTTATCATTTCTACTCCTACCCCTCAACTCAAGGCAAATGGAAACTGTTTTACCAGAAAGATCTGCACTTCCCAATTTCCCAGGCCACACACAGACCTGTGTGAAGGAGGGACTGGCAGTTGCGGTGACAGAGCTACTGCAGTGCACCCATACAGAGTAGTGGCTTGTTGACAACCCAAGGTCTTCCTGTTGACTGAGTCCTGAACAGCTTCCAGGAGCTAGAGGTCTGTTTAGAGCACATTAACCTAAAACCCAGTCCCAAACTAACCTTCTAAGCACTATGGGGCTGCTGAATGATACCTCCCCCAAAAACAAAACCAAACCCCCAAAACCACACACACAGTGATCCAGGTGATCCTTGAGAAAGACTGTCATGAATGAAGGTTGATCTCTGTGGGTTGATCTATGACCCAGTGTAGTGATTTGAGTAAGAATGGCCCCCATAGGCTCATATATTTGAATGCTTAGTCTTCAGGGAGTGGCACTATTTTAAGAAGGATTAAGAGATATGGCATTTTGAGGGGTAGATGTGGTCTTGTAGAGGAAGTGGCATTAGGGGTGGGCTTTGAGGTTTCAAAAGCCCAAGCGTGGCCCAGTGGCTCTCTCTTTCTGCTGCCGGAAGATCCAGATGTACAACTCTTAGTTACTTCTCCAGAAATAAGTCTGCCTGTGTATTGCTATGCTCCCCACTATAATGATAATGGACTAAACTTCTGAAACTGTAAGCAAGTTCCAATAAAAATGCTTTCTTGGGGCTGGAGAGATGCGTCAGTGGTTAAGGGCACTGACTGCTCTTCCAGAGGACCCCAGTTCAAATCCCAGTACCCATATGGCAGCTCACAACTGTCTGTAACTTCAAGATCTGATGATCTCACATAAGACATACATGCAGGCAAAAACACAATGCACATAAAATAAAGTTTAAAAAAAGTGCTTTCTTTTCTAAGAGTAGCCTTGATCATGGTGTCTCTTCACAGCAATAGAAGAGTGACTAAGACAACCCAGTTTGGTACTGGCTATGGCCCAGCTACAGATCTGGCCAGGCCACAAAAGAAAAAGGAGCTGTTTGAAGCTGCCTGCAGGACTTGGTGTAGGCTTCAGCTTCACTATATTCAGCTTCACCTATAGAGCTACACGTGTATTAGGGGCTTTGCTGGTTCATATGGTTTCTCTATCAGCTTGGGGATATACTCAGGCTTTAGGAGGTGCTGCCGGAAACGAGGGAATGAGGAACCAGAGAACCAAAAGCCCCTAGTCTTTTCTAGCTAATAGCCCATGTCTTCCTTTGTGGTTATTTTGGAACCAGAATGAGCTATCTTAATACCAGACACAGCAATGTGCCATGGATACCTCTGCCCTCTACCCTGAGATTCATCTGAGATATCGAGGCTACCGGAAGAGACACATTAGCTTATCTGGATGATCTATGAGCAGAGTAACTGCAAAAAGAAGGCAGCTAGGTTCAAGGTATAGTGGAGCACCCTCTACCGAGTATGTCTACATCAGGGTTGTGCTTCTAAATTTTCAACTTACCTCCTTTCTCTCCTTCAGGTTAGTCACCATGACGATAGTAGCTGTGTTTTGTTCCCAGATCATTCTCCAGAAGTCATTCACTGTTTCTTCTTTTGGTCCTAAAGTAGCCAAAAGTGAAGATTAGAAGAGAGGAAACAAGGCTAGGAAACTGAGAATATTCATTCCTGACTTTTTGAATTCTGTACCTACATATTGTCAGGGGAATACACACCCTGTTATCTATTCATCTACCCGCTAACTGAATGTTTCCCATCTATCTACCACCTATGTATCAGACACTTCATTAGGACTGTGGGCAGGAGGCTTCCAAATAGGAAAGAACACCACAGTTTTCTAAGGGTAAAGGATTAGAAGTCATGACTGCTTACTGAATACAGTCCAGACAGTAAGCCAAGGGCTAACTCTAACATTTACGTAGTCCTGTCACACTCTGGAGTGTCATCAACACCAGAAAGGTTGAGGGACCAGCTCAGGCTGGAATCCAAATTTACTTTTATACAGCCTTTCTCAGAAAGCTACAAGAAGTTCCTAAACAAAAGTGAAGCTGTGTACAATGAGAGAAAGATGGAATTTAACAATGGAGAAGCCAGTGGAATTTCAAGACACGGTACACAGAAGTCTTCACAATTGAAATCCGTTCAGATCGGCTACGAAACTGAAGGTTTTTTGTAATGTCCCCAAATGTCCTTAGAGCAATTAAATCTCAGAAGGTAGCAAGATAGCTCAGTAGGTAAAGGTGCTTGAAGCCAAACCTGATAAACTGAGCTCAACCTCTGGGACCCATGTGATAGAGGGAAAGAAAAAAAACCGTTCAAAGTTATTTGACCTTCACATGTATTCCATACATGCCTGTGCCAATGCTAGTCCCACCGCAATAAAACTGTCAGCGTATTAGCATGGTGGCACATGCTTTTAATACCATCACTTGGGAGACAGAGTCTGAGAGACTTCTGTGAGTTTGAGGCCATGCTAGCCTACATAGCAAGACTTTGTAACAAACAAACAAATAAACAAACAAAGCCAAATGTTCAGCTCAGCTGGATGCAGTGACATATGCTTTTTTTTATTTAACATTTTTATTTATTTATTTTGTAAACAATGTTTTGTCTGTATTGTTTCATTGTGTGATGGTTGGGAGCCACCATGTGATTGCTGGGAATTGAACTCAGGACCTCTGGAAGAACAGCCAGTGCACTTAACCTCTGAGCCCCCAGCACATGAGAGGCAGGAGGATGCCTATGAGTTCCAGGCCAGCCTGGTCTCCACAGGGAGGACCCACCTAACTACCTAACAACAATAGCAACAACAACAAAATGAAATCTAATTTATGTGAAGGTGACAAAAGGATACACACCACAGTAAAGTGTTTGTTTTTTTTTTTTAAGAAAAGGGTTTAAAAGGAAAACCAGTAGCATTTTCTATAGAAAACTAGATGACTAAAAACCAAGACAATGATTCATCTCAGAAAAGAAAAAAAAAAACTTGCAAAATATGACATTATATTATGCATTTTCACTTATGTTAAATAAAACACATTTTATATTAATGATAAAATATCTACATAACAAAATAACATATTTTGTCTCGCTCCATACTAAATACATAACATGAGATATAAAAAAGATTATGTGTATTACACAGAAGAATAATAAATGTATTATTGGTCTATGTCATATGTGCTGGGCAAATATTCCACCATTGAGAACCTACAATGTTATCAATATGTGCTAAGCAAATACTCATCAACCACTGAGCTACATGCCTGAAACAAAGTAAAATAGTCTCAAAATTTGCCCACCAGAGTGAGACGGGTGCTAGCACACACCTTTAATCCCAGCAGTTGTGAGGCAGCAGTAGGCTAATCTCTGTGAGTTTGAGGCTAGCCTGGTCTACAGAGAATTCCCTGTCTTAAAAAAAAAGATTAGCATGCCTTTAATCCCAGCAACTGAGAGGTAGACGGATCTCTGTGAGTTTGTGAGTTTGAGGCCAGCCTGGTCTACAAAGCAAAATCCAGACCAGCCAGAGATACATAGCAAGACCCTGTCTCAAAAAACAAAACAAAGAAAAAAGAATAGCATAGGAAAAGAAAGAAAACTAGAAACAGACATGGCAAAGGTTTAAAGAGCTTTGGGGAAGTGTTTCACTGCTGGCCACGGCAGTCTGCTTCTTTTCTTCTCTGCACTGGATGTTCTCTTTCTTTTATCCTCAATAAAAACCTCCCCCCTAACCGTGGAGTGGCCATCTTGGTAGTTTCTTTACTGCACTCCTTGCATACAGCCTTAGTGCCCCTGTGAGGAGTTACAGATGACCGTGAGCTACCATGTAAGTGCTGGGAATTAAATCCAGGTTCTCTGGAAGAACAGTGTTAGATCCAAAGGAGGTTCCAATTCCTCAATGTCCAGCTATCCAGAAATGAGCTTAACCTGGACTACAGGAGGATTTCTGGCTGTTAGATAGAAGCCAGCACTCTTCAGGGAGTCATTTTTTCTTTATCACTGGTAGAAGAGACAAATGGCTACCTGTGGTACCTATTAGTATAACAAAGTACATGCTGGCCCAGGCTCCCTCAGTATCACAAGGACCTGTTACAGGTTTCAAAGTCCATCCCAGCCCTTCTCACGTCCCCCCCACCCCAGCCCACAGGCTTCCCTCCCCTAACTACTCATTCTCCTTCTAACCCTGCTATTTTGACTATTCTCTAGTGTTCTATCTCTGCTCCCTCTCTCCCTTCTCCCCCCCCCCCCTTTTCTTTATCTCTCTGCTCTGTCTGTATATCTCATGGGCAGGTCAAGCCTGCTGGCCACATTCAGTCTACTTCTTTCTCTCTGCTCTGACTCTTCCATTTGTCTCTAGATGGTTTCTCTCTCAAATCTACAATAAAAACCTTCCCCTTAACCATACCATAGAGCAGTTATGTTGTCAGCCTATATAAGCAGCCAGTGCTCTCTCCAGCTCCAAGGGACATTTCTTTCTTTCTTTCTTTCTTTCTTTCTTTCTTTCTTTCTTTCTTTCTTTCTTTCTTTCTTTCTTTCATCTCTCTCTCCATCCATCCATTTATTTATTTTTGCCAGTGTCTTTTTTTCCTTCTCTTTTCTTTTTTTTAAAGATTTATTTATTATGTATATAGTGTTCTGCCTACACATATCTACATGTGTGCCTGCAGGCCAGAAGGGAGCACCAGATCTCATTATAGATGGTTGTAAGCCCCCATGTGGTTGCTGGGAATTCAACTCAAGACCTTTAGAAGAACAGCCAGTGCTCTTAACCTCAGAGGCATCTCTCCAATCCTCCAGGGGACTTTTAAAAAAAGTCATCAAGATAAACCTCCTTGGCTGCAAACCTGTAAGATGTATTATATTTCCTTCTTTCTTGTGTATGAAAGTTTGTACGCACATGCTCATGTGTGTTTGTGTACATGTTCATATTTCTATAGAGGTGCAAATGTTTGCCTATGGGGGAAGAAGTCAAATTAGGGTTTCCTCAATTGCTCTTCACCTTATTTGTTTGAAGACACTGTCTTATTATCCTAGAGCTTGTTAACTAGGTAGACTGGCTAGCCAGTGAGTCTCTAAGACCTTTCAGTCTCTGCCTCTTCAGCACTGGAATCAGGTAGGTGCTGTCATGCCTTTTAATGAGAGTGCTAGAAATCTAAACTTAGGTTTTCATGTCCGTGCAGTAACCACTTTATGAACTGAGCCATTTTCACAGTTCCCTATATTTCTTTTAGGTGATAATAATTAGAAAAAAGCTACTGTACTTTCATTATTTCATTTAGTATTCGGGCAAAATTCCCTGCCTCCAACCCACTAAGGGATTATGGTTTAGGCCAAGAATAAAAAATTGTCATTACCTTGTGCAGCAATGAATTTGTTCTTTTCTTGGTAGCCCTGGGTGGAAAGGAGTGAAAAAGAAAATGAAAACCAGAAGTTGGCAGGAATGATACTTTCCAGTCTGCCTCTCGGTTAACAAAGCCTCCCCTGTAAACTGGTCTGGGCAATTCATAAGAACTTCCATTACAGAAAGCCCAGAGGATTAATTCTGGAGAGAAGAATCACAGATGACGAAGCTCAAACAGTCTAGGTCGTCTTCTCAAGGTGAATTATGAGTGAATACTTGGGGGGAGTACCCAGAGACTAATTCCTGGTCTGACTGTCGGATGCTTCACCAGGAGCCAACAATGTGGGTTTTCGTGTTAGCAGGGTGAAGACCTTCCAAGGCAGAGCATATAATGTGGTTCCAGGGGTGCAGCTGGGCTGCAATGGGGAAGGACAAAGCATTTGTTCTTGAGGATGCTTCTCAGGTATAAAAATGCTTCAGAAACAGTCAGGCCTGACAATAAGCTTCTCCATTAGCCAGTGGGAGACAAGAAACAAAGGAGACTAGGGATCTCATTCAAACAGATAAGGAACCTCTGAGACTCGGACCAGAGGAACTTTCTTTTCTCCCTGTGCAGACAGCAGTAAGATGGGCAATGGGAAGCAGTTTTGCTGGGACACTAGGCCATACCACAGTAGTGGTGAAATCAAAGAAAGGACCTAAATCTGAGGTCTAGGTCATTTCCTAGTCTAGTTCAAACTAGGGCAGAATAGAGTTGCTTCGTAGCAGAGAAGAAAGCATTTAAAGTAAGCAATAAATAAAGGCTTCTTAAGACTTTCTTTTGAGAAGAAGAATTTAGGCTTCAGAAATGTTTTTAGGGGCTGGAGCGATGGCTCAGTGGTTCAGAGCACTGTCTGCTCTTCCAGAGGTCCTGAGTCCAATTCCCAGCAACCACACGGTGGCTCACAACCATTTATACTGGGATCTGATGGTTTCTTCTGGCATGCAGACAAAACACTGTATACATATAAATATATTTTTTAAAAGAAATGTTTTTAATCGTCATTACAACATGAAAATCCAAAGAAAGCCTTAGTACTCAACTGCTTCAGCTCTAAACTTGTAATTAAGACTGATAGGCTCTTAAGAAACACGTTAAACAGCCAGGTGTGGTGGTGCACACCTTTAATCCCAGCACTTGGGAAGGCAGAGGCAGGCAGATCTCTGTGAGTTCAAGGCCAGCCTGGTCTATAAGTCTGTGAGTCCAGGACACCCAAGGCTACACAGAGAAACCCTGTCTCAAGTCCCCCGCCCTCCCACATAAAAAAAGAAGTATGTTAAATACACTGCACTCCTGACTTCATGAAAAGCCTCTGTTAAATTCTCACTGGGACACAAAGAGCTTAAAAAATAAACACAAATATACACATAGATGTGGAAGCCAGCCTCAGAGTGTTTCCTATGTTATTTTTACTAGGTGTGGGTTAGTTACTTCCAGCAAAGATGCCCACAGTGACACAGCAGCATCACCTCATCAGTAAAGCAGAACGTAAGGAAAAATTACTAAGGGAGGGATGGCTGTGGCTCCTTAGCTTCTTCCTTCCCTCTGGGTTCTGAAACCTGAGTCCCACCTGGTGATGTAGGCAGAATTTACACTCCTACAGTAGAAACACGTTGAAAGCCTTTCTACATGCTCTCGGGCATCTAGAGACAGTGAGACATTAGCTCCTCCCTGTCTGGACTGGAGTCTCCAGTCAGTGGCTTTGTTTCATGTAGTCCTGTGACCATCAGCAGGTGAGGTAACTTGTGTGGACCAGAATGTGGACCTCATTTACTGTTGTCTGTACCACTCCAGGGTTGCCCGGGACTAGTCAGTTCCCTTCCTCCAGGCCTTGACTCACAGTGGACACATTAACCAGACTTACTTGGGACAGCTTTTCTTGTCTTGTTCTCCCTTATTTTACTACTGAGGGTAAGGCCTGCTTTTGTTTATAGTACTTAAAAATGCTCAAATAAGGGCTTATATAAATATACATTTAGATTCAGGTTTCTGCACTGGAAACTGTTGGGAATGATGAAAGAATAAAGAAAAATATATTTTAAGTTACCCAATATTAAAAAAAAAAAGATTTAGCTGCCTGAAAAAAAAAATCACATGTGTTAGTAAAAGCTTGCAGTGGCAATCTCTCAAAACAGCTGGGAAGGAATGAATACATGGCAGCCAACGTCGTGTCATGGTAGAAGTGAAAAGAGCACAGGGTTCTTACATTAATGAATGAAGCATTGATGTAATCAGAATCTGGAACCCCTTCAACAGGTGTCAGGTGCACTCTGGAGTGGTCATCTGGAAAAAGACCCAAGAAGTTCACATTTCAATACATCCAATTTTGTTTCTTACTGTCCCTGAAGCAGATTAGCTCAGACACCTGTGTCTATGTGACTGAGACATGGCATTCTAGGTTTTTTTTTTTTTTTTTTAAATAGTCTTACATTGTAGCTCAGGCTAACCCAGAACTCCCACTGTAACACAGACTGTCCTGAACTCACAGCAATCCTCCTGCTTCAGCTGTCCATGTGCTAGGTTCACAGAAGTAAATCACTGCACCTAGCCTTTAGATTGCAGAAAGCCTTTTTTAACATTTACTTTGTGTGTGTCTGTCCTTGTGGAGCTCAGCAGATGAGGTAAGAGAGCCGAGTCCCTCCTTCCATGATGTGGGCTCTGGGGACTGCACTCAGGTCTCTAGGCTTGGCAGTAAGCGCCTCTACCCTGAGCCTCCTTGCTGCCTCCCACACTTGCCCTTTAAAACTGTTGGTTAGTCTTAGCACCCATGAGGCAGTGGAGGCAGATCTCTGTGAGTCTGAGGCTAGCCTTGTCTACAGTTTCAGGATGGCCAGAGCTACATAAAGAAATCCTGTCTCAAAAATTACTGTATATATATGTGTGTGTGTGCTTGCATATGGCATGTGTGAGCAAAGGCAGGCCCATGCCACTGTGTGTGTATGTGTGTACATGTAGGTCAGAGGATAATTTTCATGAGTTGGTTTTCCCCTTCTACTATAAACTGAACTCAAGGTGTTTCTATTACTGAGCCATCTCATCAGCTCTCAACATTATTTGACTTTATTATTATGATAGTTGTTGTTATTATTGTGATATGTGTATCATATGTGTGGGTAGATGTGCCACCGCATACGTAAGGGGTCAGAGGACAATTCTGTGGAGCTGGTTCTCTCCTACATTCATGTGGATTCTAAGTATTGAGCTCAAGTCCTTAGGCTTACTTACGGAGCCAGCTTTCACTGCTGTTTTAATGCCCTAAATATGTAAACACCACCACTATTAATTATTAGGGTATTATACTGTATCTATAATGTAGAATATTAAACAGCTGATAAAAAGAAAGTGTTTCTTGACAGATAAACTGAACAACATATATATTAAAGTCAGAGGAATGTATACTGTACAATATACCTACTATATGTAAAATATTATGCATATCCAACCACACATATGCATACAAATAAGACTGCAGGTTTCACCAATCACACCTGGGTAGCTATTATGTACAAGTACTAATATCCTTACTATGCACTAGACAGTAGACATTTTAAAGGGATGAGGGTCTGTGAAAATAGCTGAAATGGTAAAAGGTGCTTACTGTTCAGGCTGCCAATCTAAGGAGCCAATGGTGCAAAAAGAGACAAGCTGTCTTCGGACATCTACATGTGTATCATGGCTTATGTGTGGCCATACACATACACAAATAAAGGTAATTAACATTTAAAAAGAAGTTAAAAGTATTTTTTAGACAAATTGTATTATTATGTGTGTCAGATCTCCTGGAGCTGGTTGTGTGCTTCCATGTGGGTGCTGAACTGAACCTGGGTCCTCTGTAAGAACAGGAACTGCTCTTAATTGCTGAGCCATCTCTCCTGCTCACAAATGCTAAATTTTTAAAAAGCCAATATATAAATACAAAGAAGTTAAAATATCTTGTCTCATACCATACTACAGAGACTTAGAAAAATATCTGTTAGAGGAGATCAATTGCTTATCAGTGGCTAACTCTAGGAATAAGTTATTGTTAGGTTTAAAGTGAACCCCCAAAATGGCAGTGCTATTGACAATGTCCTAAATGATTGTCTGGGCTCAGCTCAGGCTGGACTCTGAGTCTACAGAAGGATTGCTATCTAAACTCAGCACTCTTCAGAAATCTTGTGAAGCTGGTTTCTGTTTGTCAAGAAAAGCCATTACTTCCCTTACCTGACCACTACAAACACTACCTCTTGGTATTTCTTGCTTAATTCAAAGTCCCCACACTGGTTCCCAGGCTCTTCTGGCCATACCCCACTTTCTGCTCCACTAATTCCCAGGCTGTTCACTAATTCACAAGGCCCCTCCTGCCACTACCTGCGCCTCTTAAAACTGGCAAGGCTTTTCCCTGCTTCTATTGTTCTCTCTGTCCCTGAGAGACAGTCTCTGCAGTTTGACTTCCCAATAAACCTTCCTTTCTACCCAAAGATTAGTTTAGTTTGATGGTTTCACTGTACTCTTGCTTACACCTAAAAAGAGGCCTTTTTATGATCGAGTAAGCAGTTGTGTGTATGTGTGTGTGTGTGTGTGTGTGTGTCAAACAAACAAAAAAACCACACAACCTACTTTCTGCCTGGTTCCACGAAGCTGCTCTGCCTGGTCTCTACAAACAGGCCTGCAATTCAAAGTGCGATCCATCGTCCTACCTGACTGTGAGATTGCTCTGGGGGAAGGGTATATATGTTCTTTCAGCCTTCAGGAAGAACCATATTCTTATTGCCTCCTGTTACCAACTCCAAGATTCTTTCCATCTATCTAGAGGTGTAGTTTCAGATCACACTCCAAGAAACCTCGCAAACACTCACAGGGCAGGATGTTTACATATCGATTTTTTTCCTTGTTTTCCTCCTTGGAGGCAGCCTCACAGGTGGCCTGGATAGGACAAGCAGGTAGAGCCTGAAAGGTTAAGAGAAATTAAAGGAATTATCAAGAGGGATAAACACCAAGCATTCTGCTTTACCAACCCCTGATCTGGCAAGTAAAGTTCTATTGGCGGTGGAGGTGGGGCTGGAGGGGGGGGGAACACAGACCCAGGTGAATATTACAGCATAACCAAGAAAATTCACCTTTCTCTTACATAGCTTCAAGCCTTAAGAATTCAATACCAGCCCAGTGTGGTGGCTCACACCTGTATTCCCAGCACTTGGGAGGCAGAGGCAGCAAAATCTGTGGGTTTGAGGCCAGCCTGGTCTACAAAGTGAGTCCAGGACAGCCAAGGCTATACAGAGAAACCCTGTCACAGGGAGGGAGAAAGAGAGAATTTGATACCAAGAATCCATGGGGGGGGGAATTACATGCTTTTTATGATTATTATTTAGGCAGGGGACTATTACAATGTGTGACCAAAATGGGCTACTCCTGTAAAATGGGAGTGGGGACTATAACTGGAAAAAATGGGTCATTAATTTACTTCATGCAAAGACAAGCTGAAACTCAAGAGTGTACTACTCTGGACAGTCAGCGGCTTCAGGGCTTCTTTAGGGGTCTGTCAAGAGACAAGCACTCAGCTTTTAGCATTGCATGGCAAGGAAGCAAGAACTGGTGGCCAGCACTCTCCCATGGATGTGCAGGTGGAAGCAGTGGAGCTGGATGAGGGGACACAGTCAATTGTGGAGCAGCTGTAACTTAGCTGGCACAGGAGTGAGGTAGTAAACACAAAGCATCCTGACCCGAGACAGCCTGGTTCTATGAACTGCGGTAACTCTGTTAACTTGCTCAGCCTGCATTACCTCTTCAACACCGAGAGAATCTTCCCACATACGGAGTAAATTATATAATGCTATATGCGGTATAAAAGCAGTATTCAAAAATAAGACAAAAACATTTTTTGGTTTTGTTTTTCAAGGTGGGGTTTTTGTTTTTCTTTGAGTAACCCTGGCTGTCCTGGAACTCAAGAGATTAAACCACCTGGCTCCAAGAAATGAATTTTATTTGAACTATTTCCTTCTAATATGTTGCACATACTCAAAAAAGGCAAAAAACAAAACAAACACAAAAAAACCCAACTAATTTAGCTAATTTGGATAACTGTTTAATTGAGTGATGAGAACATTTTTATGATCTTTAAAAATAGCTGTATCTTTTGATTTAGCAACTTCACTTCCGATAATTTACTCTAAGAAACAAAATGCCCATGTGAACCCATTTCCTTCATATCTTTAGAGTGATCCAATACCGAGACAACCCATACATAGTCTTCAGCAGCAGGGGACCCTTGAAGTATATTACACTTTATGTAATATGTTGTGTGCCTATTAGGCCACACATATAGCAAACAGTGCTAAGTGACATACATAGTTTTTACCCTTTGTGTACAATATAAATTGTGATGACATTAAACTAGTAATATAAGTGAAAAAAATGTATGTACTGAAAAGCAGAATGCTACTTTAAAAAGTATCAGAAGGACTGGAGAGATGGCTCAGGGGTTAAGAGCACCGACAACTCTTCTAGAGGACCTGGGCTCAATTCCCAGCACCCACATGGCAGCTCACAGCCGTCTGCAACTCCATTTCCTGGGGACCCAACACCCTTATACAGGCATACATGCAGTCAAAGCACCAATTACATTAAATTAAAAAGAGTAAGTTTTGAGGTTGGAGGGATGGCTCAGGGGTTAACAGCACTGGCTGCTCTTCCAAAGGACCTGGATTCAATTCCCAGCATCCATATGGCAGCTTACAACTGTCTGTAACTCCTTTTCCAGGTAATCTCATGTGCGCGCGCGCACACACACACACACACACACACACACACACACACACACGCACGTAGAACACCAATGTACATAAAATAAAAATAAGTAATTTTAAAAAGATATCAGAAAGAACAAAATTTAGATCAAAGGTAGATGTCTATGCAGAAGGATGAGGTAGGAGCTACTATTTCAGTAACAAAGAATAGTACCTGGGAAGATCCAGAGGTAGGAGAAGGTTCCCCTGTACAAAGACCTGAAAAGTCAAAAAATTATAATACAAAATGGGCTGGTGGAGATGGCAGGAAGAAGAGGGATGGCAAGAAGTGGGAAGACCTTGGCAAGATGAGACTATTCATTTTCATGTAGATCCTTAAGACAGGAGTTTGGATCCTAAGTACACGAGTAAACTCATTGCGGGTCTTAAAAATGAGACTAGTTTACATGATAAAGAATACTTCTGGTTGCTATTTGTAAAATAAGACTGAGGAGAGGTAAGAAAGCATGGAATAGATACAGGTAAGATGATGGGGTGGTCTGAATAAGAATGGCCCCCACAGACTTATATTTGCATGCTTAGTGATCAAGAAGCAGTATTACTTGAAAGGATTAGGAGGTGTGGCCTTTGTTGGGGGAAGTGTGTCACTGGGGATCGATTCTGAGCTTTCAAAAGCTCAAGCCAAGCCCAGGCCCAGGCTCCCTCTCCCAGACAATGGGTCAGGATGTAGGTCTTTGCTCTAGTGCCTGCCTGTGTGCTGCCATGCTTTCCACTAGCATGACAATAGACTAAACCTCTGAAACTGCAAACAAGCCCCCAATACTTTCTTTCATAAGAGTTGCCTTGGTCATGGTATCTCTTCACAGCAACAGAACAGTGGCTATGACATAACAATATAAGGAAGTGGATGCACCTGAGATATTCTGGAGTTGGAATCACGGCAGCTGGAGATGGGAGGAAGTGAAATAGACTGGGGAGAGAAAAAGGAACGAAGGAGAGCTCTCACATTTCTGATTCTGGAATTAAACTGAAAGAAAGAAATGTCAGCTTTGGGGCAATTAATTTTATCAGATGCAAGGTGCTTTAAGGAGGGAACAAGGCTACTTCCTGGGACTTGCATGACAGCAGTACAAATTACACTGTAAATCTAAAGAAGAGGGCAATCAGCCTACTCCTACCTGACTCGAGAGATTTCAGAGTTTAAACTCCAGAGATTCTGCACGTTATTTCACAGGCAATTCTCTTTGACTCTGTGCTGTCGGCACAGGATGGTAGAAAATTTTTACTGTTTTTCTTTTCTTCCTGCTGACTCTTGCATATAGAACTGGGAATATAGCTAATCCTGAAATCGCCTAATTCACTCACTCTGCATCTTCTTTTATCTAGGCTAGGTTTCCATGCTGGCACAGGACAGGTGAAATGCCAGCTTTTTTAGTTCTTAGACTAACCCTTTTCGAAGATTCCTGCAAATTTCTTAAGTGATGTAGAACAGAGGGAGTGAGAGAGCAAGATTACTTTACTAGCCAAAGCTGGCCCAGAACTTGCTATGCAACTGAAGATGACCTTGAATTTATGATCCTCCTGCCTCTACCTCTAGAGTGCTGAGATTAAAGGAATGCCCCATTTTTTTGTGGTGTTGGGGATTGAACCCAGGGCTCTGTATGCCAAGCAAGTAGTCTCCCAACTGGGCTATAGGCCTAGCCCCACAGAACACAATCTTTTAAACAGAAGGGTAAGAAATGAGTAATAGCTACCTCATAGTTCTATCAGGATCACCAGGGAAAATTAGGAAAAAACAGGAGAAAATAGGGCTTGTTCTGCCTATGTCAGGGAAAAAAACAAAGGGGGCCTTATACTGCTTTAGTTTTTACTGAGAAACAGCTTGTGTAACTCCTGGAGGGAGCAACAGAACTGAAAGACTAGAAGACATTAAATTCTCTAGAAACGCTAGGTAGCATCAAGGACCATTTCATCTATCTTAAGTGGAACCAAGGTTAGGTGTCTCAACAATTTTTTTTTAAAGGTGCATCTGCTACTCACTTTTAATTACAAGCTCATTCTGGATTCTTTTACTCCTTCTGAACTCCTCTATCTCCTTTCACAGGTAAATTTGGAGCTTATCACTATCTTGTTATAATTTGTATCTCATATATTGCATCCTATTATTATTGCTCAGTGAATTCTGTGATGAAAATGGAAGCATTATAAAGTGCTAACATGCTTTTCTTTTAGCTCAACATTATGCTCTTGGGTTGGATAGTTTTTTATCAACTTGACACAAGTCATCTGAGAGGAGGGAACCTCAACTGAGAAAATGCCTCCATAAGATCCATCTGTAGGCAAACCTGTAAGTCATTTTCTTAATTAGTGATTGATGGGGGAGGGCCAGCCCATTGTGGCTGGAATAGTATCCCTACGCTGGTGGTCCTGAGTTCTATAAGAGAGGACGAAGCCATTAAGCAGCACCCCTCTGTGACCTTTGCATCAGCTCCTGCCTCCAAGTTCCTGCCCTATTTGAGTTCCTGCCTTGACTTCCCTCAGTGATGGACATCACCTGAAAGTGTAAACTAAAACAAACCCTTTCCTCCTCAAGTTGCTTGGATCAAGGTATTTTTTTTTTAAGATTTATTTTTTTACATATATGAGTGTTCTAATCTACATTTACACCTGTCAGAAGATGGAATTAGTTTACATTACAGATGGTTTGTGAGCCACCATGTGGTTGCCGGGAATTGAACTCAGGACATTTGGAAGAGCAGACAGTGCTCTTAACCTCTGAGCCATCTCCCCAGCCCCCAGATCATGGTATTTTTATCACAGCAATAAAAACCCTAAAACATGTCCTGAAGTCATTCATACTGTTGTTTGTAACTAGCATTTGTTCTTTCTTTTTTAAATATTAATTATTTATTACAATTTATTCACTTTGTATCTGGCTGTGTCCCCCTCCCTCATTGCCTCCTAATCCCTCCCTCCCTCCCTCCTCTTCTACTATGCCCCTTCCCTAGTCCTCTGATGGGGAGGTCCTCCTCTCCTTCTATCTGTCCCTAGCCTATCAGGTCTCATCAGGACTGGCTGAATCATCTTCTGTGGCCTGGCTAGACTGCACCCGGCAGGGGGAGCTGATCAGAGAGCTGGCCACTGAGTTCATGCCAGAGACAGCTCCTGCTCCCCTTACTAGGGAAGCTACTTGGAGAGTGAGTCTATGGGCTACATCTAGGCAGGGCTTTTAGGTTCTTTCCATGCATGGTACTTGGCTGGGATATCAGTCTCTGCAGGGCCCTTAGGGTCCAGAGTGTTTTTTCACTCTGCTGATCTCCTTTTGGATCTCCTGTCCTCTCCAGGTCTTTTTATCTCCCCCTTCTTTCACAAAATTCCATGCACTCTGCCCAAAGTTTGGCTATGAGTCTCAGCATTTGTTTTTTCTTAATGAACGAAAGATACAGTTTTGCTTTGGTCTTTAAAAATAATATTTAGTTTTATTCACATACATGTATGTTTGTCTATGTGTGCAGTGTTTGTGTGCTCCTAAAGAGGCCAGAAGATGGCACTGGATCCCAGGGAGCTGGAGTAAGAGGTTGTTGTGAGCTGTCTGACTTAAGACATAGGAATGGAACTCAGGTCCTTCTCAAGAGGTTATGTACTCTTAGCTGCTGAGCAATCTCTCTAGGCCTGAAACTGTTTTTCAATGTAACTGTGCCTATTTACACTAGCAGCTATAACAGAAGGTTCCATATGGTACCTTCATCCACATCTGCTCCTGTTATACTTTAAAAACATTAAATATAGTCATAACTTACATTTCTACATTACCAAAAGGGTCATTATAAAAGGGTTTTCTCCTCTATGCAGTGCCTCACCGAGTGTGTTCTCCATTGTTTTACTTTTCCCATTTTATCTGTGCTTTCATTTTCTTTTATGGTCTGTACTTATCAACAAAATTTTTGTATTGCATGTAGTCAAATTCATCAATCTTTCACATCACCAACATTTTCAGGTTTAAGATACTCTTTCCTGCTGGGCTGTGGTGGTGCTTGCCTTTAATCCCAGCCCTTGGGAGGCACAGTTAGGCAGATCTCTGAATTTGAGGCCAACCTGGTCTACACAGTGAGTTCCAGGACAGCCAGGGCTACCCAGAAAAACCCTGTCTCAGAACAGAAAGAAAGGAAGGAAAGAAGGAAGAAAGGAAAGAAAAAAGAGAGAGGGGGGAGAGAAGAAGGGAGAGAGACAGAGAGAGAAGGAAGGAAGGAAGGAAGGAAGGAAGGAAGGAAGGAAGGAAGGAAGGGAGGGAGGGAGGGAGGGAGGGAGGGAGGGAGGAAGGAAGGAAGGAAAAAACAAAGAAAGGAATAAAGGTAAAGGAAGGAAGAGAAAAGAAATAGTTTTCTACTACAGGTATATTTTCCTATATTATTTTCACATTTTATAGTCTTGTCCTTTACACTTTAATCTCTATACCAAACGGATCTGGGACTTGTGTTTTCTATGAGACAAATGAATGGCCCACTGCATGTACTCTCATAGGTCTGCCCAATTATTCCAGTATTATATATTGTAAAGGCCATTCTTTCCGCAACCACGAAAGCAACATTTCTGTGATGAATCTGTTTCCATTTATACATGGGGTCTGCTCTTGGTACTCTGCCGCTCTGGTCAGTCTGTCTACCCCAGCGGCAACATCAAACTGTTGTATACGGTCTCATCGTGTCTGCTAAGGCAGTTCTCCTCACCTTGTTCTTCTTCTTCGGGATTGTCTTGGCTAGTCTTGACTCTTTTTTCTCCTCCATAAAAATTTTAGAATCATCTTGTCAAGTTCCACAAAAAAACCTGTTGGGATTTTTATTGGAATTGCATTGAATCTGTGTATCAGTCTGAGGAGAGCTGTATCTTCACACACGAAGCTTCCTAACCCAGAGATTTTATTTCTTTACTAGCTTAAGCTTTTTTCCTTTAATGTGTGTAAACATTTTTATAATTTTCTCTGAATATTTTGTTAAATTTATTCTTAAGTACTTTACAACTGGGATACTAATATAAGAGATATTTTTAAAGTATTAAATTTTATGGTCTACATACAAAAATTAATTTCAATGCTTCATTTTTATCTGGTAATTTATCTCCTGAGACTGAATTTTTCTGAAGACAATATTGTAGTGAAAACTTATTTTATCTTTGGCTTTTTGATCCTTTCTTGTCTTGTCAGGGTTGCCAAAACCTGCTGAACCTCCTGTGACTGCCAAATCTCCTTTCAAGTTCACAGTCACCAGCACCTGCACGGTCACCTGCAACAGTTCATTTAAAAGGACACAACAACCAGATACACTAGGTAACACAGACCCAGATGACAGACAGCTGGCGCCTTTCCTACAGCCCTTCCTGAGTGTAGCCACGGTGAACACCCAAAGCCCTCGTCACAGTTCTTGTTAATATTAATGGCATGTTAGCTCATCAAGGCAACTCAATGTCTGTTCAGTTCCATTACATGGCATACATGTCTTCCTTACCTGATATTCTAAAAATTAAATTGTTACTAAAAGTAGGTATCCCAAGGAATGGCCATGTACACAGGCTTTAATGATCTCACTGGTTTACCTCTCTCCTCTCTTCTTTCTCTATCTCCCTTCTTGGGAACTAAATCTTTTCTTTCTCTTTTCCCCTTTAAACTTTGAGCATTTTTCTTTAATGTTTCCTTTAGGAAACCTAGGAAGTGGATTTTTAATGTGTGAACAAATTCAATGTTTCTTCCTAAGACAAGTGTTGGTGAATAAAAAAACTTCCAGTTTGTAACTAAGATGAAAGATACAGCCTCAAACTTCCAATTAGCAGGGAGTCACAGAAATATTGTATAGTCTTTCTTAAGCCTGTCAGACATCTGAAGACAGCTGTTAATTCTTACACCCACTGTTCCTTTAAGCTAGCTACTTGTGAGTCAGTTTCTTTCCAGAATGATACATTGGTGATACACCTTTTCACAGTGACCTGACCACAGATGTGCTGGCCAAGTTCAAATGCAACTCCTTCACCCCAAATGCAAACATACCCACTAAAGTACAGCCCATGAGCTTCATTTCTCAGATTAAAAAAAATCACCACCACCCACTTAAAAACCAAAACAAAACCAACAAAAACCAAAAAGCCAAAGCCAGAAGGTGGTGGTGCACTCCTTTAGTTCCAGCACATGGGAGGCAAAGGCTGGTGGATCTCTTGAGTTTGAGGCCAGCCTAGTTTACAAAGTGAGTTCCAGGACAGCCAGGGCTATACAGAGAAACCCTGTTTTGAAAAAAAAAAAACAATCCAAGTAAGAACATGCTTATTACAGAAGTCCAGTGACACAGCAGAAAGCAGTTCCTATTTTCCACACTCTTTTGTAGAAACCAACTGTCAGCATTTAGTTTCTCCCAGACTGGAATTAGCACACCTAAACTTGTACACAGGTATTTATAGTTATTTTAAAAAACAAACTTGGGATCCTGACATTTACATTTATTATCTGTAATGTGCTTTCTCACATAATATACCGTGCTAATGTCGGTATGTTTATCTTAATCTGAAAGTGAGGAATTTCATAAAGGCTGTAAGAAATTATCAAGTCAGCCAGCTATCGAACTGCATACTGCTGTAAGCGTGTGTGACTGTGTGAGGGGGTAATTATGTGCCATGGCACACATGTGAAGAATATAAGAAACCACCAAGTCAGTCAGTTATTAACTGACTGACCAAGTCAGTCAGTTATTTGATGGACACCACTGTACTGTATACTCTTGTAAACTAGTGTGAGTGTGTATGAGAGAGAGACTGTGTGTGGGGGCACTGATGTGCCATGGTGCACATGTGGAGGTCAGAGAGCCAATTTCTGCTTCCTGAGTGCTGGGATTAAAGATGCGTGCCATGCCTAGCTCATTCTGGTTTCTGAATCTTTCATTTTTCTTAAAAGGACCTCTACACCTGATGCCTGTAAAGTATTCTTCTAGGAGGGTAGCCATGTTTGTTGCTCATTGTCCTTGCCACCTGTTCAGTGACACCTGAACAGGGCACGGCTGGATTCCCTTTCCCATGATTTGAAAACTGAGAAGAAGCAGAGGAGGGCCCAAAACCACCAAGGCGGAGTCTAGTCTGCCCAAGGCTTGGTTCTCCAACTAATGTTTTGATTTGCCAACTATGCAGTGTCTTCTCCAAAGAAAAGCAGTTCTATTTTTTTTTCATGTCCCTCATCCCTCAATTTACTTCACTTCTTGATTGTGTGTGTGTACATTTGTTCACATGTGTACAGGTACATGTGTGTGTGTGTGTGGGGGTCAGATAACACTTTCATGTGCTGTGTCATTTTTTAGGAGCTATTTACCTTGTTCTTTAAGACTTGCTGCTCAGAAAGTCCCAGAGGCCCACCCATCGTTACTTCCTCAGCATGGTGACTACAAGGCCCTGGCCTTTTAACATTGGCTCTGGGTGTAGAACTTAGGTCCTCAAACATTTTACTACTGACTGAGCCCCAGGAATCTCTGAATGATATCGGAAATGAGAGGCAACTAGCTCAAGACTTCAGACCAATGAGACTACCCTGTTTGAGAAAGTGCCACTTCCCAGCTGACATCTAAGCTTGGGTCATCCCTTTAATTAGAGGCCAGACACCTGTTTCTGACAAACCCTGACCAAGTACATCTGCACTCATATTCCATGACCCTGTTTCTCCATCTTAAGAATTTGAATCACATTTCCTGTGGTAAATCTCACTGGCAAAGGAAAATAAAACTTTTAGGACTTAATGGTCTCTGGCCTTGAGATAACTAATTTCTGAGAACCCAGAATATCACTATGACATGTTACTTACAATGGAACAGTTTTATGGCAGGTAAAGGAAAAGGTTCTGATCTGAATTAGGTTATATTAGGGATACCCAATACAGCAGAGTATCCGTAGGTAGAAGAATATCCTACCTACTAAAGACTGTTGTAGAAAAAGCAGGCGTAAGCTCCAGGAGGCTAAGCCCCTCCATAAACAGATCTTAAGTGCTGCAGAGCATTTAAAAACCTGCAGGCCACCCAGCTACAGTGATGCATGTCGCAGGCCACCCAGCTACAGTGATGCGTGTTGTAGATCACCCAGCTACAGTGATGCACTTACAGGTCATCCAGCTACAGTGATACATGCTATAATCCTAACTACTACAGAAGAGTCTTCTGAAACTCAGTGATACCTTGCGGGAAAGGGGAAGGGAAGAGAGACACAGAGAGAGAATACCAAAGAGACTAACACAGAGGCCTCGTGGTCTTTAATAAAGCCCATGGAAGCTGGCTATGTGTGACGGTGCAGCTCTTCTAGAGCTCAAGAAGCTAAGGCAGGAAGATCCTGAGTTCCTGGCTAGTCTGAGCTACATGGTAACTTTCAGGACAACCTGGGCTATAAAGTAAGAAAGTAAGTCAAATCAACACTGGCTCATGATAAAATAAAATCAGTTATCAGCTGGACTTGCACACTTAGCAGCTGGCTTTCCCACAAACTTTTCTTCCTGACATAGAACCCCTACTACCTGAACCTGTCTTTTTAAGTTGCACACATTATTTGAAGGTTTCCCATTTTCATGAAAAGAGCTGCCTCACTGATAAATAACCCTGATCTACCTATGTTGTGGTCAAGTTTATCAGCATTTTGTCTCATAGTTTCATAGGACATTTGCCTGACCATCATGCTAATGATGCCAAGCTGCTAAAACTTCAAGAGCAGTAAGCTTGTATCTTAAATACACATAGTGGACATAAAAGCAAACAGAACAAAGTAAAACCCGCAGTTGGCTTGTGACTTGAGCCAAGTTTTCTGAAGGTCAAAGTTGTAGGTGTGCCAGGCTGCCTCCTCTGACATAAAGGAAGAGCTCCTGCTCCGTACCGCACCATCTCTCCCCAATAAAAAAAGGCGTAATACTTGCTTGGCCATTTTGAATCTTACAGAAAGGACCTGGCGCATGCTTGGTATCCTTCTCTAATCTATTTCCTGAGTGATTGGAAAAGAACTGATCCAGGCTGAGGCAAATAGGTTCTAGCAGGTTATGTGGGACACAAAACATCCACATAAGGCTTGACAGTTCTAAAGCACATGATCTTGTCTGAAAGATCACTCTCCTAGCTTAGAACTGAATTTTAGAGTGCAAACTATCTACTCGATACACAGCAGCTTCCTGTCATAAACTGCTCTGTGATCCCCGAGTTACAATCTGGATATGCCCTGCAGAGTTCCATCACAGACAGAAGTGACTTGTAGAGATCTGCCACATGCCACAGGTCCTTCTCTTTTAAGACGTTAATGACTTCCTGTTGATGTCAATAGCTGACTAAGAGGGAAAAATCCGCTCTGGTGCACATATGATTCTGGTGTATACATGTGTTATGCTGGCCCAAGCTGCACAGAAGTAGACCGTGGTAGAGTATACACTTCATTGACAGCTCTAAATGAATATAGGGAGAAACCCTCCCACGGAGCAGAACTTTAAGTGTGTTATCACACCACACATAGGAGATCAGACTCTAAACAGGAACAAAAAACTATTTAAATTCCAGGTGAACACTCACCAGACAGCACTCACAGCTACTTTCTCTTCCTTGTTACCGCAGTACTGGACTGATGAGCTCATGAACATGCTAGCCATTGGCTATTCTGTCTGTCCCTCACCCTGACACCCTCTCTCAAAAGTGTCTATCATGCCTCTAGGACTTCTCTCCAAGGATTTACCAGAATGCTTTTACTGTGATATCTCAGGGGATATTATTTCCAAAAAAGAATTAACTTTACAAAAAAGTAAGTCAAAAGGGTCATCAGCATCCAGAGCAGCTGGTGTTTCGGATTATAGAACAGTACAATGTCTACTACAGTCCCATCTGTGAGGCTCTCCGGTGGGATGTGCTAAAGTGTGCTCAATCAATGAGTATCAAATGGTGCTTTTTCTAACAGTTTAAACTATTCTGTCAACTCCTACCTGGTAAATGATTGTAGGCTTCAAATCTTTCCTCCTTTCTACTAACTCTTGACATTGAAGCCAGTGATTTTTCTGAAGATTCGAATCTGAACCTGAGCCCTTCAGTGACAGAGCAGTTATGAGGTTGATATGACTACCTAACAACCTCCTTTCCTTGTGTGATGAGTGTGCATGTGTGTACATGTCAAAGCCAGAGGTGGACAATGGGTGTATTTCTTAATCACTCTGTTTTTAATCACACATTATTATTATTATTGAAGTAGCATCTCTTACTGAACCAGAAGCTCAGTAATTTACTTAGGCTGGCCAGCCAGGGAGCTCCAGGCAGTCTTTGATTTTAGCTCTGGGATTAAAGGAGTATGCCAAAGTGCCCAATTTTTCACATGGGTGCCAGGGATCTAAATTCAGGTCCTTAAGTCTGAGTGGCAGACATTGTACTGGCTGAGCTAGATCACTGCCCTCCTTTCCTCTGGGATTCTGAAGTTTCTCTGTCAGGTTATCTATCTAGACCCGAGGTAATCTCACCAACCTTGGTAAGCTTCAGGAGCTTTCTCCCCTACCCAAGATGACTTTAAGAAGGAACATGTGGGCATAAGAAGTCTCCAGAAACTTAAAACAGTCATCCTTTTTTCAGTGGACCTGACTGGATCACCATATTATTTTTAGAACTGGGGTAGCCATTTTGGCTTTATGAGAGGAGCCTACCTATAAAAGCTGACACAGGACACAATGCAAAAAGGCAAGGGAAGCCAACAGTCCTGGAACTGCTCTCCTCTGTCCTTAAATATATTCCTCCCTAATTACTGAAGTTAGTACTGGTCTTAACAAATGCTGAAGACTCTGTATTTCCTCGATGCTAATCTGGTTCCCACAGGCTGTTCTCCACAGCAATCTTTTTTTCCCCCAAAATATAAATCTGCTTAGTTTACAGGTTTCCACTTCACTTGCAACAATCTCGACCTGAGCAGTCTGGTCTAGCCTTTTCTCAGTTTGTCCCATACTATTCCTTGTTACAGGACTTTTCTTTGGAAGATATGAATAAATGTCTACTCATGCTAAGTAAGGCACCAAAGACCCTAAAGAAACAATTCCATCCAAGCTGAGCGGAGCTAACTCAACTTGTAAGTTTTCTGGGTTGGAATATGATGACTTGAAGACAGCGGAAACACTGAAAAGCCCACGCCAGCCTAAATGAGCACTCAGGTGGCTCTCTGGAGTTCCCTATAGGCGCACTGGCATCTGGGCTTCCTGCATCTTAATGACCTTTTTTCCTCTCCTCATGAAAGAACAGCTCAATCAGAAGATCACTAGACAGCTCTGCTCATTGGCCACGTAGCCCTTTTAAAAACTTAATATGCCTTTTTCTTACCTCTGATGCTTGTTCCTTCTATTTCTAGTACCTTAGTTCTCTTTTCTACTCTCTTTGCTTCTTCAAGGAAATTGTACTCAAATACTAGCTAAATATTCCACTGAGACAGCAGCCAAACAAATTGCCCAGGCTGGCCTTGAACCTAGATCCTGCTGCCTCAGCCTGCCAAGTAGCTGGGATGACATGGCTGCAAACTAGAGTTGGCTAAAGTCTCCCCATTTTTTTCTGTAGTATCGGGGAATAAACCTAGGGACCTGTACATGATAGGTAAGCAAGTTATCATTGAGCTATATCTCAGCAAGGGAGCTTTTGACCCAGATCAGCAGCTGCTTGTTTATACTCATTCTGCATCCTTGAGAGACATGAGAAACATAAATCTCACCATTCTGCATTCTGTTGTAGCCTCTGCTTTTTATATCAAACTACTCCTATGACCTGCTGTATACACTCTGGATCCCTGCTATAGACTACGTTGAATTGCTGTTTGGCTTTATAGGTAGTTTTGTTCTTGTAAACAGAGTTTCCCAAGTGGGCAGAGAGTTATCTGAAGTTGGGAGTGGAATTTGTTTTTGCTCTATCATTTCCTTGGCACCTAGAATATCACTTGGTATCTATAAGACACTTGTGAGTGTTAAACAAATGAGTTAACTAGACACGATGATGAATGCAGGAATCAGTAATGAATGGATGGGTAGATGAGGGAGGTGAAGCAATTTCCTTTTTTAAAAACGTTATATAAACGTATAATCTTTCCATGATTATACAGGAAAGGAGCAAGGTAAACTTGGTAAAACATTTCTCATCTATTATCCATTAGAAACTTATTTTATACCCATCACTCAAAAGGCTGGACCTTGGTTTCCCTGTTTGCTAATAACAAAGAACTCACGTTGAATTCCTCTCTGAAGAGCTTATTGTCATCAGCCATTCTTCTGTTAATCTCCTCTTCCAGCTTGTCCACAGGCAATGGTGGGTACTTCCTGTTGGTACTTGGGGACCTGGCCAGAAGTGGTACACTTTGGGGCTCTGTAATATATAAAAGAGAAGGTTAGTTAGTTGTCGTGGAGACGGATGTAGTCACTTATGTGAAGACTAATCGTCTCATTTTTTTGAAAAGATGGGGGAAAGAAGCAGGAATACAGCTCTGTCAGTAAAAGATGATTGTCATCAATTGGATGCTCAGAATCCACATGATGGAAGGAAAGAACCAACTTGCAAGTTGGCCTTTGACATCCACAAGCACGCCGTGGCATATGTACACAAATAAAATAAATAAAAATGGGAAAATAAGTAAGAAAGGATGGAGAAAATGTTAATTTCTTGGTTTTCTTCTCCAGAGGTTCCCATGCCTTACCCACATCCTCTGTACGACCATTTGACAGGCGGAAAGAATTGGAATGGCTCCCAGCTTGCTTGTATTTCTTAAACCTAATGAGAAAGTATATGTAATAAAAAACTAGACATAAAGGTAAAATATTGTCTTTGTATTCCTGTTACTCTACCTTTCTAGATCTCCTCTGTCAAATCAAACAAACAAAAAGAGACCCAAGTCAGGCACATCTGAGGCAGCTCTATTCTGTGGTGGCTGAGTATCCTGGGATGGTCTTCCTTACACTTGGCACCCTAAAGTGCAGCTTAGGCAACACTGTATTCTAGCCTGCATGGCTCCTCTGTGTAGCTTCAGCTCCATAACACACTTGCATGCACAGCCATAACAGGTGGAATGTGGGTAAGTGTAATATATAGAGGTAAGGGGGATGGGGTGGGAAGAATGGTAGAATGGGCAGGACAGGATGAGACAGTGAGATCTTTACAAAATAAAAATCCTGGTATTTTCTCACTGCAGCCTAGGAGTCAGGGGGAGAAGCCCAGAGATCCAGAATGAGTGAACCCAGGTTTGATGGAGACACAAACATGCCAAATTCTAAGGGACGCGCAGGCCCCTCTCTTAATTCCTGCAGAAGAACAAACGCAGCACAGGGTAGGCTGGGTCCAAGATAAGGTAGGCTAAACCCAGGTAGTCAGAGCAGTAGCTGCAGTAGGAGGAGAACCCGTTCTTTCTCATGGGTTTCCCTCCTTGCTTCTGTTCATTGTCTAGAAGCTTCTGAAAGGTTAGCCAGAAGAATACCTTAACCCCTAAGATCACCCACCAGACAAAGGTCAGGAATCTTAGAGAGATTTAGTGACAAAGCCTCAACTAGAAATAAAGTAAGCTTTGTGGTGCATAAAGTCTTACCAGGGGCCTTTTAGGGGATTGTTTCAAAAGGACAAGAGCTGAAGATCTTTAGATACCCACCAGTGATAAGATGGTTTGATACTCTACCAGATCCAAACCACTACTCTACTCTAAGCTCTAGGCTGAACTAGAATTGGGAGACTTGGATTGGACACATAAAACAAAGGGAAGAGAGGGTTCAAGCAAGACTGTAGTGTAGAAAGCATTTCTAAGCAGTATTTTAATCTAAGCACAATGAGTGACTTTCACTGTCCCTCTACTCTATTCATTGTTCCTACCTTCTTAGCCTACTGTCTTCTGGACTCTGTGGGGTTACTGAGACACTGGGGTAGCAGGATATTCTAAGCAAATGCAGTAACATTAACATACTTACCTTAACATGTACAGAACTATGATAATAAACACGATTACTAGCAGAGACGACAGGGCCACCATCACCGCAATAATTGGTGTCTCATCTGAAACGAGAAAATAGGTCATAACCTTTTTGCAGGGAAAGGCTCAAGTTGGAAGCTCAAGAAGACACACTGAGGTGGAGGCACCACACATTAACTCTTTCTTTGTGGAAAACACACACACACACACACACACACACACACACACACACACACACAGGCATTCCTCAAGAGAACAAAATGAGAGACAGGGGGGTGCAGAAATGCACACAGAAGAGCAATGAGCAAGTACATGTACTAGAATATGCAAGACAAGAATACTATCTTCCACCTTAGGGCTGAGTAGGAAGATGAGGTGGAGTCCACCCATCTCTGATATAGTATACATTTATTTACTGTATGACTTCCTGCATTGGGATAAAATTTGTCTTTTAAGCCAGAGACTTTTTCATTGCTATGTCATTTGAGCTAAAACAAATCGACAAACAAAACAAAAATTTCCAAACAAAAATTTAGCATACAAAAAGTACTCAAAGATTTGGATGTACAAATACTGGCAAGCCAGAAATGTAGGACCAAT
Source organism: Psammomys obesus (assembly GCF_907164565.1). Taxonomy (NCBI): domain Eukaryota; kingdom Metazoa; phylum Chordata; class Mammalia; order Rodentia; family Muridae; genus Psammomys; species Psammomys obesus. Next base: position 6,117,527 of record NW_026585504.1, read on the forward strand.
TTTATACTCCTTCCTGGTCTCAGTAAGTTCGCCCAGTGAAAAACAGGAGAGGGAAGGAAAAAGATTGTTCTACCATAAACCCAAGTGATTTCCTGGCACAAGGAATATGAGTAAACAAGGAGATACTGCTAGATCCTTATGCACCAAGCACCAAAGCTGCTAGGTGCTCCCTATTCCCTTCTACAATTCTCCATATCCTGTTCCCCCAGTTTGCCAGGACAGTAACCACCACAAAGTCTGGCTTTGTCACAGATGGTCAAGTCTTCCCTCCATTCCACAGCCCATAGCTCAGTACCTAGCCACGTTTCTCATGCAGGGCAGGACTCCACTTCTACTCCACATTACAAACCTGAGTTTCTTTGTCTTGTGAGGACATGTCCCTTTGTATGAAAGCCAGTTCTGCCACATGGTCTCTGGACCATGTCCATTGCTGTCACCTCAAATATTTTGCCTTCTTGACACGATTTATCCTCTCAGCTAAGTTCTCACAACTGTTTCTTAAGTTTTCTCTAAATTTCCTTCCCCACAGGTTCTTCTGATCCATTTATATCAACTGCTACTTATGCTGCACTGAAGCTGCTAAACAAGAACACCAAAAAAACCTGGCTATGTACCAAATCTAACAGGAACAGTCCAATTTTTATCCGAAGCACCCTCTTACTAGAACTCATTCAAAATATGTTCACAGGGCAGCAACTATATGCTAGGCTGTTTGGGACACTGAGGAAAGTCCTCAGGAAGACAAGGGACAGGAAGTTTTCATGGTTCACAGACAACAACAAGAAGGAAATGCGGCAGGGAAGTAGCAACAGAGTGTTTGAGGAGCACTCTTGAAATCTGTCCCTCAGGTTACACCTAAGCAGAGCAATAAGTAACAGGGCAAAGTGAGCCATGATGAGATCTGGACAAAGCACTCTCTAGACATTAGCAATGACAAGCCTAATGGCTTAGGAGTTTGGCGAGAAACATCACAAGGGCCAGTATGATTCAAGCTGCAACTGGAGAGATGGGCACAAGCCAGGAAACTTATGTTACAAGCCATGGCAGTGAGTGTAGTTTTAGCTGTGAATATTACTGGAACACTGATGCAGAAAGGGCACAAATAACTGAATTTGCCTTTGTTTAAAAGTTATGCTAAACTGACTTACAAATAACAGCAGCCATTAGGTAGACGTCATCCCAGCAGAAAGCCAAGAGCAATCTTCCAAAAAGAGAAATTAACCCAAATGCTGGTGGCAGGCAAAGTAAAATGAAAACAGAAAGAAACTGGGCTTGACCAGATGACACCTGCTGTTAAGTTTTTGTAGTGTTATCTGTTGAGCATGGGTGTGAAAGCCTAAATGGAATGAAAGAAGGATATAAAGAGGGGAGATGGGCACAGCCACTCATTACTGAGGACTTTTACACGAGGGTATATATGCAAATAAAAGGAACTTGGAAAGAAAACTGTTGTTACATACACATATAAACAAATCAATACAGAAATACAACCTGCTAAATCTGTTCAAGGTTGTGCCTGCATATACGTTTCAAGCAGGCTGATCTCTAGGAGTTCAAGGCCAGCCTGGTCTACATTGTTTCAGGCCAAGCAGGCCAAATACTGAGACTCTGTTTCAAATTTAAATATACTAAATAGCCAACCATTTTTCTTTAAAAATCACCCTAAAGACCTAGGCACAAAAACTTAAAACCCTTAATTCATTTGTGTAAGTTATAATATAAATCACTTCTAAACAGCTGACTCATTTCTCAAAAAGCTTTTGGCTTTAATCTTGAGACTAATTCTGATACAACTTTGTTATAAGTGGTTAAAAGAGTAGTTTTAGAAAACAAATGTACATGCCTGCACTAGAAAACTATTAAGGTCTACATGTGATGGGGACGGTCTGGGCAACATTCATTCTAGGAAAGCTGGAAAGGTGTGGGAACTTTGCACATAGTACAAACATAATGATGGATGAACATTACATAAAGGCTCAAAGAGTCCACTTCTCTGATGCAAACACTCCCTACTTAGTCAATCTTCATATGCCTTCAACTTAGGCACTAAAAACTAGAGATGGTTAAATAATAGAATTATAATAAAGAAGTTGAAAAGTTTGCTTAGCTGAATTAGAAAACTATGGGGCTGAGAGTAAATCAGTGGGCAAAGAGCTAACTGTGCAAGCATGAGGACCCAAGTCTAGATATCCAGCACATTGGTGGAAAAACTCAGGTATGGCAATAGAAGCCTACAACCCCGGAGCGGCAGGCTAGAGTCAGGTGGGTCTCCAGGCCCTAACTGGCTGGCCAGTCTAGCTCAAATGACAAGCTCCAGGTTTCATGAAAGTCTGTTTCAAAAGTGAGTGGAGAGCAACAGAAGAAGATACTAAGGTGACACCCACACCCACAGATAGAGACAGAGAGAGATTGGGCATGGTGGTTTAGGAATGTAATATCAGCATTTGGGTAGATGGAGGCAAAAACATTAGGTGTTCAAGATCATCCTATGCTTTTCATAAAGTTGAGGCCAGCCTAGAGTATACAAGATTCTGGCTCAAAAACAAACAAACAAATACCCTAAAACTCCAAAGTCATGAAAAATTCCTTAATAGGTGTTCATTTTCCAAATTCAAATATAATAAGCATTTCTTAGAATGGATGACTTATCCTTCTGTCTCTGCCTCGTCTCTAACTCAGTCTTTCTTAGCCGTCTTATTGTCATCCTGTATAAAAGTTGACATGCTCCAGAAATTCAGAGTCTAGCTTAGTTCACAGATACAGCATCTGTGCTGGTCTGAATGAGAATGTCATTCTGAACCGAATCATCTTGTTTAGGATGTGGGTCTCCAGGTGGTGTGCTGTTTGGGGAGAGCACAGAACCTTTAGGAGTGCAGCTTTGCTGTGTGAGGTACATCGCTGGGGAAGCCTCTGTGGGTTTACAGCCTTGTCCTGCTGTCCCTTCTCGCTCTCCGCTTCTTGCGTGTGATTTAAGAAGCCATCTCTTTAGCCTCCTGTTCCTGCCACCATCCTTGCTCACTATTACAGACATTTACTCCTCTGGAACGATAAGCCACAATAAGCTCTTTTAAGTTGTTTTGGTCATTGTATTTATGACAGCAACAAAAGAGTAACTAGTACATCATCTGGGGCTGTCGGAGCTTTACACTAGGGTATTGAAAATCCCTAAAGGCCATGAAGTGACATTTTATAGATTAAGAGGACAAGCTATAGAAAGCAAAACTGTTTAAAGGTAACAGCCAGAAATTAATTCATAAAAAAATATGCCCTAGGGGCTGATGAGATAGCTCAGTGCGTAAGAGCACTTACTGGCCTTCCAGAGGACCCTGCTTCAATTCTCAGCACCTATGTGGTGGCTCATAACCATGTAGCTCCAGTTCCAGAGGATCAGATGTTTTCTTCCGGCCTCCACTGTCACCGTGCACATATGGTGCACAGACATACATGCAGGCAAAACACTCATACACATAAAATAAACAAAATTTAAAAACAAATAAAATGAACTATGTCCTAATATATCACCAAATGGTAAAATACTAGCATGGGGACATAACAAATATACAGTTATCTTATTGTTGATTAAAATATATCAAGGTGCTGGAAAAATGGCTCAGCATCTAAGCCCTGGCTATGAGGACTCAATTCCCGGTACTGATGAGGGCTTACAACTACCAGTGACTCCATCCCCAGCCTCTGTGAGCACGTGTGTGGTGCACAGACATACATGCAGGCAGAACACTCCTACACAAAAAAGAATTTTAAAATATATAAACTATATAGAATCTGTAATCTACATAAAAAATGAATGCTTGTTTCTTTTACTCTTTCTTAAGGTAAATACAGAAACATGTCAGGGACAGTGAACAAACAACACAGCCATGATGCACAAGGACCACACAGAAAACATGATGGACAGTGTACACCTTTTAAAGGACAACAGATAAAAGGTGACTGGCTCACCTCTCCTGTCTTTTGAGTCAGAATTACCTGCGCAACAAGTAAAAAAAAAAAAAAAAAAAAAAACAGAAACATTTACTCAGGTTAAAGGAAAACATTGCCATTCAATTTAAGGAAAAGCAAAGAAAAAAAGCCAGGAATGTAGGTAATTTTCTCCGTGTTCAGGACACTGCAGTAAATGGGAACAGATTATCCACGGTTACTAAACTTTAGTCAATGGTCTCCTTCCTTCTTCCTGAGTATTCATTCAGGGCCGCATCTAATACTCACTAAAAATACAGGAACGCAAGGAAAAACACAAATGTAAGCTAACAGAAGACATTATATCTTTTGGACTTTTGAGATACAAAATAACAACATTAAAGATATAAAAGATCTATACAATAAGATACAAAATCCCCACAGAAAACAAAAAACCCAATCTATGTCCCCAAGTCCATATACTAATAAAGAAAAACTTGCTTTCAGAAACCCACAGTGAACTGGAAAGACAGCTAAAGGCACCTGCCACCTGAGTTCAATCCTGGAAATCTACATGATGGAGTGAGAAAACTGACATCATATCTGCACTGTGGCTGCTCCCAACCACCACCAATAAACAAGCAGACATTTTAAAAAAGAAACCTGCAGTTTACCTACAGCCTAAACAGATCCCTAAGACAAACAGTACCATAGTCTCTCATCACTCTGCAACAAAAGTAGAAATTAACTAACAGACAAGATTTGAAGATTAAAATAAAAACATAATGAAAATACCTCTTTGTTATTTTTTTTAGCCAAGTACAAAGTTGTCCAGTTAGATACTCTACTTCTAGGACTAGGTGTGGTTATATGATAAATTCCAGCTAATGGGGGAAAAAAACTATGGTTACTTAAGTATAGGTTATAGCCTTGGAGAAGGAATTGCTTCTATTCCTCGGTTTTTGGGGGTGGAGGTGGAATTTGGGTCCATTGATGAGAACACATAGCCCCACAGATAAGCTGTCCTTAGGATGGCAGGGCTGTGTAAGAGTAACTCAGTTTCTGATGAGAGGGAGGCCTCTGGTCTTCATCTGAGCAGCGTAGACAGCGTCCTCACTAGTAGCTACCTACACAATACATACACAGTGTGCCAAGACCTATGTTGTATAGAAACCACACATCATATTAATAAGTCTGAAAACTAAAAATTCACCTTTAATTTAAAAAATTGAATAGGCAGCACAAAATAAACCTTAAAAAAAAAGGCAGACAAGATAAAAATAATCAATAAAATAAAAAGCTAAGGTTGGTGCAAGTGGTCCAGCACTCAGAGAGGCAGAGGCAGGTGGATCTCTGTGAGTTTGAGGCTAGCCTGGTCTACAGAGTGAGCCCAGGACAGCCAAGAAACTCTGTCTCAATAAACAGACAGACAGAGAAACCCTGTCTCAATAAACCAAAAAAATTTTAAAAAAAGTAAAAAAAAAAAAAGTAAAGTGAGAAATACTCATAGCTATGTAGAAAATTAAACTATCATGACAAGACTTTTTCGCAAATTCACTTGAGTAAAATACAGTTTTCTATGAAAATTTTCAAATTCTTTTTTTTTTTTTTTGCTTTCTATCTTTAAGCTCTCATGTTCTTTTAATGAAAACAAAACACTAGCAACCTAGAGACACATCAAAAAAATGTTTGTAAAGTAAAAATACAGACCAAATCTACACAGAAACAACAAATAACCACTTGTAAGTATCAATGGAAAAAAATCCTAAATAATAACAACTCCTCATGCATGTTTCTGTAAGCAATATTAATGAAACTTCTTGGGCCATTAAAAAAATAAAAATAAAAATGAAGCGGGCGCAGTGGTGTGCACCTGCAATCCCAGATCTCAGGGAGGCAGAGGCAGGCGGATCTTCGTGAGTTCCAGGCCAGTCTGGCCTACACAGCGAGTCCAGGACAGCAAAGGCTACAGAGAGAAACTCTGTCTCAGAAAAAAAGAATTTAAAAAGTAGGAACTAGAGAGGCAGCTCAGTAACTGAGAGCACTGGCTGCTCCTGCAGAGGCTGCATTCCCAGCACCCACAGGGAGGCTCACAGTCCTCTGCCACTCAGTTCCGGGATCTGATGCCTTAATCTGGCCTTTGTGGGCACCACCCATGTACACAGTACACATATACACATACATACGTGCAGGCAAAACATTCCTGTATATAACAATTTTTAAGAAAAAGACATGAAAGTTGATAGGGGACTAGTTAGGAAAAGGAAGATCAGTACAGTGGTAGGAAGAACAAGATGGGTAGTGAGTGGGGTATGAAGATGTTCAATACATTACATGCATGCATGAAAATGATAAGATTAATAAACACATACATGAAAATTAACTTTATAACAAAAGCGTCATTTCACCTTTTGTTTGTTTACATGTTCCTGTATGTGAGTTAGGGTGTATCAGTACCATGATGCATGTGTGGAGGTCAGAGGACAACCCTGGACATAGGCCTTGTCTTAGGTGTCTACTGCTGTGATTAAACACCATAATGAAAATCAACGTGGGGAGAAAAGGGTTTATTTCATCTGACGGCTTGTGTCTACCATCCAGGGGAGACAGTGCAGGAACCTGGAGGCAGGAACTGATGCAAAGCCATGAAGGGGTGCTGCATACTGCCTTGCTCTTCACAGCCTGCTCAGCCTGCTCGCAGAAGCCAAGACCGCCAGCCCAGGGGTGGGAACCCTCCATGTCAGTCATCAAGCACACCACAGGCCAATCTGGTGGGGGCATTTCTCAGCTGGGTCAGCTGGCATAAAACTAGCCAGCACAGTTCTCACCTTCCATGTTATGGGATGGGTTCTCTTCATTGTTTGCCACTGCACCGTGCACACCAGGATAACTGGCCTGTGAGCTTCTGAGAGCTGTCCTGTCTCTACCCTCCATCTTGCCACAGGACACTGAGATTATGAATGAGAACCACCATGCCTGTGTTTATGTGAATTCAGAAGATTTGAACTAAGGTCCTCTGCTTGTGTGGCAAGCACTTTACCCACTGAGCCATGTCTGCAGCCCTAATTTCACCTTTAAAAGGTTTTTTTTTTTTTTTTTTTAAATTACATTTTATTTGTGTGTGTGTGTTGGGAGGAGTATGAATGTGGCAAGACTACAAAAGTGAAAATTAAGTCTACTTTGCTTTTTGTAAGTCTGATGGTTTATTTAGTCTTAAATTCAGTATACACTAACAGGAGATAATTGCCCATGGTCACCTCACAGACTGGGAAGTGGAGCGCAGCACAGAGTGAGCCCAGGCTATGACATCAACTGCGCTTCCTTTACAGTCCTACCTTCCACATTCTCTCCTTTAGTGTTTGTAAGCTATTCTGCCCTTCCTCCCTACGCGATAGCTATAACTCGCAGAAGTACATTTTATGCTGTTATTTAGTATGCGTATGTGTTTGTGCCTAACAAACAAAAACTCCAAAACACTATACATATATAACAAGAATAAAAGAGAGATACGATCACCCACTAAGACAAAATAAACACCAACGATGCTGGCCCATTAAACAGATTTCATGAATGGGTCATAATCTGCACTTTAACGTTAAAATACAAAGCAGAATTATTTGAGATTTTCAATTTAACTACAAACAGTGGCAGCCATTAACATTTACTGTACCTCTGTATTTGCTGATTTTACAGTAGGCTGAACCCAGGGCTTCGTGAACAGTAGGCAAGTGCCTCTACTAAGTACACTAGCGCCAGCCCTTTTTGAGCCTGTGGAGCCTGAGCTGCTCTGGAACTGTGAACCCTGCCTCAGCCTCCTATGTGCTGGGATCACAGTCACGTATCCCTTCACCTGACCATGTGACCGTAACAGGTTGTTAACAGCTGACCCTTAAAGAAACCAACCAAACAAACAAAAACCCAAAAAAACTACTTATCACTATGTATAGTGCTGCAATAAGTAATTTACTTAGATCAACTTATTTATTTATCTATTTTTGGGACAGGGTCTCACTATGTACCTCTGGCTGTACTGGAAATTGCTCTGCAGACCAGGCTGGCCTTGAATTCACAAGGATACGCCTGTATCTGCTAGGTAGGGTGCTAGGAGTAAAGGCGTGCACAACTATGCCCAGCTTAGATCAATTCATTAAACAACTTCACAATGGGTATGAACTAATATTATTATTTATTTCAATTTTATATATGAACAAATAGAGGTACAGATAATATCAAGCAAATTTACCTATGCTCACAATGACGCATACGGCAGAATTGGGACAGAACAAGTAGTGTACGTTTGCAAACTATGCCCTTAACTAAAACTATTAATGCTGCCTTGCCTTTATTGCAGAAACAACGACATTAAAGCAGGCAGGTCTAACTGAAAGATGTCATCTTTAGTGTCAAATAGAATTAAGTTTCAAAAGTACTTTTGGAATTCTACCATGAGTTAGACATAGATCCATCTAAGAGACTCTAAAACAGACAAGAATGTAATCATAGATCAGAGAACAGCAATTTTACTAGAAAAGAAATTTCATTTATGTTGAAGTTGGAGCAATTATTTTATTCCATGCAAAAGATATGAGAGACCCTCTAGTTGTCTTAAATAGATCAGAAATCTGGTTGAATAACTCAGAAATTTGCCCTACCCAAGCTAGCCTCAGGCCTACAGTTTTGATCCTATCTTCTGGGCCTCTGCTGCTTCAATTTAGTGACTCAAATTCAAGAAGACAGAGACTTGAGCTGAACAGATGTCTCTGAAATGTATGAGGCTCTCTAAGCCTCCCTTGCTTAGTGTATCTGTGGACATTATTCTGCTGCTTTGTTATGTTATGGGAAATTCATCTTATTCTTTCCAATGGCCTCCATGGATTGCTTCCTTCTTAAGGTCAATTCACTACCCCATCTGCATTTTCCATCTTCAGTCTTTTTGATTATCAACTGGCTCCCCGATTTTCATCTAATACCTTTAAACACACTTGAACCCCCGCCCCCACTCTAATAATGGTTTTTACCGATTAGAATAATATCCCCAGGGGAAAAAAAAGTGCTATGCTATCCAGGTATTAAGAAATGTTCACATGATGGGGCTGGAGAGATGGCTCTGTAGTTAAGAGCACTTTCAGGAGGACCTGGGTTTAGTTCCCAGCACCCACCTCAGGTGGTTCATCACCACCTGAAGCTCCAAGTCCAAGGTATCCAAAACCCTCTTTCTAACCTCCAAGGGCACCTGCACACAAACTCATGCACACACACAGACACAGGCACAGGCACACAGACACACACATGTAAAAACAAATCTTTTAAAAAATTCCCTTTTTCTACATTTTATTACTTTTCTGTGACAAACATATACTTCAAGAATTTTATGGCTATAAAATACATACAAAGATAATAGAATGGAAAATAAACTTAGAGCAAGATGCACAAGTGGAAATCATTTCTGTACCTGCAGGAGGAAAGGTTTCTGGCGTGGTCGCTGCAGTGCTGGAATTCCCTTCCCAGAGTTCTGTCCTGGCCTCTGTGAACAGGTTATCAATAAGCCATGTTCCATTTGGTGAGATGGTAGTTCCCCCAGAGTCCGTGCCGACTGCTCTCTTGGTCCCATTGTCAGAGCGTGAAGAATTTACAGTAGTTACAGAGGTGGGTTCCAGAGTTAGATTTGGGCTGAATGTTGGTGCCTCAGAAAGAGAAATTACTGAGGAGGTTGGATTTGAAGTTTTATTCTCTTCCTTAACCGATTCTGTTGTTGATGTTTTAATTAATCTTGTAATTTCTAAAGATGGTGAAACTACAAACACCAAGAGATAAAGAAACATCTTATGAAGAAGGTGGAGCTCAAAATTTAAGACACACAGAAGCAAGCATTACTAAAACCTCACACATCTGCACACCCTGCCAAGGCCAGCAGACATCTACACCCACACCCTCTTAATACTGGATCCTTCCCACTTCTTCCAAAGGACTGCTGTCTATGGCATGAAGAAAAAAAAGGCTTTTCACTTATTTCTTCAGAATCACTATGTACAGATATAAATATTAACATTTATCATAATTTTTAGGAAAGAATAGTTTCTACAGTTATTTTAGCATAGAGATTGCCAGAAGCTTCACAGTCACATTTAGATGACAATTTAGTATTACTTAAATACTGATTCCTTCAAATTTGGGTCATTATATGTAAAATCAAAATTCTAACACCAGCCTTCGCAGATGACAATTTTTACCTGTAGTAGTATTGTTGGCACTAACATGTATTAGACCACTGCCAAACAGAACAAGAATGAACCAGGAATCCATGCTGACCTAGAAAATAAGAGAGACACAGGAAATGAAGTCTGACATTATTATAATTATGTCCAAATGACTCAAAATACAAAAGGTTATTTTGGGTAGCATCTTTCTTAGTTATTAAAATATGTATACAGAGTCTTCTCATAGCTTAATAGGCTGTTTCCCCAAGAGTTCAGCTATTAATTGTGTCTTCATAGGAAGAAGATACAAGACAGGCTTTCTCTGTTTAGCCCTGGCTGTCCTGGACTCACTTTGTAGACCAGGCTGGCTTCAAACTCATAGAGATCCGCCTACCTCTGCCTCCCTGAGTGCTGGGTTGGTTGCACTTTAAAAACTGTTTAAAAACTCTGGTGCTAGACTGCATCTATATGTATGAGAGTTCTTAAATTTCCTAAGTTCATCTGCTCAGGACCAGTGTACAATCTTATGTTCTAGAGAAGGAATTGAGGACCAATGTATTTACAAGCCATGCTTTCGCACGGTTTACAGATGTAAACCACACATAGATGTAAATGAATATTGTAGCCACTATCTGAGACAAAAAGGGCCTGCCTCCCTAAGATGCATGTGAAAATACTGTAACATGGGGCAGGAGGAAAGACAAATAAATGAATAGAAAAGAGTAAGATACCAGAAACAGAGTCACATATTGTCAAGTCTTTCTCAAATTGGAAATAGTAAAGAATTACTGGCAAAATGACACACACCAGCATGGACGAATCTAAGAAGATTAATTTCATATGCTGAATGAATAAAAGTTGAGATCAGAAGTACATAATTACAATTCTATGTACATGAAGTTCTACCATAAGCAAAATTAACTTATACAGGAAAAACAAACAAACAAACAAACAAACCTGTATTATTCAGAGTAAGAATTCCCTAGAAAAGAGATTTACTGGAAAGAAACATGGTGGTTATACAAGCTGAGTAGGATTTAGCCAGGGACTAAAAGTGTCTGGGATTCCAGAACTGTTTAGGTTTTGAGGTATTTGCATAAATGTTACTGGGTAAGATTCTGTAGAACTTCTGATTTCGTATTAGAAATGCTAACTATGTACTTAACAGGTAAGTGGACAAAGATATGCTTTCAGAATTCTCTCAAAGATCTCGGCACTTCACTGTAGTAAATCTTTGAAAAACCCTCTAACCCATAAACACTACACTCTAGAATGCTTCAATATATGGGAAAATACTGCTGTTACTATTTAAAATATTGTCTATATTTAAAAGTAATTGGTAGGGACCGGCAAGGCAGCTCTTATTCTGCAAGCTATATTCCTTTAGAGAACCTCGACTGACACAAAGTGCTTGTCATCACTGGGACCTTCCTGGCGGAAGGAGAGAACTTATTCCCGCAAACTGTCCTTCACATGTGCACTCATGCATACACTATATATGCATACACACACAGATATATGATAGAACGTGTACAGTAGACGATTGTTAAATTGATGAGAGGGATAAAATTCAACCGGAGAAGGGGAAACGTCTAAGTCAATAAGGTGTTTGCCTTGCAAGCTTGAGGACATGAGAAAAAGCTGCGTGAGGCGGCACACACTTATAATCCCAGTGCTGGGGGTGCAGAGAAAGGCAGATTCCTCGGGCCAGCCAACCTAGTCTAAGTCGGAACATTTAGAAGCTGCCTTAGGAACATCCAAGCTTGTCTTCCACACACATGTACACCCCTCACACACACACACACATATACATATACACAATTCTCTCAGCTGTGGTGGAGGCTCAGACCTATAATATCAGTGCTCAGGAAACTGAGGCAGGAGGACTTCTGTGAGTCTGAGTCTAAGCTGGGATACACTGTGAGATCTTGTCTCAGAAAAACAAAGAACTTCTTTCAATTTTTCTATATATTTGAAATGACTCTGCCGCAGAACCAGATCTTACAAACCCAGGACGAAGCATCTACTACTATTTTGTACCTTTGTGAATAGAATCTTGTAGTGCTGCTTACTACTTCTGTTAAGTAAGAAAGACTGGGAGTGGAAGGAGGAGGTGGAGTAGGAGCTTAGCCAGTTAAGGAGCCTACTGGAAATCCTGACAAACTGAAATCCATCCTTGGGACTCAGGTGGCAGAACGAGAACTGACTCTTGAAAGCTGTCCTTCAAGCATGCGCCATGGCACACATTCACACTAAAAATAAACATTGAAAAACTTGAAAACAAAGCTGGGTGTGGTGGCAAACGCTTTTAATTCCAGCATTCAGGAGGCAGAGGCAGGTCAGAGTTTGAGGCCAGCCTGGTCTACAGAGTGAGTTCTTGGACAACCAGGACTACATAGAAATTTTGAACAAAACAGTACAAAACAAAATAAAACAAAAACACAAAAAATTAACCAAACCAACCAACCAAAAAAACAAAACAAAACAAACAAAACAAAAACTTGCAAACAGGAAGACTCTAGTCAATCTCTCACTGTCATCGATTATAAACTACTTTTACAAAAGTAAAGCACACTTGTACCAACAAATGCAAACAGAAAGGGGGCATAAAGCAAAACAAGTTGGCTCACCACTGTTGGTCTTATTTCCCAGAAGTCACGAACTACTCCTGTCTATACTCTTAAGAAGTTTTCTCTCCTATATTGGCACACACCTGCACATTTAAAAACTTGTAAGGAAGATGATAAGGTCTAGTGCTTCGATATTTACATAAGCAAATCCTGAACATCTTCCATATCAATACCTTTCTTGTCAGCAGCTACTGCATTATACTATATGGATATGCCAGCCAGCCCTTTCAGTTTGCTCCTGTTAAGAGCTGGCTGTCAGGCTGGTCAGATGGCTTAGTTGGTAAAGTACCTTGCTACCAAGCAGAGGATGTGAACTCACTCCCCTGGATTCGCATGGTGGGAGGAGTAAACTGATTCTTGTAAGTTGGCCTCTGATCTCCACATGTGCACGCACACATGCATGTACACACAAATAAAATGAAGTTTAAAAACTTTCATTGGTTATTGCGGAAGCTCAGTTAACAGTGTCTGCTGCTCACGTGCAGGACAACTGTGGTTCCCAGGATCCATGTTGGGCAGCTCCAGCTGAGTCACCTCCACGTGCACCCATCCCCACCCCAGATATTAATTTAGAAAGACATTAAAAATAGAACGCATCTTTAGAAAGTAAAGCCTTTACTGTAGAGTGCTGGCCTAGGCCCCCTGCCCCCACCTCTGTGTGCTTCTACTCGACTCTCAGATCCTTCTCTGCTGCCTAAGAATGGCAGATGGGACTGCCAACTTCACATCACCCAGTGGTGGAAACACAATCTCTGGGAAGTTCACTCATAAGAAAATTCTGGCCAAAATAATTTTTAAGGATGATCTGTGTCTTGCTTTCCATGACATCTTCACTTAAACATTAACACATTTCTGGTGGTATCCCAGGAACATGGAGCCCAAATTTCTGCAGCAGCAGATGATGAAGTCTGCTCTGACACTGCAATGTCTTGCAATCAGTAGGACATGTGCTGCTGATCTGGGCCTCAACAGCTGTTACTGAATGGTGATAAAGGAAGTGCAGACAGGGCACAGTCTATATTCATCTCCATGATCTTGGAAGTCAGCATATGAACTGGGCCCCTGGTTAAGAATACAGGATAATTTCCCCATCTCGATGTAATGATTAAGTTGGCAAACTCTAGCATGGTAACTATTTCACAAAACTTACTTTTGTCTGTCTATGAACAGATAATTTAAAATCTATACTTAATAAAGGATGTAATATGTAAAAAAATAGTTGTTTGTACACAGTGTAATTTATTTTCCTGTTTTGTAAGTTATTTCCCATTAGGCAACAATGGCCTGAGCAAGACAGAACTGTGTATTTTAGAAAAGCCAAAATAATGGGAGAAATCCAAGTTTATAATAGTTTGTTTTTCTCCTTTATATGTGTTGTGTGTGTGTGTGTGTGTGTGTGTGTGTGTGTAGGAGGCCTGTGATTCACAGAGGCTTCCTCAGTCACTCTCTGACTTATCTTTGAGGCAGGGTCTCTTACATGAACTGAGAGCTCACCAACGTGGCCAATCAAGCTTGTCCATTTGCTCTGGGAAGCCCCAAATCTCTGCCTGTTGAGTGCTGAGACGGCAGGTAGGCCACCAAGCTCACTTGCACTTAGGTGGGTTCTGGGGATCAGAACTCTGGTCCTCACATTTGCAAACCCTAACCATCTCCCTAGCTCTGAAGTTATTTATTTTAAAATAACAACAATCACAAAAACTTGTAAATCATAAACCTTTGGTAAACTGAGCAAGCTTGTTGTTGGTTGTTTGGTAAATATAACAACCAAGCAAGAAAAAGCTGTGTGAAATGCATCATGAAATCTCTTTTTTTTAGTATATCAAATACAATGGCACACACATTGTATTCTTTCCCTTGCTCCTGCATATCCAAAGAACCAAAATGTAGACTTATTACAAAACATTTCTAACTTATTTTAAAAATGTTTCCATTACATATATATATTAGGTTGATCAATTATCAGAGCTCAACATTTAAACAATAAAGAAAACTCAGATGCCACTTACATGCATGAAAGCAGTATGATAAAAGACTAAGAAAAATTGAAAAAAATGATAGCTGTTGTCTTGGTTTCTTTTCCTGTTCTGAATAAACCACTACCACCCTGAGGAAAGCAATTTAAGGCATGGTTTACTCCAGCACACAGTTTGAGATTATAGTCCATCAAAATGGAGATGCTATAGCAGCAGGAGCTCCAAGCAGCTGATCATACTGTACCCACAGGGAGGAAGTAGAGAACGCTTGTTGTTCAGGTCATCTTTTGCTTGTTTATACAGTCCAGGATCCTAGTCCAGGGAGTGCGGCCACCTGCAGCAGGCATCTCGTCCCTCTTCAATTATTACATAACCAAGAAAATCCCTGGCAGGCACGGCCATAGGCCCATTAACTAGAACTAGATCTCATCACATTAGTAACTGAGGTAACCATCACAACTGTACTCTTCCTGATACTGAATAAGAATATTTTCTAAATGTTCATAAAATTCAAATTTAACATAGCAAACCTGAGATACTTTCTGTGGGTCCATATGGAGGCTCTCAGTTCTCCAGTAGGAATACACAAGGCAGGCAATTTCTCACATCTTCCCTCTCATCTAAAAAGACCAGGATACTCTAAACAGTTTTTATATTTCCTCTCATTGAACCCTCACCAATTCTGCTATGCTGACAGTGCAGAGAAGAATTACCATAATTTACTGTAAGTATACTTTGCTGTTGGTGTGCAGGGAACAGTAGCCAGGACTTTGGGCATGGTACAAGCACTCTATTACTCAGTTACAACCCCAGCCCAGAAACTGAATGTTTAATTCATGGACAATGAATTAATTTACAGACATGTCATGTCTAAATTATTTGAAAACTATGCCTTGCATTCAAGATGAAGGAATGAAGCATGATGGGCACACTGAATATTTGCTAGAGAAACCCTGACTTTACTGGCTTCTGGCCAAGAACAATATTTCTTGCTCTGCCAGCAGATGCTGTCAGCCATGACCTCTCACATGAGGGCAAAGAGAAGAAGAAAGGAAACTGAGGTGCAAAAGAACATGCTTATTACTTAGATGGGTGCTGACCACTGAGTAAACGAGAGCCAAAGGGTTAGTAAACTAAACTGTATTGTGCAATCTCTAGGAAGGTGATTTAAAAACCTATTCCACCTATTGGAGAGATGGTTTAGAAGTTGAGATCACTCTGCTCTTGCAGAGGACCTGAGTTTAGCTCTTAGCACCGATCGACATGGCAGCTTAAGTGTCTGTAACTCCAGTTTCAGGAGATGCAATGCCCTCTGGCCTCCAGGGGCACCAGGCACACATGTGGCACACATATACAAACACAGACAAACCATTCACAAATTATTTTCAGACAGATACACCTCAGATACAGCTCATAAGGAGTAAGAACAACTCCTCAAGTCACAACTGCTGATGATCTAGGGATGAGACTGAAAAGGTGCTTTGCATTCATTTACTAAAGAAAAAGATTATAAACACTCACCGTTATGGAGGTGTCATGGGACACACTGACATTCTCAGCAACCAGGAGGCTGAGGAAAGAGGACCTAAAGTTGAAGGCTAGCCTGGGGCTAACCACGAGGCACTATCTCAGGGAATCAACAGTAACAACATTTATGAAGTCCTTACTAGTGAAGGAAGGCTGAACTGTGCATTCCTTACAGTTTAGATTTATGCTTCTAATAAGTCTTTCTAATCATGTGGAAGAGCACATGACTTAGTCCCAGCTACACAGATGGCTGAGGCAGGAAGAGAAAAGTCTGAAACCAGCCTGGGGTTACACGGCAAGGCTGTCTCAAAATAAAAATCAAAAGGGCTGTGATGCAGCTCAGTTACAGAGCACTTGCCCTGCACACATCATGACATTCTTGGTTAGATTGCTAGTCCAACAAAAGAAAAAGTCACAGCCAAAGTTAAACAGTCTACATTTAACATGTCCCCAATAAAATGCGACCATGAGAAAAGTGAAGTACTACTCCTCAAAACATTTTATTTCTGTTAAAGTCTTTTGTTTATTTGTTTATATTTTTTATTTATTTTTGAGACAAAGTCCTTCTGTGTAGCTCTGGCTTTCTTGGAACTATGTAGACAAGGCTGGCCTCCAACTCAGAGATCTGCCTGCCTCTGCTTCCTGAGTGCTGGGATCAAAGGCGTGTGCCATCACTCCCCGCCTCTGTCTTACAACTCTTCTTATTCCTATTTTGCAGGAAAAAAATTTAAATGATAGTCCCTTGGGGCTGGAGAGATGGCTCAGCCAGTAAGAGCACTGACTGCTCTTCTAGAAGACTCAAATTCAATTCCAAACACCCACAAGGTAATTCACAACTGTCTGTAACTCCAGTTCCAGGGGAGCCGACACCTTACTCAGTCATATATGCAAGCAAAACACCAATGCACGTAAAATAAAAATAAATCTAAAAAAGTTTCTTAATAGGTAGAACTCAGAGTTAAGATTACTTGGCTTAGTTGAGTATGGTGGCCCATGTCTTTAATCCCAGCACTTAGGCTTTAATCCTAGCATTTAGGGAGGCAGAGGAAGGAGGGAGTTTGAGGCCAGCCTAGTCTGCGAAGTAAGTCCAGGACAGCCAGGGCTAAACAGAGAAACCCTGTTTTGAAAAACAAACAAAACAAACAAACAAACAACAACAAAAGGATTAACCTGACTTTTCTCCCTATAACTAAAAACAAATAAATCTTCAAAAAATGCTAATTAAAACAAACTGATGATTCTATTTCTATCTTACAGATTTTTTTTTTAAATGGTAGAGTGGTAAGCATTGAAAATATCAGATTAATCAAGTGTTGATGTTCAAATTTCCAGTATTTGGTTCTGGTCTTGATTTTATGTAAATTCACCTCTTTGGTGGAGCTGAAATTTGCCGTGGGGAAGATAGGATTTCAGACCCCTGTCTTTGGAAGCGGTCTTCCAAGTGTACGACAAATGGCAGCTGGAAATCATTTCGAACTGCTCTGGGCCAACTCCTGGTGACTCAGCTCAGGGGACCTGACTTAAAATCAACAAGTGACTGGAAGGAGGGGTCGGCCACTTGCGCCAACTATATGCTTGCTCAGCATTATTTATTATTGGAAACAATTTATAGCTATAATTTGACTGCTTGCTCCGTGCTTTTGTAATAGGCATTTATATACACTATTCTATTTAATTCTCATAATATTATGAGTTAGATACTAATTTTCTAGAGATTAAAGAATTTGTTCAAGCCTACATAGCTAATAAATGTTTACTAGTATTCAAACATGGGCTTTTCAAACTCCACAGCCCATGTTTTTTTCCTTTGAATTCACCAGATATTGGGGGATACATAGATCAAAAATAGACTCTGTTATCAAGGGCTTCATTAACTGGTAGTGCAGTACAAATAAACTATTCAAATCCTGAATTATTACCTGTCATAAAAAAAGTTAGTCAATAAGCACTACAATGAGGTGGAGAAGAGTAAACTCCAGAGGGAATTTTCAGAGAGGATGATGTTAAGCAAAACTTGGAAGAATACAAGTTATCTAAGAGAAGGACTAGATAGTTTTTTTAAGCAGAGAGGTCTTCAAATCATCAACGACAATGACAACAAGCTGATTACAGAGGACACCTGGCAAACCAAAGAAAGGATTACACATGGATTAGGAGTTACTTACAGGAGCAAAGGACTGTTAGGCAGTTGCACCAGAGAATAGGCCTAACCCTGGCATTGGTAATGAATCAGAAAATTGCAATCTCAGCCAAACTTCTATCTCCTATGTGCTCTAAAATCCCCCAAGACTATGTGCTGCCAGGACAGTGGGGAGTGGTGACTGGTATTTCAGGTGAACGGTTCATGGAGTAACAGCAGCTGCTCCAATTCAAGATGGCAATGGCCATGTTATGCTCAGAGGACACAGTTCCAACCCAGACATCAAGCAGGACCTCAGTACAAACCTGGACACAACAGACCAGTGTCTGAGAGAATGAAGCAAAGAGGATATAATGCAGGTGAGGCAAGACAAGGCGGCCATTACATCACTAAACGACTGTTGCCCACATAAAAAGATTTTTAAAATTTCCCTTATAATTGAAAGTTCTGATTTACCAATGAACATAACTGGGAAATACCAATGGTCAGGGCAATAAGGAAACTAACAGAACAATTTGGAGTTTAGAACAGTTTACTAACAGGAACTCAATGACTGGCTCTTTGACCTCCCCACCCCCCAAGGGAGGAGCAGTCCTGTTAGGCCACAGAGGAGGGCTTTGCAGCCAGTCCTGAAGATACCTGATAAAACAGGATCGGATGAATGGGGAGGAGGTCCCCCCTATCAGTGGACTTGGAAAGGGGCACGGTGGAGATGAGGGAGGGAAGGTGGGATTGGGAGGGAATGAGGGAGTGGGACACGGCTGGGATATAGAGTTGATAAAATGTAACTGATAAGAAAAAAATTAAATTAAATTAAAAAAAAAGAACAGTTTACAATAGGATAGAAGCTCAACTGGCTGAGTGTGAGGTGAGGTGAGGGGAGTCACTGACAAAGCCTTCAGAAAGAATCAGCCGTTAAAGCAAGAGGAATAGAGGAAGGCAAGGCCGTCTCTTAAGATAGATTTAAGAGAGTGCATAGGTGTAGATTTAAAGCCTTAATGAGATGCTGGAGGTGGGCAAGGCCCATGTGTTAGCTTTAAGTGTACCACAATGCCATAGGGAGAAGGATGACCAAGTTTGGGGCACACAGTGGGGAAGGTGACAAACGAGTTTAGATCTGGATTTGCGGAGTGATACTACAATACACACTGTATCTGCCGGGGGTAATGGGAGAAGGGTCAGAACAGCAGACAGACAATGACAGAGCAGCTGCCATGGAAGTCAGGCAAAATGCCAAGGGAGGGACAAAGACAGCTGATCAAGTGACAAAGCAGTAACAAGCAAGCAGGAGATATCTGACAAGCACAAGGAGTAGGTGGATGCTGAGCAGTAAACCGAAACCTGCCTAGGAGAGGATGGAAAAGGAATAATGAATGCTCAGCAAGATAAACTAGATGAATGAGAGAACACCGAAGAACTTCTGAGGGAGCTCCCCACACCAACTCTACACCCTCTTTTTCCTCCAGGCTTCGGCAACCACCACTGTACCTTCTGACTCCAAGTTTTATTATTTTGGGGAGTCCTATAATATTTGACCTCTCTGTATCTAGCTTTTTTTTCACTTAGCAAAACTCAGGGTATACGCCTGAATTTCTATTTATATATTTATGATTTTTCAGTTCTGGGGATCGAACCCAGGTATGTGTCACTGTACCTGGTATAAAACAACATTAAAAGAAAAAAGGATAGAAAAACAAGGACAAGTCACAAACAAAATGAAAATCTTAGAAAAAATATAGCTAATAAAGGATGGCTTTATGAAAGAAGTGGAAACTAGTAAGACCTGGAAAGGACAGGAGCTCCACAAGGAGAGCAACAGAACCAAAAAATCTGGGCACAGGGGTCTTTTCTGAGACTGATACTCCAACCAAGAACATTCATGGAGATAACCTAGAATCCCTGCTCAGATGTAGCCCATGGCAGCTCAGTCTCCCAAGTGGGTGCCCTAGTAAGGGGAACAGGGACTGTCTCTGACATGAACTGATTGGCCTGCTCTTTGATCACTTCCCCCTCAGGGGGGGAGCAGCCTTACCAGGCCACAGAGGAAGACAATGCAGCCAGTTCTGAGGAGACCTGATACACTGGGATCAGAAGAAAGGGGAGAAAGACCCCCCACCATCAGTGGACTGGGGGAAGGGTATGGTTGGGGCAGAGAGAGGGAGAGTGGGTTTGGGAGGGGAGGAGGGAGGGGACACAAAGGGAATAAACTGTAATTAATAAAGAAAGAAAGAAAGGCACAGTAGCAGAGCACTTGTCTTGCATTCCTTAAGACCCTGCGTTAGGTCAGGTGGTGGTGGCAGCACACGGCTTTAGTCCCAGCACTCAGGACGCAGGGGCAGGCAGTTTGAGGCTAGCCTGGTCTACAAAATGAGTCCAAGACAGCCAGGACTAGATAGAAAAACCCTGCCTCGAAAAACCATAAATAAATAAACACTATTTAAAAATTTTAAAATAAAGGCATATACCACCATACGCCACTATTGTTAAAATTGACTTTAAAATAAATTTTTAGTATCTCACTTATTTTATACATATGTATTTTATCTTCATGTATGTCTGTGCAGCACATGTGTGCAGCCCCATGGAACCCCATGGAAACCAAGGGGTCGGCTCCCCTGTAGCTAGAGTTACAGATGGATGGTTGTAAACCACCATGTGGATGCTAAGAATCAAACCCAGGTCCTCTGGAAGGGCAACCACATGCTCTTAATCTCTGAGCCATCTCTCCAGCCCCAATTAATTAATTAATTAATTATAATTAGACAAAAGTACATTAATTTAAAATCTTTAAAAATCCTTTTAGAAACAGAAGAAAAGCCTCTTATCTGAAAAAAGTAAGTTCCTATTTAATTTATTTTATTATGTGCTCCTTCAACTTTTTGGTTGCTTGAATTATAGCCATTTGCCACCACACTGAGTATTCTCACCCAAAAGTCTCCTTCCCGCTATTTTGAGATAGTAGCCCTGGCTGGTCTGTAAATCGTGATATAGACCAGGCTGGCTTCCACCTCAGATCCTCTGCCTCTTAGGTCCTGAAATTAAAGATGTGCATAACTGTGGCTAGGCCCAAGATAACTTTTTAACACTAGGAGCTGAAGAGATGGCTTAGGTCATGAACACTGACTGCTCTTCCAGAGAAAACGGGTTTGAATCCCAGCACCCACCTGGTGGCTCACAACTGTCTCTAATTCCAGTTCCAGGAGTTCTAATGTCCTTTTCTGCTTTCCACAGGGACTGAAAGCACAGACATACATGTGGGCAAAGCACCTACATACACAACACATCTAAAAAATCAACAAATCTAAAAACAACAACAAAAACTAGCTGGGAGTGGTGGCCCATACCTGTAATCCCAGCACTGGGAAGGCAGAGGGCAGGCAGATCTCTAAGTTTCAGTCCAGCCTAGTCTACAAAGTGAGTTCTAGTCCAGGGCTGTTTCTACAGAGAAACCCTGTCCTGAAAAACAACAATCCCTGAAACAAACAAACAAACAAAAACAACAACACATCTTATCGTCAACAGGGAAACACGGAAAATATTCTTTTGAAAATCAAAAATAAAATAAGGTGACTCCTATTCATGTCTAGCAAATACAACGAGAGGTCTTTGCCTCTACAATCAGAAATCAGAATAGTAAAAACCAGTATACTGGGGCAAAAGAACAGTTAAGTTGCTGAGTCAGAGTCTAGTACTGACAGAAGTGGATGACAGGTAATTTATAATATAAAAGTGGCTAAAATGAAAAAGATGATACAGAATATTTAATTGTGAAAATAATGTACAGTATACAAACAGGGGGTTCCCTAAGAACTAATTTCACCATACAGACTTGGAACTATTGTAACCGATGCCTTTCAAAAATCAGTAAGTATGACCAACTTTGTATAGTTACAGTATGGGGATCAGTAGGATATACATGCTAATAACATGTAAATTAATTTTTTAAAAAGTTTTTTTTTGGGGGGCAAGCACATGCTTTTAATCTCAATACTGGGGAGGCAAAAGAAGGCAAAGATCTCTTTGAGTCTGAGGCCAGCCTGGTCTACGTAGTAAGTTCCAGGACATTCAGGGCTACATAGAGACCCCTCTCTCAAAGAAACTAACTGACTGACTGACTGACTGATCGACTATTTTATTCTTTAAAGCTCTGTATGTGCACGTTATATGGTGTGTGTTTGGTGTGTGCACATGAGTGCTGTACTGACTCACTGAGGCCAG
This sequence comes from Psammomys obesus, assembly GCF_907164565.1. NCBI lineage: Eukaryota > Metazoa > Chordata > Mammalia > Rodentia > Muridae > Psammomys > Psammomys obesus. The sequence continues at coordinate 6,140,130 of NW_026585504.1, forward strand.
AAGAAGATGCTGGGTCCTCTAGAGCTGGAGTTACAGGGAGTTCTGAGCTGCCTAATATTGGTGCTGAGACTCAAACTTGGACCCTCTGAAGAGCAGTACATGCCACTTTTCAGGCCCTCCACATCAAACTTTTACAACTACTTTAACTACTCAATTATGTTACAAGTGCCTTACGAAAGATCCCTTTCTAAACTCTGTACTTCCCTTGATATCACTACTCCTGCATTAAAAACCTGGAATAGCAACTATTTCCAGTGCTCACCAGAAGCTACAACTTATTCCTCTTCCTCTCCTGTCCCCCACCCCCCCAGACAAGGGCTCACTATATATCTTAGGACAGCCTTGTACCCTGACTTTCTGTCTCCTCAGAAATTATAGAGGTGCACCACTTACCAGCAGACAAGCTTCTTTTAAAAAGTTCTGAGTATATATCTAGGTTATAGAAAGCTTTCATAAACTTCTTATCCAACTGATAACAGAATTATCTATAAACAAATTTTATATATAATTTAAGACAAACACTTCTTAAATCATGACTTAATTGGTAAAATTTCGGTTGCAAGTCACGCCATCAGATACCGGCATAACTTGGTAGTTATGACACTGATCTGGAAGAAGGCCCATTCATTGATTCAGTGTTAGCAGTTCCTGCTGAGCTAAACGTAGTTTGTAAATAGCCCCAGAAAGAGTCCACGCCACCAGCATGGGGGAGGGGTGGGCAGCTTAATTCTTTCACAATGCCTGTGGAGAGTCTGACAGCAATGGACGCCTAGAAAACTCATGAAAGGCCCTTTCATAAGCATGTGAATGTGGAGCACAAAAGCAAAGTCAGATGACCTACTTAAAGCTCTGCTTTTATTGATGGGAATCCATTCTTATTCCAGATTAGTCTCTTTCTAGAAAAAGAAAACCTTATACAATAACTGAAAAATTAAGAGACAGGGAGTATAACTTCACTATTTCCTATCATGTCACAGAGGTCAGAAAATACTTAACAAGGTTCTGAACTGACCCTTTACTTCAGTGTAAAGTGTCCTCTGAGAAAAGTAAAATAAAAGTTTTTACATTGATTGATTGGTTGATTGTGTGTGTACATGCCAAAGTACCCATGTGCAGGTCTGAGAACTTGTGGGAGTCAGTTCTCTCCTTCCACTGGGTTTAGGGATTGGACTCAGATCATTAGGTTGGCAGCAAGCCCTGGGAAATTTAGATTTAAATTCTGTAGCTAAGCAGGCCAGTCTGGGGCTAGTAATATCACAAAAGAAAATGCTTTCTTAATCTCTTCCTAGAATGCATATTAAGTAAATGGATGGTTCAATCTGATTTGTAAAGTGATGACAGTCCAAATTATTTCGAAGCAGGGAACAACTCCTTTACTCATTTGTTCAACTAAATTCACTGTTACCTTGGAGAACTGAGGATCCAAAGGAAAAAGCAATCCAAGGAGCTCACCTGTCAGCCATTTTCTCACTTCCTAGCTGCCCAAAATATTTCAGTTAGTCAATAAAATTCTTTCATCCAGGGGCTGAAAATGAACACAGCTGGAAATGAATCATTTTGATTCATTTCCTTTTTTTCCCCCTACTGTTTAATTTCTAATTAGTTAATTAGGTTTTTTGAGACAGGGTAGCCCAGTCTGGCCTCAGACTTGCATCGATTCTCCTGCCCCAGCCTCCTGGATGCTGCTATAAGAGGAGTGAGCCATTGCATCAGACTCTGTCTCTCTTTTTCAAGATCTATTTATTTTTATTCTATGTGTATGAGTGTTTGCCTGCAGCACACCATGTGCAGGGAGTGCCCACAGATCCCAGAAGAGGGTGGTGGTTGTCCTGGAACTGGTGTTAAACAGGCTGTGACCTCCTTGTGAGTGCTGGGAACCACACCTGGGTCCTCTGCAAGCACGGCAACTATTGTTAAAAGCTGAATTCTCTTTTGAGTGCCCCTGTTCTTTCTTTCAAATAATAAAGACAATATAGAAAATCCTTACTTCATCTTTTCTTTAATGACAGAAAAAGGATCTGCTCTGTTCTGTTAACTCAACAGGTACTCCTCTAATGTTTATCACAGGGACCAAACAGTGCAAACAGTTGGGAGGAACACAGAGGAATCTGACAGTCTCTTTTTATGAACCTCCTTTCTTGTTTCCTAGTCCACTTCCATGTTTGCCCTCTTTTTCCTTCTTTTCTTTAGTTTCAATCTGAATGAAACTAAATCCAAAGCCTAGTTGTAGCAGTTCTTTTTTCCTCTCTAAAGAGAAATGGGAGAAAATGGAGGGTGTGTGCTCATATTTGCAAATCAATCTCAAACCACTTCCCACACTGTCCTCCATTTTTCCACATATTTTTTTTGTTGTCATCTTGTTTTTTAATCTTTTCACATTTTTTTTTTTCCTTTTTGGGATAAAGACACAGAGAGTAGCCCATGATGGCCTTGGATACTCAATCTACCTGCCCCAGCCTTGGCCTCCAGGTGCTGGGATTATAGGAATATGTCACCATGTGAAACTGCAAATAATTTTTTAAATGTCCATAAATAGACAACATGGGGGCCAGGGAAAGAAGATATGAAAATGAGCCAACAATCAATACTATATGAAAACACTGCCAGGCATGGTGGTGTTTGCCCATTATCATAGTACTTAGGGGGCAGAGGCAAGAGGATCATGAACCTGATGCCAGGCTGGGATGCAAGAACTAAACAAAAAAAATCAACAAATGTTAACAGACTTAAAACATGAGTGAACTAGAAGTTCTAGAGGGTTCAGAGTATGGCTTAGCAGGTGAGGACTCTTAGCATGGGCAAGGACCTGAGCCTGGTCTCTAGCACTGCAAAAACTAAGAAAACAAACTCTGGGCTTGGTGCTACATACTTCTAAGCCCAGCCCTGGGGTACAGTGAGTTCCAGGCCAGCTAAGGTTACATATGGAGATCAGTCCCTCCAAAAAATTTCCCTAGAATATGTAAAAACAATAACTGATTAAAAAGACCTCAATAGGTGGATTTTAAAAAAAATAAAATGGGGCTTATGAATTAATGAACAAATGATAAACATAAACATTTAAAATGATGCAGAGTAGGTAAAGGGTATAGATGATATAATGAGATAATCTAATCCATATTTCATTTGAATCTCAGACAAAGGAAGAGAGGAATGGGACAGGAGAAACTGTCAGTGCACTGTTAAATGCTGTTTAAGTTAACAATAGGCCTTTATTATAAGCAGCCATTTTGATACTTACTTTCCCTTTAAGTAAACTGTAGTGTTGAGAGACAGAGTGTTTTCAATTCATAACTGACAGTAGGTAAAGTCTTCCCTAGTGCCCTGATAACTTTGTGTGAAGGGCTACCAGTCAAGCATCTAGCCAGACTGCCCTCATGACAGCTCTGGCTATTGTTTACACTTGATAGATGACTTGAGGAAGCTACAAGGCGCCTGCTGCGGAAACACAACTGTGGCTCATCAAAACAGTCTTAGCCACAATTGTTCAAATAGTGGTCGACTTTTTTTTCCACCCTAAGTCCCAGTGAACATTAGATGATCCACTCAGGACAGAGGGAATACGTCACCTGATGGTTTTAGTAGGCTACTTGTGATTGGTACAGACACAGATTACTATGATTGGTGCAAGTGCAGTCCCTCATTTGCATAAGGACTGTGTAATAACTGGTACAGGAACAGTAAATGAAGTTTTGTTGTGACTGAACTTCATCAAGGTGCAGATGCCCTTGTTATACTCACTTTCCTGACTATATACGCAAGCTGGGCCAGCAGGATGGCTCACTGGGCAAAAGCACTCGGCACTAAGCCTGATGATCTGAGTTTGATCCCTAGTACCCACACATAGAGAACTGAATTCTGCAGGCTCTCCTCTGACCTTCACATGCATGCTAAGGATTGTGTGCACTTAGCACCCATCCTCATGACACACGTAAAGAAATGTAAAAACCAAACCAAACAAACAAAACCCAAAAACCCAAATGGCTATAATCAGAATATTCCACTCATCCTGGTCGCCAGTTAGGAAAGCAAACTACTGTGTTATCCCTGGTATTGCAACATTAAGCCAAATAAGGCTCCACTCCAGGGTCCTTTGCATACTTTTAATCTTTGTCATCAGTAGAGTGGATTGAGCTGAACATAAAGAAAAGGTGGGAGTAGCTATGAACGCAGAACAGGTACTGTCCTGCTGCTTGTAGTGCTAACACAATAGTAGCAATAAGAGGAGAACCAAAGAGATCTGGAGAACAGCTTATGCAGAAATCATGGGAAGCAGAGGTAAGAGAGACAAGGGCCATGAAAAGCTGAAGATGAGAAACTGGGCCCTGGTCATGGTAGAACTCCAGGGCCAGGAAACTCAGACCTCTTAGGTCTGAGAGTTTAACACTGGGCACTGCCAAGGCCTGATGATCCCAATACCTGAGCTCCAGCCTTAGGAGCCACCTACTGCTGCTTGCTGCTGACTACTGCCAGGAACAAAGGATTATAAGCTGCCAAGCAGGAACCGCCAGTGTTAATAGTTAAGAGCTGTACGTCTCTGGCTTCTAAAATCTAAGACCCTAGCACTCAAGATGTAGGTAGCCCCCTAAGACTCTGGATCTGCAAGTCCAGTCCAGGCTTGGTACTCAAAGTCTGGAGATTGCCAGAGCTAGAAGTCCTACCTAGCTGAGATTCCTATCCTGGCAGAGAAACAGGACCTTAGCCACCACCACACTAGTAACACATAATGAAAGTAATCACCAGCCAAGCGCCTAAGATTCTCTTTTGAAAGAGATGTGTGTTTGGGGTTATAGTTCTATCATATTAGTCAGAAATATAAAATGCCCATTGTCTTTATTTAGAGAGTAAGCACATCTTAAACGACGTAAATTGGTACCAAGTTGATCGAGTATGAGGTTTATGATGGTAATTTTATATGTCAATAAGATAGTGTATACAAGTGACCCTAAAAATTCCATTGGGAAACTCCTATAGCTGATAAACACTTTCAGAAAAATAGCAAGATACAAAATTAACACACACACAAAGCACTAGCCTTTCTATATACAAATGGACTGAGAAAGAAACCAGGAAAACAGTATCTTTCACAATAATATCAAACAATATAAAATATTTTGGGAGTAACTAATTAAGCAAGTATAAGACTTGTATGCTAAAAACCTTAAGACAGTGAAAAAAAAAACTGAAGAAGATATCAAAAGATGGAAAGATCTCCCATAATCATGGATCAGTAGGAGTAATACACATAAAATGGCCATTCTACCAAATGTAATCCACAGATTCAATGCAATCCCCATCAAAATTCCAACACAATTCTTCACAGAACTTGAAGGGACAATTTTCAGCTTTGTATGTAAACACACACATAACCAAAACATCCCAAGATAGCTAAAGGCAATCCTGACTAATACAAGAACTGCTAGAGGTGTCACCATCCTTCATCTAAAAGTACTAAAGAGTTATAATAATAAAACAGAATGATATTGGTACAGAAAGACACGTGGAATTGAACTGAAGACCCAGCTATAACTCCATACATCTATGGATACATAAATTTGATAAAGAAATCAGAAGTGCACACTGGAAAAAAAGACATCTTTACCAAATGATGCTGAAAACTGTATGGTTGCATGGGGAATACAAATAGATCCACACTTATCATCCACCTTATCACAAAACTTAACTCCAAATGGATCAAAGACTGCAAAATAAGGCTAGATACACTAAATCTGAGAGAACAGAAAGTAGGGGGTAGTCTTGAACTCACTGGTACAGAAGACTTCCTGAACAGAACACTGATGATGGCACAGGCACTAAATGCAACAATTCATAATAAACAGGACCTCACGAAACTGAGAAGCTTCTGCATCTTTGTCCATCATTTAGACAAAGCGATGGCTACAGAATGGGAAAATATTTTTACCAACTACGAATCAACAGAGGGCTAATATCTAAAATATATAAAGAACTAAGAAATAAACTTAGCATGGGCAAGAAAAAAAATAACCCAATTAAAACAGGGCTATAGATCTAAACAGAATTTTCAAAAGAGGAAACACAAATGGCCAAGAAGCACTTAAAGTAATACACAACATCCTTAGCCATTAGGGAAATGCAAATCAAAACTACTTTAAGATTTTATCTTACATCCATCAGAATGGCTAAGATCAATAAAATAAATGACAGCACATTCTGTTGAGGATGTGAAGTCAGGGGAACACTCATCTAGTGCTGGTGAGAGTGCAAACTTTTATAGCCACTAGGGAAATCAGTTCCTCACAAAGATGGGGGTCAATCTACCTCAAGATCCAATTATAAAGCTCTTGGGCTTATAGCCAAAGGACACTTCATCCTACTACAAAGACATAGCTCAATCATGTTCACTGCTACTTTATTCATAATAGCCAGGAACTGAAAACAGCCTACATGTCTGTCAATGGATGAATGGATATAGAAAATGTAATACATTTACACCATGAAGTATTACTCAGCTGTCAGAAAATGAAACCATTAAATTCACAGGTAAAATAAACGGATGGAGCTAGAAAAAAAAAAAAATCACTGAGTGAGTTAACTCAGATCCAGAAAAATAAATATCGTTATGTATTTGCTTATATGTGGATGTTAGTTGTTAAGTCTTTGATAGGCAGCTACAATCTGTATAACCACAGCATTTATATGTAGAGTAAGGGGTTGGTGGGGAGATTGGATCTCTTTAGGGAGGACACAATTATAGATGGATGGGGTAGGAAGATGAACAGGAAGATCAAAATGGGGAGGAAAGGAAGAGGGGGGCAATAAAGGGAATATGAGAAGGGACTGCTGAAGCTAACAGCCATTTGAGGGGTTGTATTGAAACCTAATACAAGAAATTTCCTATAAGATAAACATGTATGAAGGTGATCTAAATGAAATTGACAAATAATGGGGGGCAACATAGGCCCAACTGGTCATCTCTCATTACTAAATGAAGCTTCCAGTTCTGGGACTGGGTTACATCTTACTGAGTTATTGGTCAAAAGGCCTCATGGGAACCCCCAAACTATTGCCAAGGATACTGGTTGCTTTCCACAAACTGACTGTAAGGCCCTATTGCTGAGGACAAACCTATACAACTATTTGAACATGGAGAAGTTGGGCTTGCGCCTAGAGCCTTCATCCCTATGTACTGGTGCTCATGGTACTGAAGGTCCTCTGAAAACCACAAAAGGAGAAAGGTAAACACCAAGAAAGGTGAACTGCCTGGAAGGTGTGCTAGAGCTATGGTGGTGCAAAGCTTGTGGTAGTAACTAGCAAATATCTGATTGGATGTAAGGTGCACTCCATGGGGTAGAACTCATCCTGCTAATTGCTTTAGCCAAAAACCTCAGACTAGATAGGCAAGGGTCCTAGGGGAAAACCAAATACTAGTGTGTTATGCTAAAGGAACAGAGCAATAGAATGACTTCTAATGACATTCTACAATACTCATAGATCTGTGCCTTGCTCAGACAAATACAGAGACCCCGAGCCAGTGTGCAGAATGAGAGACCCTGGAATACCTAGCTCTAAATGGGATGTGTCCATCAAATCTCTCCCCTCAGGGAACAGGGAACCTTATGGAAGAGGAAGTGGAACGAGCATAAAAGCCAAAAGGGATAAAGAACACCAAGAAAACAGGCCTTTTATCAGCAGCACTGATGCACATATGAACTCACCAGGACTGTGACAGCACACACAGAGCCTGCACAGATCTGCACCACACAGGAATCCCAGTGCTGAGAGGAGGGACAGACACAAGTCCCCATCCCGAACCCCAAAATTATCTCAAATTGGAGACTACTCACAAATGAAAAATAAGTTTTCTCCAAGGGAGTCTCACTGGGATACAAATGCCCAACAAGAAATGAACTCAACCCCATCTGTGAAGTTTCTTTGTCACATGTTTTGTCAGCTTTTCTCCTACCCCAAACGTTACAGATCCTTGGCATGCATATATATATATATATATATATATATATATATATATATATATACACACACACACATATATATATATATATCTTCTGTTTTTGTATATTTTTATGGGATTCCTATATTTGCAAATGTATATGTCTCTGTCTATATATTTTTTCTTAATATTTGTTCTTTTTCTGAGGCTCTTCTTATTCTGTTTATTTTGTTCTGGTTTGTTTGCTTTTATATTTTATTATTCTTTAGATGCCTGTTCTTTTTCTTATAAGAGAAAGGAAGGGTGTGGATTCAGATTGGGAGGAGGTAGGGAGAATCCGGGAGGAGTTAGGGGAGGAGAAACCATACTCAGAATATATTGCATGAGAAACAAATGTATTTTCAATAAAAGAAAAAAAAAAAAAAGCAAAAAAGTCCATTACAAAAGCCCAGCAGTATAAATGTATATAATCTATGGAAGCCATTAAAACAATATTGCAGGGCTGGAGCGAAGGCTCAGTGGTTAAAGGCACTTGCTGCTCTTCCAGAAGACTTGAGTTTAGCTCCCAGCACTCAGTTGGTGGTTCACAATCATTCCAGTTCTGGGAGATCCAACGCTTTCTGGCTTGCACAGACATATATGCAGGAAAAATATCCCTACACACTAAAAAAATTAAATTAAATTAAAAAATAATAACAATATTGTTGCTGAGATGTAAAATGGTGCAGCCACTATGGAAAACACTATGGTAGTCCCTCAAAAAATTACTGGATCACAAAACTTCTGTACGATCTACAATTCCACTTCTAGATACAGACATGAAAGGGCTGAATGCAGTTAGACAGACACTTGTACCCCTTGTTCAAGTACTAGTTCTAACCTTCTCTCGCAAGTTGTGCCAACTGCCACCAAAGAGGGTATGAGAGACTTAAAATAACCTCATTTAGACACCATATGCTCTTCTGGGGGTTGGACAGCACCCTTACAGATTATCTCCTCAAGCTATGCTTACAGTTCCAGGAACGACAGAACACAGTACCGTCTGAATAGCTCTGACTGAGGAGCTCAGGAGAACTGAATTCACAAGAAATTAAGCCTTTCCAAGTAGGTCTTTGGCACTGCTTGCTTGTACAAAAGCTTGGATGGCGTTGCTGCAGAGCTGTTTGTTGTACCGTTAGCTGCACTGTCTCCCAGGGACACTGGGCATTGTCTAAAGTTGTTTTTGATCACCATAAATGAAGACATGAGGACTGTGTCATTGACATGGAGGAGGTCAAGGCTTGGGATGTTGCTAAACACTTTAAAAATCATACGACAGTCTCCTAAAACAAAGAATTATCCAGCCCTGAAATATATATATATATATAGATATCTATATCTATATCTATATATATAGTCAAGGCTTTTTAGCAATGCACTAGGTGGAAATCTATTTTCAGACTAAGCGATCCAGGTTAAATCTATGCATCTCTATAAGCCTCATTTTGGGTCTGGGAGGAAAGGAGAGGAGAGAGGGGAAACTGCGATCAGGATGCAGAATTAATTACTTAATTAAAATGATAAAATGTTCTCTCTCAACTCATGGACAGCTAAAATAACCAAATATCTAATTATAAAATAATACCTAGTCAGGTGGTGGTGCACAGCTGTAATGACAGCACCTGGAAGGCTTGAGGCAGGATGATCACAAGTTTGAGATGAGCCTGGCTTACCCACATAGCACAGTCTTGTCTCAAACAAAAAAGACAAACAAAAAGAAGAGCAACAAGAAAACCCAGAAACAACAACCCCCTTCATTTAAGAACTTTCAGTGAGATACAACCTCAATATTAAGTGTTTTCTCATGTTCTGCCTTACTTAACTTAGTTCAAACACTCCTCCCTAAAGGAGGAAAACTATTACTCCTATTATTTAGGGAAACAGCTGATACCCAGACACTCGCCCACAGTCACAAACAAGAAACCTGCAAAGACAGAAGTCTGAATCTGGTGAGCCTGGTTCTGAAGGCTTCATTTTTAGCACATCTTCCTCCACCCCTCTGGACAAAGAACTGAAATAAACATTTACAAACTACTAAATACCATATGGGACCAAGGCTGCTGGGGGCTAGGGATACAGTTCAGGTCATCACGAGGCTCCAATATGTCACAGTGTAGTCACTCAGACCTACAGTCCTAATCCTTGGGAGATAGAGGCACAATGATCACAAGTTTATGGTCATCTTTGGCCACGTAGGGAGTTTAAGGCAGCCTGGGCTAGAGACCCTGTCCCAACCTTTAAAGAACAAGAACAAAGGGCTGGAGAGATGGCTCAGAGGTTGACAGCACTGGCTGTTCTTCCAGAGATCATGAGTTCAATTCCCAGCAACCACATGGTGGCTCACAACCATCTATAGTGAGATTTGGTGTCCTCTTCTGGCATGCAGGTGTACATGTAGGCAGAATACTGCATACATAATAAATAAATAAATAAATAAATCTTAAAAAGAAAAAAACAAACAAAAAAAACAAGAACAAAATTAACTGAGGTTCTGATGCCACAAGTGGCTTATTACTTTTATTGACACATAAACACTACAAACAAGTACCCTTTTCACATAAAAGGCCTCAAAAAACCTTCACATTCTTCAGTTTATTTTACATCTGAGAATCTATTAAAATAAAATAATACTATCTTACTTAAAACCTTATTATGTTCATTGCTATGTTTTTACTAATATAGAAAATATAGAAATCTAGGGAACAGATTCAATAGGTCAAATAAGCTAATCATTTGTTGGAATCTTATATATACATTTATGAACACCTCAAAATAACCTTCATATGCTAGTAGACTCAAAATTTTATGGCAACTGGAGACATAAAGATAATAACAAGTAGATTCCTTTTTAAAAAAAAAAAAAGGAAAAAAAAGAGGTGGGTACAGTGGTGCATTGACTGTAATCCCAGCACTCAGGCAGGCAGAGCAAGGCGGAGTTCTCAGAGTTCAAGGCCAGCCTGATCTACAGAGCAAGTCCAAGACAGCCAAGGCTACAAAGAAAGCCTGTCTTGAAAAAACAAAACAAAACAAAACAAAACAAAACAAAACAAAAACAAAGAAAGACTCAGGCTACGGGATGGCACAGTTGGTAGAGTAAGCATGAGGACTGGACTTAGAGCCCCCAGATCCCACACAGAAAAGCCAAATATGGTGGTTTATTTGTATTCCCAGTGCTGGAGAGGAGGAGACAGGTGGATCTCTATCTAGGTCATACTGGCCAGGCAGCCTATTAAGTGAGCTCCAGGCCAATGAGAGACCTTGTCTCGAAAAACAAAGAAATGGCTTCTGAGGAATGACATCCAAGGCACCACTAGGCACGACCCAAATGTGCACAGACATGTATCCACAAGAACATACCCCTCTTGCACGCAAGAACTGACTGTCAGCTGTGAGGAATTGGTCAGTTTGAGGGCATTCCACTGTTTGCCTCTTTAGAATCCAACTCCACTTTAGGCAGAAGACACCTTTCTTCAGCATTAGCCCTTAAAGAGGGACTCTCAGCAGTGGAATGGAATTTCGGCTCCATTACCCACCCTGTCAGGAAGTCTGGGCAGGAAGGAACTTTGCCAGGTGTCTACTGCAGTCTGATCACTCCCACTCCACACTCAAACTGTTCTCTCCACTGTCACTGTGCTATCTGTTTCTTGGGGAACCCAACAAATACACTGAATATCAAATATATGTACATTGATAAAGAAGTAAAAAAAAAAGTTAGCAATTCTAGTTAGACTTCTGCACTACCCAAGTAGCTCCTAAGGATCATCTGCTACTTCCACATAATAAAAACGTATAAAACATGATACTGCTTAGCAGTGGTGGGCATGCATAACCTTCATTCTAGCACTTGGGAGGCAGAGGCAGTGCTGCCTCTCTGAGGATCTTGGAGTTCAAGGCTAGCCTGCTCTATTCCAGGACAGCCAGAGCTGCACAGAAAAACCCTGCCTTAAAAAGCCAAAACCAAAACAAACAGCAAAACAAAACCCCACAAAACCCCTCAAAGCCTCAATGCCCAACGAACCACCATCATCAGCAAACAAGATATTAAGTTAGAGGGTATGATGGTTAATTTTGCTTGTCAACTTGACTATATTCGGAATCTACTAAAACTCAAGTTGCTCCCGGACAAGATGGATTGTATCTTGGAACTGTGAGCCAAAATAAGCCTCTCCTTCCTTAAACTGGTCCTTGTCACAGTATTTTGTCACTGTGACAGAAGAGGAACTTACTTAAGAAGGTATGATAACTCTATGCTGAGCCTACCAATTTCATAAAACAAACACTAATGTACATAAAATGTTAGATACACAAACAATAGATGTTAGACTATTAAAAATGTTAGACCCACACAATAATAATGGGTAATTTTAACATCCCACTCTCATCTTCAGATAGGTCATAGAAACTAAAATTCAATAACCATCCAACTACACCACAGATCAAATGGACTTAACAGATACACAAATATTCCATTATATAAAGAATACACATTCTTCTCAATGGTCCCTGGAACCTTATCTCAGAGTATACTCTAAACCACAAACCAGGTTGTAACAAATACAAATGAACAGAAATAATTTTTTATATCTTATCAGATTATAGGATAATAAAACTAGAAGTCACTGGGAGAAAAAAACTATAAAAACTATACAATATGCAGAATGAACAATTTATTCTTGGACGGCCAGTAAGGTCATTAAGGAAATCTGGGAGGAAATGAAAAGGCTCCCAGAGTTAAATGAAAATGAAAGCAAAACTTACTACAAATTTTGAGATACATCTAAGGCAGTTCTAAGAGGAAAGTTTACACTTATGAATGCTTATATTAAAAAAAAAAAATCAGCCAGGCATGGTGGTACATATATTTAATCCAACACTTGGGAGTCAGAAACAGGCAGATCTCTGTGAGTTGAAGGCCAACCTGGTCTACTTAGAAACTTTTGGGCCAGCCAAGGCTACAAAAGTGAGTCTATCTCAAAAACAAAACAATAAAAAGATCACAATCAACCTAACGATGCACAAGATCTTAGAACAAGAACAATCTAAATCCCAAATTTCTTAGATGGTAAGAAATAATAAAGAGTAGGGCAGAAATTAATGATGGAGATTAAAAGAACAATGCATGCATGGAAAAATCACCCAGAAGAAATGGACAAGGAGCCGGGAGCATGCAAAGCTGAAGCAGAAACAAAAGAGACCTTCCTTGCCTCAACAAGATGGAAGGTGAGAGCTGCATCTCCAAAGTTATCACCTGACTACCACATGCTCACCATAGCACACGTATAACAATAAATAAAAAATACAATAAGTAACAATAAACAATAAATACAAATATTTTTAAAAGGACAATACATGGAGTAAGTAAGGAGCCAACTAAAAAAGTCGGTTCTTTTGAAAAAATAAATAAGATTGACAGCCTCAAACAAACTAATCAAAAGACAAGACTCTAATAAAATTAGAGACAAAAGGGAAAATTATTACACATTTCAATGAATAAAGAGAATTATTAGGACATAGTTTGAAAACATAATAATCTAGAAAAATGGGGGGAGGTACGGAGAGGTACCTCAGAGGTTAAAAGTACTTGCTGTTCTTGCAGAAAACACAGGCTCAGTTCCCAGTATCCTTTTGGTGAATCACAACAATCCCTTATTCCAGTTCCAGAGGATCTACCTTCTTCTGGCTCCCCCCAGCCCTACACACATGTGGAGCACAGACATATATGCAGACAAAACACTCAGATAAAATTAAAAAACAAAATAATAAAAGTTTAAAAAATTTATATACCATGACCAAGTTAGTTTCATTCTGAATGAATGAGTGTTATACAGCACATAGAGACTGAAGGACAGAAATCACATCCTTAACAGAAAGCACAAGGCTATTTATTCACAATAACTGATCTCAAATTATATTATCAAGCAATAGTAATGAAAATAGTATGATACTGACATGGAAACAGACACGAAGACCAGTAGAATAAACCTAGAAATAAACCCACATAGCTATTGTCACCTAATTTTTTAAAAATAATTTTCTGTGTATGAGTGTTTTGCCTGATATCTGTGTCCATGTGTATTCCTGGTGGCTGCTGATGCCAGGGGCACTCAACCACCTAGAACCAGACTTACAGATGGTTGTTGAGCCATCACGTGGTTTCTAGGAATCAAACCCTGGTCCTCTGGAAGAAAAGTCAGTACTCTTAACCACTGAGCCAAGGACAAAGGACAGTTTTAACTACTGAGCCATCTCTCCAGCCCCTATAACCAACCAATTTTTAATAAATGTTTCAAGAATATATATTGGAAGAAAGGCAGCCCGTTTAACAAATGGTGCTGGGAATACTGTATTTCCACATGCAAAACAGAACTTGGGTTGAGGATGCAGCCCTACTGGTAGACTGCCTGGGTGGTATACACAAGAACCTGGGTTCACTCCCCAGCACTACAAGGCCAAGTGTGGTGACACTTACCTATACTCCCAACACTTAGGATATGGAGGCAGAAGAACCAGAAATTCACGTTTGAGCTTAAGGCCTGGGACATATGAATCTTAACCTTAAAACAAATCAAAACAACAACACACACACAAACACATGGGGGTGGGGGGAGGTGAGGAAGAAAAAGAGTAAGAGAATATGCAATGAAACTAGATCCATATTTCTTATTTCTCACATAAAGCAACTTAAAATAGATCAAAGCCTTAATGTAAGGTGAGAAACTTTCAAAATGCTAGAAGAAAACACAGAGAAAACATGTCCAGATATAAGTACAGGTGATGACCTTCTGAAATAGCACAAGAAACAATCCCAATAATTAACAAATTAATTTTAAAAGCTCCTGAACAGCAAGTAAAATAGCCAACAAAATAGAAAAAAAAAAAGTTTACCAACTGAAAAAATTATATAGCTGAAACTCCCAAACCACACAACAAATGGCTGGGCTCACCAAAACTAGATGAGAAAACTTATTGCTGAAGATACCAGACACTCTGGTTGCAAGACATAGAGAAATCAAGTGCAATTGAGCTGGAATTTCCTTCGCTACTGGCGTTCTTTCTCTCTCTCTCTCCCCTCCTCTTTCTCCTCCTCCTTCCCTCCCTCAGCCCCACTACCATCATGACCCCAATCTGTCTACTGGCAATGTTTAGTTTACCACTTTCTCTTCTAGATGTCTCTGTCTCTGGCTGTTCTCTCTACACATCTACAATAAAAACCTTCTCCTCATTTCATTTACTAGGAAAGATGTGTCCACTGAGCTGGGTGCAGTGGTGCATGCCAGTAATCCCAGCACTCCAGGAGGCAGAGGCAGGTGGAGCTCTCTGAGCTCTAGGTCAGCCTGGTCTACAAAACAAGTCCAGAAGAGCCAAGGTTATATAGAGAAATCCTGGTCTGAAAAACAAAAACAAAAACAAACAAACAAACAAACCCTTGTTATGCAATAGTGGCCTAACTATCATTGGGGGGAGGGCAGCCAACTACTCTATGATCGGATTCCAGGCTTACTCCACAGGAGGAAATTCACAACTGGTACTGTAAACCTATTCAAATAAACATGGCGAGGGAAGTCATAGGTCCTATAACAGAACTTACTGCTGCTGTTTAGGTAAGCCACAAGGCACTAGACTGCCTTAAACATCTATGTTTACAGGCACAGTCAAACATTACCTATGTTTACACCCACAGTCAAATACTACTTTCAGCATTAATTAGAGAAGCTTCTTTTTACAATGAACAGGAGTGAATGCAGAGACCCTTGACTGCTGAAGGTGCTGAAAGTGAGGAACAGCTGAGTGCTCAGCCCCAAACAGACATTATATCACCCTCTCTAGGCTCAGGAATACCATGGAAGAAGATATGAAAATAATTTAAGGGCCAGAAGACGAAGACAGGGAGAAGGGCTGTAAAATGCTATCTTCTGGGTAAGACATAGCTATTCCAATCATCAACTCACAGTAGCTGTGGTTACCTATAGTGGACCGACACAAAATTTGACCTCATGCCCCTCCCCTCAAAAAAACCTATTAACTCTGATGGATTCTGGGGAAGAGGTAGTCATTATCTTCAGATAGGTTCCACTGGATAGTTCCATACCTGTGATCATTCAGACGGCTCTAGTGAAACTCAGTAGGTCATAAGACAAAGAAAAGACATGAAGATGGGAAAGAAAACTCGGGAGGAGGAGACGGCTTGATCAGAGAGGAGAGGAGGGGTGAGTACAATTGGAATGCATTACAGATGTGCATGAAATCGTCAGAACATTAAGTTAATAAAAATGGATGGGCTGGGCTGTGGATGTAACCAGGTTGGCACTAGCTGCACTAGATCCTGGGTCTGATGCCCACCAACTGCTGTACCACATACAGTTGGTACAGCAGTTCACACCTGTAATCCCAGCACTTGAGAAGTAAAAGCAGAAGGATCAGGAGTTCAAGATTATCCTCGACTACACAGAGTTTGAGGCCAGCCTGGGCTACGTGAAGCTGTCTCAAAAAACTAAAAGAAAGATGCTGGGGAGATGGCTCAACAGCTGGGAGCACTGGCTGTTTTTTGTAAGAGGACACAGGTTCAATTCCCAGGACCCTCATGGTAGCCCACAACTGTCTGTAAATACAAGTCTAGGGAATCTGACACTCAAATTCCCTAGGCACCAGGCACTCACATGGTATAGACATATACATGCAGGCAAAACATTCACATACATCAACAAACAAACAAAACACTAAATAGGGATAGGTATGGTGCTCCATACCTTTAACCCCAGCACATGGAAAGAAGAAGCAAGCAGATTTGAGTCTGAGGCAGCCTGCTGTACATTGCAAGTTCCAGGCCAGTCAGTACACAGTGAGACCCTGCCTCACATAACCAGAACAAAAGGACTTCTGAAATTAAATAAAATATACATAAATAAATGAACTAACAAACTGAATGCAGTTTTTAAAAGAGGAAGTGAAAATACTTGACAAAGTGTTCAACATCCTTAGTCATCAGGGAAATGCAGACTCAAACTGCTTTCAGATTCTGTTTTACCTCGGTTTAAATGGCTCTTATCAAGAAAATAAATGGCAATAAATGCTGGCAAGGAGTTTGGCAAGGGAAAAATGACAACTTTATACAGCAACTATGGAAATGAGTATGGAGGTTTTCCAAAAACCTAAAAATAAAACAATCCTATGACCTGGGCTACAGCACTCTGGTACATTAAAAGGTCTCTTAAGCCAACGTACCGGAGTATTTGCACATTCATGTTTATTGCTGCCCTATCGTAATGGCCAGGAAACAGAAGCAGCCTAGAAAGAGAAATACAACATACAACAGTGGCTCTCAACCTTCCTCACGTTAACCCTTCAATACGGTGCCTCATACTGGGGTGGTCCCCAACAATTATTTTCATTGCTACTTTATAACTGAAATTTTGCTACTGTTATGAACCATAACGTAAATTTCTGTATTTGCAATGGTCTTAGGTGACCCCCATGGGGTCATCAGCTTAACACTAACCAGGTTGAGGCTTATAGGTTGAGAATCACCGATATAGAACATTATACAATGAAATTTTATTTAGCCACAAAAAAATGAAATCATGTAATTTTCAAGAAAATTGATGAAACCAGAAACCATTATATTAAATGAAATAAGCCAGACTAATAAACAAATATATTTTCTCTCACAGACAAAACCTAGATTGTGTGTGTGTGTCTGTGTGTCTGTGTGCGTGCGCGCGCGCGCCCACGGGCGCGCACGCACACATTTGATTTAATTAGAAAGGGGAATCATGAGAGGGAAGAGCTCCTAAGGGAGGAGGGGAAAGAGAAGGTGATGAACTAGGTATGACATGAAAACAGAAGGGCGCTATGTGGAGGAAGACACTAGAGAAAGCACGAGAAGGGGATGAATTAGAACAAATATAAAGATATATATACACAAAAATGCCATAAAGAAACATTAATTTGTATGCTACTTAAAAAATTAAAACTCCCATCTAAGAAGCTAGCAATTACCAGTAATATCTAAAGGTTTGGTTTGTAAGCCAAACAATCTCTGTCATGGTCACTCTGCTTTGCTGTTACCATCTAAAAGCAGCTGCAAACTATATATGACATTTTAGTACAGTTGTATTCTAATAAACTTATGAACACTGAAGTTTGAATTTCATGTAATTTTCATGCCAAAAAACATTAATCTTACTTTTTTTTGTTTTTTGTTTGTTTGGGTAATTTGAGACAGGGTTTTTCTATGTGGCCTTGGCTGTTCTGGACTTGCTTTGTAGACCAGGCTGGCCTCAAACTCACAGAGAAGATCAGCCTGCCTACCTTCCTGACTGCTGAAATTACAGGCTTGTGCCTGTTCCCAGCTTAATTTTTTTCCCCCAGTCATTAAAAAGTGCAAAAACCGGGCTGGAGAGATGGCTCAAAGGTTAAGAACGTTGGCTGTTTTTCCAAAGGTCCTGAGTTCAATTCCCAGCAACCACATGGTGGCTCAACCATTTATAGTGAGATCTGGGGCCCTTTTCTAGTATGTAGGCACACATGCAGACAAAATGCTGTATAAATAATAAATAAATAAAAATCTTAAAAAAAAAAAGAAGTGCAAAAACCAGGGCTAGGGAAGCTCATTTGGTAAAGCTTGTTTGCAGTTTGGCTACCCATTCCGTTCTCAAGTCACAGACAGCCATCACCATCTTATCCACCCTTTCCAGTTAAATGACCCCCCACACGTACAGTCTGGCTCCCCAGAATCCACATGAAAACACAGGTGCCTGGTGGTACACACTTGGAACCCCAGTGATGGTGAGATGGGGCAGGTGGAGATAGGTGGACGAGCCCTGGAGCCTGCTAGCTTGCCCGGCCTACTCGACAATGCTACAGGGCAATAATAGACTGTTACGAACAAAACTTGAAAGGTGCTTTAAGGAACAACCCTGGAGGTAGTCCTCTGACCTCCACAGGCATGTGTATGTGTGTGCACCCTCCCAACATATATGCCCCACCCCCCACGCAGGCACCAGTGAGTGAACACATACTGTAAAAATAATTCTTTATCCTCCAAGCAAAAACTAGTAGCAGGTAAACTTAGGTCTTCATGGCTGCACAGCAAGTACTTTAATTTTAGTATTTTTTTTAATGTTAAGGCTTTTTTTGAGCTTAGCTTATTCTTGAATTTTTTAGTAAGTTTTAAAGGGAGAAGAACACCAGCAATTATTTTAATGAGACAGGGTCTCAATACATAGCCTAGGCTAGTCTAGACTATCTTGTTTCTACTTCCCAAGTGCTGAGAATATAGACATGAACTACCATACCCAGAGAAACAGTATCATGAGCACATTCCGGCCAGTTCCTGAGCGGGATGCCGGCTGGACAGATTACGCTGGAGGCTTTGTTTTCAGTTTAACAAAAGCACTTTAATAATATCAACCCAGCTAACACACATCCACTCACTATGAGCTAATACATAACATGTCCGTAGCGGGGCACCTCTCCTGGACTCAAGGAGTCTCTGTTCTGGTTGATGATGGCCCACAGGCACGGCCTCATGACATTTTCTGTCCTCTGGGATTCTGCAGGGCAGGCAGTTCTGGTGTTGCCGGGGTAAGGTGAGAATTCGACCAGGCAGATAAACAAGCTTGTCGAGCGGTTCCAAACTGCAGGGTGATGGAAAGTTCTCAGAGCGTCAGTATATTCTGCTGCTCACTCAAGAGTGCTCAAAGGGGGGCTTCTTTGTTCAGTCTGAGCTTTGGGCTTTTATACCTTTTATTTTTAAGCATGTCATTATTCTATTGTATCACTCCTTCTTATCTATCTAAACCGGCTGGTCTCTGGCCTCCTCTGCTTATCTCCTCCAACACGTGCCTATCAGCACACATTGTTTACACTCTCACTACATTTAAGATTTATAAAATAAAGGCTGAGGCAGAAATAGAGCATATTCTTTATTAAGTGCAGGTAACATAGTGGCCATTATTACCAAATGTTTTAATAACTGTTTGACTGCTATTTTCTGACAGCTTCTTCTGCTTAGACCTTTGATATTTGGTTGAACTCCCCCCACCCCCTTTTGGCTTTCTGAAACAGAGTTTCTCTGTATACCAAGTCCTAGCTTTCCTGGATTTTGTAGACCAGGCTGGCCTGGAACTCACAGAGATCCCCCTGCCTCTGCCTCCCAAGAGCTCGGATTAAAGGCACACACCACCATGCCTGGCTTATTAAATCTTGAGAAAACCAAAACAGTAGCTGATTAGCAGCTGGTCGCACACTTTAGTCCCATGCTTGAGAGGCAGAGGCAGGTGGGTCTCTGAGTTCCAGGCCAGCCTGGTGTACAGAGTGAGAAGCAGGACAGCCAGGGCTACATTGAGAAACTCTGTCTCAAAAACAAATAAACAAACAAACAAACAAACAAAAAGATTACCACATAGAGATAAGCAGAACATATAAAAATGAAGCAGCTAAACAGATCAGTAATAATCTTAATAATTATCACTCAGTACTCATCCTGACAAACTATGACACACTGTTTAGCCTTATCTTCATTTTGTAGAGCTTATAGATGAAGAAACTGTGGCACAGAGCACAACTGTCCATAAACAGCTAATAGGTGGTAGTTCCATACACCCCCAATTCAACTGTTAAACCAACTCCACAATCCATACTGTCACTCACTGACTGCAGAAAAACTAAACCCAGGCAGGCTGCTAAATCAGGAGAGAAAGGGCTTTCTCCTAAAGGAGCTGAATGTAAAGTGTCAAAGTGCATTCCCAGCATAGCACAACTGTTATATTGTTACAAAGCACACAGCTAGTAAGGCTTTTCAATTATTATCTGAATAAACCAAGTAAGAAGAACCAATCTGTTTGCAGACCTCAGCTTCCAGCTCTCAAAGATGGAAAACAAAACTGTGGCAAACTAGAGTGGCATACAATGGTTCCTTTACCTACAACAGAACCACTGACAGGAAGTTCCTGGCTTACTATAGCAATTACTGTTTTTGTTCTTCAACAATTTTTTTGCAATTTTTGCTTCCATGGAAAGCAGACAGGAAAACCTGGTTCTGGCACTGCTTGAGGAACAGGAGTTGTTGTTTACCACCCACAGTGGAGAGCCACGCCCTGCCACTATTAATGATGCTCTTCTATGTGTGCAGACGACAGGTAGGCTCCACCCAGCAGCGGATCCACATAGATGCTGGGACTTGCAGTCAAAGCTCTGGGGAGTCCTGTGCAAGTGTTGGAAGAAAGAAAGATGGAAGGGCTTGGAGTAGACAGGAACCTCACACGAAGACCAACAGAAACAACTAACCCAGACCCACGGGGACTTATGGAGACTGAGACATCAACTAAGGATGGACCTAGGCCCCTGCATATAGGTGGCTGATGGGTGGCTTGGTCTTCATGTGGGTCACCTGGCGAGTGGAAGTGGGGGGTTGTTTCTCACATGGAGTCTATTGCCTGCTTTTGGATCATTTCCCCTGGCAGGGCTGCCTTGCCTAGCCTCAGTGGATGAGAATATGCTCAGTCATGATGTGACTTGATGCACTTGAGAGAGTTGATAAGAGAGGGGGAGTCCCCTTTTCTGGGAGAAAAGGGAAGGGAAACTGGGAGAAGAGGAGGGAGGAGCACCCTTGGGATATAAACTGAAATAAAATAAAAATTTAAAAAATAGAATTTAAAAAAAAAGAGAATGTGAAAAAGCAGTTTTACACTTTGACTGATACTCACTATTTCTGTATACTAAATTCAACCTTTAAGGGCCAGCAGGATGGTTCTGTGGGCAATAGCACTTGCAGTACAAAGCTGACATGCACATTAACAACGAAACTTAACCATTAAAGCACATAGCTTTTTTTTTCCTAGCTAATAATACAGAAGTCTAAAAAATGAATAAAAACTCTTTGGCTACTATGACCTGGAAATGCTGAATAAATATTAAAATACTTCAAAAAGCATAAGTGAGATTACAGTAAACCACAATTGGCAGAACAAAAAGTAAATCAAAATCCAGAAGTTACTGCCAGACTTGGTGGCTTACATCTTTAATCCAAGTGCTCAGGAAACAAAGGCAAGTGGATCTCTGAGTTCCTGGCCAGCCTTGCTAGTCTACATAGCAAGTTCTAGGTCAGTGTACACACACACACACACACACACACACACACACACACACACACACACAC
>NW_026585504.1:6162263-6281803 GCF_907164565.1 Psammomys obesus
CACACACACACACACACACACACACACACACACACACACACACACACCAGCTTATCATTCAAACTCATTAACACCTAGGTTCAAAATGCAAGGCTCCTTTATCCTTTCCCTCCCTATAGTCCAAATAATTTTAAAAAAAAACCACAAAACATTTCTCTCAGAAAGTTGGGACCTATATGACAGTATGTTGGCATAAAAAAATCTATGAAAAACTTAAAGTTAACACTATATTTAATGGTAATACTGACATTCCCCTACCCTAAAATCAGAAACAAGGCAAGGATACCTGCTCTCATCACTTATTTTCAATCTTGTCTTATGAGGCTCTAGGTAGTACTACAGCAAGGCAAGAAAAAGAGGCATTCTAATTGAAAAATACTTAACCTGGGGCTGCAGAGAGGGCTCAGTAACTCCCGTGCTTGGTGTACAGTATGATACTCTGAGTCTGGACCCCCACCATAAAGGCACAAGCAGAGTGCAGGGCCACATGTCAGTAACTCCAGCACTGATACAGTGGGGCAGAGAAAGGCAGATTCTGAGAGCTTGCTGGCTAGCCAGTCCAGCAGAAATGGCTCCAGTAAAGTGTCTCAGAAAAGAAGGACAGCAGTGAGAATGACACCTGAAATCAACCTCTGGACATACACACACTCCCTCAAAATTGTTACAAAGTCAGCTGATCTATATATTAAATGCAATCTCTCTCTCTCTCTCTCTCTCTCCCCCCCCCCCCCCCAAGACAGGATTTCTCTGTGTAGCCTTGGCTGTTCTGGACTCAATTCGTAGACCGGCTGGCCTTGAACTCACAGAGATCTGCCTGCCTCTGCCTCCCAGAGTGCTGGGATTACAGGTGTGTTCCACCCCTCCCAGCTGCATTAATCAATTAGATTTCCAGCAGATCTGTGTTTGTACATGTATAAATACATAAGTAGTGTGAAATACACATGAGAATGCCAATACTACTCTGATAAAAAAAGCTGAAGGGTACTTGACAGAGAACTTGATAGTATGCTATGACAAACAAATACAAATACAAATACAAAGACTGGAGAGATGGCTCAGTGGTTAAGAGCACTTGCTGTTCTTGCAGAGGACCTGGGTTAGGTTCCCAGCACCTACTTGGTTGTTCACAACAAGCAATAACTCCAGTTCCAGAGGACCTGATGGCTTCTTGTGACTGTCACAGGCACTATGCAGGCAAAACACTCATGGAAATAGATAAATAAATCTAATTAAATTAATAGGAGAAAGCCTTTATCATCTTGATGGTATATTAATTTTATATACTACCTCCTAACCATAAAGTTAGATGTCAGAAGCTGAGGTGCAGCATGGCTGGGTTCTTGGCTAGGCTCTCACAAAGATAAACCCAGCCATGTCTGCCAGACCTTCAGCTTCCCCATCTCTGGATACTCTTCCAAGTTCAAGGCTGTACCAAAACTTACTTCCTTGCAGCTGTAGGATCAGGATCCCTATTTCTGTACTTCTCAGCCCAAGGCCAGTCTCAGTTTCTAAGAAGTCTAAAACCCTTCACATGTAAGCTCTATCTTCAAAGCCATGAATGAAAATTTCTTTTCATCAAATCCTTTCCATGTTTCCAATTATTTTACTTCTTGTGATTTTGACTTTTGGGTCATGTGATTAGGTCAGATCCAACTGGATACTCCTCCTTTTGATACTCTCAAAACAAACTGACTAGTAACTTAATTATACTTGTAAAATTCCTTTAATGTGAGGTAATGCAACATAAGTCACTGTAATAAAATTCCATCAAATTCACAGGACCCACCAACAATTATGGAAACGCTGTTATATAAGGGCGAGACAGACATAAGGCCTCATCTCTCCCTAGGGCACTGGGAAACCACTATTAGTATTCATGGTAAGCTCTAACTTCTTATGGTAAACACTCGAGATATTCATTTTCCTACCAATAAGCAAAGATGGAAGAGAATGGAGCGGCCTGCCTTGAGCAAAAGAACTGTCAGGCAAACAGCCCTTGGACTGCCCTCACACCAGCGGCAGCCAGGCTGAACACCTTGACTAAATTATCACAGTAGACTACCTAGCTTTAACCAATGCAGTCAGGGCTATCTGGAACAGTTCCATAAGCCCCTAGTAACCAACTGGACGTGGTAACCAATTCTACCTAGGTAAGAGGAGGAGAATGGCTACACCTGGGTGTGACTGAGACCCTGTCTCATGAATAAAGTGGAAGAACAATCAAGGAAATGCCCTGTATCAACCTCTGGTCTACACACATACCCACACCAACCCTCTCCCTCATGTGCGCACACACGCAAATAAAACACAGCAAATAAAAAAGACTAAATACTAATTTCTTCTATGTAGGTCCTTCTGTTTAAGTTACATATAATCACCTTAGTTAAATCTCTTAGGTTTCATTTAGCCACTTGTTACTTTTAAACGATTCAGCAACATTCCAAATCCCCATTTAGGATGACATGGAATCATCTTAACCTTCCCCAAATGCATTATTTTAAATTGTAATTGTAATGTGTTTTAAAGAAAAGATCAGACCAATGCTAGCAGCAACTGCCAAGAATGAGTTTACTAGCCTAGTTTCCATGACTACAACAATCTGAAACCAGCACAAGAAAATGTGTATCCTTGGAAACCAGCTTTTTGCTTCCCTCAATTAAGAAAGGGATAGGAGAGAGGGAAAGAGAGAGAGAGAGAGATTTGTTTAGAATAATTCAATTGGTCTAATGTGCCTATTGCACACGACAATCATAGGCAAATGTCCTGTCCCAAGAAAGTTGTACTGAGTAGAAAAGTTCAAATTAGTTTCATTGGGGGATGGGGGCTTGTGATTTTGGTTTCAATCTTCAAAAGAGCAGTAATATAAGCTGTACTAACACAAAGTTTATGAATCATATCTAAAACAGGAAAACGTTTAACTGGTATTTTTTTAGTATCTTTCCTTTACAGCTTACATGCTACTTACTAATACCTGAAAATTCACACAAAGCCTTGGATATTCTGGAAGGGCCTTTTGTTTCAGATGCTGTACATAGTTTCACAATGTTGTACATTCTGAAATGTCAAAATGGGAGGTTTTTTCAAGTTATGAACTTGATTAATCTGCTTCCACCCTGGAACATGGAATTTGGGGCAACCTAAATCTGTGTTCCAGAGGTAATGTTCTCTTCTCCCTTTGCCAAATCCCAAGCCCCAAATCTTTTCTGGAGATTTGTACTCATTAGTTTTGTCAACTTTATAGACCTGAGAAGAGGGCCATTAGATTGGCCTGTGAGCATGTATGTGGGGCATTTGATTAGTGACTGATAATGGAGGGCCTACCCCACTGCAGGCCGTGCCACACTTTTGCAGATGGGCCTAGATAACATAACAAAGCAAGCTGAGCCCATCAGGAGCAAGCCAGGAGGCAGCAGTCCTCCATGGTCTCCAAGTTCCTATTTTAGTTACTGCCCTGACTTCCCTGGATGACAGCCTCTTGTCTGAAAATGTAAACTTTCCTCCCTAAGTTGCTTTTGGTATGGTGTTATCACAGCAACAAAGAAATACATTGATACAGGGCTATAGGTGCCAGCCCCTATTCTCAAAGTACTTCATCTATATTTTTAAGTTTTAATAAAATAAAGTACAGCCTACCTAGTTCCTTTTTTCCTTTTTTTTTTAAATCCTAGGTTTTTTTAAAGCAGGATTCACACCACCCCCTTCCCTGAACTACTGCTGGAACAACCCCTCTGTTCTAAAGAACTAAAAGTTCACAACTGAACACCCTGCTTTCTGCTACCACCAAGCATTCCAGGAGGAGCTAACAGGATGAATACTATGTAAAGTAAGCTGAGAAATGTGCAAACTATAGTTTTCCAAACTTAAAAGAAATTAGACTGGCTCCAACTGAGTAACTGTTGAGGGACACGTGAGCCAGCCTCTACAGGCTCATTGAGACAGGATCTCATTGAGCCCAGGTTGGCTATAAATTCCTTATGTAGTTGAGATAAACTTGATCTTGATCCTCCTGCAATCCTAGTGCTGAGATTACAGAAATGTGCCATATGCCTGGTTTTATGTGCAGCTGGGAATTAAACCCACGGCTCTGTGCATGTTAGGCAAGCACTCTACAAACCGAGCTGCATTCCCCTCCTCCACAAATCATTTATTTCAGTAGTCTGGGGACCAATGCTATTTAATTAAACAATGGTAACAGAAATGCTGCATTTTGGAACGATGCAAAGTAAAGGCTGTAAGAATAGCTTATCAACAATAGAATATTACTCACTGGTAAAAAATAAGGAATTCATGCAATTTGCAGGTAAATGGTGGGAACTGGAAAAGATCATCCTGAGTGAGGTATCTCAGAAGCAGAAAGACACACAGGGTATATACTCACTCATAAGTGGATACTAGACATATAGGATAAACATACTAAAATCTGTACACCTAAGGAAGCTAATCAGGAAGGAGAACTCTGGCTAAGATGCTCAATCCCCATTTAGAAAGGCTAAGAAAGAGGATGGACATCAGAAGAGGGAGAAAACAGGGAACAGGACAGGAGCCTGACACAGAGGGCCTCTGAAAGGCTCTACCCTATAGGCTATTGAGGCAGATGTTGAGACTCATAGCCAAACTTTGGGCAGAGTACAGGGAATCTTATGAAAGAAGTGGGAGATAATAAGACCTGGAGAGGACAGGAGCTCCACAAGGACAGCAACAGATCCAAAAAGTCTGGGCACAGGGATCTTTTCTAAAACTGATACTCCAGCCAAGGACCACTCATGGAGATGGCCTGGAAACCCTGCACAGAGGTAGCCTATGGCAGTTCAGTATCCAAGTGGCCTCTATAGTAACGGGGACAGGGACTATCTCTGACATGAACTGATTGGCCTGCTCTTTAATCCTCTCCCCCTGAGGGGGGGGGGCAGCCTTACCAGGCCACAGAAGAAGACAGTGCAGACACTCCTGATGAGACCTGATAGACCAGGATCAGAGGGAAGGGAAGGAGGACCTCCCGTTTCAGTGGACTGGGAGAGGAACACGGATGGGGAAAAGGAAGGGTGGGATTGGGAGGGGAGGAGGGAGGGAGGTACAGGGGGAATACAAAGTGAATAAACTGTAATTAATAAAAATAATTAAATAAATAAAAAGAATAGCTTATCAAACTTGAAGGGGTATTCTGTGGGGTGGGGCCAATGAGATGGCCTTCATAGACTGTGGGGGTATAGAGAAAAGGGTGAGAGACATACTTGAGATGTACCTGTTAAAGTCAAAAAGGAGGAAAGATAGAAAACAATTCTATCAGTTAGAATGGAATCAGAGGTATTTTTGTGGAAAACAGCTTTCAGGTATTTGTGTTCATTTATATGCACAAGTATATTCAGGCATGTAAATCTATTTGTAATAACCTTAATACTCTGTAATTAATAATTTTGGCACCTTGAAAGCAGATGTCAAAATTAGAGGCAAGGTTACTTTTCCATTCTTACCATCCTTGTTTTTGAGGGCATTCACAAATCAAATGATAACACCCCATACACACAGACCCAACATCGTCCCACCACTGTGGGAAAATGGTTTCCACTCATGTCTGTCTCTAGCTCCATGTCTACGACCATCTTAGAGGTTTTCCATTTGGTCTTGCACAGCAGCATGGTTCTCCTGCTTCTGGAGAACTGAGAAATAATAAGCTCTTTTTTGTTTTTTGAGACAGGGTTTCTCTGGGTAGCCTTGGCTGTCCTGGACTGGCTTTGTAGATGAGGCTGGCTTCAAACTCACAGAGATCCACCTGGCTCTGCCTCTGTGAGTGCTGGGATTACAGGTGTGTGCCACTGCGCCCAGCTCTTTGAATAGTAAGCTTTAATGATGCTGACCTGGGCTGAACCCAGTCACCCCTATAAACTGGTTCCAGGAAATTTAGTAAAACAATTTCATAGACAGGTGTGGTAACTCCAACCTGGAGGCTGAGGCAGGAGGATTGCTAGAAATTCTAAGTCAACCTAGGCTACAAGTAAAAGGGCCCTGTCTCAACAACAACGAATTGTAGTTCAGGGCTAAGGTTTAAGGGGAAATCACATCCTAATTGCAAGAAGCACATGTAGTGATCAGATTTGATGCCTAACTATATTCACTATAACAAAAAACTAGAGTTCCTTGAAAAAAAATGATTGAGTCGGGACAAGATAAAAACGAACAATCATATTATGCCAAAAAGAAAAGATAATGAACACATGAAAAAAAAGAACACAAGGTTGAGAGGGTTATCACTGTGATAACAATTTGATCATTAAATGTGACACAATTTGATCATTAAAATAAGTTTAAAAGGAAATAAAATAAAATAAAATAGGAAGCCATGTTGGGTAATTTTACAAATTTAAAAGATGAAGTGAAAGGTTTTCTTGTAGGAAATGTCAGGGGAGTGAAGAGTGATGAATTTGTTTTTCCACTTGCCATCTGGCTACCGCCATAGTAATAAGGAATTCAGTCACAAACCTTCAATGGCTACTAAAATTTGTTGGTCAGAATTTGAAATAGGCAATTTACATAACCTCAAAGTGTCACTCCCACAAAACAAATTTCATTTACTTATTAATAAGCACAAACATACTTTTCAGCTTCCTTGTCAGAAGCTTGTCAGACAACATCTTGACCACGTGATAAAACTGAACATAACCTGCAATGGCGCAAATGAACATGTGCCTCCTGAGAGAGCGCAGCGGAGAGCACACAGTGTCTGTGGTACTCTGCCAAAAATGTATAATCCAAAGGTACTCATGAGAGGTAGAGACAGCTTTGCGGTCAAGAGCAGGAACTGCTCTAGCAGAGGACCTGAATTTGATTGTTATGAATGCTTGTTAACTCCAGCTCCAAGAAATCCAACCTCTCTGGACTCCATCAACACTGCACTCACAAATATATACACAACCAAAAATAAAGTAAATCCTCAAATCTACTGGTGAGAAAACATCAAAGTAACTCAGATGGAGGAGCATTCTGCAAAATAATTAGATTAAAAAAAAAAAAAAGTCAGCCCAGTGGTGATGGTGCAAGCCTTAATCCAGCACTTGGGAGGCAGAGGCTGGTGGATCTCTTTAAGTTCTAGACTACGTGTGTGTGTGTGTGTGTGTGTGTGTGTGTGTGTGTGTGTGTGAAGTCAGAGGCTAGAAAGATGGCTTTGTTGTAAGAACTTGCTTGCTCTTCCCAGCACCTGCATAGTGACTAAGAGCTGTCCATAACCCCAATTCCAGATCTGACACCCTCTTCTGTCCTCTTGAGAGTACCAAGAACACATGCAGGCAAAACATTCATACACACAAAATAAAAATAAATCTTTAAAAGACTGTCAGATTACTAAAAAGAAGTCTGAGGAACTATTCCTCTTTGAAAGAAACTGAAGAATCGACAATTTAAGTGTTTAACAGCGAATGATCCTAAAGCCACAGTAAAAGAGGTAGAGAGGTAAGACATTTTCTAGTTTTTGTTGCAAAGGATATTATCAAGAGATCAGTGTAACTTGAAAGGGGTACATTTGGTCTTGATTATCAATTTGCAAGGACTGAGAGACTCCTGGAAGTCATTGAAGCACATAGTTCTAGGTGTGGCTATGAGAGCGTTTCCAAGATCACTGCCATGGCAGCAAACAAGGAAAAGACTCACCACAGAGGTGCATGGAGCCATCTGATAGCTGGGGCTCTAGCTGGAGCAATGGAAAGAAGAAAGACCACGAGGGCAGACACACTATCACTGTCTCTGACTGACTGTCACTCCACTCTTTGCTTCCTGGCTGCCTTGAGATAAGCCGCCCCTTTTGCCACAATATTATACTTCACCAAAGGTCCAAAGCAATGGAGCCAAATGAGCAGGAACTGAAACCCCAAAGCGCTTACTATCTAAAAGAGTTACTATCTAAAAAGAGTACTAGAACAAACAACTTTAAAATAAAAATTATCTTCAGTAGCAAGTTAGTATCTATCCAGTTGCTTTAAATACTACTTGAAAACTTTTCTAGAGTTATCTTTTTCAAAAGAGTTGTCCTGTTGGACTGACCAGGAAGTCACATGTTTATCAGCTCATGCTGTTTCCTTTAGAAGGAGTACTGGTTCAAGCCAGGCAGTGGCTCATACCTGTAATGTGTAGCCCTGGGGAGGCTGAGGCAGCAAAGATCATGAGTGCTAGGCCAGCCTGGACTACTGAGAGAGATCTTAATGGAGAAAAATGAAAGAGCTCTAGCTCACTTATCTTCCGGTGTCCAGAGAGTGGGGATAGGGTCAGTATGGTTCTATTGAGTAAACTACTCATTCATACTTAGTAGGTATCATATTAGGGTTGAGATACATTTAAAAAAAAACAA
Source organism: Psammomys obesus (assembly GCF_907164565.1). Classification (NCBI taxonomy): domain Eukaryota; kingdom Metazoa; phylum Chordata; class Mammalia; order Rodentia; family Muridae; genus Psammomys; species Psammomys obesus. The sequence continues at coordinate 6,170,599 of NW_026585504.1, forward strand.
AACCTGCAAACAAGAAAGACCCATACCTCTGTCCTCAAGAGAGCAATTTAGAACATGAAGGAAAGAAATTAACAGAATATTGACATTAAGAGAGTCATAAGAAGTCAGGTTAAGAATCTGGAGAGATGGCTCAGAGGTTGAGAGCACTGACTGCTCTTCCAGAGGTCCTGAGTTCAATTCCCAGCAACCAGATGGTGGCTCCCAACCATCTGTAATGAGATCTGGTATCCTCTTCTGGTGTGCAAGCACACACAAAGACAGAACATTGTATACATAATAAATAAAAATAAAATCTTAAAAAAAAGAAAAAGATTCCAGAGAGATGGCTTGGCAGGTAAGAGCAGATAATGCTCTTAGGACTTGGGTTTGGTTCCCAGCCCCTACACGGTGGCTCACAACCATCTATAACTACAGTTCCAGAGGATCTGGTGCCCTCTTCTGATCTTCGTGGGCTCCAAGCATGCACATGGTACATACACATATATGTAGGCCCAACATTTCATCTGCATAAAATAAAACAAACAAATATAAAAAGAAACAAACAGAAAAGTTAGCTCAGGCGGCCTGTGCCTGTCATCCCAACTGTCAGAAGGCCAAGATAGGAAAGTTCAAGTCTGAGGGCACCCTACTAATACAGCAAGATACCCCAAAAATAAAAACATTAAATTCAAAAAGTCAAAGTTTTCAAGTACTGCTGGACAGCACTTGTGATTTAAATCTAGTCTGACAAGACAAGATTCCTAAGTACATCTCTTCTGGGCATGTTAGACACCTCCAGTTCTCTTTACCTTTTGTTTTTAAATAAGGTCTTACTATAACTTGGCCAGGTTAGACTTGAAGTTACTGCATAGCTAGGTAGTCCTTGAATTAACCATCCTTCCTCAGAATCCTGAGCTAGAATTTATAGGGATATGCCATCAGGCCTGGCCACAAACTTCAAATCTTGAGGAGTACGTACAGACAGAATTAATTAATGTATGGCTTTGTGTCTCACTTTATAGCCGATGGGAGCCTTTAGCCCATAAGACTTCCTGCTTTAGCCTCCCCAAAGCTAGAATTACAGGTATGGTGCACAATGCTGAGCTTTGAATGGTGTCTTTTATTTTATTTTTTAATTTTTGGTTTTTCAAGACAGGGTTTTTCTGTGTAGCCTCGGCTGTCCTGGACTCACTTTGTAGACCAGGCTGGCCTCAAACTCACAGAGATCCATCTGCCTCTGCCTCCCAAAGTGCTGGGATTACAGGCATGTGCTACTGTGCCGTGCCTGGCCTGGCTTTCTTTTTAAATATTACTTTTTATACAGAAAGTTTTAGCCCTTTGTGACCAAAGTGAGTAATAAAAGGCAGGATCGGATGTGAAGTGAAGCTACCAAGGTTCAGCAAACAGTAAGTGAACTCAGTTCTGCTACCATCAAGCTCAATGCACAAGTAATACAAAGCTATGCTTCAGCAAAATTATGTATCACAAAACTATAGACCACAAAGTTCCTTCTGAGACCAATATTTAATCTACATGTTGTGTGGATTATCATACAAGTATATGGACTACCACATAACTTGATAAAGTAACCTGACAGAAAAAAAAAGCACAGAGGACTAGAGAGATGGCTCAGCAGTTAAGAGCACTTGGTTGCTCTCCCTGAGTTCTTTGAAGCACCGACAGTGGCTCACAATCCTCTGTAACTCCAGTTCTAGGGGATTCAACACCCTCTTCTCGCCTTTGTGGGAACCAGGCATACATGTGGTACACACATATCCATGCTAGAAAAAATATTCATAACCATAAAACGAAGAAATCTTAAAAAATAAATGTTTGAAGCTAAGTTTAGTGGTTCATGCCTATAATCCTAGCACTTTTTTTTGGAGGTAAAGGCAAAAGGACAGTCTGAGGCCAGTCAGAGGCGAGTTTTGACTACATAGAAGACTATCTGTTTTTAAAAAATAAATGCTAATACAACTCTAATATTGCTTCCTTCTTCACATGTCTGTGTGTACTGGATATAAGGGTACTTGAATTAGGCCCACCAAAATAATTCAAAATAATTCCATCTTCATACCTCATCTGCAGGGAGGACCCTTTTTCCAAGGAAATGTTTTTCGGGGGCTACCATTCAGCCCACTTGTAGAAGGCCAGGTACTGTAGAACAAGCGTAACTCTGGAGTTGGGCAAACATGAGTTCAAGACCTAGCACAGACATTGACCATGATCATGCCGAATGCTAAAAGGGCTACGTGAGATAATGTGCTACACAGAGTAAAGAAAATGCTAAAAGGGCTATGTGAGTTAATGTGCTACACAGAGAGTGAAGAGAATGCTTCCACTCTGGAACTAAGTCGTTTTTTCACTGAACCTTTATAGCACCAACTGCCTTCAGGGAGCCGCTGGAAGCCTAACTCCTGCAGTCAGAAATACTGTATGACACAATTATAAGGTGGGCAGATCCCATGTGTTCTAACTACAAAAATAAAAGTCACACACAAGGAAATGTTTTCAGGTGACGAATATGTCTTTTACAATCATTGTGGTGATGCTAAACTTGATCAAATTGTACACAATGAACACATATTTTAATGCATATTATTTTATCTCATGTGCTGGTTTTTGCCACCAGACATAAACTGGAGTTACCTGGCCAAAAGGGAACCTCAACTGAGAATGGCCTGAGGGCAGGTCTGTGAGACAGTCTCCTGATTAATGATTCATATGGAAGAGCCCAGCCACTGTGGGCAGTGTCACCCCTGGGCAGATGGTCCTAGATTCTACAAGGAAGCAAACTGAGCCTGAGCAAGCCAGGAAGCAGCACCCCTCCATGTCTCTGCTTCACTTCCTCTAGGTTCCTGCTTGAGCTCCTTTCCTGGCTTCCCTCAGTGACGGACTGTATTGTGAACATGTAAGCTAAATAAAGCCTTTCCTCTCCAAGTTTCCTTCGTCTAGAATGTTTTATCACGACAACAGAATACCTCACTAAAACTTTAAAACAATAATTTAAAAAGTTGAATTAAAAAACCTTGCTCTATGAAAGAGTTTAGACTTAAACCACGAAGTATTATGATTTTATCAGGAACCCAGAAGTATCTCTTCAGGTTGTATGCAATCAAGAACTTGGAACAAGGAAGGAATAATGGTTAGAGAATGTGTAAGTCATATCTAGCTGCAGACTGAGGTAAAGAACACGGGGACATGAGAAAAGGTCCAAAGCAGGCAAACCTGAGACAAAAACATAACATATACCAATGGCATGAGTAACGACACACTCAAGACAAAGATTACAGAACAGGTCCGTCCTGAGTCTGATACAGGTGTCGGGAAACACCTCAATGGGAAAACATACAGGCTGTTGCTAATCAACCAGATCTCATCTAAGGATAATTTTTTCCCTAATTCACAAGAAACATGAAACCATAGACATACTCAAGGCCTTCCAAGAATGCGTATGGTAAAACACAAGGCTGATGATGGATTTTGCTAAGTCCAAGAGTTGTCAAAGAAAACCTGACATATACTAGTGGATCACAGCCTGAGGGAAATGAGGAATGACCAGAGAGGTAAACATAAACAGGACAGTGTGCCATGTAGGAGAAAACTGTTTAGGATGTAAACACTATAATTTACTAATTTACCCAATTCCTTTCTGTTTCTTCCCTCCCTGGACCAGTCTACATTTTCCTTTGTTAAACCCAGGAAAGTAAAAAAGGCAGTTTCTGCGATCAAGAAGCACACCACTGGGGGTGCCACCTGGAAGTCAAAGTACCCTAGAAACAGGGCACTCAGGCTCTCTCTCCTCCCAGTCTTAGACCCCTACTACTGTACTAATGTAATTGTGGTTGGTCTTTCCCATCCAATAACCTTGACTCTTCCAGATCTATCCAACAAAGAGCACTGGTCTGACAGAACCCGCTCTGCTGCTTTTGCAGGTTTAACCCCTTACAGCCCCAGATTGCTCAACTCTTAGACTGTGGGAAGGTGCTTGACTCCAACCGTGCAGGACTGGCTGTGCTTGCCAGACTTGAATGTATAAATAAATGAATGCATTTTAAACAACTTGGGAAGTTCAGTTCAGAGACTAAGGGGGTTGGAAGAATTTCATCTGTGAAATTTTAACATTCAAAGAGTGAAGAAAGACAAAATAAAGAAAAGCAATAAAAGTTTTCCCACTTCTATACAGTTACTGTTTACAACTACAATTAAATAAGTCTAAGGAAAACCTGGATTTTATTGCCACTTTACTAAGTTAATTTACAGCCCTTCTATACACAAAAGTCCTTCCCAGCATCTAACCCTCACACAGAGCTGGCTGCTCTAACCACTGCCTACTCCACAAGACTTCCTCAAAGCAGAACTTCTGAAAACTAAGTTTTCAGAATGATGGCAATCTGTAGGACAGCAGGGACCCAGCTATCCATGTTTCCCAAGTGCCAGGGTCACCACCATGCCAGGTATCACCATGCCTGGCTTTTTCACCTGGATTCAGGAGGATTGACTTGAGGTCCTGATGCTTGCCTAGCAAGCACTTTACTGACTGAGCTTTCTCCCCAGACTCCTAAGGATGCTTTTGTAAAGGGAAAGTTGGAGTCTGGGAGAAAGAGAATTATCTTTTACTATAATTTTCTACATATTTTAACATATGCAAGTATTAATTACTTAAACATGCATAATTTTAAAATGAAAAAATAGTTAAAACATTACCAAAACCATGTGTTATAATCACTCACTAGTAACAATACTGCCAGCAACACTATAACACACTTGAGTGTTCAGTATAGAAACAAATAGAGGTTTTTTTGTTGTTTTGTTTCTTTGTTGTTTGTTTTGAGGCAAGGTTTCTCAGTGTAGCCTTGACTGTCCTGGACTCACTTCGTAGACCAGGCTGGCCTTGAACTCATAACAATCTGCCTGCTTCTGTCTCTCAGAGTGCTGGGCTCACAGGCCTATGCTACCATGCCCAGCTCAGATGGATTTTCTTGAACCCACAAACTAGAAGCAAGATCTCGGGCCATAGACAATTTCCGTGGGCTGCTGCTGCTTCTCACACATGATGGTTTTAGATATGAGGACTTAGGAGACCCTCTCTAGCTAACACTTAGACTTGGGAAAGAGAAGCTCTAGTTGGGAGCCACTGTGGACTGAGGCCTTGCGACAAAATGCAAAGGCCCAGACAGGAGGAGGATCACTGGAGGGCAGCCATGGCACGGCACAAGCACAGGCACAGGCATCAAGCTACCGACAGGTCTTACTCCTTGCAAAGTGGGAGAAGCATGCACAACACTGGAGACAGAAAAAGAACAAGGGGAAAAAGCACCCAGGTAAAAAGACCCGGCCCCTGGAGCATCCCCATCACTCCAGCAACAGTATTTGAAAGGCATGCTCTTACTGCTCTATCAGTTCATCTGTTCACGGTTGGAAACTACACACACAATTCCTAACAGCTGCATTTCAACTTCTTCCCTCACACAGAAGTTCCACTCACCAATACCCCTCTTTCAAAGACCTAAACACGGAACTATTTTATTATTTATTTATTTTGGTAGTTCGAGACAGAGTTTCCTTGTGTAGCCCTGGATGTCCCGGAACTCTCTTTGTAGACCAGGCTGTCCTCAAACTCACAGAGATATGCCTGCCTCTGCTTCCAGAGTCCTGGGATTAAAGGCATGCAGTCCCCCAAATCGGAACTAATAACACTTTTCTTACTTAAGTCTATTTGCCCATGTGTCCCAACTGCATTGCCATGCCTTCACACTAAACCAGTTCCAAACACAATTGCCAGTTCCGGAGAATCTGATCCCAGTGCCCATGTAAACAGCTAGGCTCAGTGGCTTGTCTGTAATTCCAGCACTGAGGAGGCAGAGACAGGTAGTTCCCTGAAGCTCACTGGCCAGCTAGCCTAGTTGAATCTCAACTCCAGAATCAGTGTGAGACCATTAAAAAAAATGGTACAGAGTGCAGGAGACCCCAACACTGACTTCTGAACATCCACATGCACACAGCAACACATATAACCCCTCCCCACACACAACTGGGTATGGTGATTCATACATGCAATCCAAGCACTCAGGAGACTGATGGAGGAAAATTGTAAAGTCAAGACCAGCCTGGGCTACATACCTAAACCCCATCTCATATCCTCCCTGCTTCAAAAAATAACAGAACCCCAGAACCTCAAAACTAAATTAATTAATTGGGCTAGCAAATGTCCATCTTCTCTGATGTGGTTACTCTTAACTAGTTAGAAGATGCCTCTTTTTAACAAATGGGTTTGAAATCTACTAAAACTCTTCATTTGGACTATTGTCTGCCAACACCTACCAGGCAAACATGAGGACCTCAGTTTGATTCCCAGAGAAAGACTATTAAAAAGGTAGGCATCGTGCTGTGTGTGCACTTATGATCCTAGTGATGGGAGTGGAGATGGAAAATCCCTGTGGTTCACTGGACAGCCAGACTGGGCTACACTATGATGTCAAGTCAGTGAAAGACTGTCTCAAAACAAACAAACAAACAAACAAACAAACAAAACCCCCCAAAAAACCAAAGCAAAACAAAAAACCGGAAACAAAACACAAAAACAAGGCAGGATGTATGTGTGTATGTGTGTGTGTTGTGCGTATGGAGAGATTGCTCAGTGGTTAAGACTACATATTACTGTTGCAGATGATCCAGGTTCGGTTTGCAGGAGAGTAAATGCCCTCTTCGGGCTTCCTTGGATTCCTGTACTCTATTCAACATGCATATACATATATGCATGTATATGTATATGCATACACATATACTCTCCACACACATCTGGGCATGGTAGTGCATACACGCAATCCCGAAATAAAATGAAAATCTTGTAAAATGTAACAAGGCAGGGCGTGTGAGATGGTGCCTTAGGTAAAACTGCTTGTGGCCCAGCCTGACAATCTGAATCGGCTCACACGGTGGAAGGAAGAACCAACTCCCCCTAGTTGTGCTCTCACCACCAACCACCTGCCATGAGTGTACATGAGTGTACACTCACAAAATAAGTTAAAAAAATTATAACAGGGAGGGTAGGAGGGAGGGGCTTATGGGGGCATACAAAGTGAATAAAGTGTAACTAATAAGTTATAAATAATAATAACAACAATAATTTACAAAAGGTGCCGGACACCTGAAGAACAACACCCAGGTTGATCACCAGCCTCCACAGACGTATACACAAACGCATGCACCTACAGGAACAAACACACAGAACAAATCTTTTCATGCCTATTATTCACTTTTAATAATCGCCAGCATATGGCATTATTTTCTAATCTATAATCCTCTAGATACACTGAATATTTTAAAGCAACTTCCAGACATATTACTTCACCCTAAGTACTTCAGCTCTTATCTCTAAGAGAGAAATAATCTTTGTTTTGTTTTGTTTTGAGAGACAGAGTTTATCTGTGTAAGCCCTAGCTGTCCTGGTCTGTGTAGACCAGGATGGCCCTGAACTCACAGAGATCTGCCTGCCTCTGTCTCTCGAGTGCTGGGATTATAGGTGTGCACCACCATGCCCTGCTCAGAAACAGTCTTTTTAAATATGTAAAAAATTAAAATCCCATAAAAATCACCTAATATTTGAGGGCTACTCAAGTTATTCCCAATGGCCTTGAAAACACCTTCTTACGATGGTGTGGATACAAATAAGGTCTGCACATTACATTTAGCTGCTGTCTAATCTTTTAAGTATACAGATGCCCCTCTCCTTTTCTCTTGACATATATTTGAAGTCATTGGGCTCTATAATCTTTCTCACATCATAATTAATAACATTTTAATAATTTAGAAATTTAGTTTTTATTTAACCTGTGGAACAGGAAACAAGAATATGATGCCAGGAATGATGCCATGTACTTCCTATCCTGTTGCACACAAAAGTAGGGTTTAGTTATGGCAATTTTGAGCTGGTATGATTTATCTTAAGACTGTCAGCCTGACCCCTCATTCTAAAGTTTGTTAAATGGTTTTAACTGTTATTGATGATTAATGTACAGGTCTTTTATTTCATTAGATCATCACACTGAAACTTTATTTTAAAGAAACAGATTTAAAAGATTTTTGTCAGATTGTAAAATCCTGTTTGCCAGTTCCTCATGTGGAAAATTATTTAAAAAATTTTAAAAAATGGACATTCTAAGTCTATAAATCAAACCACAAATCAAAACTACTTTATACCCACTAGGATGACTAGAGCTGAAAAATAAAGACAGTAAGTGTTGACAAGGCTTGAAGAAAAAGACATCCCCAAGTAGCTACTGGATTCTCAGACGATGCAGCAGATCTAAAAAACAGTCCGCAGCCCCTCAGCCAACCAAATACCAAGTTAAGCATCTGTTTAGCAACTCTGCTAATAAATCTAAATATCCAATAAATTATAACCATAAACCTTTCACAAGTAGGAAAGGGTATTTGCAAATCATATACCTAATAAGAGAACTTATTGAGAAAGTATAAAGAACACAATAAAAGAAACCGTGTTTTTAAAAATGGACAAAGAATCTGAAGAGACTTTTCTCAAGTGGCATACATTAATAGCCAATAAAGAAACAATCAGAAACCCTCCCCTTCGCCTTTTTGGCTTTTTGCGACAGGGTTTCTCTGTGTAGTCTTGGTTATCCTTTCTAAGAAAATAGAAGCAGTTACTTTCAGGGCTGGAGAAACGACACAGAGGTTTAGAGACTATACTGTTCTTTCAGAGAACCCAAGTTTGGTTTCTAGCACCTACATGAGATGGCTCACAACTACCTATAACTCCAGCTCCAGGGCACCCATTATCATTTTCTGCCTTCTGTGGGTACCTGCATTCATGTGCACATACCCATACACAGATACACATGCATAATTTTAAAATAAAAACAAATGACTTAAAAAGCAGTTACTTTCTCATTCATTATCAAGACCTTTGGGGCTGGAGAGACAGCTCTACAGGTAAAAGCACTTAATGCTCTTGCAAAGGACCCAGATTCAATTCCCAGCACTCACATCAGGCTGCTCACAACTGTTTGTAACTCTAGTTCTAGACAGCAGTTTTGAACCTGTGGGCCTCAACCCCTTTGCAGGTCACATATCAGATATCCTGCATATCTGATATTTACATTACAATTCATAACAGCAAAATTACAGTTATGAAGTAGCAATTGTTGGTATAATGTTTTTGTGGAATGTATACAATTTACCCTTGTTCATTCACATGTTGATTTCTCTACCCCATTATCTGGTTTCAATCCAGACATTGCATTGTGATGCAATCACCTGTTTCGTTTGTGTAAACATACCACCATTTGTTCTCTGTATTGCCAATAAAACAACCAGTCAATGCTGAGCAATGGAAAGACTAGGATGGGACATTCTGGTCTGCAGGAGAGGAGAAAAGAAGCAAGTGAGAGGAAAAGGTGGGAGAGAGATCTGAGAGGAGAGGACCTGGCAACACCAGGAAAGATGAGTCAGACCTAAAATATGACTAAAACGCTAAGTATAATGTGGGAAATCTGAATGGGAGAAAGCGATGTGGGCTTGGAGGTTTAGGATGAAGTAGTTATTGCCCAGAATTGTGCTCTAGGTTAATTAAATAAATCTTAGTTTCTTTGTGGTGATTTGGGTATCCAGTTGGTTTAAGAATAACCGCTGTTTAACTAAAAGATAAAGCAATAATAAATATTAATAATCCTCAACAAGCAATGAAATACTTTTATGGCTGGAGTCACAACAAGAGGAGCTGTAGTATTAAAGGGTTGCAGAGTAAAGTTGAGAAGCGCTGGATGAGAGGACCTAGCAGCCTCTCATGAGGTGTATGCGGATTATAGGTGTGTACTATCAAGCCTAGCAAAAATTGGCATTAAAAAACATACGTATGTGTTTTATATACATGTTTTCATGAGTATTCTTGGTTGTTAACTTGATTTTATCTGGAATTAACTAAAACCCAAGTGGCTAAGTACATCAGTGAGGAACTTTCTCTTAATTAAATCACTTGAAGTGGGGAGATCCACTTTTAATCAGGGTCACACCTTGCTGGCAAGTCCATTCCTTCGCTGGCATTGCAGCCTTACTTCTCTGGAATTCTGGCACAGAGTGAAGCCAAGCTGAGACAGCCAACTTCATGGAACGAACAACTACTGGACTCCGGGACCTTCTGTTGGTAGATATCCATTATTGGACTACCTGGACCACAGCCCGTAAGCGATTCTAATAAATCCCACACATAAGCATGCACACGTGCATGCTCACTCACTTACTCTCTAAGTTCTGTTCCTCTAGAGAACTCTGACTAATACACCAGTCATCAACAACTACCACAAGATAACAAGTGAATGATAACCTGACTTGTTTGCCCACAGGGAGAACAAGGACTAGAGTCTGTTCTTTGTGTACAGGTATGTGTGGACGTACAGAACTACACATATGCCTGTGCATGGGGGTTAGATGACACCCTAATAGGTCATTTCTTAGGAGTCATCCACCTGGTGTTTATTTAATTAAAAAAAAAAAAAAAACATTGTGTGTGTGCATGTTCATCCTACAAAAGCCAGAAGGCACCTGATCCCCTGGAGCTAGCGTTTCAGGCTGCTGAGAGTTGCCAGAGGCACATACTGATAACCAAACTCTGGTTTCCTGCAAGAGCAGGACTCACTCTTTGTGGCTAGTGTATTCCTTTCTCTTAATGTTGTATTTTTATTATTCTAATCATGTGTGTGGACACGAGTGCAGCTGCCCTTGGAGGGCAGAGGCGTCAGAGCCCCTGGAGCTGGAGAGAGGTGCTTGTGAGGCAACTGATGTGCGTGCTAAAAACAAACTTTGGTCTTCTGCAAGAACACTCCCTGCTCTTAACCACTGAGGCATCGCGCTCGCTCCTTTACACACATTTTTAATAAATAAAACAAAGACTAGGATTTGTCTTTGATAGCACTGCTAGAATGCCAAGAGACACTGACAGAATTGCAAATTAGCTCAACATCAGCACTAAAATAATCTTCTGCTCAGTAAGCCCTGTTGAGGGGTAAGTACCCAATAAAATCATTCAAAAGTAATTGTACAAAGAAAAGGAAAGAATAAAACAGACTTCACATACTGCATGGAACAGTACATTTTAAACAAGATACAGAAATGAGTAAATACCAGTTTCTGATATTAAAATTTCAGAAGCCATATTCTATATGTACTGACTACAGATAACATCAATGTCAGTACACTGATGCAAACTGATGTGAATTTTGGAGCAAATACAGTTTTATTTAGTGGATTCTCTTTTCCATAGGGAATATATTAAAAATAAACCTTAATTTTGGGTGGTCAGTTCGCTGCTCGGCTTTATTAAGTCTGTGCTACACTACTGCTATTTCTGCACCCTGAACCAAAGCAAAAAATTTTTCTTCCGTTTTGGAATTTGGAACACTTAATAGTTCCTGCACTAAAAGGAAAAAGACAAGATTCTATATTTGGCGAGCTTCCTGCCTAAAAGTCAAGCCTGCATCCCATTTATCCACATGAATATGGCAAAAATAATGCAACAATGTTTACAAACTGATACTGAGGTACTCCAGGAATGGTTCAGGCCATTCATAAAGTAAACCACAGAGCTGCAGAAAGTAAACCACCATCATCCAATTTTGAACTTCTTGCACAAGTCATGTGACTTCTTCTGAACTAGGCTGGAGTGAGTGAGTGAGTGTGTGTGTGTGTGTTGGGGAAACAGGCATATGACTGTTGGAAAAGCAACAGTTTAGTGGGGAGAATAAATGGACACTAACTCAAAGAGGTGACAATTTGTTATGTCTAAAAATAAAAATATACACAGGTCTTTTGATCCAGTAGTTCCATTTCTTAAATACATTGTTCAGATAATTGCACATATGAACATATAACAAAGTATCTAGAAGGATGTTCACTGTATTCTTATAAGAGAAAAACCTAGAAACAAATGTTTAACATAAAGACTAGTTACAAATACATATAATAGCCTTATGTATAGATAAAACAGCTTATTTTTCAGCTGTATAACAAAATAAAAAATGTTGTTCTTCCAGAAGACCTGGGTTCAAATCTCTACATTCACATGGCAGCTCACAGTGCCATGGGCTCTATAAATCCAATTCCACAGGCTCTAACAACTTTTCTGGCCCTATAGGGCACCCAGCACACAAGCTGTACACAAACATACATGTAAGCAAAACAACCACACACACACACATAAATTAGAAATTGTAAAAAGAAATGGCAACACAAAGTAAAAAATACTTTATGCTAATATGGACTGATTTCCTAAACATGCTAATTTAAAAAGAGTGAGGTGTGCCTGGTATAGTCACAAGAGGGAGGAGTGAAGGCATGTTTATAAAGGAGGAGGATTTACAGAATGCCACAGAGGCTAGAAATTCAGCCATCCTTGGGGGGTGGTTAGGAGATAAGAGGATAGGAAGATTTTCTTTCTCTACGTCCCCTTTTGACTGCTGGAATTTTCCTCTCCAATGCTTTAATTATCTTTCCCAAGCTGAGTAAGAATCTCTCTAGGAGGAATAGCCATCTTCTGGGTCTAAGAGAATGTGACTCTACTTCTGTGGGTCTGGGCCACTGCCTCCTAAACTACACAGTTATCAATGAGCATGCGGCTCCATGATGCCCCCAAACGATCCTCCAAGTCCCCGATTCCTTCAGCACCTCTACATTGTCAAAACCCTAGCATGCGCACGCGTGCGCACACACACACAAATCTAACACAACAGCAGAAGCCCTTCACTCTGATCCTAACCTCACCTTCCCATTTCCCTAAGACAGAGGGCTTTTCTTCCTCCAAGACTGCCTGTGTTCTCTCTCTCCTGTATGTACAGTCTACCACACACAAATGCTGATGTCTCCTTTAGGATCTGAGGCTCCTGTCCCAGGAAAGCCTTCCCAGACTATCAGGCAGAGGCTCTGGAAACTGTCAGAATTCAGGTTCTGACTATTTCCTGTCTGTCTACTCACTCCTTTTCCAGTCCTGCAGAGTAGGAATGAGCCCTTATAATTACTGAAAAAATTAAACAAGATAATTCATGTAAGGCATTTATTATATAGCCTGTCACAGACAAATAGAAAACAGTAATTATTATTACTCTAGTAGCACCTCTGATGTAACTGTTTATAGCCACCTGTCCTGCATGGGTCTATAATCTTCTCAAAGATAAGAATATGACTTTCCCACTTTCATTTTGAATCCCAAGTACTTTGCCTGGCAAATAGGTGGCATATGAATGTACTAAAACAAGGGGTTTGCTTTTCTGGGTCTGTATTCACCCACATACTACACCAGTGTCTAAAAGGTACCCAGTGAAGAGTCTCCTGGGTCTAACCACGCCTTAGAGTAAACGCATCAGGTCACTTGGGGCAGAGAGAGGTGGAACGCAACTGAGGATTTTTTTGGCCTTTCAGCACAGTCCAGCAGATCAGAAGCAAGCAGGATATAAAACCTACCAGTTTCTCGCTGATGGGAGCTGGGTGTGACCAACATGGAGAAACAGGGAGTCCGAGAATGAAAGTGCTAGCCTACGCTCCAAGCAGGCTGTCAGAAAACACCGGTAAACATTTCTCTTGGTACAAGAGACCTACAAGACAACTAGGGAAAACTCTAACAAGACATAGCCCCAATTTCAAGTAGCTTCTCAAATGAAGCGTTATAAAGGAATGCCTGGAACCTGGCAAGTAGAGGTGAGAAGAGGAGCCAGAATGCAAAAACCTCCCAAAATATAGTGTCAGGCTAGCAGCTCTGAATGGTTTAACCACAGGGTTGAAGGGAAGGAGAATGAAAGGATCAAGGTAACAATAAAATAAAAGATTACGTTCAGGCAAGATCGTCAAGAGCCTTGTAGAAAATGATAAGGTACCTGGGGTTTCATTCATCTCATGGGGAAAGGAAAGTGAGGGAGTTTTTAAGTACACACACAAATGACAGCGTCGGATCTACGTCTCTCAAAGGAGTATCCAGGCGGAAAGATGCTCGCACACCCTGTCACGGTCTGTCCTCATCCACCATCTTTTGGTTTTCCGGATGCCTCATCAGTTAGCAGGTAACAAGTGATGCCATGTCCAGGGACACGAGACTGGTTTTCAACAGGGATTCCCTATCCTGGCCAAGGATTCTGGCCGTCATTACTCTGTCTACGAGGGTTTAAAACATAAAAGTTTTTTTTTTCTTGTCTTACAAATACCACTACAACAAAAAAAAAAAAAAAAAAAAAAAAAAAAAAAAAAACCCTTAACATACCAGGACCACCTCTGCCTCTGTGGTTTTTATTTTTCGAAAATACAATTAGGAGTTGAGTCCCCTCCCCCTTCCAAGTGGCAATTTTTAAGGTTTACTGAGAGTAAACGGAAGAGATGTGCGTTCCCGAGTGGCTCGTTTTGAATTCGGGGCAGAATTTCGAGTCCGTGTTTTCCTTCTTAAGCACACACAACAGTTGGGAATGGGCGGCAGAGGAGCATGGGATTAGGACCTGGAAGGGTTTTTGAGGGGGGTCGGGGGGCGGGATGTGACCACCGCGCGAGCCACCTATCTCCTCCCATCAAATGGACCTGAGCAAATACCGTTCTCGCTGCTCAAAACTTTTTTTTTTTCTTGCAGAATGAACTATGGCCCGGGCCCGAGGAGGACGTCCGCAAAGTTCCAGCCTGCCCGTGTCCCGCACGTTTCCGGGACCCCCTCCCCCTGTCCACCGCGCCGGGATGCACAAGGCGGGGCGCCCCTCCAGGACGGGCCCCGGGCCGCCACCTTCCCGAGCCCACCCGGCGGCGCGGCGGGCGCGAACGCTTACCGAGCCCGGCGCGGGGCGGGACCGCGGGGGACGCGCACGGCGGCTCCGCCTCAGCACCGCGGCGGCGTCTCGGGCCGCCGCTGCCCTCAGGGCCGCCGCCCGGTCCGCTGCCCGGAGCCCCGCGGCGGCGGCGGCGGCCTCGCCTCCATGGCGAGGAGAAGCGGCACGGGGAGGACTGGGCGGGAGGCTGCGATGGCGGCGTGGTCCGGAGGGTCCGCGCTCGGATGGCCCCGCCGAGTCCCTGTCAGCGCCTCGCTCGCCGCAGCCTCGCTCCCGACGCGGCCTGGGCTGTAAGGCGCTTCGTCATTGGCCGTTGAGAGACGGGCGCTGGTTCGCTGACGCCGGGCGGGCGTCTCCGCCCCCGCGGGCCCCACCCCTGCGCGCTGGGCTGCGCCCCGGAGTTCCCCGGCTTCCCGGGGGGTCTCGGGTAACGTGAGAAGGAGCTCCCCGACCTCCCCTGGTACCAAGGTCTTCCACCTGGCCACAGGCCCCGGGCACGGGCTTTCTTCCTGGTTTACGGAGGAGGAAACTGACACCAGGCACGAGCTACGCCAGTATCTGCCGACTGGGGAGCTCAGGCGCTCGAAAGCCAGCGCTCCATCCGTCTCCAAATGTGGTCTTCATCCGTCACCGCTACCGCCACCCCCACACACATCCTGCTGCAAGGTACTTAAAGGACAAAGGATGTAACTGCGAGGAGAGAGGAATTCGCCTAGTTCCTAGAACGGGTGGGTGTCATCTTAAATAAACCAGCCCACATCAACCCCACCCGGACCCCTGGGAAATCTCTTGCTTTCCAGATGTGCGTGCTGGGCCTGACTCTCCGGAGCTGGGTGGAAGCACGGCACGTGGTGCTCTGCGGCGGGCGGGGAGATGCCTTTTGATGTACGCCTGGTGGTGAAGGGGAAGACTGAAAGCGCCCGTGAGATCAGGGGCGCGGACTCCGTTCTCAGAACGTTCTGAACATCAGTTCCTCGCCTGGCGCCCCGAGGTCACACGTGGGTGCTGCGGGAGGTAGCAGTCCCCAGTTGGAGTACTTCGGATGCTGCAAGACCTGGGGCGACGAGTGAGAACTCTGCAAACATCCCTCCTGTATTTGTGGGATAAGTGTGTGCTGACCAGAGCCGGGGCCTGGGAATGTGTGTTGAAACGGGCCTTCTTTACACTTCCTCCCGCTAGGTAGTAAAACCCCTCCCTGAGTAAGATTTGTGACTCTTGCTGTCCCTCAGCAGGGCCATCTGAGACAGCCTACCCAAGGCCCTATCCAGTCTCCTAAAAGTCAGACTCCAGTCAATGAGGACCGCTCCTCCTACAAGTTCAAAAAGCCTTCCTGGGAGGGACAAAGTCTATCAGGGATGCAAATACACAGCAAATTGAAAAGTGACTAAATAAAAGTTCTGGTCTTGCACTAGAACTCAATGCACTTAAAAAAAAAAAAAAAAAAGCCAACACAAAACAAAATCTGAAAAAAACTTTGTGCAGGAGGTTCCTGGCCAGCTAAGAGAGCAGTCCCACGTCCTTAGAGCAAACCCTACCAGCTACGTTTTCCTTATCTGCAGCTAACCTATAGTATATTTCTCTATTTTTTAATTTAAATTTACAGTATTGCAAAAGGATTTTTTGCTTGTCTTTTGAGACGGGGTTTCTCTGTGTAGCCTTGGATGTCCCAGACTCACTTTGTAGCCCAGGCTGTTTTCAAACTCAGAGATCTTTGGTGTGTGTCACTATGCCCAGCTCCATAAAAGGATTTTCTATGCTAATATTCGGTAATGCAATTAAAATAAATAGAATAAGTGGTTGCCCAGGAGACCAGTGAAAGACACTGCCAGATTTGACCACACTTGGGAAAACTTGCAGTCAAGTTTGGGAGTCAGACGCCCTGGTTTTCCTGGCCAGCTGTGTGCTGGATGACCTGAGCCTAACTCTTCCTGGAACCTTCCAGGTACATGCAGCTCGGCAAAGTAACCCATTCTCAGAAAACTGGAAGTTTCTTTTCTCTGCATAATAGTCGATCAGTGTGCTATCTGTGCTGGAGTGACACAGACCTTCAGACCAAGGTTCTTTATTATTATTATTGTTTATTATTTATACAGTAGCCTTCCTACATATATGCTTGCCAGAAGAGGGTACCAGATCTCATTATAGATGGTTATGAGCCACTGTGTGGTTGCTAGGAATTGAATTCAGAGCCTTTGGAAGAACAGCCAGTGCTCTTAACCTCTGAGCCATGTCTCCAACACCCTGAGACCAAGGTTCTTAAGTGACCTATCCTTGAGACCCTGGAAAGCAAGCCTCAGTATAGACAACTACACAGTTGCCACCCGCCCCCCCCCCAATGGAGATCCACCTGCCTCTGCCTCCCCGAGTGCTAGGATTCCAGGTGTGCGCCACTGTGCCCTGCTGACAACTACACAGGTTTTTTAAGAACAGAGAATCGTTCTTAGCTGCCCCCCTGGTAAAAGTGGCTCAGTCTTGTCCTACTTGACTCCTGGTCTTTTTCAGAGTTCCCTACCCAATTAGCACAATCAAGAGCTGTCTTGGGAAAAGAAAAAGAGGAGGAACCAAGAGAAGGATAAGTGGGAGCCCCCTGCTCTACACTGTATGGGTGCCTGTAGTTAAGAATCCAAATAGCAGGGTTGAAGGATAGCATTAAAAGAGCCCTGTTTCCTATGAAAATCAAGTGACTTCCCTTCTCCAGCCCACCTTTCTTTGTCTAGTAAATGAAACAAAGAGTTACTCTCTCAATTATTCTTAATGCAGATAATGTGCGGACATCATAGAGAGTATATCAGCCCTCAGGAGCTTGCATTCGGGGGTGCATATGGATAATAAACTTAACAAGAGTGTTTACTGAAGTGCTAAGATGAAAATGAAGCCAGGAGACATGAAAATTGAAATAAATGAAAAACAAGTGCCTTTGAGGCCCTGTTCATCTCCTGAGGATCATTTGCTGAAGTTTTGTAACTAAGACAGCCCAGGCAGGCTCTCTGTCCTCAACAGACTCAATACCACCATCAGCAACTTAATCTAGAATTATTTCCAGACTTGGTCCCAATCTTGAATCCTAACCCAACCCATTAGATAAGACAGATCCCATCCTAGAGCACAGATAGGCTGGCCTGCTTGCACAATTCTCAAGGTAGAAGACATTTTATACTAATTTTGGTTGAGCAAATAAGAACTTGAAAGAAAAAAAAGTTACTGTTTTTATTTTGCAGGGATGAAGAACTTGAGGGCTTGCACATGCCTGGCAAGAATTCTCCCTTTGAGCTAGCCCCCAAGAACCTCAATACTAATGTTTAGATATGAATATTTTTAAGTGGAAACTTACACTTGTGAAAACTCAGTAAATGTGCCCTTTAGGATGTATGCATTTCCTGAAATGAGTAAGTAGACATGAAGTCTCACCTCTAACCAAAAAGGTATTTGCCAATGGAGTAGTGCTGGGAAAGGGAAGATTAGTTCTTTCAATTGAAGTTTCACAGAGTATATGATCCACACTCCATTTTGGTGTGTGTGTGTGCACCCATACTTGTTAGCTTACTGTTCTTTGTTTCTTTCGATTTTCCATTTTTGCTTGTTTGTTTTTTTTTTTTAAAGGAAAAAGAAAGAACATGAAGTTGCATAGGAAGGTGGGGAGGATGTGGAAGGAGTTGAGGGAGTGAGAGATATGATCAAAATATAGTGTATGAAAAAATGTATCTAAGAAAAAAAAAACTAAAAAAAAAAGAAGAAAAAGATCTGTGCAGTTCATTGTATATAGATTTTTGCCTGAAAGGAAAATAGCTGCAAATAACTCTACACTTTATATGCTGGCTAGTTTAATGTCAACTTGACAAAAGCTAGAGTCATCTGAAAGGAGGGAACCTCAACTGAGAAATGCCTCCATAAGATCTAGTTGTAGGGCATTTTCTTAATTAATGATTAATTAATTAACGAGCACTGCCCACTGTGGGTGATGCCGTCCCTGAGCTGGTGGTCCTGAGTTCTATAAGAAAGCAGACTGAGCAAGCCATGATGAGCAAACCAGTACGTAGCAGCCCTCTTTGGCTTATGCCTTCAGGTTCCCGCCCTGTTTGCATTTCTGTCCTGATTTCCTTCAGTGATGAACAGTGAGTGACATGGAAGAATAAGCTAAATAAACCCTTTCCTCAAGTTGCTTTTAGTCATGGTATGTCATCACAGCAGTAGAAATCATAAATAAGACAGAAGTACCAGGATAGTGGGGTATTGCTGTGACAAACCTGGCAATTGGGGAAGTTTTTGGGAGGATTATGGAAGAGCTTTGGAACTCTGGGCTAGAAAAGCTTTTGAGTGTTCAATGAGCTGTTTTGTAGGAGCCTGGAAAACATGAATGTAGAGAGCAGGGCAGACAATAGAGGCCTGACTTGTTAAATTTGAGTCAAGACTTCCAGGCTATTTGTGTGAAGAATGTTAATGTTTGGTCAGCAGAAGCTGAAAAAATGGCTGTGATTAACAAGAGGTCAGAACTACTAAAGAATTAGTTGTGATTAGGAAGAGAACAGCATCACTGATGTGAAGTCTTCTGGGAAGTGGTTCTCCAGGGTCAATACACAGAAGTTGTATTCCAGAAGTGTTGCAGAAGGTTGTACCTCCTGTTGGCAGCCAAACTTGGTAGTGTAAGAATCACAAGGGTGGAACTGGTTTTGAAAGTATGGAGGGGTCGTGGAGAGTATCTGAGGCTTGGCACTATGTGGCAGGGTTGGAAGTCTCCTAAAAGAACTCAGGAGAGGACAGTCATAAAAGTGCAGCCCAGGTGCAGCAAAAGACCCCAGCATTTTGGAGGTGGCAGCACCATGAGATGACCGAAAAGAACAGTGGATCCAGCAGAGCCTAGAAGACAAGCTGTGTGTGTTGCAGAGGGCGGAGGCAAAGAAGTGACCCAAGCTCTTTGGAGAGCTAGAAGACCCAGAAGATCTTCGAGTGGATCCCAGACATTGGACAGTGAATTATTTACAGTTGGAGTTTGGGTCTGCAGAACTCAGAGATCTGCCTGCCCTGCCTCCTGAGGGTTGGGATTAGAGGCATGTGCCACCATGCTTGGCCAAACTCTTTTAAGATTTTGTGTATATGTGTATGATGGTGTCCTTGGAGGCTGGAAGAGGGAAATGGACCCCCGGGGCCTAAATTAACAGGTGTTTATGAAGTGCAGGGTGTGGGTGCTGGGATCTAGACTGGTCATGATTGATCAGCAAGAGCTCTTAACTGCTGAGCTATTTCTCCAGTCCCTAGCTTCAAATTCTTGATCCTCCGACTTCAGCCTCCAGAGTGCTGACATTAAAGGTGTGAGCCACCACATCTAGCATGTAATTTATTTTGAAATGCATCATAATTAATTAAAGGATAGAGGGACAAATATATAACTCAAGTATAGTAACATGTCAATTGATAATATAACCAAAGTGGGTGATTATAAGGGTATTCAATATAAACATTTTTTCAATTTGGTTGGGTGTTTGAAAGTATCATAATAAAATCTTGGAGGTAGAGGTATTTACTGTTTGTGTAGTGTTTACTGTTTGCATGTACTTTGGGGGTGTGGGTTTTTATGTACACTCTAAAAGCACTAAGAAGGAAGAAGTCACTAAGAACTCACAATGTTAGCTTTATGTGGTGGCTCGTGCCTTTAATCCCAGCACTCAGGGAGGCAGAGGCAGGTGGATCTCTGTGAGTTCAAGGCCAGCCTGGTCAACAAAGCAAGTCCAAGACAGCCCAGGCTACACAGAGAAACCCTATCTTGAAACAGACAAATACTAACTCAAAATGTTGGCAGCAATCTTTGCAAAGGTCATTAAAAAGATACTCAAGCAGTAAGGACCCATGAGGCCAAGATTAGGGAGGAAACGTGCCCAGTATTCAGTCCTTTCCCTTCCCTGGAGGTGTCCGTTTGTTACAAAGAGATTAAATCACTGATTCCGGAAACAGGAAACAGACCATAATCTTCTCAGAACCTTGTACTTCCTCTCAAGAATTTAGTCTCTTTCATCTTAAAATGGGTGAGGTAGGATTAGAATACTGCCTTGACGGAATGTGGTGGGACAATCGGACTTCAGTGCTAGATTAGGAAAAGCAGCAGATTCCATTGGCTTGTTTGTCAAGACGCACTGAGTGGTAGCTGTTCTCCTCCACAGTCATAAGGTCCTGGTATATAAAGCTTCACCAGAAATAAAAATGAACAAGCCTCCAGGTGATTTCAGTCCCAGACTATCTAGTCATCCTTAACCTTTGAGCTTTCTTTCCACTGATACCCAGAGCTACGAGCCAGGCATAAAGCATAACTGCTGAATCCTGTCCACATTCCTGACCCACATAATAAACCATTCAGTAGCTGAGATATATTTTCTCAGAGGATTTTCAAACTCGCTTTTACAAATCTGATGGGAATAAATGAAGCTGTACCTTACCAAGCCCAGAATCTGTCTTTTTTTAAAAAATAATTTATTTTTATGTGCATTTTTTTTTTTTTTTTTTTTTTTTTTTTTTTTTTGTCAGATCCCCTGGAAGTGGAGTTACGGACAAGTGTGAGCTGCCGCGTGGGTGCTGGGAATTGAACCCAAGTCCTCTGGAAGAGCAGCCACTGCTCATAACCACTGAGCCATCGCTGCAGCCTTGTTTTGTTTTCTGAGACAGCTGGTTTGGAATTTGTAATATAACCCAACCTGGTGGCAGTTCTCCTACCTCTGCCTCCTAAATACTGGATTTCATCCTTGAGCCATATCCATGTTTGTTTGTTTTGAGACAGGGGCTTGTTATATAGCCCATGTCGGCCTTGAACTCACAGCAATCTCCCTACCCCAGCCTTCCAAGTACTGGGATCACAGGTGTATGCCACTGTGCCTAACTTCTCTTGCCTTTTAAAACAGTTAAGATTAGGAGAGCTAACGAGGGAAATGTCTGACATTCTAGTGAGGTCCTTTTCTTTAGACTTTGGTTTCTTCTTGCTAACAAAGGTGAGGAGGGCATGAAGAAAGGACTCACCTCATTGATGGGTGGGAACCTTAGAGTGCAGTGCAGTTCACTGGGGACTACAGACAGAAGGCAGAAAGTCAAAGCCCTCTTGTTGACTGGATGTGAAGGACTCCTAAGTAGGCTGGGATTAGGGGTTTCTAGTTTGTAGCTCTTAGAACTGAGATGATCTTCTATCCCTTTATTTCCAAGCACAGAGACCACTCAAGAACTGCTGCTACTTACTGCTCAATAGCCAGGGCTTTCAAAGGTGTTTCCTCCAATCCTGACAATGGGATGGTCACTAGCTTCCCATTCACCCTCCAATCAGGTTTTCCCATTTCAGAGGACCTAACCAGTTCCAGCCTGGAGACAACCCAGGTTTCGAATCCTCATTTATTTCTATTTCTGTTTCATTAAGTCATTCACTCATACACCTGTTCATTCAGTGTGTGTTTGTAGGTGGACAAAGGTCAGAGGATGGGTTTAAACCAAAGTTGCCTGGTTTGATGTGAAGACCCTTTAGCTGCTGAGTCAGCTTGCCAGCACAAATCCTTCTTTTACCACATATTTACTATTACCAATCTCTGGTCCTCATTTCTTTTCTACAAAGAGAAAGATGTTATAGATCTCAGAATTGTCATGAAGAATGGATGAAATAATAACAAAGTGTATAGCATGGTTCTTGTGCGGTTACACAGATGCATGTAATGCTTTTCAGTGTGGGTCTTCCTGGATTGGTGCTTGAATTTTATGCCACCTCTCTCCATACCTTCCTCCAGGCTGTGAGACAGCTTCTGAGAGAGTAACTATGGTAACTGGTGAATAAACAGGTCTCTCTTATAAGTTCCTATACCCAACCTCAAAACAACCAAATATATGGAATTCTGCTGTAGTGGCTAGATAGCTCTGCCTCAAGCCTGCTTTTCTTATGCTAGACAGCATACAACAACTATTCTGAATTAGTATTCCAAATTTATTTACATCTGGACATCCCTGGGTTTTAACGAGCCCCTAAAGGACATGCATTTCACTTCTTCTGGACTTGTGCTCTGGCCCTCTGAATCTTGTCAGCTGTGGCCCCATCTGTAGCTCCAGTGCAGTGGGATAAAACAAGGCTCAGCTCAGTTTCGTTCCGGTGCTCAATAGCCACATCTGCAGCCTGAGCCACATCCCTGTGGTTTGAGCAGAAAGGGAGATGGTATTGGGGCTGTTCAAGGGCACCAGATCTGCCTCTTCTCAGTCCACTCTTCAGTTATACACACAGAGGTCTTCATCTGACTTACCCAACAAGAAGCAAGGCCTTGACTTTTTGCTCAGGGCTCACACGAGAAGCATACTTCTTGGCCTCATATTTGTTATGTTGTTTCATGCAGATCTCTACAAAGGGCTTTGCAAGACAGAGAAGACAAAGATTAGTTCTCTTTCTTCTCTCTTAGGAGCAGAAGCCCAGCGGACACACTGTCCATAGGTATTTTGTACATAGTGTATCTAGTCCCCTTCCTACCGGAGTAATACAATATGGAACACACCATTCTTATAACAGAAACAAGATAAAGCAAGACCTACTTGAGACTTAAGAATCATCTTCATGCTTCTTCTTTAGCAACACCACAGCAGGTATTTCTACTTCCTGTCCTCTAAGGTCTTGTATTTTTCTCTCAGGCTGCCGCTATGAAACTTGCCTTCCATATATCTGAAGCATTCTTAAGTATCTTCCACTACATCACAGATGGCCCTCCCTGGCCCTTCCACCCTCAGGCACATAGTAAAGCAACTCCTCCCACCACAGGCTAGGGCCTGTCCTCCAGAGTTTCCCACATAGTACATGTGTCTGTCCATATTCACATGGCACAAGAAGTATGTGCTTCTACAAGGCCAAGAATGGATTTGCAGACAAGGTTTTACTGCCTCTTCTAAGAACTTCCTGTCCTGCCTTCCTTGGCCTCGATTCCCAACCTGTCTCATTCTGGTCTCCAGGCTACAGAGGATCAAATGAGGCTCCGGCAGCAAAGGACAGTGTAATGAATGCACAAATGGGCCATCATCCCTGTCTCCCTTGTCTGGCCCCTTCCCAGGACTATGCTCACTAGTGGGAGGTCTAGGAAGGATCCCTGCCTCACCAGGTAGCCAATCGGTGATTTCTTGCTCTTGGAAAACTTCTCCAGCTCCTCCCAATCTTCTAAATTTGCCAAGGCAGCCAGCTTTAGCCACCAGAGCCTACAGAAAAGCAGGAACCAGCATTGGCATGCAGGAAAGGTAAGAGGTTCCAGGAGTACATATAATGTGGACCCTCACCTACCTCTTGTCAGGGATGCGAAAGTCACGTGCCAGCTGCTCTGCACGCTTGTTTTGGCCCCCGAGGATCAGAGTAGTGACTGTATCATGCAGAGATTGGTCTAGGAACTTGCCCCCCAGCTCATCTTCTAGACGCCGCTGGAGCCGCAGGAGCCTCATTTGATCCTCTGTGGCCTGGAGACCACAATGAGACAGGTTGGGGATCGAGGCCAAGGAAGGCAGACCAAGAAGGCAGGAGAGGAAGTTCTTAGAAGAGGCAGTCAAACCTTGGCTGCAAATTCATTCTTGGCCTTGTAGAAGGCATCAACGGCCATCTGCAGAGCTGCTACTCGCCCTTCAATACCCTACAAAGGTATATTGAGGTCACAACACATTAATTAGCCTTGCCTCTCTTCACTCCTGTGCCCAGAATCCACCTTATCCACCAGGGGCACCTTCTGCTGTCCTGGAGATGCTAGTTCCCTTGAGACCAGTGCTATATCCCAGCCTTATGTTCTCAGATCCCCTCAAAAGTTACGGCCAGACAGGGTGTAGCCAAATGCACAGGGTTAGGTCTTTGTTCAAAGAACCAAATAGCAACTAACCCAAAGGCCCGCCCTCCCTTTGGACCTCAGACCTCTTTAGAAGCATAGCTGGCTCTGATGTGGAAGCTGCCCAATTCCTGGTGATTGTCGTCCTGATTGTAAAGGTCCTTCAGAGTATCTAGCTCCTGATGCTTACAGAACTGGGTCATAGGCAGAAGATTAGTCAGCAAAGTCAACTCAACAGCTCAGAAGGCTCCAACCCTTTCCCCCACTTTACAGCCATCTACCTGTCGATACAAACTCAGGGCCATCGGTTGGTTCCGGAGAGTCATGAAAAAGTCTCCTCGATTTAGTTCATTCTTTAGGTGCAGCAACACTGTAAACACTGTGGAATGATAAAGTAAGTGGGACCTGCAGCCCAGCTCTGCCCATTTTGGGTTCACTCACCTTATCAGTGACACCTGGCCCTCACCCATACTCTGCTCACCCAGGTCAGTGTCCCCACTCTCAATGGCCTTGCTCAGTGCTAATTTGCTCCTTTTCATCTTTAGGAGAAGAGGTACCTGCTCCCCTGACCGTGGCTCATACTCCAGCAGCTGTGAGGTAGGGTAGAAGGCAAAGAGAGACATTTGCATAAGGGCCTGGAACACCCACACTGGGCTATCTGTGAGAGGTAACACAACCACACCTTTATGGCCAGTTCAGTGCGGCCACAGCCATAGGCCCGGGCAGCAATGTCTGAATATGAAACACCAGGCGTGTCACCCAGCTTCTGATTAATAGCCCGTGCTACGTCCTCATCTGAGACATCTTTCTGCTGCACCTGTGAGTATGGATATGGGTGTCACACAACTGTGGCTGTCAACCCTCACCCGCCCATTCATTCAGGACCTCTATGAGAACCCACCCTTTATTTCCATGCCCTGTATTTCCTGTATTTTGTCAAGGCCTGAGGTAAGTTACCTCACATCCCAAGCCCTTGCCTTGTAGCAGGCCCAATGAGCTAAGATCCTGCTGACACCCTGTACTTCAGGAAGACGCAGGTACTCGCATATCTGGATAGCCAGGGGGTAAAGCCTCCGCAATACAAGCCTGGCAGACAAGGGAGTAAGGGACACACGTGGTAAGGCAATGTGAGGTACAGTAGACAGAATGGTCCCAGCCTGTCTTAGGCCTCCCAGTCCTAAAGGTAAATGAGGAGTAGTGCCCACAAGACCCCCAGGTAAGGCTGTAATCCTACCCACCCTTGCCCTCCTATAGCATCCCTAGGCTTCCGTACCTGTCCAGCAGCACCTGGATGGTGAGCTGCTTGTATCTGTATTTTCCTTGGTTAAGGATCAGTTGGGATAAGTTCTGTTTGCCAGGGATCTGCAGACCCCATCTCCTGCCCCTCCCCTGCAATGCCCAGCTGTAAATACCCTCATGCCACACATGGGATACTGGCTATAGGTCAGAGGGATCCCGATGTGGTAGTCCCTAATAGCATTGAGCACTCGAAGGTCCTGACACATGTGCACGAAGCTGTCAGGTGGAAATCTGTCAAGGAAACACTTTCCAAACGAAGCCGCCTGAGAAGAACCAAAGGGAAATGGAACAGAACTTCCCTTGATGCCCAGCCCACCCGATTTCCAGCACATCTTCCCCCCAAGCCCCTGCCAGGCCAACCCTGAGCAGACTCTTTTGCATGTCTGGCTGGTGCTCGTGTCCTGCAGCCTCAATGCACTGCTCCACAGCCTGGATCAGCTGCCCCAGCTCCTGGATCTCCCGTAGGTACTCATCTGCTTTCTGGCTCTCTTTCTGTGGGGAGAGGCCCAGAGATGGAGCATTACAGGGAACACCTCACTCTGGTCCCTAGCTTCTTGGGACCATATAGTTCAAATGGAAATGACTTGGAAAGCTCAGCTTGATGGTGGGTACAGTAGCCAGTTTATATGAGCTAGCCTTGGCCAGCTCAGTCAGTGTTTTACCTAAACTCTCCATCCCTGTCAGGTAGCACCCAGCTCATCACGGGTGCTCAGGCAGGGGCAGAAAGCTGGTCTAGTCAGGGAAAGAGGAACGAAGAAAGAAAGCATCCTGGGAGTCTTAGAAGTTGCCTGGAACTTACCTCATATTCCTTTTGGGCCTCCAACAGCAGTGCTCCAGGGGCCATTGAGGCAATTTTGAAGATCTCTTCACTGGCCACTAGGGGAGAAGTTTTTGAGTAGTCATGGAGAAGCACGAAAATTCCCAGTCCTGCCTCTAATACCCAGATCCTGTTTTGGGCATTTAGCCCTGGACAGTATGGCAGTCGGTGGTCAGGAACACCTGCCCTTGTGGGAGCCTCACCTGGGACTTCATGCAGGAATTCATGGGTGCTGCGGGAGAAGATGCGGACCCCATCAAGCTCAGGCACTAAGTAGGAGTCCTCATCTAGCACAAACCTGAGTTTAGTTAAGGCCTCTAAGAACATCCAAAGATAGGGCAACTCCTTTCCCTTCCCTCTCCCGGCCCACAGGGGACGTGTTCCAAGGATACTGAATGCTTTCAGGTGCATTGCCAACCACCATCAGCCGCTTCTCCCAGGCTACCACCACAGCCCTTTCCTTGCTTCGAGGACGGCTACACCTATGGGCAACATCATATATACATCTGGGATACTTGAGACATCTGGCACACAGCTATGTCTTCCACATCATTGTCTGCATCCCCCCTCCTGAACATACTGTGTCTCCAAACCCATTTCTCTGACTATATACTGACCTATCTGTTTCTCTCTCTCTCTTGACTACCAGTCAAGTGGCCCACAGAGGACAATGGTCCCTTTAAGTGCTGGCAGAAAAGAGAACGCCTGAGCTTCACTTAGTCCAGGCAGAAGACAGGATGACTCAAGCTATCCCAGGAAACAGGGCTATGTCCTAACCGCACCCTTAAAGAACAGCTCTATCCTCACCAGACCATCTGCTTCGGGGGTGCCCGGATGTTGCAGTTGAATTCACCCAGCTTCTCCTGAAATGGTACAGCATGTCATAGCCCTGTCCCAGCACCCTGCTGTTCAACAGTTATCCTGCTGTTGAAAAGCCATGACCCTATCCACAACAGATCCTCCCTTGCTTTTCCAGAACCACACCTTGAGAGATGCTGTCCCCATCCAGATGTAGCCTGTGTCTGTGAAGAGTGCCAGGTAACGATAGGTGAAGGATACAGCCATCTGTAGGAAGCTGCTCACTCCTGGGGCTAGGCCAGCAGGTGTCTGGGGCAGGGCCAGGGAGGAAACCAGATAAGCTGACTTCTCAGTGCCTTCCCAGTGCTTGGTCAGCCCTTCCATTTCATGCCTACTTAGGTTCTTACCACAGTGGAGCAGGTGGCATGATCTAGAAGGTAAAGATCGGGCCCTACAGCCAGAAGAATGTGCGTCACTCGGTCGTGGCACAGTGTAGTCCAACATGAGGGTGCATTTTGCAGACCTGTGATGAGAAAGAGGAAACTTTGGAATGACCAGAGCCCACAGTGTTTGTCTCTGCTGGTCCCAGTCTGGAGAAACATCTGTGCTACTGAAGGGTTCTCTTAAGTATCAGGGCTTACCTGGCACCTCTGGCATCCGACGAAGTTTGAGGTCACCCACATTGGCACTCAGGGTAAAGCGATAGGCACCTGTAAGGATGGCCAGCCCAGAACCAAACTCAGTGTGGAAGATCCGGGCATCCAGGACACGGTTCTGAAGTACCTCCTAACAAAAGGGACCATGGTGAAAAAATCCACCGGTGATGAGGCCCACCTTCCCTCCTCAGGCTCTTGTGGCCCCTACATTGCCCATGCTGAAGTGCCTGCGGAAGTCTCCACGAAGTCCATAAACTAGCACTGCACCATCTTCCTGCACACAGAGCAGCTCCTCCTCAGCTGACCAGCCGAGAGCCACCACGGGTCCACTCTTCCACTGCAGAGGACAGAGGTTCTTATGGCTTTCCTTGGAATCAGCGAGCCCTGCCCATCACACAGCAGGGACAGGCTCAGTGCTCACCAGCAGGCTGGCCAGTGGCATTCCAGAAGCAGAGCAGATCTCTAATATTGGCCGCACACTGGCAGCTTTCTCTTTTCTCCAACAGTTCCTCAGTAGAGCTGCAATTAGAAAAGAAACTCCATGCTAGATTCTCAGGCCTCATGTTAGGTAGGTGTCCTGGATCATTTTCCCACACCCACCCCACGAGAATTGAGCATCATGAGAACCCAAATTATTAACATTCTGGCCAGGTGGATTGGCAGAGCTCAACCTGAAAGCAACACCTGGGGCCCCACAATATGTAGTAGTAATAGAGGGGTAGCATACCAATGGGACCCCCATAGGGTGCAGCAGCCACCAGGCAATCCTTGAGTTCCTCCTTCAGGTCCCAGTCCATGCTGTACAGTTCATACTTCCTATCCACAGAGATAAACAGAGATTAGCTTCCTCGTGATCCTGAATCTAGACAGGATAAGCCCCAGAAGATGCCTGAAGCTTTGAAATCTGATTTTTCAGATTTTGGAGTTTCAGATTAGATGATAAACTGGCTAAGTCTACACAAATAGTCTAACTTACAAAGAACTCTGAAATACAAAATACTTATCTCAGTTTAAATGAGGGACACTCAGCAAAGCAGTCTACAGGACAGTAAAAGAACTCACAAGGATAATAAACAAACATCAGCCCATTTTCTATGGCAAGAAATTTTCCATTCACAGTAAGACTCATAAAATTAAAGGAAAAGAAGGAGAACAAGTGTGGGGAGAAAAGGGGGCAGTGAATGAATGAAGGGTGAGAGAATGACTGAAGAATGAAAATAACTGAGCAAGCATTTTTTGTTTTTGTTTTTGATTGTAGAGACAGGTCTTACTGGCCACCTGGTTTTGCTATGTAGCTCAGGCTAGCCTAGAATTCACAGCTTTTTACTTCTTAACTTGCCAAGTATCGGAATAAAAGCATGCACCCACCAAACCTGGTTTATAAATTTTAACTTTTAAAAGACTGTAGTCATACTGGGCATGAAGGCACACGCCTTTAATCCCAGACCTCAGGAAGCAGAGGAAGAGGCATCTCTGTGAGGCCAGCCTGGTCTACATAGTGAGCTCTAGATTAGCCAGGGTTCAAAGACCTTGTCTTAAATAAAATAAATTAATATTAAAAAGTAAACAAAATATTCTAGTTATGACAGCAAAAAAACTTTAAAGACATTTACAAATCATGAAAAATGTTAACTAAATCATACCAAATTTTCCTTAAGAGTATAGAAGAAATGAATAAATATTGTAAGAGGAACCACAAATGCACAATAATTCTGACAAAAAAATCCTTCCCAGTATTTTCTTTACAGAACTGCATACACTGAGTCTAAAGATCACAGCTGGAGGAGGATTCTTGCTAAAAAGCTCAATTCCTATCCAGAAAGGCAAAGAGGATGGACATCAGGAGAAGAGAAAAGAGGGAACAAGTCAGGAGCCTGACACAGAGGACCTCTGAGAGGCTCTGCCCTGCAGACTATCAATGTAGATGCTGAGACTTATGGGCAACCTTTGGGCAGAGTGCAGGGAATCTTAGGAAAGAAGTGGGAAACAGTAAGATCTGGAGGGGACAGGAACTCCACAAGGAGAGCAACAGAACCAAAAAATCTGAGCACAGGGGTCTTTCCTGAGACTGATACTCCAACCAAGGACTATGCATGGAGATAACCTAAGACCCCTGCACAGATGTAGCCCATGGCAGTTCAGTATCCAAGTGGGTTTCATTGTAATAGGAACAGGGACTGTTTCTGACATGAACTGATTGGCCTGCTCTTTAATTACCTCCCCCTGAGGGGGAAGCAGCATTACCAGGCCACAGAAGAAGACAATGCAGCCACTCCTGATGAGACCTAATTGACTAGGATCAGAAGGGAGGAAAAGAAGACTTCCCCTATCAGTGGACTTTGGGAGGAGCATGCATGCAGAGGGTAGAGGAAGGGAGGGATTGGAATGGGAGGAGAGAGGGAACCACAGGGGGGATAAAAAGTGAATAAAGTATAATTAATAAAGAATTAAAAAAAGATCATAGCTGGAAAAGGGATTCTTGGAAACAAAATAATGGGAGATAATAAGAACATCTAAAAATATATACACACATACATACATGTGTATATATATATATGTATACATATATGTATGTATGTATATGTATACATATATGTATGTATGTATATATACATATATACATATATATACACAATTGAGGTCACAATCCTCAACACAGTGTAAACATATAAAACATACTATATAAACTAAAATTAACTAAAGCTACTGTTTTGGGATAGGAATGAGAAAAACGACAAGGGGCTGGAGAGATGGCTCATGGTTGAGAGCACATACTGTTCATGCAGAGAACAGAAATTCCATTCCCAACACCCACATCACGCAGCTCACTACCATCTGTAGCTCTAGCCCCAAGTAACCTTATTCCCTCTCCTGCACTGAGGACACCTGCACTCACACATGCACATAGTCCTCCTCCCTGACACTCTGTAGAAATAATAAAAATAAATCTAAAAAAAAGTCAGGTACAGTGGTACACACTTTAAATTACAACACTTGAGGGGCTGAGGCAGGGAGATCTCTGAGACTTGAAGGTCAGCCTAGTCTACATAGGGCCAGCCTTTTGTCTCAAAAACAAAAAAACCCCAACATTAACAACAAATCAACAAAAGAGAACAGTGTTCAGAAAAAGAGCTGGGAATTGAGCACATGATTAAGATGCCACTTCAAATTGGTACAAAATATCCTGGACCATGGTATTATGGAGCCACACCGCCATGCCCGGTTTATGCAGTGCTGAGGATTGCTACTAGGATGCCATGCACTTTAGGCAAGCTAACAACTGAGCTACATCTCCCAGCCTGGTCCAGTTGGGTTTGTTTGTTTTTTAGACAAGGTTTCTCTGTGTAACCCTGGATGTCTGGGATTCATTTGAGCTGTCCTGGCTACCTTGAACTCACAGCAATTTGAGTTTAAAGGCATGTCTCAGCTGTTTATGCTTTGTTCGGTTTATTTGTTTTGTTTTTATTTTGATTGAGTTTGAGTGTTTATGTGCATGTGTGTGTGCCCACACAGAAGTCATAGGACGACTCTCAGACGTTGGTTCTTTCCCCATCACATGGGTCCCAGGGATTGACCTCAGTTCATCAGGCTTGGTGGCAAGTGCCTGTACCCATTAAGTCACCTTGTCGGTCCCTTGTTTATTTCTATGGAAGAAAAAAAACATCACTTCATCCAACACCCTTTGACTTAGCCAACACTTTTTAAATGCCCATTAAAACAAGGCTGGTTAAATAAAACTGTAGTGTGCCCATTGTGGAGAATATTTTGTGGTCACTTATCTGTCAATCCTGACAAAATGACCTCTAAAAACATCTGGTTAAGTAAACAAGCTATAACTTAGCATAAACTATATGATCTTGCCCCTTAATTTATTTACATATTTATTGCTTGATTTTTAAAAAAAAAAAAGTATGTGTTTGTCTACACATATGTATAGGCATCACATATATCTTTTGGTCTGCCTACAGAGGCCAGAAAAGTGTTGGATCCCCTGGAACTGAGTTGCAAACAGTTGTTTGGATACTGGGAATCAAACCTGGTCCTCTGGAAGAGCAGCCAGTGCTCTTAACCACTTAGCCATCTCTCCGCCCCCCTTTTGAGCATAGAATCTCCCTATGTAGTCCTGGCTGGCCTGAAGCTATGTAACTGAGGCTGGCCTTGAACTTGAATTCTTCCCACCTCTACTTTCTAAGTACTAGGATTACGGACAGGTATTAACTATACCTAGCTGGGTCTATATATAATTTTAAAAAAATGCACTTTTGATACGTATATTTGTATATATTCACTTGTATGCAAATATATAGAAAAACGCTTTGAGGTTTCCACACAAAGCCGAAAGCAGATGTTACCTTTGTGGAGGGCGGTGTATGGAAAGGTATGAAAAAGAATCATTTATTTTTATTCTATATACTTTGCTGTTATGAGAGTATTAGAAACTAAGAACTTGGGGCTGAAGAGATGGCTCAGTGGGTAAGGGCACTTGTTTGGGGTTAGTCTGGTGGATGCTGATTTCTATGCCCCCAAATCTGGTTGCCATCTGGATGACAGCATTGCCACTTCCACTGATCAGTGTTGTATAATTTGCTCCCCAATTATCTCTGATTGGTTAATAAATAAAACTGATGGCCCATTAGCTGAGGCAGGAAATAAGGAAGTGGACTTGCAGCAGGAAGAGATGAACTCTGGGAAAGAGTAAGAGGTGAAAAGATTCATTCCAGACACGGGGCAAGAAGGACACATAAAACTGAGGAGAGGTAACCAACCATGCAGCACACATAGAATAGAATAAATGGTTAATTTAAGATATGAGCCAGTTGGGGAAGGAGCTAAAGCTATGGCCTAGCCATTTATTCATAAAATAATAAAGTCTCAGAGTCATTATTTCGGGAACTGAGGTACAGGAAGGAAAACTTGCAGTTACAAATGCAAAGTTACAGGTACTGGCTGTTCTTGCGGAAGACCTGGGTTCAGTTCCTGGAACCCACATAATGGCTCACACCTGTCTATAACTCCAGTTCTAGGGGATCCAACACCCTCTTCTGGCCTCCTTGGCCATCAGGCATGTACACAGTACACATATATACATGTAGGCAAAACACCCATGCACATAAACTAAAAATAAGTCTTTTCTTAAAAAAACAAAAACAAAAACAAAAAAACTTAGGGGGGACTGGAGAGATGGCTCAGCAGTTAAGAGCATTGTCTGCTTTTCCAGAGGTCCAGAGTTCAATTCCCAGCAACTACATGGTGACTCACAACCATCTATACTGGCATCTGATGCCTTGGAATTTGGTGACTTTGCTCTTAAACAGGGTCTTATCCCATAGCTAAGACTGGTCTAAACTTCCTAACTAGCCTATGCTGGCCTCAAACTCAAGTTGGTCCTCCTGCTTCTAGCTCTTCCATGCTGAGTCACAAGCAGCTTGAAAAAATGTAAATATATATACACACATTTGATATTTTGTTATTAAAGTCACTAAATGAAAATATGAGAAAACATATTCCATTCAGACCTAGCATGCCAGTTATAAACTAAAGGCCATTCACTGCCCCAGTCACAGGTCCTACCATAATGACCATTATTCCTTCAAGCCTCTTTCAGCAATGTCAGACTTTCTCAGTAGAGGGCACTAGAACACTAGAAGAACACCACACAGGACAAGAACTTGAATGCCTTCTGGTTGCTGCCAGCCATGGGGTCTGAGGGGACCTGGTGGTGGTGGTCTCAGCTCCAGTATTGTGCATACGCCTGAAAAACCCTGCCTAGGTCCTTCTCACCTTCTCAGGGCTCTCTGTAGACACTGCACTCCAGGCTTTCTGCTCACTTCAGGCCACCACTTGTCTGTACACCCATGTCTGGCTATGTACACACTCTGCATACTAGCATGTGTCTAGTAACTAACTCCCTTTACATGCCGTACATCCAGCCTTTGGGTGTGGCTTGCTCTATGGATGTGTGTTCCACGTCTCCCACCTGTCCCTACATCTCCATTCTTGTATGTTCACATCTTGCTAACTAAACCATGAGCTGAAGAACAAAGTTTCTAGGACAGGTCTAAGGTGATCTCTTGTAGCTTTACAGTTGCTAAATCAACAGAACTTTAATTTTGTGGGTTTTAATTACAGCAGTTGAGTGTAGCAACATGTCATGTCTCCTGTGGAAGTTAGAACACTGATCAGGAAACAATGTGACCCTGAAACCTAAAGAGGAGTATGTGGTTAGGTCCAGTCCAGATGAAACTGACAATCTTGGAGGTTCTCATCCCAGCGAACATAGCTTGTCTGCCGTCTCTCGTACCAGCTACCCTCAACCTGAAAACCTATCACAATCTCATCTGCAGGAGATGTCACAGAAGTGTCCCTGTCCAAGGCTGAATGTTTAAAACAGGTCCCCACTATGGCACCATCCTCCAACGTCCAACCTGCACTTAAACTGGGTTTTGAAGAGGCATTTTGTTCTTATGGGAACAAATAAATACTCTGGGTAGATTTACCTTCTTTGCCTATACTGCATTTGCCAGCACCCAGAATCTCTTGACTCTTAGAATGCTTTATTTGCCATTGCAGCATTTTGCAAAGCACTACATCTCATCAAAGGCTTACACCACAACACAGTGCTAGGAAGTCAGCTCTAGGCCACCGATCCAATTGGTCTTGCCATATATTCCAACACCCACAAGAGGCAATTGATCCTGTCACACTGTTTGCTGCTGTGATAAACACCTGAGAGAAAGGTGTTTAAAGGAGGAAAAATCTGCCTTGGCTCACAGAATCTGTGACAGTCTGATTGAGAGCAGTTCCTATAGGTTCACATATTTGGTCCCTGTTAGTAGAACTGCTTGGGAACGATTAGGAAGAGTGGTCTTGTTGGATGTGTGTCATTGGGGGTGGGCTTTGAGGTTTCAAAAGCCCACATCAGAGCCAGTCTTGCTCTGCCTCTAACTTGTAGATTCTAATGTTAACTTGTAGCTACTGCCCGAGCACCATGACTTGCATGCCTCATGCCATGCTTCTCGCCATGATGGTCACAGACTCACCCTCTGAAACTCTAAGTAAGCCTCCAATTATTTTATAAGTTGCCTTAGTCATGGTGTCTCTTTGTAGCAATAAAAAAGTGAGAGACTTAATGAAAAGGCTTCAGTGCAAGGTCAGGCTTTGGGTGTGAGACAAAAGAGAACATCTTGGTGGCAAGAGCACACGGCAGTAGCTGCTTATGAAAGCCAGGTGGCAGGGAGACAGGATGGGATTGGGGACAATGTACTGTATGCCTCCAGAGAGCTACTTCCTACCGCTAGGCCCCACCTAGACAGTTTTACTATCTTCCAATACTCTATTCCAATTTTGATTCCATCAATGCATGAAACCATTGATTAGGTCAGAGCCTCCATGATCCTGCAAGCCTACCAGCAACCAAGCACCCATGGAGAGTATTTCATATCCAAACCACAGCACCTAGTTAACAGATGATAAAGTTACAACACAAACTAGAGTCAAACTACATTAAAAGAGTGTTCTGTCTTATGCTCTGATCAGGGACTATTACAAGGCACAGCTTCCTCTCGGAATATCTGAGACCTGGGTCAAAGGGTAGAGGTGAGAGTGCCTCCTTAAGAGCAGCTTCTGATTCTGGAAACTTGGTCTGTTGAGTTACAGAGCTGTGTCTTCAAGGGGCAAATGCTTCACCAGGAGATACAACAATGGAGTTACTGAATTGGAAGATACGAGTGTCATCTTGCCACCTTGAGCTGTTCTGTAAACAGGCATACAAGGGAGGCTTAATTTACTAATTAAAGGTGGTAATTCTACTTAAAGGGGAAACTACGTTGGCAAGAAGACTGTGCCTAAAATCCAGGGAATCCTCCATGGCATCTCTTTTTTTCATGTTCAATGGTAATGGTCAATGGAAACCTTCAGGAACCAAACACAGCAGCATGCCTGAGAAATAAAGGCTCGGTCACTCTATTGGGGGAAAAAAAACAAGGCAGAAGATATTCTGGCTAAGGGCAAGCAAAGTTACAGCTATAGGGGATGTGCAGGTGCACATGAAAGCTGTGGTACCGACCATGACCTTATGTCTGATGACAAAAATGAGAATGGTATCACTTTCCACATTTTCTCTACACTTGTTATATGTGTGTGTATATATGGACACGCTAGTCTTTTATCTTTCTCTAGTCCACATTTTTACTTTTTATGCAGGGAATGTGGCTGGCATATAGTGTACAGAAGGCAGGGGACAGGGACATAGCTATACAAAGGATTATTTTTTTCAGTGGGTCAAGAGAATGAGTTTGGTCAGACAAAATCTAGGCCTTTCCGTGCAATGAACTTCAGTTCTCTGGAAAGCACAAGGTGAAATTATTGGGGGAAGGGTGCAAGAAAACTTTCCTTTTCAGTGTTTCTGGAGTGTCTGTTCACCATTGTTTCACACATTGAGCCTTTATGGTGAGTATAGGATAGCTCTGCAAAATAAGATCACAAATGCAGATAAAGCTGGGAACATGGGTCTGCAGTGGCTCCAACCTGTCCACTGCCTAAGCGTCACATCAGTGCTCTGCAGCCTCGGCACAGGTACAGAGAGACGGTTCTTTATCAGTCCCTGTAACACAGGGCAAGAA
This sequence comes from Psammomys obesus, assembly GCF_907164565.1. Classification (NCBI taxonomy): domain Eukaryota; kingdom Metazoa; phylum Chordata; class Mammalia; order Rodentia; family Muridae; genus Psammomys; species Psammomys obesus. The sequence continues at coordinate 6,207,373 of NW_026585504.1, forward strand.
GAAGGTTGTGAGAGAAGAACAAAAAGACAAGAACAGAAATGAAATGAGCCACCACAGCTGTCCTCCCAGCTAGCCAGGGAGAAAAAAACATGAAGAGGGTTCCACATGCTTGAGAGGGTTTCAGAGCTGTCTGAATCCACTACTGTAGAGGTAAGGCAGTTCTGGACATGCACTGGAGTGTGTTGGGATGGGCACGGAGGGACTAAGAGGGATACAATCACTTTAGTACAAACTGCCGGAGGTGAGAAGCCAGGTGCTTACTTATGTTGCCCTAGAAAGCAGTAAGAGCTGGGACGCTCAAGAGGCCATTGGGTCAAAGCTTCCAAACAATCTTTGAGGAATGTGGTCCAGGAGTCAGCAGGAACACATACTAGGAGGAAAGGAGACGGTGCCAGGCATAAAGAAAGTAAAGGGCAGAAGGAGGTGGGGGGAGATAAAGCAACAATGGGCAGATCAATTCCCAAAGCCTTCAGGCTAGATAGTGTTCCTGAGGACAACACATGCTACGCCTCTTTGGTGGGTACAAATGGGCAGCATGGAAGGAAGCCATTCAGGAAAGCCTAAAAGTACAGCTTCCATGAAGATCACCCCTCAATGTAAAAGGCTAGTTATATCCTTCTCTTCCATTCTTACATCCCGGAAATGGAAATTTCCTGAGCAGCAATAAACAGAACCTAGATTCCAATCTGGGAAGCTAGCACTTCTTGTAGCCTCCATTCCAGCGCCTGCAATAATCAAGAAAGAAATCTCTGTACTATTCGGATAAACGTCTGAGGAAGCACTGTCCACCATGGTGTGAGAAGAGCCCAGTGTGCAACAGGCCGGGCATGGAAGCCCTGGGAGGGAGTAAACCATGTCTAGTATTAGGGAACAATCCAACAATTTGTAGGTCCCTAAAGAGGGTCTACTATCATTTCCAAAATCCCTTGCCTCCAACTAACGCAAAACTAAACACTACTCAAGGACTCTTGAGAATTGTGGCTGGTTTGTAAAATGGTGCAGCTCCTGCTGCTGAAGACAGTATGGCAGCTCTAAAAATGCAAACAGAATTGCCAGACAGTCCAGTAAATCTATTTCTGGATATACACTCAGAAGAACTGAAACAGAAACAGAGTCTGAAAGAGGGTTTTTGTTCATTCATTTCTTGTGTGTCCTCCCACATAATAAGCATGTACTCACTCTACCAGGCCTTTTAAAGAGTTATCTGTACATGTGTGACTATGGAAGCATTGTTCTCCAAAGCCAAGGGTGACAGCACACTGCTCGCTATCTAACAGTCTAACGGTTTCCTGGCACTGGTATCCAGGGTCCATTTACTGTTGCTGACAAGATTTCTATTTCTGGAACCTAGGTATAGAGAAGAAAAATGTAGGTAGCCTTTCCCATTGAGTGCATAGCCTGTCGTCATGAAAACTGCATCCTTAGGCTTTTCTGAGAGGCTGCCTTCCATTCTGCCCATCTGTACCCCATGTCATTTGATAACAGAACGAATAAGGAAAATGTATTATGTCTATACAACAAAATCTTTCAGCCTTAAAAAACAGAGAAATTATGGCATATGCTATAACATTAACCTTGAGGATACTAAGTTAAATAACCCAGTCACAAAAGACAAACAATAGATTTCATTTGCATGAATTACCTAGCGTAGTCAAATCCAGAGATAGAAGAGTACTTAATGGGGAGTTGCTATGTAATAGGTACAGGGTTTCAGTTTTCATGAAAAAAAAAAAAAATAAATTAGCTGTATACCACAGTAAACATACTCAACACTACTGAACAGTAATTCAAAAATGGTTAAGATGAAGGGCTGAGAAAGTAGCTCATGTGGAGAATGGTTGTCTAACATTCAAGAAGCCTTGGATTCAACCTCCAGAACTTGACAAACTAGGCACAGTGGCACATGCCTATATCCCTAACACTTGGCAGGTAGAGGCAGAAAGGCCAGAAGGTCATCCTGGGCTACATGAAATCCTGTCTCAAAAAATAAAACCAAGGAGGGCTGGGAAGCCAAATCAGCAGTTAAAAGCAGTGGCTGCTTTGCCAGAGTATCCAGGTTCAATTTCCAGCACCCACAGCTGCTTTCCAAATGTCTGTAAACTCAGTTCCAAAGGCTCCCATTATCTTTTCTGGCCTCAACAGTGCACACATGAGGTGCATAGCCATACCTGCAGACAAAACACTCGTGAACATAAAAATAGAGATATTTTCTCTAAAAACATGACAAAATGCAAAAAAATAGTTAAGATGTTTCATTATATATATATTTAACAATGTTTAAATAAATACTCATGTTTATTCAAAACACAACTACAATACTAAAACAAAACAATCTCCTTCCCTTTTAAGAAGGGTACAGGACTACCCAGTACCAAAAAAGAAAGAAAGAAAGAAAGAAAGAAAGGAAGGAAGGAAAGAAAGAAAAGAAAATAGGGAAAAAGAGAGAGGCGGGGAGAGAATAGAAAGAAACAAAGGGAAAAGAAACCCTTGTAAGAATAAATTCAGGGGTAAAAAAAATATATTACCATTCTTCTTCCTTTCACAAAAGAAATCTATTTTTACTGTGCCTGAAATTCAATGTGTTTAAAACCAAATTCACAGGACTGGAGAGATGGCTAACTCATTCACTAAAGTGTTTTCTGCAAAAGTGTGAGACCTTGAGTTCGATCCCCAGCACCCGAAATAAAAGCCAGACATGGTGGGGCAAGCTTGCGATTACAGTGCTGGGAAAGTGGGGACAGGCGGATCCCTGGGGACCGCCCAGACTAATCCTGGGTCCAGTGAGAGACCTTGTCTAAAAAAGAATGAATGGTTCCAGAGCAGCAACACCAACCCTCCCCACAAACATAAACGTCACCCTTGATTGCTTGCTTCCTCACAGCCCAAGTTCAGCATTCCCTATGCTAACTATAATCAGAGGTTGAGTCCTTATTCTCTATCTCACATGCTGGCTGGAAGCATTAGGACTGTCAAAGCCAGAGTCTATGTTTATCTTTCTTATCAACATACACTGAGTCTGGCAAAGGCTGGGTCAAACTAGTGAATGAAATCAGCTCAAATTGCAGTTTTAGGATTAAAATAGCTAAATGTCTAGAATCTGGTAAGAGATGGTCACCACTTCCTCTGCTTACCTTTTCAAATTCAGTAAGTTCATGAGAACACAGATTTCAATGCGAAGACCCCTGCTGACCGATGGCACACAGGTGAACTGTCTTCACTCATTTACTTATTAGAATCCTCAGATTCGGCCCTACATGAACACATGAACTAAGCCAAGCACCCATTCTTAAACATTTTACACTGGTGAATAAACTAGAAAATGCTCTTACATTTTCCTGTTTAAAAAAAAAAAAAAAATCTGGACCAGAGCTGAGGAGATGACTCAGTGATTAAGAATACTAGCTGTTCTTCCAAAAGTCCCAGGTTCAAGTCCCAGCACCCATATGGCAGCTCATAACTGTCTGTAACTTAAGTTCCAGAGGATCCTACACCCTTACACAGACATCCATGCAAGCAAAACACCAATGCATATAAAGAATAAAATTTTAAAAATTAAAAAAAAATCCAGGTGAGGATGGCTCAGCTTTATAAAGGCAATTGCTGCCACCCTGATGACTTGAGTTCTATCCCCAGAATGCATGCAGGGGAAAGGAGAGGGCCAGTTCCTACACGTTATCCTCTTCACACATGTGCTGTGGCATGCATACACACATACACATACGTAAAATAAAAAAAAAATCTATGTTTTGGCATATAGAATCTACAACGTATCTTCTTTGGCTAGGTTAGGGAGGCTTTTCAAGACAGGTTTCTCTGTGTAGCCCTGGCTGTCCTGGAACTCACTTTGTAGCCCAGGTTGGCCTGGAACTCAGAGATCCCCCTGCTTCTGTTAGGATTAAAGGCATGAATCACCACTCATAGACCCCAGACTCTCTGTCCCTCAGCTTCCTCATTAGTAAGTCGGAGTGAATCATCATCCTGACTCTATGTGGTGGTGATACTCAAGAAACTATACACAAGTACTTAGCACAGTGTCCAGGATAGAAGAAAGTCATATTTGTTAGCAATTTAGGACATATATATATCAGGCCCAGCAAGGCTTAACATTTCTCTGAGTTAATACAGGTAAACATAAGTTAGTCACTTTTATGACACACTCAACACACATCTTTTGAAACATTATTTATGTATCCATGAAGCTAAGACTTCATAAAATAAATAGGAGGAGCTCTGTTGTAATGAGATCATTCTCTTCTATGCTCTGATTTTTAAAGTCTGGGTAGGCAACAGGTGCTTTAAAAATAATAGTTTTTTATTATTTTTTTAGTTTTTTAAGTAGGTATTTGTGGACAGAGTCTCACCTTGCTCAGGCTGGCCTCCAACAAATACTTAGTCAAAGGCTGACCTGACAATCCTGGTCCTCCTGCCTCCATCTCCCAAGTGCTGGGGTTATGGGTGTGACAACACACTCTGCTTACTAGTATTTTCAATGGGTGAAATCATCAAGAGTTCCTGCTAATTTTCAACTAAGCTCTTCAATTGCTTCATATTGTACATGTGTCTAAGAGGACACATTGAATAAGCAAATGCAACAGATCTCAAAATTACCACAAGGCATCCTTTGTCTAAGAAATGCATCACAGTGTAAATAACAAAATCCCATTTAAAACTTGGGCTATGAGAATGGTACATAATTTTACTGTCAGAAGCAAAGTCTTCTACTGAAACAGGACACCAATACAATGTCTTTGTGATCTTCAAGTATCAATAAAAATTCTTTACAAATTTGTTGGGCAACTGTTAGGTTTTGTTTGTTATTTTTGTTTTGAGACAGGGTTATACTATGTAGGCCTGGCTGGCCTGAACTGGCTATGTAGATCAGGCTGGCCTGGATCTCAAGAGATTTATCTGCCTCTGCCTCCAGAGCGCTGGAATTAGAGGCATGGGCCACGACAGGCTGGACGACTACTGTGTAACAAGCACTGCTCTAAATATGCACGGGAAAGAAAGAGCTATTCTTATCCCTCAAGTAGCTCAGCAGAAGAAATCCATAGAAAATTGTCCTCATGCGCCACTTTTAAGACTCTACAGCTGGACTCTGTGAGACACAACGGATTCTATTACAGGACCAGGGAGGTCCTAAAAGATGAGCAACACTCTTCAGTTGATTAAAAAAAAAAAAAAAAAAGTATAAAATAGCAAAGGCATAGAATGGACTGAGAGGTGTGAGGAGATCCTGCAATTCTAGGCAGCTGGAACACGATTTGGGAAGATGGTTGTGGTTAAATTGGAAACCGCTCAGGGAGAGACAAACGGTGGCTGACCGATTAAAGTACGTCCCACAGCACTTTGTACTTCATATCTTACAAAGAAATAAAGCCAAACAGACGCTAACTACTGTAACAACGTTCTAGTTAGAGAAGACCCACCGCTCAGGGCACTCCAAATACAGTGAATTGCCATTACAGTGTTCCCCATTAACGGTCCCCCAAGACTAATTGCTTTTTAACCCCTTCTCTCAGCTTTGGTCAGTACTGTCACCCCGCCCGTTGTGGCGATCCCGCCCTCCTGTGAGAGCCCCTGTGGTCTGACTTCAGCAGCAGTTTCCGGAAGGAGACTGGCACTCGCTGTCGCCGCGGGCGGCCTCCCTCAATGTGAGCATCCTTCCGGAGGTCGAAAGACCTCGGTTTGGGGGTGGCTTCTGAGCTTGCCAGAGTTGGAGCAGAGGAAAGACCGGATTGCCGCCCCTAGGCAACCGTGCGTAAAGTGGCAGACGCTCGGGCGACCCGCCGGAGGGGCGGACGCTAACACCCGTACTGACGGGGGCGAGCGCCGCTGGCTCCGCCGGGAGGCTCATGCCAGCAGACAAACACGGTAAGCTGGGCAGTAGGCCAGAAGGTGGGGCGGCTGGCGGCTCACCGGTAAAAGGCAGAGTCCCCGAGTGGATTCCAGTTCGCAGTGTAACAGTCCATGTCTAGTTGAGCTGGTGGCTAGAGGCGCCGAGGAAAACACCCGCCTAGCACCAGCTCCAGGCCGCACTTCCGCTTCCGCCCGGCGGGGTCACGTGGCGAGGCCGCCATCGCGGCCGTCAGCACTGTGGGCAAGCCGTCCTGACCTATCGTTCTTCTCTTGGCCCTTACTCGGGCTTCGCGTCCTCCTGGGTGGGCCTGCCCCTGATACCTGTCCTGTACGGCGGCCAGACTTGCTGCCTTTCTGACTCCTCCGGCGTTGGGTGTCGCATGGGGCGGGACATGGGTGACCGGAAGTGGGAGCCATGAGCATCTCCTGGAGCGCAGATGCTGGAGGCGTTGGCTGGACCACCGCTACGCACGCATGGAGAGCGCTGGGCGTCGAGCTGCGTACCGACATCTAACCTGGGCACCTGGGCTCTGTGGGGCAGGGTCTTTGCAGAACCTACCGCCCTCCAGGGGGACGGGAACATGACTCTAGATCGGGAGCCCGCCGCGGGCAAGGCGCGCGGCTCCCGGGCCTTCCCTAAGGGCCTGTGAATCCGTGGAACTCCGAGACTTGGTAACTGGCGCGAGCGGACGTGTGCGCACGCGCGGGGCCGCCGCTGACACGTGGCAGGGAGCAAGGGAGTCGCTGCGCGCGCGAAGCACCATAGTGTAGGCCCTCGACCCAAGCGACCCTCCGCCTTCCCTCCGAGTGTGATGAAGGCTGGTGCCGTCATGCTTTTCGCCATGCTGCCCCACTGTCCTCCCTATTACTCAGAGCAGCTAGGGAGGGGCCAGTGCCCATCTGTCATCTTGGAACAGACCGAACTACCTTGAGTCCCTGCCCGCAGTCAGCTTAGTGGCCTCTCCCTGCAGCTTGTGTCAGTGGCAGCATGGTCTTCTGTTTGGAAAGCAAGATGCCTCACCGCCTGCTGCGAAGCACCATGGCCCACTTCCAAGCCTCGGAAGTCCAGCAGCTGCTACACAACAAGTTCGTGGTCATTTTGGGGGACTCCAGTGAGTGACCACTCTAGGGTGGCATTTCACAGCCCTGTATCTGCAGCCTTTTCTTTATGTCTGCACACCGTATCTCCATTTCAGACTTCTCCATCTCTTGCTCTGTTTTAGAACACTAGACTGTTCTGTTTTGTTTTAATTCCCTACATACCCTGGCATATCATTTGTACACTATTTTAGCCCATGCTGGTAGCATTGTTATCTCTTGTAGCCCTCCATGATTTTCTTAAAAGGATCTGTGGGTAATGTTGTGTGTTTCTCTGGTGATTGGACCAACTTCATTTTGCCAGTTGGTCTTGGATCATGGTACATAAGTCAAAGGAGAGGAATATAGCTAGAAAGAACAGAGCTAGGGCTTTGAAACTTCATCTTTTCTTCTCTAAGTCAACCCTCCATTGAGTTGCTGTTGGGCAGCCGAGCCCTGGGAAACAAAGGCCTTCATTTGGGAGGCTCCGGGAGGGGGTGAGGCCTGCCTTAATCTTAGGATCCCTGTCTTCTTGCAGTCCAAAGAGCTGTGTATAAGGACCTGGTGCTTCTGCTCCAGAAAGACACACTGCTCACAGCTTCCCAGTTAAAAGCCAAGGTGAGAGAAGCTTGACAGCTATGCCAGTGTCGGGTGGGTGCAGACCTTGGCCTGAAAAGGACCACCTACCTGGCATGGATCTGACCATGGGGTGGGGGCGGGTGGGCAGGGGGAGCTGAGCTTTGAACAGGATCAGCTGGTAGCTGGGGGCCAGCTGGGCGAACTGCACAACGGGACACAGTACCGAGAGGTCCGCCAGTTCTGCTCTGGTTCTGGCCACCACCTTGTGCGCTTCTACTTCCTCACCCGTGTTTACTCCGAGTACCTTGAGGACGTCTTGAAGGAGCTGTCATATGGACCTGCCCCTGACCTAGTGATCATCAACTCCTGCCTCTGGGATCTCTCCAGGTTCAGGCGGGGGGAAGGGAAATACTGGTTGGAGGTGGAGGTATGGCGCCATTCCTATACTCTTGCCCACCCTAAGTGTTACCCAACAGATATGGCCGCTGCTCAATGGAGAGCTACAGGGAGAACTTGGAACGAGTGTTTGTACGAATGGACCAGGTTTTGCCAGACTCTTGTCTGCTGGTGTGGAATATGGCAATGCCTTTAGGGGAACGTGTCACTGGGGGTTTCCTTCTGCCAGAGGTGAGTGCCTGGGGCCCTACTGGAAAAGGGATAGAGTGGCTGGCTGGTAGATAGAAGACCTTCTTAGAGGCTCCACTTTCTCAATTAGCTCCAGCCCCTGGCAGTCTCTCTGCGACAGGATGTGGTTGAGGGGAACTTCTACAGTGCTACACTTGCTGGGAACCACTGTTTCGACGTCCTAGATCTCCACTTTCATTTCCGGCATGCTGTACATCACCGCCATCGAGATGGTGTCCATTGGGACCAGCATGCACACCGCCACCTCTCATACTTACTTCTGACCCACGTGGCTGATGCCTGGGGTGTGGAGCTACCCAAACCTGACCATCTCCCAGGTAAGCCCTACGACAGAGTGGTTGGGGAGTGGTGTAGATAGGTCTTCAGGGTATAAGGCACAAAGAACCAAATGGAACAGAAGTCCTTACAGAAAGCAGAGGATCCCTTGAAGAATATTTGTGGCTCTTGGTTGTTCCTTTCTCACTTCCTAGGAATGGTTAGATCACAGAAGTCATGTGGCTGTTCACCTTCCCGTTCTTCAGTTCAGTGTGATTCCTTCTGTGTACCTAAATGGATGAGCAAGTCCTGTTTGCAAAAGGCAGGGTCGAAAGACCCTAATCAGTATGTATTGGAAGTAGGAAGACATACAGAAAAAGGATGGTCTAGGCAGTGCCACAGAGGCAGGAAAGCTCGTCAGCTGGAGATGTAAAAGGCACAGTCAGCCAGCAGGTGGTTGAACAGATACAGAATTGAACCTTGAGTGTGTTTGCAAGTCAGCCTCAAGGTGGTAGGGTTAGTAGACAACAGCCCAAGGCCTCGACTCCGCCTTAGGGTCCCAGTTCACTGGTTGCAGGCTAGTGCAGTTCTCCACTGGCCCTGTCGCAGTCACTGCTGTAGGTGCTGAGAGGCCCCCTCTGTCAGCTTGTTCTGGGACATATTCTAATTGCATTCCTGCTGAGATGTGCTCTGCTTCAGATCTTTTGTTTGCTTATTTCCACATCTACTTCTCCCTTGCTTCAGGTCACTTGAGCTCAGTGCCAACACAGATGTGCTGTACTTTAGTGCCGAGAGTAGTATTTATTGAATTGGAGACATGAGTCATCTTAGATGCTTTTACAGCAATATGGTAACATACAGCTTGTGGGGAACATAGAAAGGCCAGGAATAGAGGCAGACCACTGGAGCTTAGTAGCTAGGTACTGGAACATTAGGAAGATGAATTGTAGCAGATTGTGCACTGGTTCCATTTCCTTTGTTTTGCTCATGAGAGAATCGGTTCTCAGTAAATAAAGAAGTATCTTAAAGGTTGTGGTTCTTCACAGCTTCTGATTCCATGGAAGAACTATGGACATAGCTGAAGAGTGACTCAGTCGGCAGAGGGCTTGAAGTTAATAGCATGCATGAAGCCATTGGGTTCATTCTCTAGCATATTCAACCAGGCATAGTGGTGCATGCTTGTAATTTTAGCACTTGAGAAGTGGATGCCAGAGGATCAGAAATTTAAGCTCATCCTTAGCTACAAAGTGAGTTTAAGGCCAGCCTGGAATATGTGAGTCCTTGTCTCAAGGGGAACAAAGGAAATTAGAGTTGTTAAAAGAAGCACTTGATTTGAAGCAGAAAGATGAGCAAGTGAGTTTGATTAGGGGAGGTCTGTTTGGAGTGTTGTGGAGACGCTTGGAGTCATCAGTGCCCAGCAGAGGTAGAAGTGGAGTCTGAACTAGGAAGGAGACCGCAGAACTGTGCTCACACTTTAGATTAGTAGAGAACAGATTGGTGGGGAAACAAGTAGTTGAGAATAGAGAGGCGCATACAGGACAGGGAATATTGTTGATGTCGTGTGACTTGGAAAGAAGGGGTTTGTTAAGTTCGTCAGGCAGTGCCACTTAGTGGAAAAACCATTGAAGGCATGAAGTGTTCAAAAGCAACAATACAAGTTGATGGAGGATGAAAATGGGATAGAATATTGCCTGTGATGGTTTTGAAGCAAATGAGGACTAATTGGGAGGGGGAACTGGATCTTTATAATTGACTTATTTATTGACCTATGGGGAAATTTTGGAAAGAAGAAAAAGCTAAAAATACAAGCACTGGCATGAGGTCAGAACATGGACAGACGTAAGTAGCAAGAAAAAGGGAACACAGCTTATTCTTGGCTTGAAGTGAAGGGGAATGAGGAAGGCTACCGGCCTCATTCTCCAGAAAGATGGAGCAGAACTCTGCAAGTGTGGATAGCCAGCATTTGGGACAACGTGGCTTCCCAGGCCTACTTAACACAGTCATCCCATTCCTAGACCCATGGACTGAGGACTGGCCAGAGATGGATCATTCATTCCAGGGAAGCCATAAGCAGCCCACAGACTTCAGGGAGAAGCTGGCCTTGCCCCTGCTCCCACCTTTCCATTTGCCTCCCCCCATGTCTTTTCCTTACCCACTTCTTCAGCCCTCGCCACCTCCCTTGTTCCCACCCCTGCCCCAGGATGTCCCATTTTTCCAAGGTCAGCCCTTTCCACCCTATGAAGTCTTCAAATACAATGCCATGGAGGACTTCTTGGTGCCAGGTAGGTGCCTAACTTAGGTAGGTGCCTCTATAGTCTCTGCTCACACCCTTCCCAGCCTCCCTTGCACATTCTGTCGCCTAGCCAGCTGTGTTCACATGAATCCGGGAGTTGGGTACGGCCTTTGGGTTTGGTCACAGTAGTTCCCTGAGGTTGGAACAGCATCTGTAAACTCATTAATCTGGTCTGGCGGTAGGGGAAATAGAATTCCTATTTTGCAGATAGGAAATGAAAGCCCAGGGAAGCTTACCCCAAAGGAGCAGAGCTATCTGGTCAGAAACTTATTCTGATAATGACTGGTTCTTTTGTAGGATGTGGCCCTGGAATGACCTTTGTGCCTGGCCCCCTGCTACCATCAGTCTCTGGCCCTGTCTCCCATGGTCAACACCGGGGCCCAGTGGTCCACCGGGGCAAGCCACGTTGTGTTCCGAATGGCCCCTACCATGTACCAAGGATCGGGGGTCCATATAGGCAGCGACTCAGACACTCAGACAAACTAATCCACACATATAAACAGGACAGAAGGGGGCATGCCCATTCGGGAACATGGCCTGGGTAGGCAGGATCTCAGGTTGGGGCTAGAGGTGCCAATGGCCCTGGAGGGTCTGCCTCATACCCTAGCTGTTGGGCTGAGTGTTCTTGTCCATTGCTGATATCAATAAAAGCATGGAAGGACAGAGTGACATTCCTGTGTGAGGGAGTGGGTCTCCCAAACCATGACCTTAAGGGTTGGGGAAGCCGCCTCGTGGGCCTTTGTACAAACTATTTAGAAACCAGTGAATGCAGTCTTTTAGCACTCTTCCATCTTCACAAGGACACATACACTAAATACAGAGCCCCAGTGGGTTCCTTGTTAGCAGCAGGCCTTCGGGGCTGGGGAAAATCAAGGACTGAGTTAAATTGTCAGTATTTTAGATAGGCTTTGAATTTGACTAATTCTTACTTTTCCTCCCAGTTATGTACAGTCATGTATGCTTGGTATTCGTCTCCTCCTGGAGGTTAGGAAGACACAACCTTTGCATGCATTCCTGGTACAAAGCAGACATTCAATAAGTTGTTAGAACCCACGTGAGATAGTCCCACTATTGGCTAATCAGAACAGAACTCAATTTTCATTGTCTCCAAAAACCAGTATTAACACTACCTTGCGCATAGAGCCATGTTTTTCAAAGGACAGGTCCAGTATCAGGTTCTTAACACTCCATTCTAAGATACTACTGAAAGCAGTACAAGCTATGTGTACGCTTCTGTGTCAGCCTTACTCTGCTTGGGGAAGGGCTTGCTTAAACTACTTACTACAGCACATGTGCAGACCAGAGGTCAACTTCGCGGAGTCTGTTCACCCTTATGTGGGATCTGAGGCTTGAACTCTGGTTGTCAGGCTTTCGAGGTGAGCCACTTTACCCACTGATCTACCGCTATGACCCAGAGTTCATTTAAGGAAAGTAAAACTACTAGTTTTTTATCCCTAGAGAATTTGATGTGATCTAAAAGTTTTCCAAAAGTGGACAGCTGCCTTGTTCTTGTGGAAAATGTATGTATATCAAGTTGAAGTGCATCCAGACATAAAATAGCAAAAGTGTATCCTTTCTCATCACAAGAAAATAGACATTCTTAGCCAGGTGTGGTGGTGTACGCCTGTAGCCCCGGTACTCAAGGAGGCAGAGGCAGGCAGATCTCTACGAGATCTACAAAGGCCTGGATATCTGTGAGGTCTACAAAGGGAGTCCAGGACAGCCAAGGCCGCACAGAAAAACTGTCTTGGAAAAAAATAAAAAGGACGTTCTTTTTAAAAAATTATTTTATTGGTTATGATTGGCATATTTAAAGTGTACAATTTGGTAAGTACATCTATGAAATCAGGATACCAGGATAACCAAATGATAATTTCCCCCTTTTCCCTGCCTACAGCTTCCTCATATATTACTTTAGTCCTCAAGCAACCATTGATACTGATAAATAGGATCATTTGATAGGCACTCTTTTTAATCAGGGATTTTTATTCAACCAAAATGAATAGAATTTAAAAATCATTCCGATTTTTAAATTGATGAGTGATATTGTGTACTTGTAAAATTTGGGTACCACCCAAAAGCTCTCCTAATCAAAGGACATCACATCCATCCAGACTAGATTAAGCTTTTTCCTGGGACGTCCTTAGCTTATGCAAACAAGGGTTCAGAGACAGTGAATATGGAATTGTTTTTAGTTACCTTTGGCTGGATCTTTTAAAATTAAATACATATATTTCTATAGTGTATATGTGAGTGCACAGGCACTTGTGTACATGCATTTGGAGGTCAGAGGTCAACACTGGTTGTCTTTCTCTATTTTCTTTTTTGAGACAGGGTCTCTGCCTAAGTTCAAAGCTCACTGATTAGATCACTGGCTTCCCCAGCATAGCTTTAAGATCCTCTTCTCTCTGCCCTCTGCCTTGCACTAGCCCCCAAGCTGGGACTGCAGATGCATTCCACCATGCCTGGCTTATAATAGGCACTGGAGGCCCAGACTCAAGAGCTTGCATGTAAGAGTCATCTCCCCAGCCTTGTGGAGCTGAATCAGTATTTTTAAAGAATTGTTTCTAATTTTTACCATTAAGTATTTAGGATTACTGTACATTTTAGATGACTATCCAGTTAAAAACAATTTCTTTTCAGACTATAGATGAAAAATAGCAAAATAGGGACTGGATAGATGGCTCAGTGGTGAAAAGCACTGGCTGCTCTTCAGTGGACATGGGTTCAATTTCCAGTACCCACATGGTGGCTCACAACCATCTATAATTTTTTTTTCCATCTATAACTTCAGTCCCAGGAGATCTGATTCCTCTTCTGGCCTCCAGACCAGGCACACATATGGTACACAGATACATGTTCAGGCAAAATACCCAAACATATAAAATTTAAAAATAAAACCCAAAAACTTCCAGTTAACATACTAATGAAACTGAATACTCTCCCCCAAAGATCAGAAACTTATCATCCCCTTTCACCATTTCTATTCAGGGTTATCTGGAAGTCCTAGCCACTACGGTAACACAGGGATGTAATTAAAAGTCACTGCAGCTGGACAGCAAGAAGACTTACTGACAGACAGCGAGATTATATATGTACATATATATTATATAGGTACAAAATCTAGTGCAAATGTGTTTTTAAAGGTAATGTAGTATTAAGTGAATTTAACAAGTTAGTTGCTAGGCACACAGGATGGCTTTGTCTCAAAGATATGTTTATTCTGGGTCAGTAAGATGGCTACATAGGTAAAGGTACTTGCCACCAAGCCTGATGGTGAGTTCAGTTTCTCGAACCTTTATGGCTGTATACAAGGGGCACAGTAAGGAACTGCCGACATGACTGCTTCATGACGTGGATAAGATTTTTTTTTTTTTCAAATATGAGAAAGAGAGCAGATAGAGGCCTCTGGAAGAGTCCAGAGCAGAGAGAGACTTGACTGGCCATGGCCAGGGTTAGGGAAGGAAGAGTGAGAGGGTGAGTAGGAAGGTGAGTAGCTGGGGGAGGGGTTGGCCGGGATCCAGGATCCTGGTGTTGGGGACTTTGAACTGTGTAAGTACTTGTGTAGAAGCCCCTTGAGGGTGGTTGGAGACTGGGATGGGCCTTGATATGCAGCCACAGCTGTGGGTCAGTGGAGCCATATGTCCCCTGGCCAGAGCTAAGAGAAATGACTCCTTTCAGTAGACAGGATCCCTCTGAGCACCAGGCACACACATGGTTCTCATACTTGCAGGTAAAACACCCATACATACAAAGGATACAATTTTTAAAATGTAAAGGCAAGTTAATAGAGGACAGACTTAAAAAGTAGAGAAATCACTGCATAGACATTGAGGAAAATACATTTCAATTTGTAATTCATACCACATAAATATTAGCTTGAAATAGCTCATAATCCAAAATGTTAAATTTAAAATTACAAATCTAGAGCAAAATAGTTGTAGCCTATTGTTGGGCAAAGATTTTAGGTATAATATACCAAAAGCATAACCTATAAAATTCTTTTTTGAGGCAAGGTTTCTCTGTGTACTCCTACCTGTTCTGGATCTTGCGATGTAGAACAGGCTGGACTCAAAACTCACAAAGATCTGCCTGCCTTTGCCTCCTGAGTGCTGGAATTAAAGGTGTGTGCCATCATTCCTGGCCCATAAAATAACATTTTGATAATGCTGTTGTGCTGTGTGATCCAGAGAATGGTTTGTGATGACTATACTTTCAATTTTAAGTGCACTACATAACAAACTAAAGTAAAAGACTAAGTAGCAGGTTGGCCAGGTGCCCACTGGTTAAGAGCACTGGCTGCACTTTCAGAGATTCTGCGTTCAGTTTCCAGCACCCACATGGTGGCTCACAACTGTCTACGACTCCAGTTCTAAGGGATCCTAGGCTCTCTGCTAGCCCCAGTGAGTACAAGGGATGCACGCGTACAGACATGCAGGCAAAATGCCCTACTACATAAAGTAATAAAAAGTAACTTAAAGCAGCAAGTAGCAAGAGATAGCAGCTAGCCCAGCCATGGTGGCTCCCGCCTTTAATCCTAGCACTCAGGAGGCAGAGGTAGGAGGATCTCTGTCAGTTTGAGGCCAGCCTGGTCTACCCAACTTGCATGAATTTCAGAACAGCCAACACTAACTAGGCTTTGTCTCAGAGAGAGGGGAGGGAGAGAGGGAAGGAAGGGAGAGAGAGCCTGGGAGAGCGCCAAGCATTAAATTGGGTACTCAGAACATCCTGCAGAAATGTGCTGGGGAGACCTTAAGGCCGTTCCCTATGGAAAGAACGCCAGGTGGAGCAGAATGTTTCCTCGAGTGGGGCATCCAAGCAAAAGAATAGCAGCCTTGATACGTCATGGAGTTAGGCGAAATGCAGCAGAAACCATCTGGGGAAGTTGAGGCAGTCCATCATAATTCCCACAGATGTGCTTCCGTGACTGCATTTGTGGTTATTCCCCCTGCTGTAAAGCACTCATGGATAAACATTAGTAACCTCTGTTGAAAATAGTTTGCCTTCTAGATGGAATCCTGTTCCCTTGGGGGACCTCAGCCAGGGCTGGCCATTTATGGACAGTGCCACAAATCTCTGCCAGGGGCCATACCTTACTACATTGAGCACAAGATTCCCCACATTTTGGCATTTTGAGGATCTCCCAGACCATCTCAGTGTGGAGTAAATATGTTGGGGGCTTTGCAGTTTTCTTCCCTCCCTGTCACAGAAGTTAGATGCCAGTCCACCCCAGACAAAGGGGAATTAGAAGATACTTGGAGACAAACATGCTTGGGTCTAAAATGGGAGTTGGGGCCCTGCTTCCAGAGCTAGCTTCTTGGTCAGCTCAAACAACACAGGAGTGACAGTTTACCAGTGATAGTTCATTGCAGTGGTACTTTGTTAAAATACAAAACTGTTCTCCTAAAGGCTGTTAAGAGAAGTCAAGCTGTAGTCTGGGAGAATGTATTTTCAAATCATACTATCTAATAAAAGACCTGTCTCTAGAATAAAGAAACACCCTATCCTTTTTCTATTTTAGAATAAATAGCTCTTAAAGTACAGTAAATTTAAGGGAGTGCAATAGGTTAAAGACTTTAAGGAAAGAAGACAGGTTGTAAATAAGCATATCAAAAGAAGTTCAACATCTTCAGCCACTAGGAAAAATGTAAATACAAACCACAGTGAGGTTGCCCCATTTACTGCTGGAATGGCTAATCTAGAAAAGCTTGTTCTGTATGACACAGCCATCTCTTCTTTAAGTGTTTACCCACCCAAAATGAGAACATGTTCGTAGGAACATAGTTGTAAGTTTTTAAATTTATTTTTATTTCACGTGATTGAATGTACGTCTGCATAAAGGTGTTGGATTAGAGACAGCTGTGAGCTGCCACATGGGTGCTGGGAATTGAACCTGGGTCCATCTGGAAGAGCAGCCAGTGCTCCTAACTGCAGAGCCATCTCTCCAGCCCCACAGCTGGAATTTCAAAAGCTGAAAGTGACTCCTGTTCATCCACCAGCAGGTGGATTGGTGAATTTGGTATATCACTCATTAAAATACTACTCAGTAGGGCTGGGAGGATAGCTCAGCAGGCGCAGTGCCTTGTCTTAAGGACCAGAGCTTGGTCCCCAGAACTCACATTAAGAATGCTAAGTAGTGTGGTACACACTTGTTTCTAGTGCAGGGGAGACAGAGACAGGCAGATCCCTGGGGCTGGTGCCCAGCCATTCTAGCCTACTTGGTGAGGTGAGGCAGTAAGAGACCCTGTCTCATAGGACAGACAGTTTTCCTGAGGCTTACCATATGGCCTTTGAGCATGCAGACATACAGTGTGAACTATTGATGCATAAACCAATATTTCTATCTTATTTGGGGAATCAGACATTTCAAGGCAAGGAAGAAGCTATGGTACAAACAAGATATTAAGTTAATCTCTTTTAAAACTGTTTTATTGCAGTAGTAGGGATAAAGCTTTTGGGCATCACATATCAGCCAGACAAGAGCTCTACCACCGAGCCACATTCCCAGCCCTACTGCCTTTTTTTTTTTTTTTTAAGATGGAAAATACTTGAAAGGTGAGATATAAGTATTAAGGAAGCGAAGGTTTTATTACAAAATATAAATGGATATGAGGACTCGATTGAAAAAAAAAGTTTTACAAAGTTAATTGTATCCAGATCCTCATCAAAGGCAGCTGGGGCCAAGTCAGAAGTTGGACACACATTTTGCCTTCCCAGGATTCTCATCAGCTGTGCCCTCCAAGCCCTGGGTTTCTCTTGCTGGGGTAGCCAAGCTGGAGAGTTAGGAAAGTAGGTGAGGAGGCAACAAAGCTGTCACCCTTATGGTGGTAGACCTGATACTGTGGGCCCCCAAGCTCTGTCCCATTCACGTCAAGACTGGCACCCAAGCTTGTGGAATCCCACTCCCCCAGGGACCCTAGCCAAAGGCGACCTCTCATGATCAGAGCCACAGATCTCTGCCAGGGGCCGCGCCTCACTACACTGAGCACCAGATTCCCCATGCTGGAATTGTTGTCCAATACAGTCAACACTTCTTTGCCTTATGGATGCTCATGGCCTTCATATTCTAGGCTGGGTTTGGAGTTTCCTTATCATTGTCAGGCCTGGTCCACCCCCTTCTACACAACGTTTGCCGGCTGCCCTCACTACTCCTCTCCACTTAGCCAAATGGGATTTCCAGGGGCACTGTCTAGAGCAGATGTCCCTCCTCTACCCCTCGCCCCCGGAAATGCAGACACACCCCCACACCAGATCTTCCCCCTGCTTCTGCCCTTTTGCACAGCCGATCCTGCACACCAGTGGTCTGCTTTGGATTTCAGGCTTCCTTCCAACCTCGCTGTGGTAACTGCCTCCTACACCTGAATAAAGAGGTCTCCTCACTCACTTTGGCCAAGGGTGGATGAACACACATTTGAACACACTCTCTAGAGTCTGGTCTTAACACACCGAGCCTTGTAAATTTCACCAGGTGCAGCCTGTCTTCCTGCTTTCAGGGACCCCTTTCCTGCCCGTCCCACTCAAGCTCATCAATGAGTGGCCGGAGTGCCCAGGTGCCTGCCTCCCCCTTTGACAGTCTTTAGAGGTTCTTTTAGGTCCAAGCTAGTCTTTTCTCCCTGTTCTATGAGGCAGATAGAAAGGTGATATTGCACACAAATACACTCACATGCACACACACACAAAACACCACACACAGTATCAAGATACTGTGTTGATATGAATCAACTAAGCCAGGTCTGTTGGTTTTTTTTTTTCCTAGCTAAAACAAACTATTGGTGGATCCCAGCACCTCATTCCAACCCCATCAGAAAAAAAAAAAAAAAAAAAAAAAAAAAAAATCATGGGTGAGGTAAGGAAGTGTAGGCAAAAATATTCACCCAGTGGTCTGAGACAGTGGTCAGTTGGGACACCGCTTTCCTCTTGGCCCAATTGGAAAGGCGTGGAACGCTTTGACTCCAGTGTGTCTGGTCTCCATTGGGTTGCACTTTAAAATCATTTAAACTCATAGTGGATGGGTTTGTACGCAGTAAGGGAATTTCAGGAATGATGTTGATACTTTTTGTTTTTTGAGACAGGTTTTCTCTCTAGCCCTGGCTGTCCTGGAGTTCACTCTGTAGAACAGGCTGGCCTCAAACTCAAAGAGATCCACCTCCTTCTGACTCCCAAGTGCTGGAATTAAAGGTGTGCGTCATCATGCCTGGCTTCGATACTAATTTCTTTTCTGCAAGGTCTTACACTATCTTCCAGTCCCATTTGCTTGCTGCTAATCATGCCTGCCATTCTGTTTCTTACTAGTCATCCATTTCATTGTTTCTACTTTTTTATTTTTGCAAATATATTGTTGTGCATATATTTTAAATGTGTGCAATGAGAACTGTATTTTATACCAAGCTCTCAAGACTGATCCAGATAGCTTCTGCCCCTTCTAACTATTGCCTTCCTCTCCATGCTTTACCCTTCCCACCTCCTTACCTCATCAACACAGCAAAATCCTCAACCATATGCCCTATGCAGTGCCTCTCAAACACCTGTCATCTTGGAGTCTTGAAAATGCAGGCCTTAGCTCAGCAGGTCTAAGAGGGAGCTGGAAAATCTGTGGGTTTGTTTTTTCTTTTTAGACACAGCCTCATGTAATTCAGTCTGGACTCAAACTAGATATGTAACTGAGAATAGACTTGAACTCTTGATCCTCCTAAGTTCCCCTCCCCACATGACAGGCTTACAGGCAAGAGCTACCATGTCAAGTGTATGTGGTGTTAGGGATGAAACCCAAGGCTGCATGCTGGGCAAACACTACCAAATGAACTACATCCCTGAGAGTCTGCATTTTTTAATTTATTTTTTATGTGTATGTATTAGTGTTTGCATGTACACCCCACGTGAATGCCTGGCACCCTTAGCAGTGAGGGGGGTCATCATATTCCCTGGAATTAAAGTTAACAATGGTTGTGAGCTGACACATGGGTTCTGGGGACTGAAGCAGGATCCTCTTGTAAGAACAAGAGCTCTCAAGAACCTCTGTGAGAATTTGAGTTTCTGGCTGTAGAATAGAAGTACCTCTAACTTGATAAGGATTGCCCATCTGCATTTCTGTTCCACCGCTGTATTACCCTACTCCACACAAGAGGTCAAGAGTGTGGAAGGTATCTTTTGATTTGAGGGGAAAGGAAAGGCCTTTCTTGTTCTCACCTGCATTGTGTCCCCTGCCATCCCTCTACTTATGGTCTTGATTAATACCTCCTCTCTCTTTCACTAGAATGGCCCCAGGTCTCTGGAGTGATGCCATCCCTGGCAGTGATGCTTGGCCAAATCAGTAAGAGATCCAGGCTAGGCACCTTTGTCTCTATTCCCACCACAGGCCATAGATGTCTCAGCCCTCAAGACATCTAGATTCAATTTGACTTAAGACATCACTAGGCCTGGGCTTCACCTCCTAAGAAGCCATAGGATCCTCAGTTGGGTTGTATTTCATTCAGTCTATGTGATTTTCCCTTTAGTAGCCTGTATTTGAGTGGTCTGGGACTCAAATACCCTGGTCTTGGCACTGGTGAGTGGCTGGCTATCCTGATCCTGACAAAGTAGTCACAGTATATATATATATGTGTGTGTATACTATGTATACAGGTATGTATGCTTATATGTATGTATGCATATATGTATGTATGATGTGACATTAGGGGCTAGTTCAGGAACTTCACCTTGCAAGCTAGATGCCCCAAGGCAAGTGTCTATCTCTTTGTTTTATCTATGCAGAAAATGAAGTTCAGAAAGACTTCTTAGGGCTGGGAGTGTAGCTCAGATAGTAGAATGCTTAAGATGAAGAAAGCCTTGAGTTTTATCACCAGCACAAAATAAACTGTATCAGCCCATCCCTGGAATCCTGGTCATTGGGAGGTAGGGGAAAGAGGATCAGAAGTTCAAGGTCATCCTCAGCTCCATAGTGAGTTTGAGGGCAGTCTGAACTACATGAGGAGTGTGCATGTTTGTGTCTATGTGTGTGAGAAAGACAGATTATCCATGAGTTTGAAAAGTGAACTACATGAGGAGTGTTTCTGTGTGTCTGTGTGTATGAGAGAGACAGACACAGACAGACAGGTAAGACAGATCATCCATGGAGCAAGAATGAGACAGTATGGTAATCACAAAGCTACGGTGTCCCCATGTTGTTATATGGCACATTACAGGGGGACTAGAATGAAACAAGAAGGGCTAGTTTTGGGTTTTAGGCATTGAAGCTAAAGATATCTAACCAGCAACACATACTTCTAAAACTATGGCAGGTTTTGGCCAAAATGAACCATGATTTAAGGTGCATGAGTGTTTAGATGGCAGAAGAGTTTTTCATCCTAGAGTTTCAGAAGTTTTTAATGTTAGATATAAAACAGATGAAGATCTGGGAAGCAGCAGGGATTGGGTAGATGAAAGTGTCAATCTGAGCCCTGGCTGTGGACAAATTGCCTAACATGTCTGTCACTTTACTTGGTAACTGATTCTCAAAGTTTTGTTTGGAAGGCTCAGGAGATAGGTAAATGGTCAAACTCTGGGTGAACCAAAACACTCTGGGATGTAAGCAACTTGCTTGATCAGTTTTAGAAATTCCCTGAGCCATTATTTCCCTACTCACACAGCTTTATAAGCATTTCCTGGCACCAGGCTCCAGCTTCAAGCATTGCACTAATATAGTTCAATATCTGCCTAGTCTGAGATTGTATGATATACAGCTTTTTACATTTCATTACACCATCCATTCTGTATTAACCATTTTAGGGCTGGGATTCTATACATGACAGAGAATTTCTCTGAAGCCTAGAGAAACTTCCTCCATCATCTAGCTTCTAGATCAAAAGGCCTTTGAAGCTTATATAATGCTCTTGGAGCCCAAAACATTTTAACTGCTCTTTGGCATTACAAAGTGCTTATCATAAAACCAGGCATGGGCACAAGTTTTAATCTCAGTACTTTGGAAGCAGATAGAGGCAATAGGATCAGAAATCCAGTCATCCTCAGCTAAATAGTGAAGCCATTCTGGGCTTCATGAGACTCTGTTTCAAAACAAAACAAAGTATTTTGCAAATAGATACTGATTTTGGATCATAACAACCCATGAAAAAGTTGGGACCAACTTAACACTGAGGTTCAAAAATAATGAATTGGCCAAGGTGTGGGTGGCTGAAGCAGACCTGGGGGTGCTTAAAAAAGAGTATGTAGGGTGGACCGTATGCTTCTGCGCAAAGCCTCGGGTTCAGCCTACACACGCCTGCACAAGTGCATACACACACACACTGAAAATCACTACCATGATTGTCCTATCTCCCACTTCTAGGGGGTGAGTGAGATGAGGTTCCCAGCTATGTTTCTGTCAATAAGGCCATTCCAGAGTGTGTGCTCCTCCTGGAAGTAGAAAGAGAGGGTAGGGTCCATGACAAATCCAGACAGAGTGACAAGTCCAGGGTTATGTAGGTGGAAACTCTCAGAAAGCTTGGAGCAGGAAGGGCTGAGGTGGTGTGACAAAAAGATGCTTCCAGGAAGGCCAAGTGACGTTACGACATCCGTATAGGTGTTCTCGGTGGTTTGGCCATGCTCTTGTCCCTGGTTAAACCATCTGTCCTGTCCCTAACACCAATGTGGGTTTAAGGTAGATGCCAGCAGCCAGGCCCCCAACTTGTGCTTTAGATTGGGGGTCTGAGGTGTCTTGAGGTTCCACTGCCCTCCCTTCCCCACAGAGTTCAGGCCCTAGGCCAGGGCTCAACAGACACAGGCAGTACGATGGGGTTGTCCTTCTATTGGTCGAAGTCCTGAGCATAGCCTGGGTGAGTCATGGAGGTAAGGAGACCCACAAGGCTCAGCAATGTGGAGAAGAGCAGCAGGAAGGAGGCAGCGAAGAGCAGAGCAGGCAGGGCACTGAGCACCAGCAGCAGGAAAGCTGGCAGCAGGTGGCTCCACACCACAGCCACCACAGGCCACAGGGAGCTCAGCAGGTAGGAGCCAGTCGTGAAGAGTGCATGACATAGCATCAGTGCCAGCATCAAGTAGAGTGTCCCCTCCAGACCCCACAGCATACGCTGTAGTGGTTGCCGCCAGCCTGATGTATTCCACCACTGGGCCCAGCTCCGAGGCATGTGGCATGCCCACCAGCGCACCCAGTCCTGACGGGTGACCCAGGCTGACCAGGGCACTGCCCGCTGGGGACCCTCGCCAGCCCCGATGATATCCGTCTCCACTCGTGGCTGCTGCATCACGACTGGTGCACCTGTGGACAGGGCCAGGCCAGCTGCAGGAGCAGCCCTGGAGATGCCCAGGACCTCTGGATAGGTGGGGGTGTGGGGTTCAGGAGGATACCAGCATGGGCAGGATTGGGCTTTGAACCCGGGCCTAGAACTTACCTTTGGGCAGAGCCACCTAAGTCATGATGCTTCCTGTTGCGCCCAGGCTGGCCTGGCAGCCAGGTCGCAGTGTCACTCTTCCTCACCCCACCATCCCCAGAGGAGTCCATTATGACCCGGGCTGGGGTGGGGCCCAGCCAAGAGGGGAGCTACTGCATAGTATGAGACTTGCTTGAGTCCCTTACTTATGGATCCTCCAGGCCAACAGGAGAGCTCAGTAAGCCTCACGGATACCATTCTCCTTGCTTGTAGGAAGCTTTCCCTACAACTGTCCCTCCTTGATGGCTGCCTCCTACTGCAGGGCTGGAGTTGATTGCTATATCCACCCTTTTCTCTGACTTCTCTTATTGCCCTGAGCCTCAGACCCAGGTCTCAAATGTCCATATTATGGAACCAGAAGCCCCTGAGGTTCAACCTGAATACAATGGAGTATTTACCCTCATGTAGCTCGGGATGAAGGAGTTGAAATGTGAGGAAGCAGAATGGCTGATGTATTTTTTAGAAGGCATTCAGTTTTAGGAGGCCTCTCAGGCCGGAGGATGGAGACAGAAAGCTATGCCCAGCAGGGTTAAAGGTATACCAGAGCCTCCCAAGAACAGGCCCAGGCCCAGAAACAGCAGGAACAGTGCATCCTGGAGGCTGACCAGTCCCGAGACTAGCCCTGCTGGGAAGAGGGGAGCTGCCTGCTGTCCTGGACCTTCACCAGCCCCCTGGCTCTGACCCATTGGGGGAAGTCTGTGTCGTGGCAGGGTGGGACCAGTGGGCCTGTGGAGAGAGAAGATGGCAGCTCAAGGCAATTGCTCATTTGTCCCTGTGTTTATGACACCCACCTGATAAGCCACTGCCACTTACCCATGGAGCAGGTCAAAAGCAAGGAAGCTGACCAGCAGCAGGAGCAGCAGGGCTAGGCCAGCTGTCGAGAAGACTGTTCGGATTGTCACTCCTAGTGCCCCTAGCCCTAGGATACTGTCCAGGAGCTGGGCCTGGCTGAAGTCCCAGCAGACACACATGGCTCACTGACCTAGTCAACCCCTCTCCAGTCTCCAGGTGCCTGGGAGGGAGTTGGGTGGGTTTCTAAGGGATTTGGGCATGGGCAAGCAGAGCTGGGTCTTAAAGGTATTAGGAAGAAGAAGTGCTAGGAGGTTAGGAGTCAGGGAAGGGAGGAGCACCTTGGCATTCACTCAAGGGTGAGCTCAGAGAGCCAGGCACTAGGCGCTTTGGGCGATCTCCTCCCCCCAACTCCCACCCGACATCTTCAACTCTCCTCACCTCCTTCCACTTGGGTTGACCATTCTAGATTTAGACACCTGGGGCATTGTGACCTATTGCCAGGTAGGGCCTTGAGTTAAGGACAGGACAACAGTTTGTCTTGCCTCGGAAGCACTGGTAGCCTAGGTGGGGCACAACTAGCAAATCAATGCTTTCTTAGAACTAAGACTTATCCTTTGCCTTGGCCAATAATGCTCTGTACTGGGGACTTACCATGGGTTCCAGTTGTCAGGAAAGCATGCTGACAGCATGACTGCTTGGGCTTCTGCCCAGTGGAGGACAGGCTGCTTCTTCCAGAATGTTTTTCAGGCTATGTGTCTGAGATGTCGTTCAGTCATTCAATTTTGTGTATCCAGTTCTCTTCCCTGAGAGTGGGGTGAGGCCTGTGGGGCTTTGATGGTAGTGGGAAAATCAGGCCTGCAACTCTGGGATGCAGAATAGGCTTTTCCAGGATGCAACGTAGGCCATTGGGTGGGGGTGGGGGTAGGGGGATGCTATATGGCTGTTTTAAGCACTGCAGCTTTGAGAGGTGTTAGGGTTTCAGAAGTAGAACAGAGCTGCACATGGCGGCATATGCCTTAATTTCAGTGCTCAGAAGGCTGAGGCAGAAAGATTGAGCTTAATGCCAGACTGGACTATATAGTGAGATGCTGGAGAAAGAAAGAGAGGAAGAAGGAAGGAAGGGAGGGAGGGAGGGAGAGAGGGAGGAAGGAAGGAAGGAAGGAAGGAAGGAAGGAAGGAAGGAAGGAAGGAAGGAAGGGGAGGGAGGGAGGTTGTGAAATAAGAGACCTACAAAATTATGTTTCAAAAAATCTTTTGAAACAAGGTCTCTTCATGTGTTTCAGGCTAACCTTGAAATCAGAGAGCAGGCTGCTCTCTAACTCTTGGTTATTCTCTGCCTAATCCTGAGTGCTAGGATTGCAGGCAGGCACTACTATGCCTCACATAAAATCCAAATGGGAAGTTAAAGCTGTCATCTAAGAATGAAATTAAGGAATAAACATGGAATAACTAGATTGATCATCATTACTGGTTATAATTGCTCAATATGGATAAACTTACTCCCACTGAAACTGTTGGGGGTAGCTACAGAGCTACTAAGTACATGGTCAATCAGGGGTCATCAAGAGGTGACATAAATTTAAATATTACTCATTTGAAGAAAAACTGAAGGGTTTGGGATGGGGGAAACACAGATAATATAGCTCCCAGGAAAAGGAGAGATTGAGTGAAAATGGAAGAGCATTTAGCTGCCTCCCAGGAACTCCCACATACAAAGGCCAGGTCTCGTGGCCTTGACATGTTTGGTGTTGATGGACTTGACAGACCATAGAGCCAGTGTCATTTGCCTTTAACATCACTCACCAATTGCCCTTCTGCTGGCTTTTGTTTTGCCTGGGAACTGTGTTTCTGATATAGATTTGTCTATAAGGAGATAGGATAAAGCAGAGGATCCTGGTTTTTATTTTGTTTTGTCTAAGTCTCAATTGTCTTTGTAAATGAGAAAATTAGCATTTAGGTTTAAAATTGCCAGTTCCACTAATCTGCTCATTTCTGGTGCAGCCACAAGATTGTCTCCTGAGACTATGGAGTCGAGAGTCATGTCTTGACAGTTCCACCGAGTGGAAGTAGCCATATGTACAAGGGGTTGGGAGCAGGGTATGTGACTAATACTCTTTACACTTTGGTGAGCAGGGTAGTGTAATTTTTAGGGGCGATCTACTTTGAGCTTTCTCAGTTTACTTTTCATTCAACAGTCATTTGTTAAGTGGTCCCTGTGTGCCAGATCTTGAGCCTAATGTTGGGTTCTAATTCCTAAGGCAGACCATAGGCTTTTAGTCAGATGTTTTACTGAGAGCTTGGGGTTGTTCTCAGATGGAAAAAAAAAAATTAGGAGATGAGGAAGAACAGGGAAGAGGAAAGAGCTAGTCAGCATGTGGTCTTGTCTGGAGTTTAGCTTCAGCTTGGCCTAGTGGACAGCTCTGAGAACAGTGCATTGTGCTAGAGAGTTGAGCCCATCAGATCAGTCATTGGTGACACCTCTTCCATGGATGAAAGAAAAGAGGGAGGTAAGAGTAGGGGAGCTTTAACTTTCAGCATGGAAAGCAACTCCTATCTGCTGAGGTCTTTAGTCTGTAGAAAGCAAATAGCTACGATTTATGAACATCAAGCAAGAGTAGGGGTGGGCACCCTGTTGATAAAGGGGACCTCAGTGGGGAATCAACAGCATGGCAGTCCAGAACAGATGCTGGCTTAGCTCTTTCCTCCACCCTCTTCTTAAAAATCTGTCCTGGCCTCTTGCTTTTGCAGCCCCAAATACCCAGTGGCCAGGGCCAGAGCCATTATCCTAGTAAGAGAGGAGTGTAAGAAGATGCCAACGGTCCAGGGACTGAGAGGAGCATAAAGAAGCTATGAAGAGTTTGGAAGGAAGGGTAGGGGCTGAGTGTGAGACGGCTGTTGGATACTCCGGTCTCCCTCCCTTTTGCAGTTCTCTGGGAAACTCGGTTGAGTGTGGGGTTTCTGGTGGTAGCCCAGAAGCTCATAATTGTTCAGAGAGCGGCCCACAACTCTAGGAAGCACTGAGTCTATGGTCTTGAATATGTGCATTGGCCCTGTGTTAGCTTTTTTTTTTTTGTCAACTTGATACATCAGAGAGAAAAACCTAAGGGAGGAACTGCAGAGATGAGCTTGACCTATGGAGGATTTTGGTGGTTGCCAATCGATGAGTGAGAGCCTAGCCCACTGTGGGCAGCGCCATTCCCTGGACAGTGGTCCTGGGAAGTACAAGAAAGCTAGCTAAGCATGGGCCTGACAGCTAACCAGCC
The DNA here is from genome assembly GCF_907164565.1 of Psammomys obesus. Taxonomy (NCBI): domain Eukaryota; kingdom Metazoa; phylum Chordata; class Mammalia; order Rodentia; family Muridae; genus Psammomys; species Psammomys obesus. Next base: position 6,234,555 of record NW_026585504.1, read on the forward strand.
AAGTTTTTCTACGGTTTCAGTTTCAAGTTCCTGCTTGGGCTCTGCCTCCACTTCCCTGAATGAACCTGTAAACAGAAATAAATCCTTTCTTTTCCTAGGTTGCTTTTTAGTCAGAGTATTTTATCGCCGCGACAGAAAGGAACTAGAGCAGAGAGGCTCTGTTAGCTTCTCTAGGCCTCTTTCTGGTGACCTGGGCCTAGCACTGCCGCCTAGGAGGGAGCGGCTTGGCCATGCATTGGTCCTCGATGGTCACTCCCCTCCCGAAGCTCTCTACCCCTTTCTGGAGTGCCATGGTTGGACCAGATGGCACGGCTTATTCTCTGAGCATGGTCCCTACAGAAGCCCTCAGCTTAGGAGCCCCCACCTGGCCTCATGCATTTCCACCAGACCCTGATTCTGTTTATGCTGCCAGAAAGGCGCCACCTTGATGGCTTGAGGTTATTCAGTTTGTTTACATCGACCATGGCCCTGCAACCTTTTCTTAGAGGTCCCAGCCACCTCTGGTGACGCTTCTCGTGGGGACCACAGTGAAGACAAAGCAAACACCAGAGGCACAGGCCTTTCTTTGGGGTGGGTGGCTCAGGTGAGGGGGTGTGGGGGAAACCCAGAAGGGTCCCGGGAAAGACTCCAGTCTGAGAACTACTGGAGGAGGAGGAGGAGGAGGAGGAGGAGGAGGAGGAGGAGAGGAAGGAGGTGGATCGGGAAGAGCCATGGCCTCTCCGTTATCAGCTCTGGCTGTCTTCCTCGAGTTATGTAACCCCAAAAAAAACGTGGCAGCCAAGGAAGGGAAACGGAGAAGAGGCGGGCCGAGGATGGTGGTGACTAGAGAAGCGCCGCCTCTCTTTGTGCCCCATGAGTTGTCTTGGGATTAATGGAGGACCCCTCGTCGTCCCCTCAGCTCTGAGCCCCCCACCTACTGCTTTCCCGTGGTCTTTCCTGCATTGCCTTATCCGCCCCAGCAAGGCACCCGAGGCTTGGGTGGGCTTTCTTCTCAGGTTGTAGTTTCCTCTCCAAAGCTCACAGCTTTGCTACTTTGGCCGCGTCAATTAGCCACCGCTCCGAGCCTCAGTTTACCCGTCTGTAAACTGAAGTTTGCCTAAAATTCAGACCACGTGCGAAGCTCTTTGCTTAGGCGCCTGCAGTGGGGTGGGCGCGCGCAGGAGAGGAATGTGCGCTGGCTTTGCAGACTGCGAAAGGCCGGGCACCGGGAAGGCTGCGGCACTGGGTCTATGGGCAGAGGCCCCAGCCCGCCGCTGCCGAGGGGGTCCTGGGGCTCACCGGAGTCCGCCGCCACCGGGGGTCCTCGAGGCTCCCCGCAGCCCGCCCTCCCATCCGCTAGGTCGTCGGGTTCCAGCCAGTGGCTGTGGGCGGGCCGGAGGCTGCGGAGGGGCGTGGGGCGGTGGAGGGCGGGCGGGCAGGAAGGGGCGGGGGGCTCCGCAGACGGCCGCAGGAAGAAGCGAACCCACCGAGAGCCTCGCACAGCGCGCCCGCCGACCCTTCCCGCTATGTGGGGTCTCTTGCTCGCTGTGACCGCCTTTGCGCCTTCCGTCGGTCTGAGTCTGGGGGCGCCTAGCGCCTCAGTGCTGGGCCTGGCGCCGAGCTCAACCCTGGCTCCGCATCGCAGCCTTGCACAGCCGTCCACGAAGGCAAATGGTGAGCTCCGGGACCCAGTCAGCTGCTGGGCAGGTCAGACCCACTCCCCAAGCTGGGTTCTCCAGCCCGCCCTGTGTACAGGGACACACACACAGCCCTGTGCAATGGCTGCTGACTCAGCAACCCAATTCTGGTCAGACCTAGTCAGCAGTCTTAGGGCAGGCCCAGTGGGATGCTGGTCGCCTCAACTCCAGCCTAACCAGAGGAGCTCAAGAAAGGTGAAGAGACACCAGATTAAAAGGGGCAGAATAAGCCTCTTCACCCCAGAGTTTAAGGCCAAAGACTTGAGGGGAAAAGACAGGGAAACGAGACTGCATGGAGGAAAGGTCACTATCCTGATGGGTATAGGCAGACTGTCTGGCCGCCCAACTTCTTCCTGTGGTGAGTTGGGAGCTCCGAGGTCAGCAGGTAGGCCAAGCATGGACTTCAGGACAAGACCCGAGGCCTTGCCTGAAGCTAAGGATGGCTTGGAGGGTGTTTGGGGAAGGCGCAAAATCAGAGGCAGGAGGTAGTATTACTGAAGAGGGGCCGACTGGAGCAAAGCCTGGAGGTTAGAAACTAAACTCAGATCTTTAGAGTGACCAGTTTCTAAAGGCTCAGTATTGCTATGGAGGGAGCCAGAGGAGACGCTGGCCAGAGATATACTTGTGTTAAGAAGGAAGCACCAAGAAAGAGACTAAAAGAGGCAGGTTGGGGTTAGATGACAGGCCTTGCATGCCATGCTAGGAGGTCAGTAATTGTAGTAGGTGTCCCATATGTTCAGATGCCTTCTTGGGCTAACAGACCTTTCCATCTGGGTCTCGTGACATTCTTCCTTCATCCGGTACATTGCCTCCTGGTACCCAGAGACCTCAGGCCAGCATGTCCGGCTTCGAGTAATCAAGAAGAAAAAGATCGTTGTCAAGAAGCGAAAGAAGTTAAGGCAGCCCAGTCCTTTGGGGACTGCCAGGCCTTTGGCGACCACTAGCCCAGCAAAGACCTCTACTCGCCCTGAGAAACAAGAGCCAGGTACTACCTGCCTTCCCGGGGTCCTGCCTAGCCTGTGACCAAGCCTCAGCTCAGCTCTGGTTTCCCGCTGTCTAATCCTGTCTCACTGTTCTGTCCTTACCCCAGGATGTCCCCCTCTAGGCCTGGAGTCCTTGCGGGTTTCAGATAGCCAGCTTGAGGCCTCCAGCAGCCAGTCCTTTGGTCTGGGACCACACCGAGGACGGCTCAATATCCAGGTCGGTAGCTGTGGCTCTGTCAGATCAGAGGGGCCTTCTCCCTCTCTCTCCTCATCTGACCCCTTATCTCTTGGCCCGCCGGGGCTTGAGCACCCATGACCTTGTGTCCACAGTCAGGCCTGGAGGACGGTGACCTGTATGACGGGGCTTGGTGTGCGGAGCAACAAGACACTGAGCCTTGGTTTCAGGTGGACGCCAAGAATCCTGTCCGCTTCTCAGGAGTTGTTACACAGGGCAGAAATTCTGTGTGGAGGTGAGGCAGGCTGAAACTCAGGCTGGGAGTTGATGATTGACAGACACAGAAATGCTGCAGTGGCACTATAGGAGCACTAATAGTTCTGTTTCTCTGCGGCCAGGTATGACTGGGTCATGTCATACAAGGTCCAGTTCAGCAATGACAGTCAGACCTGGTGGAGAAGTCTGAATCATAGTAGTGGGCTGGACATGGTAAGTGGCCCCACAGTGGCTGGGACCTGGCTATTAGGGTGCTGGGCTATGGTTAGAATTTTCTGCAAATAAAACAGGTACGCATGTAGGCTCCGGGAGGAACTTGGGGGGGGGGTGTTGCAGGGCTAAGGCTCACACCCAGGGTTTTGTGCATTCACAGGGCAGTTATTTATGCAGCTCCTTTGGGATAGCCCATTCACTCCATCATGGAGTAAGTGCTGCAGTTTCTCTCTGGGACATCCCTTCTGACCATGAGCCTCTGGCTCATTTGCTTCTTGCCTTTTCCTGGCTCTTGTTTTCCACCTCATGGACCTCTTTTGTACAAGGCTGCAGAACGGGTATGTTGCTCTAATGAGCTGAAAACGTGCCAGAAAACACAGCTGCCTGAGGTTACCCACTGCAGGAGCTGTGGAATGGAGGTCCATGTTTGCACGTCTCCCGGTGACCCCACCAGGGAGAGGGGCCTTAATTCCATTCGTGGATCTTGAGCCAGTGTGGGGTCTGAGCAGCCTCAGCAAGCGGCTCCATATCCCCAGGTATTTCCTGCCAATTCAGACGCAGAGACCACAGTGTTGAACCTCCTGCCAGAGCCTCAGGTGGCTCGCTTCATTCGCCTGCTGCCTCAGACCTGGTTCCAGGGAGGTGCCTCTTGCCTCCGGGCAGAGATCCTGGCCTGTCCAGTCTCAGGTGGGCAGCTGGGCAAAGGCTGTATGGGCAGGGCCTGATTTCAAGGGCATCCTTCACCATGAACTAACCTTCTCCCTGAAACTCGCTCTCTACCAGATCCTAATGACCTGTTCCCAAAGGCCCATACACAAGAATCTTCTGACTCTCTGGACTTCCGGCATCACAATTATAAAGCCATGAGGAAGGTCAGATACAACTTCTAAGGTCCAACTCCTATGACCCTGGTAGGGGCTGCCGATGCCTTCCCACCAAGGGCAAACCGACTGTGACTACCCATGTGTCCCCTCCCCCTGTGTCCCACTTTTCCTACTTCTCTTGATCTCTAAGTTCCGCTCCAGTTACCCTTGTCATGACACCATCCCTTTTCTGGTGTGCCTTTTCTGGACCATAATATGTTGCTTCCACCTGTGTGGACATCCACCCTGTAGGTCCTTCCATGGTTACACATGGTCTGACTTCTGTGTGTAACTGTCATTCTGTGTGTAAATTCACCCCAGCTGATGAAACAGGTGAACGAGCAGTGCCCCAACATCACCCGCATCTACAGCATCGGAAAGAGCCACCAGGGTCTGAAGCTGTACGTGATGGAAATGTCGGACCAGCCTGGGGAGCATGAGCTGGGTACTGCTTGATGGCACGGGAAGAGGTGGGCACAGGGCAGGCTGAGGTGTGAGCTGACTCTAAGCCTCCATGTGCTTCCAGGAGAGCCTGAGGTCCGCTATGTGGCTGGTATGCATGGGAATGAGGCCCTGGGCCGGGAGCTGCTTCTGCTTTTGATGCAGTACTTATGTCGTGAGTTCCTGCGTGGCGATCCTCGAGTGACTCGGCTGCTCACTGAGACACGAATTCACCTGTTGCCCTCCATGAATCCTGATGGCTATGAGACTGCCTACCAAAAGGTAGGCACAAGTGTGTCCCTCTTCCTTCTGCCATGGTACCTAGAAATTGTTTGAGTTGAACAAGGTTCTTTCTTGGCAGGGCTCAGAGCTGGTAGGCTGGGCAGAGGGTCGCTGGACCCACCAGGGCATTGACCTTAACCACAATTTTGCTGACCTCAATACACCACTATGGTATGCAGAAGATGATGGTTTGGTACCCAACACTGTCCCCAACCATCACCTGCCACTGCCTGCCTACTATACGCTGCCCAATGCCACTGTGAGTATTTGGGGGCAGCGGTGGAGGGCCACGTAAGGCTCCCTTTGTCTCTGTGTGCAGACTAGCCTCCGTTCCCCTTGTCTAGGTGGCTCCTGAAACGTGGGCAGTGATCAAATGGATGACTCGTATTCCTTTTGTGCTGAGTGCCAACCTCCATGGGGGTGAACTTGTGGTGTCCTATCCTTTCGACATGACTCGGACCCCCTGGGCTGCTCGTGAGCTCACCCCCACACCGGACGATGCTGTCTTTCGCTGGCTTAGCACTGTCTATGCTGGCACTAATAGGGCCATGCAAGACACAGATCGCCGACCTTGTCATAGCCAGGACTTCTCTTTGCATGGCAATATCATCAATGGAGCTGACTGGCACACAGTTCCTGGGAGTATGTGTCCGAGAGTGGAATTAGTCCTGTCCCCATAGCCCCCTATTCCACATTAGTCTTTTGTAATGTACGTTTCTTATTGTCTCCCTGAGTGTCTCTCATGAGCACCCGGAGAGAGGCTCCTATCTACCCACTTAACACCCCAGTGTCTTTGCTACCCCCAGGCATGAATGACTTCAGCTACCTGCACACCAATTGCTTTGAGGTCACTGTGGAGCTGTCCTGTGACAAGTTCCCTCATGAGAAGGAGCTGCCTCAAGAGTGGGAAAACAACAAAGATGCCCTCCTCACCTACCTGGAGCAGGTGGGCTCTGCGTCCCCAGTTCCAGCCTCCCCGAGCTTCTCCTGGCCAGCCTAGGAGGTTCCTTAAAGAGCTGGGGCACCAGCAGTCTTAACTGGCATCAGATTCCCACTACGCTGTGGGCCGGATGTGACATCAGATTGGAATGATCTAGGACAGGAAGCGCACTTTCCTAGTGGAAGTGGTTTCAGATGTTGTAGTGGAACAGAAGCCAGAGCAACTTGAGGCTACAGGGTGGTCCCTAGAATTGTCACAAACCTGTCATTGTCAGGGTAGCTTTTCTCAGGGAAGACATTTGTCAGATGTGAAAACTGCCTTGGCACAAAATGTTGTATTCCTCAGGGACTAACATCCCTATGAGTATAAGAATAGCATCCATGGTTTCTACAAAAGACATCTTCCCTTTGTGAGATGGCTCAGCAGGTTAAGTCCCTGATGTGCAGCCTAACACCAGAGTCCAATCCCGGGACACACGTGGTGGGAAGAGAGAACTGACTTCCACAAGTTCTCCGACCTCCTCACACTTGCCACAGCACGTGTACCCCATACAAACATAGGCACACACAAAATAAATATGCATTAAAAACATTATTTTAAAAGAGGATTGAAGTTCAGATCCCAGCACCCATGTAACAGGTTGAGGATCCCCACAAATACCATGACCCCAGCTCTAAGTTGGTGGACAGCACTGCTGAGCTTTGCTGTCTTCCAGCCTAGTGAAGTGTGAGCTCTAGGTTCAAGGACAGACCCTGCCTTAAAGAAATAGGTGGAGCAGGGCTGTGGTGGCACATACCTGTAATCCCAGCACTTAGGAGGCAGAGGCAGGCAGATCGCTGTGAGGTCAAGGCCAGCCTGGTCTACAAATCAAGTCCAGGTCAGCCAAGGCTACACAGAGAAACCCTGTCTCAAAACAGGAAGGAAGGAAGGAAGGAAGGAAGGAAGGAAGGGAGGGAGGGAGGGAGGGAGGGAGGGAGGGAGGGAAGGAAGGAAGGAAGGAAGGAAGAAGAAAAAAGGAGAGAGAAAGAGAACATACAGAGACACCTAATAATAGCACCAACACACTATGGAAAGCCCAAAGGCCAGGTATAAGTTAGCGACTAGAAGATAATCTTAATAGAAAATTTGTCATTTAGGCCCATGGTAGACCTGCCAACCTTATCAGGCTTACAAGGCAACAGCCAGAAAGTTAATGAAATCTCACTCTATGTAAAGGAAAAGTGTCTTTTTTTTCTTCAAGGTTTTGATAAACCTTCCTCCCTCCCTCCCTCCCTCCCTCCCTCCCTCCCTCCCTCCCTCCCTCCCTCCCTTCCTTCCTTCCTTCCTTCCCACCTGTCTCTGCCTTCCAGAGTGCTGGGATTACAGGCATGGGCCACCCCACCTAGCCAGCTTTGATAAACTCTACAGACTGAGGTGGCCATACCTATAATTCCAGAACTTGAGAAGTAGAGGCAGGAGAATCAGGCTCAAGGTTAACCTGGACTACATATTAAGACTTTGCCTTAAAACAAAAATCTTCACACATTGGGTGGAACTCAGGAAATCCCGTGGACAAAGGAAAATAAGGACTGTAGGTGCCAGAGAGGTCAAGGACACCACACAAAAACCCACAGAATCAACTAACCTGGGCCCATAGGGGCTCAGAAACTGAACCACCATCAGGGAGCCTGAACTGGTCTGACCTAGGCCTTCCACATATGCTATGGTTGTGCCCCTTTCTGAAGGGAAACGAAGGAAAAGTGGGTGGGGAGGCGGACCTGCAGTTGGGATGTAATAAGTGAGAGAAGAATTCTTTTTAAATCTTCGAAACTTTTGCTCTGCAGGTGCGCATGGGCATTGCTGGAGTTGTACGGGACAAAGACACAGAGGTGGGGATTGCGGATGCCGTCATCGCCGTGGAGGGCATCAACCACGATGTGACAACAGGTGTGTGGCAGGGGGAGGAGCTGGGTTGCTCAGGAGGTAGAGACCCTTGAACCCTGCCTGACCTCACCCCTTCACGTCTCTCAGCGTGGGGAGGAGATTACTGGCGGCTGCTGACTCCTGGGGACTACGTGGTGACAGCCAGTGCTGAGGGCTACCACAGCGTTAAAAGACACTGTCGGGTCACCTTTGAAGAGGGCCCTGTTCCCTGCAATTTCCTACTCACCAAGACTCCCAAACAGAGGCTCCGGGAGCTGCTGGCAGCAGGGGCTAAGTTGCCCCCAGACCTTCGGAGGAAGCTAGAGCTGCTGAGGGGACGGAAGAATTAATGTCTTCAGCTGAAGAGAGCCACATCCTTGACAGGCTGGACCTGTCCAGAACTGAGGGAGGAGGGAGGGACAGGGTAAGAAAAGAGGTGCTCTGGCTCATTAAAGCTTCCTGGTGCCTGATATTCCTGTTTTTCTCTGTGCCCCAGCTCCTTCTCCAGGGTAGGTCTCAGCCTGCCTCTGAGTTCCTACCCTGCGTGCACTTGACACACTAGGGCATGGGGTGCGAAGAAGATGCCACCCCAGCCCTTGTAACTGACACTTGCAGAACAACTCGCTTTGATTTTCTGCTGCAGGTGCTATTACATTCTGTAAGCATCTGCTTGGTGCCAAGTGTGCAAGCAATGTCTATGCCCAGCCTCCGGGGCTGCCAGTTAGTAGGGGACAGGTGAATACACTCTCAAGCATGCCACGGTGCAAGGCAGTTGGTTTGGCCATTTCACACTCACGGGAAATTCGGGTCTGCAGGGACTCAGTCAAGGACACAGTAGAGGTGGGCTTGAAATTCAAGGTGGACTGGGCATAGGGTTATAGACAAGGGACTCAAGATCAGTCAAAAGCATTTGAATTTACTTTGCCAGCTATTCAGAGAGCAGCAATAAATGATAGGCTTTGATTGGTTTCCATCCTACTAAAGGAGGAATCGTGTGAATCTGTCATGCCAAGAAAACAACCCATTACAATGAGTTCAAACAGAAAAGTGTAATGCTAGAAGTAGCATATAAAGATATTAAAACCACTAGAGAAAGGGGAAAAGAGAATTTTATCCAGAAAGTAGGAAGTTAATAACGTTTATTTACTGTTGTTGCTATTAAATTTGTGTTTATTTGGTGTGGGTGCCATGTGTGTGCAGACAACTTCTGAGAGTCAGTTCTCTCCTACTAGCTGGACCTCAGGAGTCTAAGGTCATCAAGCTTGTTACCTTCTGAAGCCATCTTGGCTGTCCCTGCTTTGGTATTTATGAATCTGTATTTGGTTTTGTTGATGCTGACCTAACTAATTTAGCTAACTAGGACATTTTTAAAATGCAGGTTTTCAATTCTGGCTTTCAATTCAGAGTAGCAGAAATCGCTCCATTGTGTTCCTGAGCTTGCTCTGTTTATGGATTTCATTTTCACTTCACTAGATGTAACAGAAGTCTTAGTTGCAGACAATGGAATCTACTCTAGATGGCTCAAGTAAAAGGATTTGTTAAAAGGTGTTAGTTTATATAATTCCCAAGAGACCAGACTTCAATGCTACCTATTCTAAAACAACACAGCCAGTGTCAAGAAAGACCAGAGGAATGCCAAGCATGTTGTATGCCAAGCATAGGACTATCTTACAGGAACCAACACTCACCATTTGCTTTCTATTAGAGGTAAGATACTAGAGACTAGATGTTAGAAACGTCTTTATGTCTACTGGAAGAACCAGACACTTCCACTGCTGTGACTGTCAGTTGTCCAATTTTACACCTAAGTCTAAGGTCAGAGCTTCTCTTGAGTGGGATCTGGGTTATATGAATAATCCAAGGTAAGAAGTCCAGGAGACTTAGCTCTTGTCCTTCTCCTCCTTACACTATAGGAAGTCAAGCTAAAACAAAGTTAAGCCAGTGGTAAGTGAGCTTGTCTATGTGTTGGAAACACTGGAGAGGATTTCTGACTAAGGTCACTGTATTGTGCAACTTGAGGGGATTCTGTTTAAAATGAGCCAGTACTAGCTAGGGCTGGAGAAATAGCTCAGCATTTACTTCTCTTGCAAAGGACCGAAGTTTGGTTTCCAGGACCCAGGTGACAACTCCAGCATTAGGCCATCTGTGCACATTAGCCTCTGCAGGTACCAGGAGTCTTTACTCACAACATATGAGTTTGCACGTGTGCTTGCACACACACACACACACACACACACACACACACACACACACACAGTTTAAAATAATAAAAATTAGATCTTTAAAAGAATAAAAAAGAAAAGAAAAACTCTTCCCCTTAGCACAGAAACCACCAGAATTCACCCATGTTCTATCACACATTTTATACCTTTTTCCTTTAGCTTTGTTCTCAAATTTCTTCTTAAAATATTTAATTGTAGAGGCAAAGAGATGGCTTGTCAGCTGAGGGCACTGGCTGCTCTTCCAGAGGACCCAAGTACAATTCCCACACCCATAATGGTAGCTCACAACTGTCTGTAACTCTAGTCCCAGGCACTATGTGGAAAACATACATACACACAACAAAACACCCATGCACATAAAAAATAAAGAACTTTAAAAATTAATTGTGGTAAAGCATGCTTAACATGAAACGTATCCTCTTAACTTTATCTGCCTTGTCTTTCTCGAAGTAGTGAAAATGCAGTGCCCTGTGGAAGCTAGGCCAGTGCTGCGCCACTGAACATCTCTCCCTGTGCTTAATTTTGAGGCAAGGTCTCCCTAAGCTGCTGGCTTTGAACTTTCAAGCCTGCCTTTGTCTGCCGGAGAGCTGAGATTGCAGATGTTTTTTAATCATTCCCAGCTTACCATAGCCATTTTTGAAGGGTACAGGTCAGAGGTCTTAAATATGCTCCACTATCACCACTGTCCATCTTCGAAACTCTTCTCACCTTGTATGTCTGTGTGAGGGCGTCAGATCCCCTGAAACTGAAGTTACAGACAGTTGCGAGCTGCCATGTGGGTGCCGGGAACTGAATTGGGGTCCTCTGGGAAGCAGCCAGTGCTGAGCCATCTCTCCAGCCGGCAAAATTCAGGTTCTATACCCACTGTGACTTAAGTGGAAATGTCCCTCCACGGCTCACGTGTTTGAATACTTGGTTCCTGTCGGTGGCACTGCTTTGGGAGGTTATAGAACCTTTAGAAAGACAGGGATTGCTGCTGGGTGAGCTTTTGGTTTAGAGCCTCCTTGGCTCCCTGACCGCTCTCTGCTTCCTGTTCCACAAAGCTGTGGGATGGGAAGAGCTCCAGCTGTGCTCCGGTGTAAGGGAGCTGCCTGCCCATGCTGTACTCTCAGAACACGAGGCAAAATCAGCCCTCCCTCTTTTGAGTTGCATCAAAAGTAACTGATGCAGCCATTGAACAAGAACTCCTGGTTTCTTTCTTCCCCAAACCTGGCTACTACTAATATAACTTTCTGCTTCATGTAAGGGGAATCACACAGCTCTGTATCTGTCATTTTATAACTGGCTTTTTTCACTTAGCGTATTGTTTTCAAGGTTTATCCGTGCTGTAATGTGGGTAAGAATCTTCTTCCTTTAAATATAGTATTTTTAATTAATTCTTAGAGAATTTCATACAATATTTCTTGATCATATTTACACTCCTGCACACACACACACACACACACACACACACACACACCACACTTCTTGTCCTTTTTAAAGAAAAGTCTATCTTGAAGCAGACATCTTGGTCCTCTTGATCTTACAGCCTTTCATTCCCCACTTCCAAGATGTGTATTGAGCCTTAAATGTTGGGATTGCATTGAAAATGTATTAGTTGGGGGCGGGCATTAATAGGTCAGCTGATCTATGCATTTGACCAGTTGTGGCCTTCTGTGATGATCTCTGCCTAGTGCAAAAAGCATCTTCCTTGATGAGAGGCAAGTGCTACACTTACCTATGGGAATAATGATAAGTATTTAGAATGAATTCAAACTTAGAAAAAATTAATCAAAACATTTTAAAGATGGATTTAATTACGGACATTGTTGGTATTTGTGAGTGGAAATTGGATATTTTTTCTCTAATGAGACACATTCACATCTTTTATCCACTATCTGAGTTGTCTATCTTTCTTCGGTTTTGTTGGTTAGCTTTCTCCATCTGTCTGTCTGTCTGTCTCTATCTCTCAGGGTGACAGGCTGTCACCATGTTTAAATGAGTAGATCTCATCCTCTAATTACGTAGAAATAATGGCACAGCGAATTAAAAACACATTGTGGAGCTGGAGAGATGGCTCAGAAGTTAAGAGCACTGGCTGCTCTTCGGAAGGTTCTGGGTTTGGTTCTCGGCACCCACATGGCAGCTCACAATTGTCTGTAGCTCAAGGGAATCTAATGTCCTTTTCTGGCCTTTGTGGGCATACACATGGTGCACAGACATACATCCAGGTAAAAATACCCTTACACATAAAGACTTTTTAAAAAACTACATTGTAGGAATAATTTTTCTGAGAAATGCTGTTTAATGTTTGCCTTTACAGTCAAATTTCACTCTGCCTGTAGCCAAGTTAATGATGTTCTTTGAAACCATTTAGAGCCCTGCACTACTTCTGTTGACATACTGGGTACTCAACCTGTTTAGAATTAACTGTCCTTTAAGAAAAACAATGTAATCAATCTTCTTATGCTTTGGACTTGCAACATAATTAACTCCTACAAGCTCCACTAAATGCATGAATTTGATTTTGTTATACTTCCTATTTCTTTGTGACCCATTCATGCCCCTGACAGAACAATGAATGCTTACTTAAGATGTGGTGACTAGACTGAGACCGTTTGCTGGAAGTGATGAGGCACTGAAAGCAACTCCTCCCACAGATGTTGAAAGCAACAAGTGGGCACAGATTGATAACATCTGACTGTGGCTTTCTGTTCTGAGTCAATAGGCTTGGAAAAACATTTTCTCCTTTTGTGAGACTCCTGTAGAAGTTCCTTATTCCTTTTTCTGTTTGTTTATTGTTGTTTTTCTGAGTTTGTTTGTGTTTGTTTTGGGGACACAGTCTCACTACGTAGCTCTGGCTGGCCTGAAACACTATGTAGACTAGGCTGGCCTTGCAGTCACAGACATCCTCCTGCCTCTCCTTCTAGGCATAAAGGCATACATCACCACATCCAGCCCTCATTCCTCTTTGGCACCATATTTGCCATGCCGTTCAGTAAATAGAGAAGATGACATATACCCCCTTTGAATGATCAGATCAAATCAGAAGTCTTCAAAAAAAAAAAAAAAATCAGGCTCCCTCTTGAGTGAATGAAACCAAGAATCAGTCTCCCTTTTTTTAGTTCATGTGGCAGTGCCTCAGCAGATGCCCCAAGTGTGGCTGTTCAGAGTCAGACACACACAGGCTGAAGGAGCTACACATGTAAGGAGCAGCCAGGAAAGAGCCGGCGTGGATCATTTCTCCCTGTCCTAGAGTGCTTGCAAGTTAAACCGTAGACTCTATGACCTGTTGAAACTGGCTTCTTTGACTTAGAACATACATGTGGGATCCAACAGGGCTACTGTATGGGACTCATTTGTCCTGGCTATATGTGAATTATAGACATACAACATCTTTCTCAGCCATAAGAAGGAATGACATTCTAACACAAGCTACTGTGAGGACGAACTTCAAAAACGAGTGAAATAAGACAGGCAAGACAGATTTACATGGTGGTTCTTGTATGAGACACAGACAGTAAATAAAGATTTTCTGGGCTGAAGATAGTAAACATTAGAAGTTAGTATTTCATGAGTTCTGCATTTGTGTCTATAATGAAACATGGTGATGTAGCTACACAACATTGTAAATGTACCAAAAATTGTACACCTAAGCATGGATTAGTAATACCTTTTATTTTTACCGTGCTATAAGACCCCATTAAAAACTATGCACACATACACACGTATGCACACAAAACACACACATACACAGGACTAGTGTGAATCCTCTGCCTTTGTTCTCTCTCTCTCATATGCAATTTAGATTCTGTTTATCTATCTGCAAATGACCTTGCTGGGATTTGGATGGGAATGGTCTTAAGCCAGTTGGGTGTCTTGACATCTTAGCAATACTGTGTCTTCTGACTCATGAACATCAGGTTTCTCCATTTATCAAATCCTCAAACTCTCTCGTTAGCATTGTGCAGTTTTCAGCTATAGATCTGCGACATGTTTCATTAGATTTATATCAAAGTTTCTTTTTTTGTATGTAGCATGAGCACACATTGGAGTTTTATTCACTAGTAAAAAACAATGAGGAGTTGTCGTTTTCGGGAAAACAGATGGAAGTAGAAATGATCATAGTGAGAAAAAGAAGGCAACTCAGAAATATAAACAACATGTGTTTTTTTGTTTATGCGTTTGTACATGTGGAATATGAGCAGAAGGCACAGAGGGTGGACTGTTAGATGGTCAATGTTGGGAAGACAAGGGAACAAGGCAAAACAATGGCAGGAGAAGAAATATAAAAGTGGTATAGATTGTTCACACATGTGGAATTCATATGTAACTACATACATATAACTATATAAACACACACACACACTCCTATCTCTCTCTGATGTGAAACAGAAGAGGAAGTGTGAGTATGGAGGGATGGGGAAGGAAAGGGAAGGAGTGGGAGACACGGGCAGATTCTGAGGGATCAATATGATGGAGGCAAAATGATGCATCCATACAAAAGCGTCACAACGAAACCTCGTATTCAATTAAAACAGAACAAGTTTTCCTTAAATGCATGATTTTTAAAATTACTCTCATGCTACAGGGCACAGCAGGTGGCAGATGAGAACACCACGTGTGTGATTGTTCTTTTAATTATTTAATTAAACTTGAACAATTTCATAGTTTTCAGCTACACGTCTTGAATACATTTTATTAGATTTACATCTCTCTCTCTTTTCAACCCTTTCTGTGATACTATTGTAAGAAACATTACATGTTGGTAATAAGTCTTTTCTATCAAATGCTAGAAAACTTGAGAAGGAATTAAAATTTTTTCATTTCTCCCACTCTGTAAAGCTTTTATGCAAATACTTTAGCACCACGTCCCCCACTCCTAGTAAAAAACTTTCTTTACACAAAAGTCCTGCTATATTCTCAAAATTTAAGTGATTTGAAATACCAGCCCCTTCCCACTTTCTTTGGTTCCTTTGCACTGACACTTTTACAGCTAGCCAATTATGAAAGATTCTGATCCCAGCCAATGGGGGAAAGACACCCTTACCACATGGCAGGATGGACGCCAAGCCCAATCCCTGCTTCCGGTGCTTGCTTTGGTTAGTACTTCATTCATTCTCCTGATCAAGAGGCAAATCCCCTTGTCAAGATGCTTCGGTTTTCGGGGTGGTCTCCTTCCTTTTATTTATTTATTTATTTATTTATTTTTTTCAACACAAGGTTTCTCTGTGTAGCCCTGGCAGTCCTAGAACTGGCTCTGTAAACCAGGCTGACCCCAAACTCACAGAGATCCTTCTGCCTCTGCTTCCCGAGGGCTGGGGTTAAAGGCAGCACCACCACCGCATGCCTTAAACTTCCTTCTAATACTCTTACAGACTGAATCCGATCGCCTGTCTTTGCACATTAAAGCCCTAATTCTAGTTCTTCAGAAGGTCTGGAGATTTCCTTATGGCTCCAGATGTCACACAAAGGCTAAAGGAGGCCATTTAGCCCTGATCTAATATGACTAGTATCCTTATAAGGAAAAAGGTCAGAAGTAGTTTCACTCACACAGAATGGACAAAACTATGAGTTTAGGGTTCTACCTCACGCTGTGTTCACTTTTCTGGTTTCTGTGAAATGTAGTTTGAAGCTGTTTGGCCAGCATCGCCGTGATGAAGTCTGCTACCCCCGGAATTCCTGATAGCATGCTGTGTGGTCAGAGGAAGCATGACCCTGTGAGCACTGCGGAGCTTGAAAAAGACACACGAACTCTCCATGGTGGGAGGTAAACGCTAAATATGCAAGGTCCTATGTTTTGCTTAAGTTTTCAAGAAGAAAGCCCGCTATGCTATCTGCTGGAACATGGGAGCCTCACTATGTTTTGATTTCTTCTCACAAAGAAGGAAGCAGCACAGGACTTAGATGAGGAAACAGCCAGCTCCTCCCCAAGGAACATGATCCGTCTTCTTAATTCTTGGGTTTGTTCAATAAACGTAAGATCAAGAATATTCAGAAAAAAAAAACAAAAAACAGAATTTGTATGAAATATGTATACTTCCTGTCATTCATTGAATGATAAAGCATGGCCATTACTATGGTGCTTTTTAAATGTTAGGAATTATAGGTAATCCAGAAATGATTTAAATATGTAGGAGGATGTGCATATACCATCTCGTATGGAGTGAACATCCACATATTTTGGTATCCATGGAAGAACCAGAACATTCTATGACATGTGTCAGGCATCAACTCTGGTGCAGGGAAAAGTAAAAAAATTATTTCTGTGTGTTTATCTTAAGTATCATTCCCAAGAAATAAACATTAATGCAGTTTTCTTTTCTTTTTCTTTTTTCCCGTGAGTGGGGAAATGCCTTTTCCTAATTTGTGTAGAGATTTCATATGTACTGTGCTGCAAATGCACCCAACAGAGGCCTCCCTCCTACCTAGTAAAGTCTGCACGCAGCAAGGACTGGGGAAACGCAACCAACGCACTGACATTCTCTTCAGAGTTTTGTGAACTTCAAAGGTACAGATGTTTTAAAAATCATACCTTTGTAAGAAATTCAAGTGTGTGGAAGTAGGCTGCTAATTCAGGCCCCGCCGGAAGGGCCGCTTTGCAAAACAGTGTTCCCATGGTCAGGATAATGAGACGTTTTGCTCATTCCTATTAGTCTGTTGAGTTCACTGGTTTTTATTTTGGTTTGTTTATACCCTTCACTGTGGAACCTATGATTATTAATTTTATTATTTTATCTTAGCAAAGAGAGCAGAGATGTAAACAAGCAAATTAAAACATTAGAACTGAAAAAATACAATTACAATAAAAAGTTCAACAATAAAAAGTAATACTGCAAGTGTATTCACACTCATTTGTCAATCCCTGTCAATTATATTAACTTTATGTCATAGCCAATGTTTTTGTTTTCTAGACAGGGTTTCTCTGTATAGCCCTGGCCGTCTTTGAACTTGCTCTGTAGACCGGGCTGGCCTTCAATTCAGCAATCCACCTGCCTCTGCTTCCCGAATGCTGGGATTAAAGGTGTGCACCACCACTGCCTGGCTTTATTAGAAATATTTTATTTGTTTTGAGACAGGGCTTCCCTATGTGCTCCTTTCTGGCTGGTGACACCAGTCCCAAAGGGAGGCTGAGCAGTATTTTGTGGCTGTTGAACAGGGGTGGAAATGCTGGTTTTTTATGTTTTCTCATGGTTTCTTATGTTTTCTTATGGTTTCTCATGCTGGTTTCTTAGAAGACAGTGTGGGAGGGAGGAGGCTTCTTCACTGGCTGGCGTGGATGAGCGTCACAGGTCTCTACTTGGTCTGACCTGGCACCTGGAGGGTGGAGACTGATGCTGTCTACCACACCTTTGCTGGTGTAGCAGGAAACGGGACAGTTTTGTCTTCGGAGTTAGCCCTGAGTACATTTTTATCTCTGTCTCTAGGGTTTGGTGTCAGAACCTGTTCTTCCCTGTCAGCTCTCGTGCTCACCTCTTAGCACTCACGCCCCAGAGCGTGCTGTCATTGTTCCCTGGGCATTGCCCTGTGTCCCTTGGGCTCCCCTTCACCTCCTGCCATCTCTGCTAATTAGTGATACCCAGAGCTGTCTAAGGGAGATTGTTAATTAAGACAGCTGTCCCAGCAGTACAGAGGAAGAAATAGAGCAGGCTCTGTGTTTTTTGTTTAATATCAAAGAACCAGGAGAATAGGAAGGACTTGATGTCAAGAGGCTCCAGTGATTCTGAGGAACAATGGATCAGCATCCCTCACCCTACCCTGGGACCTGGCAGAGGTCACCTCATCTAGAAGGCAGCGGAGAAGGGAAAGCGAACGGTCTGTGGGAGTGTGCTGAGAGAAAGGGCAAGCTTTGGACCAGCTTTTAGCAATGTCTGTCGTAACAAAAGCTACAGTTCAATAGAACTAATGTAGACACAGTGCTGGGTGGCTTTGCCAATTTGACACAAAGCTAGACAACACTAGTATCGGGGAAGGGGAATCTTAACCGAGAAAACGCCTCCATAAGATTGCCTGTGGGCATGTGGAGAGGGGCATTTCCTTGAAGACTGATGATAAGCTGAGAGGGACCAGCGCACTCTGGGCAATGCCACCCCTGGGCTGGTAGTCTTGAATGCTGTAAGAAAGCAGGCTGAGCAAGACATTGGGAGCAGGCCAGTAAGCAGCACTCCTCCTCTATCAGCTCTGCATCAGCTCCTGCTTCCAGGTTCTGGCCCTGCATAAGTTCCTGCCCCAACTTCCCTCAGTGATGGAATATGCCCTGGGAACCGTAGGCTGAAGTAAACCCTTTCCTCCCCAAGCTGTATCTGATGACAGCAATAGAAGCTCTACCTAAAGCAGCAGTATCACCCTTCCAGTGGCTGAGCCGAGCACGTGACATCTGCGTCCCCTTCCGGTGCCGAGCTCAGCCGGCTCCATCTGGAGCTCTGTGTGGATACCCTTTGCTCTTCCATGGCCTGCGATGCATCCTATAAGCGTCACCTGCAGGCGTGGAGTCTTCGTTACTCAAGAGGTAGAGATGGCGTAAAGGAAGGCCTGACTCCTTTTCAGGGGGCGCTAAGCAGATCGGCACAGTGAGGGCTCAGCGTCTCCCGAGACCCTCCTTGCCAACCACTATCTTCATCCCTCCATTATGGTGAGTGCTGGCTACCAGCTTCGTGCACGGTTGTTTCCTTCTCCTGGGTATTGCCCATGGCCAAGCGGTAGCAACTTCCCCCAGGTGACCACCCTGGCGCTCAGCAGCCAATTACCAGGGGCACAGGAATACTAAAGCAGTATCTTTTGAAAAGGAGATCCTCCCGTGGAGCCCGGCAGCCTCCAGAGCTGGGCCTAGCCATTCAGCCGATTGCCCCTGCCTTTTCTCTTCTTCCAGGGAGAACTTTTGTGCACATCCAAATCCCTTCAGGCTCTGCTTCCCCAGACCCTTACCGCAGATTAACGTGTGTGCTGTATGAATTACGGATTTAGTGCGATGTGGTGCTATCCCATTGGCTATGTGGAGGGAAGGGAAGCCTCGCTGGACTCTTTCTTTTCTGCAGCATACCCGTACCTGGTGCACACTTCCCGCACATTTGACGCTGAGCTGCTCCCCAAGGGCGTTAACGGGCTCTTCAGTTTTCAAGTGAGACCAACACTGCCCCACTCAACAAAGGCTCAGAGCGACGTCTGACAGCCTTTGGTAAGTACTTCTGGCCTGGCCTGACTCTGCAGAGCCCCGTGCTGGGGAGCTCTGACAGGCCTGCCAAGTTTGGACATTTCCAGCAGCTGCCCCACCGCATTTTACCAGTAACCAGTTTGTCTTGGCAAGGTTTTCTAGGCCCAGCTTCTAAGAAGGGCTCTGGGAGTGGCCCAGAGACACCAGTTCTTACCACAGAAGCCAATGCTGGTTGGATTTGAGTAAGTACCAGTCCCAAAATGGCTGGATTATGCCCTATCCACCTGGGAGAGAGTCAGTTCTGGGTTAGTGCCTGAGAGCACAGCAAGGGGCCGGCTCATGATGGCTACCAGGTCTCCATACAGCCTGTAGGTCCTGCCACCCCCAGCCAAGGATGCACCTGGAGAGCTTTCATTCTCAGGCCTGCAGAAGAAGGGAGAGACGAGCTTTGGAGAACTAAGATGTGAAAATGCTGGGCCCTGGGGCTGGAAAGATGGGTCAGTGTTAAGAATGAATACTAGCCAGGTCGGTGGTGCCTATAATCCCAGCACTCAGGAGGCACAGGCAGGTGCATCTCTGTGAGTTTGAGGCCAGCCTGGTCTACAAATTAAGTCCAGGACAGCCAAAGATACACAGAGAAACTCTGTCTCAAAAAACCAGAAGAAGGAGGAGGAGGAATACTGCTGTTGCTGAGCTGAGTTCAGTTTCCAGTGCCCAGGTTACAGGTGGTCTGTAACTTCCTCTCCAAGGGCATCCAATACCTCCGGTCACACACACACTTTCAGGAATGACTATATAGTAAAAACTAAAATAACAATTTCAAATACTAGGTCTCAATGAACAGCAAGCCTCCTATGGATGACATTTTTCCTTCCCCTTTTAAATGCTGGGCTCCTTTGCTCTCAAGGAACAAAGTAACCAAAAGGAAACAAGCAGTTTTGTTCTGTTACTCCCCTGCTGGGAGGCCTCTTCCTTATCTTTGTAGCCCTCAAGTCTATTCCATTCTATCTTCAGTGAGAATCTCTACACTCAAAACCCCCTACTCATCCTCACTCCAATCAGTGTCTAT
The DNA here is from genome assembly GCF_907164565.1 of Psammomys obesus. NCBI lineage: Eukaryota > Metazoa > Chordata > Mammalia > Rodentia > Muridae > Psammomys > Psammomys obesus. Next base: position 6,254,727 of record NW_026585504.1, read on the forward strand.
AGCTCCAGACCCAGAACCCCTCCCCCCACCCCCCTGTGCACTGATATCCTGTTAAGGCAAAGTGAGGAGCTTGGACACATTGCGTAGTGAATAGAGGGCTTCTGGCAGGTCATCCACCAGGGATCTTCTGACTCCAGGATCTCTGATCCCAGAGCTGCGGAGCCTAGCTGGGCTGGACTCACATGGTTAGAGCAGAACAGTAGAAAGGTGAGTCCTGAGGGAGCTTCAGTGACCATGAGTAAGTAATTTGTTCCTATCTTTTCTCCTCCCCGCATCTCAGGAGCTACTGTAGTCACCATGGGAAGAAATACCAATTTGGTATGTAGATTTCTGCATTTTGCTTCCCAGAAGCCATAGAAACATATATTTTCATGTGCCAAAAACTAAGGACAAGAACAGAAGAGGAAGTGTATAAACATATTAGCAGTTTATACACTGGCAGAGGACATGTAACAGCCCACCATTACACAAGGCATTCAACAGGTAAGGAAATGGTTTAGAAGTGACATGTGACTGATGTGACTACCAAAATCACTTGATCATCTTAAGATATGCCTAAGAGCATTTCGAAAAATTTGGAATTCTGTCATAATTTTTAATTAAAAATTATACTTAATGACAACTATAAACCAGACATGGTAATGATTAAATGCTGAAAGTCTACCATCCAGGGTCTAAAATAAAAATGTCCACTACCACTGTTTATATTCAGCATCACACTGAAGACTCTAACCAATACGTTTAGACGTGAAATGGAAATTAAAATGAAAACAGCAAGTGAAGATGTTTGCAGTTGAAATAGTCATCTACTTATGAAAGATACATACTTAAGACAGTCTCGGATAAAATATTACTGATTGAAGTGTGTTGCTGGCTACAAAGAGATTTTTAAAAATCAGTTGTGCTTCTAAGTGACATTCATTTGAGTGTTTATAACAAATACTCAGATAATGAAATGTATAATTATGTAAAATACTGAAAGCGAAAGATATGCAAGACTTTTTGTTTTGTTTTTTTTGAGACAGGGTTTCTCTGTGTAGCCTTGGCTGTCCCGGAACTCTCTTTATAGACCAGGCTGGCCTTGAATTTGCAGAGATCTGCCTACCTCTGCCTCCCAGGTGCTGGGATTAAAGGCGTGTGCCACCACGCCCAGCCTCATGTGCAAGACTTTTATGAGAAGTCTTGAAGATAGTAGTTTTTAAATTATTTATTTTTTTGAGATTATAATTACATATTTTCCCTTCCCTTTCCTCCCTGTAAATCCTCCCATATAACGTTTCTTTCTCTCCTTCAAATTCAGTTTCTTTTTTCACTAATTGTTACTATATACATATGTGCATGTGTATACACATTCCTAAATACATACATACAACCTGCCCAGTCTGCAGGGTGTGACTTGTATGTATTTTCCCTTTAACTACATTCTAAATACTTGTTCTTATTCCCACAGATAAGTGTAGTCCTCACCACTCACTAAGGAAATTTTGCAACAGAGACCATTACAGAAAACCACACCCATCAAAACGCAGAGTTGTGAGTCCCAGTCTTAAGAGATACATCTTCAAATACAACTCTCATACTTAAGGCTTAGGAAATATTTTAGAGGAAGGGACAGAAAGATCCTAAGAGCCAGAGGATCAGGGAGTTTTCTGTGACACTGTGTCTCCTGGGAATGTCAGCAGCTCCACCCTCATTGATAAGCTTTAAGAGTGACATCACCTCCCCCTGAGGGAGGAGCAGCCTTACCAGCCCACAGAGGAAGACAACACAGCCAGTTCTGAGGAGACCTGATAGGCTTGGGTCAGAAGGAAGGGGAGGAGGACCTCCGCTATCAGTGGACTTGGAGAGGCTGTGGGAGGAGATGAGGGAGGGAGGGAGCTAGAGCCAGGGATACAAGAGTGAAATCGGGGGAGAGCTGCTTGAATGATGTTTGTAGATCAAAAGTAAGTTGCTGGTTCTACATCAATTAATTTATAAATATAATGCAATCTCAATGAAAACCCAGCAGGTTTTTTTAAAAATAGGAATGAACAAATTTTAAAATTATCATGAGCCTGGCCCGGGTATGGCGACACACACCCATGAGCCTAGAACTTGGGAGACAGGCAGAGGAATCAGAAGCTCAGGGCCTCTCAGAAAAGCCTCTCAGATGGGCAGCTAAGGTGGAGGTCTTGCTGCAAGTGCTGCCTGACTTTATGCCAACTTGACACGAGCTATATTCCCTTGGGAAGAGAGAACCTCAATTAGGAAAACACCCCTCAGACTGGCCTGTGAGAAAGCCCCTGGTAAAAGTTCTTGACTGATGTGGAGCAGTGGTCTTGAGTGTTATAAGAAAGCAGGCTGAACCCACAAAGGGGTGGCCTACATGTTTAATCCCAGTGCTCAGGAGGCAGAGACAGGCAGATCTCTGTGAGTTCGAGGTCAACCTGCTCTACAGAGTTCTAGGACAGCCAGGGCTACACAGAGAAATCCTGTCTCAAAACAAACAAACAAACAAACCCAAAAAACAAAAAACCACACCAAACAAATAACCAAACACCCAACCAAAAAGCCCCTCCTGCCAAAAAAGAAACAGAAAGAAAGAAGGAAGAAAGGAAGGAAGGAAGGAAGGAAGGAAGAAAGAAAGAAAGAAAGAAAGAAAGAAAAGAAAACTGAGCAAGCATTGGAACAGGCCAGTAAGCAGCACACCTCAGTTCCTGCCTTGAGTTCCTACCATGACTTCCTTGGATGATGACTATAAGCTGTAAGATGATATAAGCCCTTTCCTCCCGAGTTGCTTTTGCTCATGGTGTTTATCACAACAGTAGAAACCCTAAGACACTGTAGTACATATTAAGGCTTACTATGTGAAAGACCCCTGCCTCACCCTAAGTTAAACATAGCTAACGCCATTTTGTGGGACACCACTGTTTTGTAAAACTCTGTAGGCTAGATGGGAAACTAAAAAATTACTAAGAAACCCAGCTGTGTCACCCACTTGGGATATCTGCGGTCAGGCTGCCCCAGTCAAACTAAAAACAGTTTGTGTTAATCACCCTCATGGATATCTGTGAGACTGTTCCAGTTAAGATAAGGGTCCTAAGGAAAACAACAGGTGGCGGGCCAAGTTAAGGGGGTCATCATGACTGTTTCGACCACCCAGTTCCTGGAATCTTGGTGTCCCTGCCAAACTTTGACGCAAATCGTGGTCTCATGTAAATGTACCAATCAGCCCCCTGTAACCATGCTTCTCGCTTCTGTACCCGCGCTTCTGCTCTAAAACCCTATAAAAACCCCAGCTTTCCACCCAGGGGGGCGCGCAAGTCCTTCGAGTGACTTTGTCGCCCCGGGTACCTGTGTATCAAAATAAAAGCCTCTTGCTGATTGCATCCGAACGCCTGGCCTCGTTGTTCCTTGGGAGGGGGTCTCTCAGACGAAAGATACCCTCCGGGGGTCTTTCATATGTATCTAAAGTTGTTAGGATACTGTGATATCAGTATCAGTCAAAACAACCAGTAGATCGGAACAGACTGTTGTATATACAGACGACTGGTTTGTGGTAAGTCTCCACTGCAGAGAGATGGAGGGAGAGAGAGCAAGTTTAGCAAATAGTTCTGGACAGTGACTAGCCATTTAAAAACAACACCTCTGCTCCTTTGGTCACTGTGACAGAAACCGATTCTAGCGGGGTGTGGTGGTCTGTCCCTTTAGTCCTAGTACTCAGGAGACAGAGGCAGGCAGATCTCCGTGAGTTTGAGGCCAGCCAGGGATACATAATGAGATCCTTAAATCAAACAAACAAACAAAAACATAAACCTAAACAACCAAACAAAAAGCAAACAGAAGAACAAACCCAACTGATAATGCTGTGGAAGAGAACGGGAGCAGGCAGAGTTGATGCAAACCCTCCAGGGCCCACCCCTGTGGTCCCTGCCTCCCATTCATTAGGCTCTCACGCTAGTCTTCTTGTGAACATCAGATTTCTAGCTCACTCTGTTCCATCTTCTACTGGTTGTGGTTACCATCACCAAGGTGACAGCAGAGGGCAGAAGCTGGTGGGTAAAAGTGCAAAGGTGTGCATGGACTGGAGAAAGGTGGCTCCAGCCAAGGAGCTCAGGACTTCAGAGAATCACTGCCTGGGAAGTCTCTTTTCTAGGCGAGAAAGATACTGTACCCTGTGACTGCTTCCTATGTGGAAAAATCATCTTGGAGACCTCAGGGTCTCTATGAACCCCTCAAACGTGTCCAATACTTGTGTCTCCACACACACATACATACTCTCAATTAATCAATCAACAATGTTAACAAAAAATTAAAAATAAACTCTGTGCCAGGTTGGTGTGACAGCTCAGTCAGCAAATGCTCTTGCAATGCAAGCCCAGTGGCCTGAGTTTGATCCCTGGATTTTAATGTGGAAGGAGAAAACAGACTTCTGAAAGTTAGTTCTGACCTTCCACTGACACACTCACCCTGTGCCATGCACACACACAAACACAACTAGTATTAAATTTTTTATTTTAAATTTCAAAAATTGGTGTGTCAATGGGGAACAGAGCTTGGAGGTGGCTTTGGCCACGATGCTTATCTTCCTGTAGAGGAAGAGACTATTTTTTCAGGTTTCTCATTGTGTGTGTGTGTGTGTAAGAGAGGTCATGATAACTCAAGTGGTGCTTAAGTACTAGGATGGGATCACTGAGGACAGAGAGACACCATATCTCACTTTATATTGATCATGGCACCGTGGGTCGATTTCGGGGACCAGAGTGTAACCACCATCCAGTTATCAGTTGTCTCCAGGACAGATTAGTGTCTGCAGAGCTGGCCTTGGCCCTGCATGGCAAGACAGGCTTGTAGTTGAATGGAAAAGGCTTGGGTAGATAAGCTTTGCTTTTCTGTAATTCGGCCTTCCACCAGGGACAGCAGGGGAGGCCCGGCCCTGAAGTCAGTGACACCAACCATGTATCCCAGGAATCTTGGTCAGGCTGCAGGGCATGGGTGTGGGGGTTGGTAAAGACAGGGTTTCTAAGTGCCCAAGGTCCAGATTGGGCATTGGACTCACTGGGTAGTGGATTTTTTTTTTTTTTTTTTTAATATCTTTCAAAAGGAGGAAACCTGACTTTACCCATAGAGTATGTCTCTGGGTCTGGGAGTCTTGTAGGGTTCTGGTGGGTGAATAGGCCAAGGGAATGATTTACTATGTGCCTTTAAAACTCTTAGGTAAAGCCTAAAGGGGTCTAGACCTGGGGAGGAGGCAAGAGGGGTTGAAGTGTGATTGAAAGGGGTATCCTGGGGCCCCAAAGCTGCCGCCAAACATGATAGGTCCTCTAGCCTCCGAAACCTACACATCTAGTTAGCATTTAATGCGCTCTGCCCTAGTTCCCAGCAATGTCCGGCAACCCTCATCTTGCTCTTGGCCAGATGGTCAGGATAGGAAGTCCTAAGTTCCTGGTCATGCCTCACCCTGTTAGCACTGAACCCATCTGGGAGGCACAAAACAGGGGCTAATTACTAAGTTGCCCACTGGAGATGTCTGTTCGCTTGTTTCTTTGTTTTTGGAGACAGGGTTTCTCTATATAGACTTGGCTGTCCTGGACTTGCTTTGTAGATCAGGCTGGCCTCAAACTCACAGAGATCCACCTGCCTCTGCACCCACCCTTCCACCCCCTCCACATGCTGGGATTAAAGGCGTGTGCCACCATGCTCAGGTCACTGGAGATGTTTTAAAAGCCTGAGACACAAAGTTGCCCAGGAGCGTGGACCAAGTGGCCCTCGGAGAGCTGCAGAGCCACTGAGAAAAGCAGACCAAGGAAGCAGGCAAGAGAGGCCACGTGGCCACCTGCATCTGGCTTTATTGTTCCATTTTGTCCAAACTCAGCAGAGCATGAGGCCACCAAGGTGCAGCCACGATGTTCTCTGGGGCCAACTGGAGTTGGGTGTATGGTGGTAGGGGGACAAAATTCATGAACCATCCATTGGGGTAAGAGTCAAAATTCAGAAGGCCCTTCTGTGCATTTTCCATGCCTAAAACCCCCACAGGGAGGTGTGTGTGATCAGCATGAACGTGCTTCTCTCAGAGGGGTGGGGCAGCCACTGGGGCCCAGTGGCTGTGGGCAGCTCCATGGGAGCCTGAATGGGCCTCCCGAGACCCTTAGACACCACCTTGCTCACGAGAGAGAAAGTGGGCTGCTAGGTCAGGTGTGATCGGTCAGATGCAAACAGGGTCTCTCTAGGTGACCTCTCCCTGAGCTGTCCTCTTTCTCACAGTTCCTAATTGTCGCTCATCTTACCAACATCTCTGGTCTGTACAAAATCCATCTCTTACAGAGGAACTGATCCAGTGGGTAAGGCCCGACACCCCAACACCTCCCTATGATGCTCTCCTGCCAAGAGCATCCTCACAGTGCTGGGCTTCTAATGTGCCCCAAGAAAGAGAGGTAAGTGTGAGGGCCTGCGGGTATGAGGAGGCCTTGGGCACAGAGGTGAAGGCCTCTCCCCGCACATCCCAGGGATTGAGGTCTACCCGAAGTCCTGACCCTGTATCTGTTTGTGCTGCCATCCAGCCATGAATGTGAGTCCAGGACCTCCAGTCCAGCCTCAGTGGGGACAGCACCTGCAGACCTGGAGAGGAGAAGAGAAGAGAAGTCTTGGAGGAAGGCTAGCTACAAGAGGATAGGAAGCCATTGCTCTCAGCCATGTGCCTTAGTCAGCTATCTAGACAGGCACAAGGAAGGAAGACTTGGACCCCAACTACCCCACCTTGTTAAACCCACTCCAGGGCCAGATGGGAAAGAGTCAGATGGACACCTACCGTAATCAGGAGTATGCCAGGCCCTGGAGCCCCCGGGACGCGGAGTGGAACTTGTCAGGATCTTCAAAAGGCTGGTCTGTGGTCACCAAGGAGAGAGGGAAATAAGCCTGCTGTGGCCCGCTGATCCTACCTGCCTGCTCCTCTCTGGGATGAAGACAGAAGGCAGGGCCTATAACATTTCCTACAGGCTGTCAAGCTCTCTGACACTTGTTTGGGGTCACATTACAGGTGAAAAGATCTCCCGGGATGTCCAGGCTACACTCTTGATTTCCTTACTTTCCTGACTTCTGGGCTTCTCTTCTAGGCTTCCCTCTTCCTCTCTGTCTGTCTGTCTGTCTTTCTGTGTGGCGTATTTGTATGCGTATGCAAGCGTGCTCACCTGTGCATGTGTGTGGTGGAGGGCAGACGCTGGCTCTGGGTGTCTTTCTCCACTTTATTTTAGAGACAAGGCCACTCACTGAAACTGGAACTTGTCATTATTTCCCAGGTAAACTCGCTGGCCAGCGAGCCTTAGGAACCTGCCTGCCTGCCTCAGGACTGGGGTTCAGTGTATTCCGGTACACTCAGCCTTTTGTGGAAGTCAGGCGACTGAACCCAGCTGCTCATGCTTGCACAGCAAATACTTTGCTCACCATGCCATATCTCAAGCTCAGACACACCTTCTCCAGGGCCAAGGTGAGGACCATGGCAGTAAGGAAGAGGCAGGTTCTAGGAGCACTGACATATACACACAGCGGCAGCCTGTCTGCCACCCAGAGGTGGGAAACACATCATTTCATAGCTCCCACCCTGCCGACCGCTTTCCTTGCACTGGCAGGGAAACTGGGTCCTCTGCTTGCTCCATCTCCCACATTTTAAGCTGCACATACGTCTTAAGACAAATTATCCAAAAGTTGGAAATATGACCATGTAAAGAGGGGCTATATCTTTTTCAGGGTTGCGGAAGTTGGGAACCGGGCGCTGCTATGTAAGCCAGGCCGGTTTTGAACTGGAGATCTTCTGGATCTGGGATTTACAGTCCTGTCTTTGTGCCCAGCTAGGACTATGTGCGTATTCTTTTAGAGTCACCCTGAAGCAATAGCTAATAAGCCGACCATAGAAGCCATCTCTGTGTTAAGACGGATTAGCTTGGGTGAGACTCTTTCATTTGTCTTGAAACAAGATTTCACTATGCAGCCGTAGCTGTTCTGGAACTTCCTAGCTATGTAGCCCAGGATGGCCTCAAACTCAAAGAGACCCACTTGCTTCTGTCTCCACAGTGCGCTGAGTTTAAAGGTCTGAGTCCCCATGCCTGGCTCGGGGGAGACTTCTGATTAACCAAAAAAAAAAAAAAAAAAGATAAAATATAATCTTGGGGCTTAATGGAGCAGTGATGTTAATAAGTTTGAGGCTGCTCTGGGCTTCCCTTGTTGTCTGAAAAGTGAAAAGTCAACAAGGGAAGGAAGGAAGAAACAGAGGGAAGGAGGGACGGAGGAAGGAAAGGACAGTTTCTCCATAGGCAAGTTTACTGCCTTAGAGAACCAGTCTTACCCTGTATAAAAGTTTGTAATTAGTTGAATCACCATCCATATCTGTCTGGAATGCCCAGAGCAGCAGCCTCTGGAGGGAAAGGTCCCGTTCTATCTACAGAGTAGGGCGGAGTGCAGCAGTTTCCTGGACCACAGTGGGTTGAAGGGCCATCCTCCACTGCAGCCATGTTTTCCAGAGGTCGGGTGGGTCTTGGGCTGCTGTGTAGATCTGTCACCCTCAGTTGTCTTCCCAGGCCCCATGCGGTGTTTCAACACCTTCCAGTGTCCCAGGTCTCTCATGGAGAACCTTGGGGCTCAGAGGCCTGTCAGGGGACTGTCTACCATTCTTCCAACTGTCACTGCACTGGGCTGAAGGCTGGCCATGGGTCTAGTTCAGCAGCCTTGCCTCTATGACTTTATTTTGGTCTCAGCAAACCATCTCAGATTTAGGAGACCACATGGTGTCTCTTCCTAAGCCTCAAAGATACCACTAGGAATGAATGTCCAGATGCTCTTTTTAAAACTAAATATTGTGCACCTTTAATACTAGCACTTGGGAGGCAGAGGCAGATGGATCTCTGTGAGTTCCCAGACAGCCAAGGCTATGTAGAGATACCTTGTCTCTAAAAAAATAAATAAATAAATTTTTGTGCTCTACTAAATTTGTTTCCTAGGCGATTCACAGCATATCTCAGTTTATTAAAAATGGAATAAATATCACAGTTTACTGAAGGGAGGTTCTTCCCTGAGGATGGCCCATTACTCCCTGGGAGGCTATGCCATAGGGGTGAGGTATATTCTACCCCAGCTCTAGCCCAGCCTCTGTCAACTCAGCTGTCTGTCAGACTGCAATGAACCCTTTTAGAGGCTTCTGCACTTGAAGGGGGCCTTCTGATCCAATACTCACCTAAAAACTTAACCTTTAGTTATCAGGTACCAACTATGGGGTAAACGCCAAGGGCCAGGTGTTGTGCTAAGTGCTAAGCTCTCTTTTGGGTCCTGGGAGATCCCCCCAGACATCCCTGGAGCTTTGCAATGGCAAGATGACAACCTCATCTATCCCTGCTCCCAGATGTCTTTCCCAACTGGAACTCGCTCTACCCCGTATCTGTTACCTCTTCCTCCTTCCCCACAGCCATCCTCCCCCTCCTCCCACCGAGTTTTCACAGTGACTTTTTGGGTGGGAAAGTTTTGTGGAAAAGAAAAGTATCTGCTTCCTGGACACAGGAGGGGAACTTGTTCTTAATTCCTAATCTGCACAGCGGGGAAGGGGAAGCTAGGCTAAACCTTTCCTAAGGTCGGCGCCCTCTTGTTCTTTAGATGACCCAGTGGTCAGTTGAGTGGGTCTAGAGGCCAGAGTACTTCAAGCTTTAAGGTTCAAGGAAGTGGAGTCCAGATGGGTCTTCCTGGACCCCCCACAGAGCTTCTTGCCGGGCACCCTCCAAAAACAACTGGTCAACTGCATGGGGCATTGGTGACATTCAGATGGAGTAGGCCCCTCCCTTAGGTCACCATGAGGCAGCCTTGATTGCTCACCTGGCAGCCCCTCTCTGTGGGCTCTGGGACAGGCCTGGGATGGGGAGCTGGGTGGGCGCAGCACAGGGGCGAAGGCACTCCTCTGTTTGACAGCGGAGATCATGTTGACAGGCGAGAAGGAGAAGACGCTGGTGGTGGGGGCAGCGGCCGGAAGGGACATGGAGGAGGCAGCTGCCAGCGGGGGGCTAGAGGGCATGACTCCGGGGCGGGGCGAGGAAGGGGCAGGTGTGGCAGGGAAGGCAGGGGGAGACACAACAGGGAGACAGCACCAGAGTGAGCAGCGGGGTAGTGGTGCCGCGTGAGCAGTGAGTCCTATGTGGGCTGTTGACCAGGCTGCAGGCTCGGGCCTCCCTGGGGCCTGAGGGGTCCCTAAGAAGACCACTACAAGGTAGTGCCAGGAGGCAAACTGCAAGCCCTTGGGTCCTGGACCAGTCCTTGCCTTTTTAGGAATTCTGGACACAATGTACAGGGTTGGAGATGACAGGATCAGTCCCAGCGAAAACAAAAACAGTGGGGCAACACTCCCAAAGATGGGAGAGAAGAAAAAGATGAAAAGTTTGGGATTCCTGCTGAAAACTGCTAAAATTCTGAAATGCTAATAAAATCCTTATGACTATGCGTTGCCAAAGCTACTATCAAAGTTTAAGGGTCACAACAAAGTTGTGGATAGGAATGAAGTTTTGGTCTATATGCAGCCTCTGATATAAGGCGTCTCTACCAAGGATGACAGCTCACACAATCACCCAAACTGCTTCTCCAAGTGAACCCTCCTACCCAACATAGAACACTTTGGTGGGGGCTGGAGCGATGGCTCAGCAGTTAAGAGAACTGTTTGCTCTTCCAGAGGTCCTGAATCCAATTCCCAGCAACCACAGGGTGGCTCACAACCATCTATACTGGGATCTGATGTCCTCTTCTGGCATGCAGGTGTACTTTCAAATAAAGCACTCATACGTAAACAAACAAAAATCCACTTTGTTCTACTCCCCCCCCCCCACACACACATAAGGTTTCTTTCCACTTTGATTCAAGGCCCTGTCATCTTCAGTTTGGACCGCAAAAGCCTCCTGTGTCTGCCAGGGCTCCTGTATAGGGAATCTTAGTTGTTCCTCTCTACATTCTCATCTGAACCTATTTTCCTACTTTTCACTTCTAAAGACCAGTAGGCAGGATTTTTAATCTTTTTCAACCACCAGGCATGGACAGCAGGTACAGACTTCCTGGGAGAAATCTGTGGCCTGGGAAGACTCCTTTGACATCAGAACACCCACTCACTGACTTTTGATACAAAAAATAACTGCAATCACTACCCTATTTTAAATGTCCTTAGCCTGTGGCCTCCTTGAGGAAAATGTTCAGTGCTGCCTGGTAAATCCCTGGCTGCTTAACACCAATGATTATATAATACACACATACAATCACTCAAGGCTCAGAGAGCTAATAGCCACATTTTGCAAAGTTATGGAGTCCTAGATTTGCTAACAACTAATACCAAAGACCAAGTAGAAACACAGACCCTCTGACTAGATGACATTGGCAAACTCAATGAGAATGACACCCTATGCAAATGTCGCAAAGCAGCTTGCCCTTGGGGGGGGGGGAGTGGATGTGGACCTGGGTGAAGGTATTATGAGATGGGAATGGGCCTCAGTAGAGTTCAGCGTGTCCCTGCTGATGGTGAAACAGGACACAAGTGGCTCTGGGGGTTCTGCCCTCGCTGAACGAGATGACCCAGGATAGACTGTGCACTGGGGCAGCTATCCTGCTGTCAGCAGTAATGTACATCTGGAAAAGGGCAAGGGGTTCAAACACAAGGGAAATCTAGAAAAAGGCTGTGAGGCCACACTGCCTTAGGGACGTGAAGCAGTGGAACCTGATCTGAGCCAAGTGCCAGGAGAGGCGTGCATTGGGAGGGACACAAGAAGGCTACAACCTGTGTGGACTCTGGCTCAGAGGGAGCTTGGTTTTGACAAGCCAAGTCAATGTCAAAGGACAGTACGTGCCAGGCCATATTCTAGCCAGTAGGAACAGCACCTCTCGTAAGGAAAGGTTAGGCTGGTGACTGGACTGTTACTTTAGGTAAGAGAAAACAGAGGGCATGGGGAGGCAGAAGTGAGGGAAATGCAGGCAAAGCCACAAGCTTTTTCTCGGGCAGCTGTGGCTATTTTTCAGGTTCAGTAGTGCCCCAGGCCTTGAGGAACAAGCTCTCTTGTGACTGGTGGACAGTCCGCCAAGCCTAGTGCTTTGTCACCCGTAAGTGTATTATAAATACCTGCTGAGTAACCACCGGAATCGCAAGGGGATGACAGGCAGCGGTAAAGCATAAAAATCCACTGTTCATCCATCCATCTATCCAGGAGCTGTCTTAACCCAAGATGACAGCACTTACGGTTTGGGGCGGGACTGCAAAATCATACGCTTTCTGAATTTTGTCTGGCTTTCTATGCACAGGCATAGTCAGGCAGGGGAGCCTCCTAGGGCAGGAGGTGGAGATGATCCTGATTTACTAAGAGGAACTTAAGTCCAGAGGTGTAACTGTTCGATGTCTGACAGCTCCTGCCTAAGACTCTCAATTCTGAATCCAGCTCTGGTCGCAGGGCTTTCCTTGTTTTGCCATCTGGGAGAACCTGAGAGGCTGCTCAAGGTACTCAGAACTGGAATAAGACTGTCCTGTGGGTGAGGGAGTGAGGAAGCTCCTCTGGGATCCCGCCGAGCCCCTAGCCTCCTCTTACCCCCATCCCGTTTCTCCCCAGCCCCAGGAAGCACTTCCGAAACCAAGAGCCCCACATTCCTGCGGCTGCTGGGCGCTGGAAGCCCGAGTCTCTAGAGTTTCCTGAGGCTTCCAGCAGGGGCCGCCAGCCTCCTCCCGAAGTCCCGGCGAAGGACCAAAAGGTTGCTGTCCATCAGGTTTCAGCACAGGTCCCCCTAATTAAGGGCGGCTTCTCAATCATAGGAGAGCTAGAAGCGATGTGCACAACTGGGGTCAGCAAATCGGGCTTAAGGTGCAGGAGGTTTGTCCCCAGGATTCCGGGGCTCCCCGAGGAGTGAGGCTAAGGTCCAAAATCACGGACTGAGGGCTCTCCATGGCTAGGTCCACCGACATAAGGCAGGAACTGGAAGTCCACACCCCCAGGATGGGCTGAAGGCAGGGCTGGGTCCATTCTGTATTCCCAGGCTGGCCCTCCCCCCTTCCTGTGGGCTGGGGACACTCACTGGCGAAAGGTGAGGTTGCAGTGGAGCCATTGAGGAAGCTAGGGGACCCGGGCACGCCGAGGCCAGTCACACCGGGCGCGCCATAGCTGCCGAGGCCAGCTCCGAGGCCGCTGCCGTAGCTGCTCTGCTGAGAGCCAGGGCTGGGCGCGAACCGGGGAGACGCGCTGCCGCAGCTGCGAGCATAGCCTGCGGGAGAGGGGTGGTTAGCCGAGCTGGGGGCGCGGGGCTCTTCCGGTGCGCCGTCACCGACGGCGGGGGCGGCGACACGCACCGGGCTCCGGCGTGGCGTCCCCGACGGCGATGGCCAGAGGGCTGCTGAAGGCGTTGATGCCCACGACAGCGGGGTGCGGGTGGCTGGGGGCCAGGGGTCCGAGCGGTGCCGGCGCGCGGGGGGCGCTGTACAGAGCCTCGGCCACGTCCGCCGCGCGCTTCAGGAGGAGCTCCTGCGAAGACAAGAGCGGGGCACAGCCGGGGCAGCGGTAGGCGCGGGGTCAGAGCCCCGGGGCCCCGGCGCTGGCGGACGCCATACCTGGTTACTGCTGGGCGCTCCGTACAGGGCCTCCGCCAAGTCAGCCGCCCTTTTCAGCAGCACTTCCTAGGGCAGGGGGAGAGACAGAAGGGCCGAGGGGCAGCCCCTGGAGGGACTTCTTCACCCCCTCGCCCGCAGGGCGTCCTTACTCCGGCCCCTCCCTCTGAGTACCTTGGGCAGCCTCTCGGGGTCCCCCGGGTGTCTGGGAATGACTTTCTGTAGCCTCTGGAATCCGTAGTCAATGGTGGGCTCATTGAGGGCTGGAAAGAATGGCACTGTTTGGAGGACACCCTCCCAGGGCGAGCTCACTCCACCAAAACCAGCCCACGTTGCCCCCCCCCCCCAAAAAAAACCCGCCCCTATATGTCAGCGAGCGCCGACAGCGGTCGTCTCGGTTCCTTCATTTATTCGGTCAGAATTAATTCAAGACATTTACTGAGTCAGGCTCCGTGCCAAGTTTGGCATCAACACACGCACAGGCGCGCACACACGCATGCACGCACACACCCACAAACGCGCGCACGCTCTTCTACACTCCTAGGGCCAGGACCCGGGAGTTTTTGCATTTGTTCGTATCAGTTTGTCATTTAAAAAGAAAGGCCTCAACAATATTTATCACGGAGCAGGTTGCTTCTCAGTAACGTAATTATTAAGGTTTGCCTGCACCCCAGCAAAGGGATCCCCCCCAAAACATGGGGCTCGGGAGGATGCGGTACTCAGCCAGTCTCTGGCTCTCGTCCCTCCCCTCCCCCTTGAGCTCTTTACTGCACCCTGGTCTCAAAGGCTCTACTTTCTTCACTTCCAATGCCAGGCTTAGTTCATTTCCTTTCCTTTCCCCCAAAGCATAAAGTGCACAGCTCTGGCCAGTGCCTGCCTCCCTATCCCTCTCCAGTTACAGCTTAGTTCAGCGCTTACTCCCAGGGGTGGGTTTTCCCCTGTCAGGTCCTCCACCCTGGAACTCCACCCACCCACCCACCCATTCTGTGTCTGCCGCTCAGCCTGTCCAAGTTATGAAGGAGCAGCCTGAAAGTATCCCCAGGCCCTCGCAATGAGGGCAGGAAATTAGAATCCCCACCAGCAGTCAGATTGAACCCAGTTTTCCCCGCATCCCCTTAAGCCTTGTGCTAGCTGTTCACCAAGGCATTGTACAAGGACGTGTGTTGAGGGGTGGGGGGCTCACACACACCAGAATGTAAATGCAGACTGCATCCTGGAAGACCCAAGATACCCGGGAAAGACTTGGGGAGTTGTGAAGCGGTTTGGAGCCATCTTTAAGATGAAAAAGCAAAACAACAAAAAGAAAACCCCTAAAGAGGTTCTGAACTCCAGAGTACGTGGCCAGTTGGGAGAGGCAGTCCCTGGTGAGAAGACTTGGGGCAGAACTTGCTTCCAAGGAGCCGGAAACTCAGGGAAAACACAGGTCAAGAGCACAAAGGCTTTAGTAGGAGGCGGGGCGGGGAGGATTAGTTGCCTGGGATCTTCTGCCAGCTGTAGATTTTTGTCACCCTCTGCAGCTGTGTTTGAGTTCCTTGAGCTCACGGGGCTATCTCTGTGGGTCTTAGCCCCTGCTTCGGCTGCCCGATCCCTTACCTGTGTAAACAAAGCGGCCAGGGGCTCCTTTACAAAACTGCTTGGACTTGTAGGAGAGGGTCACTTCCACTACCCCGGGGATGTGTCGTGGAGGCGTCTGCACCCGGATGGCGTGGGGGGTGATGAGCTGTGAGGAGAGGGGAGGTCTGCAGGTCTAGCCCTGTGGGGAGGGCCTGGCCGTGAGACGCAGAGGGAAACTGGCAGGGGTCGGCCCACCTCGCTCCACAGGAGCACGTTGCCAAACACGACCTGCAGCCCGTCGAAGAAGTTGTCGCCGATGATAATGACGGTGGCGCCACCCGTGGTCCAGCCCTCCCCGGGGCTGATGGCCTTGATGCAGGGGGTGGCAGCTGCGAGGGAGGAGAGGACCCAGCTCAGGGGACTGCACCACGGGAGAGACTGAGGCTGGCCAGGGCTGGGCTGGGGGTCCTGACCTTCAGAAGGGTCCAGGCGCCGGGCCCTTCGGCCATGCTTGGAGTTGTTGTGCACAAACATGTTGTCAGACACGGCTAGCACGTGCCCATCCACACTCACTGTCGTGGACACCACCACCTGTGTGCACAGATAAGACCAGTCGGGCTGGGCCCCTTGGGACCCCTGAGTGACCGAGCATCTTGAGGTCGGTGGCTGGAAGCTGGGATTCAGAGTAGGTGAGGGGAGGCTCGGTTGGGTCGGGGCTGAGCTGGCACAGCCGAGGCCAGCTGAACCAGGTGACACCCCCAGCTGAACCGACCTCTCAGGAGCTACCAAAAAAAAAAAAAAAAAAAAAAAACCAAAAGCTCTCAGGCAAAGAGCACCCCAGTCTCTGCACACACAGGGACACTATTCAGAGTCAATCAAGTCTGGAGACAGGAATGCTTTCCTAAAGTTGAGGCACAACATCAGCCACAGGAACCCCCACTTTATTCTGGGCAGGAAATCGGTGCTGCCATCTCCCTACCCCCTGCTTCGGGAGGGGTGTGCAGGTTGGGGATGTGCTAAGGGCAGCTGTTCTCGGCTTCACACTATGCAAATTACCTGGGTCGTTAATCATGTAAAAATGTCACAATTAGCATCTTCTTAAGTGGGACTCTAATGAAGCCTCCCTTGGCAGCCAGCATAAGTTGAGATGGAGCCGCCCCACCCCCAGCGGGCACCAGGCCCTGAGGCACTGGGCTGGGCGGAGGCTCCGGCAGGGTCGCACCTTTCCCTTCACCCTCGGTAAAGGGTGGATTTGCGCGGGGTGAGAGGCTTCCCAAACCTACCTGGAAACGGCGCATGTCTCGGGGATTCCCCGCGTTCTTCAAGCAGTTCTGGTTGCATTTGAGAAAGAATTTGAGGAAGAACCTGGAACAGTGAGGTTGGGAGGCTCAAGGGTCTGGGGGGTTCCGTAAAGAGATGGAGATCGTGGCTCTCTGCCAAGCCCCCTCCCAGCACAGTGACACCCCTTGTTTGCTTGAACACAGGTACGCACTCCATATTCCTATCTCAAGCTGTGTACACACAAGTTGCCTGAGATGGACCAAACTGATCTGTCACAGGGACTGTCTAACTACATAGATGTACTTAGTGTTTATTTGTCTATAAAATGTATATTTATTGCCAGGCCTATAATCCTAGCACTCTGGGAAACAGAGGCAGATGAATCTCTGTGAGTTCGAGGCCAGCCTGGTCTACAAATTGAGTTCAGCCAAGGCTACACAGAAAAACCTGTCTTGTAAAATCTATCTGTCTATCCATCCATCTATCTATCTATCTATCTGTATGTATGTATGTATGTATATCTACCTTCCCAGTGTATATCCACCACAGAATGTATCAGTGATAAATTCTACAATATATGTATGTGTACTTATTACTCACAAATTATACTCATCACAATGTGTACCTACCACACATACGAAGTATGTCCCATATACTTGGGCACATACTTACATATGCCCAATACTGAAAGCAAAGTGTTTACCATGTTTACCATCTGTTATAGCCTATGCCCGTCACACACAACATATCTGTCATATAGCACACCTCTCCCCAGATAATAACCACCACCTATCCAATATGCATGCAGCATAAAGTGTGTCAGTTATAGATGATGCAAATGCTTTATCTCTTATTACTCACAAGATACAGCCATAGCACAAGCATATATTGAAATATGGCCTATTCTCATCAAGCATGAGGCCAGGCATGGTGGAGCACACACCTTTAGTCCCAGCACTTGGGAGGCAGAGGCAGGTAGATCTCTGTGAGTTTGAGGCTGGCCTGATCTCCATAGTGAGTTCCAGGCTAATCAAGACTACAGAGAGAGACCCTGTCTCAAAACAATCAAATAATAAAAAAAAAAAAAGAATAACGCAAGCACACGTAAGTCTGTGCCTCTCGTGTGTCTTATGTGTCTATACTATAAGGTATATGCATAGCAAGAATATAGAAAATAATATACCTACTTGTGATTTAAAATCATACCTACATATGATTTAAAAAACCGTCACTGAAAACGACACCCTCCTCAGCAGACTTCCCGTCCGATAACCCCTACTTACCATATACACATATCATACACATATGCAGTGATTTGCTCCTTTTTTACATATAATAATTGCTTTAAAAAAAAAGCACAGTACATGCTGTGAAGAGGCCACTGTATGTACAAACACGAGGACACTTGATCCTTCAGTCTTCCAAGCAGTAGGTGGGAAGGCCTGACACCATCAGTAAAGTAACCGTAGGCCATACTCTGGCCATTGTGGCTACACATACTATAATGTGTGCTTAGCCCTGGGAGGCTCTGAGAGCATTCTCCATCATCCTGCAATTGTAGAAGGCAGGGCTAAGTCCTGGAGGGTCTGGGCATGAAGCACGCTTCCTGGGCCCTCTGGGCAGCACTCCTACTTTCCTTCCACTTACTTGGGAGCCGTTTGTACCATGCTGTTTACTGTAATAGGTAGCAGATAAGGCTCTAAAATGAAGGTGGTGGTTTGAAAGCATACATATTGTAGCTCTCTGTACACTATTTACATGTTTCTCACTCTTGAAGGCGTCTCATGGTACAGATGCCCTGCGGCCTCACAGTCCTCGGACATGCCCACAATCCACAATCGAGTGTGTGGTGGGGCACCAGCCCCCTGGGCATACAAAGTACAGGCTGGCTTATGACTTTCAGTACCCAGCATGCTTTTATGAGGAGCTAGAAGGAAGGAAGCATCTCAGATTGGAACACAGTCCCTGCGCTAAGGGGATTAATGCTAACTTTTGGATATTGTGGATCATATGACCAGTATGTGTGGGGTAAGCCCTAAAGGTACTTCCCTAGTATCCACACTTGCTCACTGTGCCAACTCCCAGGCTTCTAGAGGAAGGGCTCCTGCGAGGTGGATACTGTGAGTAAGCGTTACTCTGTACACTCGGAAGCTGACAGGTATAGGCCACTGTCACAGCGGTTTTCAAAAACATCCAGACCAGCTGTGTTGCATAGAAACCTGGCAGGAATGCAGAGGCTCAGGCTCTGCCCTAGACCTGCTGCATCTAAACAGTTCTGGTGGGACCCAACATCTGTGTTCTCTTAAATCCTCTATGGCACCGAACCTCTTGGAATGCGTTTAGTTTCAATCTGAGATGTACTGCAAGTATGAAATACATATCTGATTTCAAACACTTAGAAAAAATGGCCAATTGTTGTTCCTATTCCTAGTGAATGGGGCACCCATGCTGTAATGTTAGGAGTTGAATGGTAAAAACCTGATGGATGTAAGTGTTACATTGGAAGAGGTAGGCAATTTTTGTTTGGTAGAGAAATTAGTCTGAAAGTTTGAAATTCTGTTGTCCTATGGACATTATCTAGTTTTGCATCTAACCTGGCAATCATATTCCAGCCTTTTTCACATATTCCCTGCCTTCCCCTCTCTCCCCTGTCCCCTCAACTTTATAGCTATGTATAAATTTCTCTCAGTCTTCTTCGAGCCAGTTTTTCATGCCACTGGTTACAGAGAACACCAAGAGATTCATAGTTGTGGTCTTTCCACATTTGAAGATTGAGCTTTGGCATAAGTGACGGAGCCACTCAGTGTCCCTGCCTCCTAGGGCTGGTCAGGAGAAGGATAGTGAAGTGAGGGAATGGGAAGGAGGGTGGCAAGTTCTCTAAGCCATGTCTGGAGAGGCCAGGTGCGGAGCCTGGAAGCTAGGTGAGAGTTCAGGAGCCTGGTGGGAAGGATAGCTGCAGAGAGACAAATACACACGGGGACACGGGGCCTGAGCATCTAGAACACCATCAGGGCAGGCAGGCAGGCAGGCAGCTAGGGATACATGTTTTAGTGAGGATTGGTGAATCCCTGCTCATCACAAAGGAAGTACACTGCACCCCTAAAGCCGGAAAGAACATGGGGTGTCCTCTGTGCAGCACTCCTTGCCCCTGGCTGGAGGGCTGGGAGGGAGCTCAGGGAAGCCTTTTCTCTGATGACCTGGGCCACAGGCTGCAGGGAAAGAGCCAAGCATACTGCCTCAGTAGAGTAAGCATGGAACTACACCTGGTGCCATTCTCACTGGTGGCAACAGATATCTCTGGGGGCAATTTTATCTGGATCTCTGAGAAGGGACTATAAGAAAGAGGCCCCACCCCAGGAGCTGCCCTTAGAATTACTGGGAGGAAACACTAGGAATGCAAGTATGAGATGAAAATAAAATGCTTCATAGAGGGAGCAATAGAAAAACCTTAAAGCAGACCCAGACTCATCAATTATTTAGTGAATGCCTGGGACTCTGCTCAGTCCGTCACTTGTCATCATCTTGTTACATCCTCTCAAAATCCTGAGGTGGTGTGTAGGTCTGTAATTGCTCCTGGAGTACAAACAAGATAAAGGTTAAGCAAGGAATAAGCTACCCAGGAGAGTCAAGTTGAGATGTGAACTTAGATCTCTTGGAACTTTTGGTGCTGACAAGAGTCCCTGCAGGTTGGATGTCAAACGTTCTGGGCTTCCCAGCCACCGGATGGTATGACAGGACTCTGCAGCCTTTAAAGGTGTCCTGTACAGAGATCAGTAGAACTATTTTGATATTTCCATTTTATGATGTTTTCATTTATGATACTTCCATTTGCCTGTAGTTTGGGGCCTTTGGATGCTGTGTCTGTGGCTTTCATTTCTAGATTAAAAACAGCTGAACTAAGCTGAACTTAGCTTAGTTTCATTTCTAGATTAAAAACAGCTTTCTAGATTAGTTTCATTTCTAGATTAAGCTGAATTTAGCTTAGTTTCATTTCTAGATTAAAAACAGCTGAATTTAGCTGAGCTAACACTAGTGATTTTTGAAGCTCTCTGTGGCTCAGTATCTATTCTGCTTCTATGTTCAACATTCTCCAGACTGGAAAAAAAAATGTAATTAAGGCAGGGTGGTGGTGGCACACGCCTTTAATCCCAGCACTCAGGAGAAGAGGCAGGTGGATCTCTGATTTCGAGGTCAGACTGATGGACATAGGGAGTTCTAGGGCAGCCAGGGCGACCCAGAGAAACCCTGTCTCGAAAACAAACAAACAAAAAGAAATAAAGGAAAGATAGTGTAATTAAGAGCAAAACAAAACAAAAGAGAGAAGAGTTACGAACGGTAGTCATTTGCTTAGTAAAGCTTCAAAGGGAGGCAGATATGCATCAGAACACAGATGCCCATGATTTAAATTACAAATCCCTCACAGGCAGGTGCAGTGTCGCACACCTTTAATCCCGCACTTGGAAGGCAGAGGCAGGCGGATCTCTGATTTCCCGGTCAGCCTGTTTACACAGGGCTACGTACTGAGACCTTGTCTCAAACAAACAAATCGAACAGCAGAGGCACACCTACCTTCCTACAGCTGAACTTGGTCTGGTATTCCTAATCATCTCTCTAAGGACTTCCTAGTCCTCTGAATAAAAACAGCTCAGAATGAAATCAAATTGGCGCTTCTTCAGCAGTGGGACATGCCAAAGAAGCCGGGCTGGGCTGAGCATGAGTCAGGTACAAACACTGGCCTCACAGATGATCTCTTAGAGGGGCAGTACCCCATCTATCCCAACACAGTCTCCATCCAAAAGAGGCAAGAGCTGAAGAAAGTGTAGGAGCAAGCAACGGCTCCACTGTTAAATTTAAGAATTCACATGGTGCAGAAAGCAGAGCGGCCTGAGCTGCTCTTCCCAGGCCAGGGACCGGGGACAGCACAGTTGGGCGCACTTGCCTGAATCCCACAGATGTCCTGACTCCTGGCTGGTAAAGGGCTCACAGCTGCCCCACTACTTGTGAGTCCTCCCCAACCAGAAGCAAGTCGTCCCTGTTGGCAACCCACGGTCAACGATGGATTGACAGTTATGAGATAGATCGATCTTTTCAGATATCTCCTCAGATAACCACCTTCATGAAAATCCCATCTCACTGTCTATGTCTAGACATTTCGATAAGGGGTCAGGTCACACAGCTGAGGCTTTCTTTTGGCTTTTTTTTCTCCTTGCCTCCTCCTTCCCATTCCGAGACATTTACTGAAGGCTGAAATTATGGTGCCCACATCCAAAGAGAAAGCTGTTGTGAGAGCCAAGTGGGGTTCACCTACAGGCCAGCCAGGAGCACAGAAGACAATGCCTGTACTTCAGCTGCCATCCCATTTCCTCCAGAGTGAGATCCACCAGCCACACACAGCTACTGAACCCTAGATGTATAGACACTGGGGTGTTGATATTTGAAACCTTATTTCATCTTCACTTATTTAAAGTTGTTTTCACATGTACCTTATGGCTGCCATATTGGATTGTGCAGGTCTAGAAAGAGACTGTAGTGAAAGGTGCACAAGTTGGGAACGAGGTGTTCGAAACAACAGTGGGACTCGTCAAGGTCTTAAGAAAGAAAGCAGATGTGGAGCAAAAGACAATATAAAACTGTAGAAGTAGGTCTAGGTAGAAGGCGGCACTAGAGCCTGGAATGGGGAAAGAGGGAGGGGTCCTCTGCTAATTTTTATCCTGAGAACCTTGTATTTGAGCTCATGAACCTCCAAAGCAGGACAGCGCCCAAGAACAATGCTTTCCTCGTCTGCTGGCCTCCACTCTTAACGCAGGACCGCATGACAGCTGCTGAAAACCTTTACCCCGGTTATTCACCCACTCCAAAGGACTGATGGGACACGTTTTACCTGTCGGTCACAGGGGACGTAGAGATCAGCCAGACTTCTTCCTTTGCTGCTGCTGTTGGAAGTGCTGGGGATTGGATCTAGGGCCTCATGCATGCTAGACAAGTGTGCTATACTGAGCCCCAATCCCTCAGTTACTCAGGCTGGCCTTGAACTTGTGATCTTCTTGCTTCAGTCTCCCGAGAGGCAGGGATTACAGGCCTGTGCTGAAAGGTCTATTCTGAACAATATTTTAAATGACTTATAATACGTTAACAAATAATAAAGAAACTCAAAGAGCAAGAACCGGTACAGCACAGTGGTGGGTGTGGCAAGACAATTTGCCAAGTATTTCGTGTAAGAGCCACATGTTTTGCCAGCGAAGGGTGTAAGGCTTTCTATAGCTCACATCTGCTCTTGAGCATTGGGTCTTGGAGGGCCTCAGAGAGAGGCAGGGGGCAAAGGGAACACAGTTTTTCAGAGTAGTGACATGAATGGCACACTTGTCCAGTGGTGTCCGAGGGCAGCTGTGGTCAGAACCTCGGACTGGCTTCATCTTGTGTGATTTGGACACAGTGGGCAAAGGGAAACCCTCAGCAAATGCATTAGTGACTGTGACACCAGAGAGAAGAGATGAGGCCAGAGTGAATGGGGAGGTAGCTGAAGGAGTTGAGGCATGCATGGAGGTGGCCCGGGCTCCTTCCTCAACTTGGTGTGCAATGGCAGTCAAGACAGGGTTTCTCCGGTGCCACAGCCACCTGACAGGCCTGGACCTAGTCTCCCCACCAGGATCCCCAACTAGGGTAGAGGTGGCTGCTGTGCAGATGGGCTGGGGGACTATAAATAGCCAGGGCGCATACATTAGCATGCCAATGCGCCCGCACCCCATCCTCTATGCTAATGGCCCACCATGCGCCTGAACACCTTCTGTTCCCCTGCATGCATTTGCATGCACAATTAGCATAATCTTGTATAATTAATGAACAGCGTCAATTTTAGCTCCTAAGTAATTTGATTAACATGTTGATGGGGCACTTACTAGACTCTCCAAACCTCAAGGCTGGGCATGGGGCCTGAGGAGCTGGGGAGAGGGGGTGGAGAGACTGCTAAGAAGTCCTGGGCTGTCCATGAAGAGTTGTGGGGACCCCACTCTTCCTGAGGGGAGAGGAAGTCAAGAGGCTGGTAACTGAAGATCTCTGGGTTCTTCACGTGCAATTGGGGACCGGCTGGGGTGCAGTGGCAGTGGCTGACCTGAGCATTAAATGTGTTTGTGTCCATCTGAATACAGGCACATACATACAAGCCTGGAGGATCTTAAGTGAAGGCAAGATATTAGACCCCCTTCCTCCTGACAGAGAAAAAAAAGTGAATCTGTGGGTAACATGGGGATATGAGAGAGGGGGGAAGACTTTAGTGGTATGTTCCACGGCCAGGAGGGTGGTGAGCTGAGCTCCAAGTACAAACTTTTGGCAGCTCCTATTTATGAGTTAAGTGGGGAGGCAGGTAGGGTGGTATGACAAGCCCAGACATCTTCGGCAAGTAATCCAGGGCAAAAGGAACAAGAGGAGCCTGGATGCAGCCCCTCTCTATCCAGAGGAAGACACTCTTCCAGCCCCAGGAAAAGAGCCCCAGGACAGAGCACGTGCTAATGGCCACCACTGGATGCTCATCTAGGACCGTGGTTAGTTCGAGTCATGAAGTTCTTCCTTGACTGTGACTGAATGTTCTTGCTGCTGTCTAGACTCAGGTGCCTCTGCTGTCTAAGATGGTCACTAGAGGCCGGGTGGGAGGCCACAGGTAAAAAATGATACTATGGCAGAATATGGATGCACATATCTCACTTAGCCTCTTTACATCATCGCTATTTCCCCTCCTCCTCCGTCCCTCTCTCTCTCTGCACATGTGTATGTATGCATGTGGTGGCCAGAAGACAACCTTAGGCATCATTTTTAGGTGCCTTCCACCTTGTTTATTGAGGCAGGGTCTCTTACTGACCTGAAGTTTTAAAAAAAGGGGTTAGGCTGGCTGGCCACCGAGCTCGAGGGATCTTCCTTCTCCTGCTTCCCCAAAATTGAGATTATAAACATGCACCTTATAATCTCTTCAAGCCCATCTCTCTTGTGTGGGTTCTGGGGATTGAACTCAGGTCTTTGTGCTTGCACAGCAAGGACTTTGCCAACAGAGACATCTCCCAGCCATTATTTTCTTAACATCCCTACCAAACGGACAGCCAGTCAGTTCTATTTCACCAAATGAGAGATTGAAGCCCAGACTAGAGAGGCATGGCTCCAAGACATATGGCTAGACACCCAAGGTAGTTTGAGCCCCAACCCCAATTAACCCTTCTGGGGTGGTTGGAAGAGAATGGCCCACATAGGCTCATATATTGGAATGCCTGGTTTGTAGTTGGTGGACTACTTAGGAAGGATTAGGCGGTGTGGCCCTGTTGGAGGAGGTGTATCACTGGGAGTGGGTTTTTCAGTTTCAAAAGACCATGGCAAGCCCAGTCTCTCTGCCTCCTACTTGAGAATGAGATGAGAGCACTCAGCCATTGCTCTGGCGCCATGCCTGCCTGCCTCCTGCCTCACTCCGCACCATGATGCCATGGACTAACCTTCTGAAACTGTAAGCAAGCCTCCAAATAAAGACTTTCTTTCTTTTTCTTTTCGAAACAAGGTTTCTCTGTGTAGCCCTGGCTGTCCCAGAACTTACTCTGTAGATCAGGCTAGCCTCAAAGTTACAGAGCTGTGTCTGCCTCTGCCTCCCAAGTGCTGGGATTAAAGGCATGCACCACCGCCCCACCTAAATACTTTCTTTTCTGAGTTGCTTTTGTCATAATGTCTCTTCACAGCAATAGAGCAGCATCTAAGGCATTCATTTGAAACAAAACTCAATACTCAAGTTGGGTACAGTCAACACTATAGATTCCTGTCATGGATCTCCAGGCTTCCTGTAATTCCCAATGGGAGAGTTGCCGAAGTCCTTGATAGAGCCGGGGTCCCTGTGAGACACTTATCTTCATAAATAGCATTTCAGCCTATCTGATCCCCAGGGCAGATAGGGAAATTTTTTCTCAAACTTCCTTTGTTCTAACCTCCCTCAGATACTCTGAGCTGTGAAGAGGAACAGGCAGGGAAAGGATATGCAAGCCACTCAGGAAAGGAATGGTTCAAGACCGACACCCACACTGACAGCATCATGTGAACAGAGGTCAGAAGGGCAGAAGAAGAGGCAAGCCGTTGTGGGCTTCACTTGGGACTGTGGGACAAGGAGCGCTGTATTTACTACTGTATTAGGAATATGGCTGAATTTGGAGGGCTTTCTCTTTGACTCGTACTTGTTAGGTTGCTCTTGACTGGAGGGTTAGGATGTAAGTGCTACCTATAGCTGACCTCTGCCGCATGGCTGAGACATGACCTGCTTCAACAGTGTCACTGAAGCAACACTCATTGACCACGCAGCAGGAGTGATCTTGTCTAACAGCTGGAAGAGCTACGGCCTCCAATGGGAAGGGATGGTCTCCCTGCAGCCCCAGCGCGGGATCATCCTGGCCAATCAAGCAATTACTTAAAGTCTTAGAGCTATGACGGCTGATATCTGACCGCAGTTATTTAAATCTGATGTAAGGGGGGCCGGAGAGATGGCTCAGCAGTTAAAAGCACTTCTTTTGCAGAAGATTCAGGATCAGTTCCCAGTACCCACACGAGGCTCACAACCACTTGTAGTTACAATTCAGGGGATCTGATGCCCTCTTTAACTTCTACAGACTCCTTCATGCTTGTGGTATATGTATATACACTCAGACACACGCACGCCCCCACACACTAAACTTTAAAAAGTTAAGTCTGACTTAGTTATAACTAAATACAATTAAAATTCAGTTTTCCAGTTACAGCAGCCAATTTCAACGTCTATGTGTGGTATTGGCTACTATGATGTAGTCTTAAAAATCCTGTGTTGCTTTCTAGTCCTCTTTTAAATTTTATCTGTCTGTCTGTCTATCTGTTCATTTAACATGCATGGGCAAGTCCTACATATATGTCTATGTTAGAAGAGGGCTCTGGATCCTCTGGAACTGGAGTTACTGACAGTTATTAGCTGTTTGTGATGGGACTCAAACGCAGGTCCTCTGAAAGAGCAGCCGGTACTCTTGGCCACCGAGCCATCTCTCCAGCCCTCTCTATTTCCTATGATTATGTAGTATACACAACTAACTTGTCTTCAAGTTTGCTGATTTTTGTTTTATTGTTATGAAACGTTTAAGTAATTATATTTTGTCTCTTCAGCTGCTCTTTCAGGGCTCTCTGGGGGCACAAATCATTTGTTTAGATCTCTTCCTTTTTCCCCCTAAACACTTATCAGAGTGCCTGACTCACCGCCTTGCTGCTCAGGATGGAATTAAAGACTCAGGAAAGAACATGATGGAGCCTGGGGACGTGGGTCAGTTGGCAAAGCTCTTGTGCAAGCATAAGAGCCTGGGTTCAACCCCTGGCACCCACATTTTAGGAAGGGGGAGGGGGCGAGCAGTGAAGAGGGGGCACTTGTTGCTCACGCAGAGGGCCCAGTTTCACTTCCTAGCACCTACATGGTGGCTCACAACCAGCTGGAACATTCCAGGGACTCTAATGTCCTCTGCAGGCATCAGGTGCACATACAGGAAAAAAAAAAAAAAGTCATACACATAAAATAAATAAATACATAAAAATAACAGAATGATTGCTTTTGAGGAATGACACTTCAGGTTGTTCTCTGGCCTCTCCAGGTACACCACACACACACACACACACACACACACACACACACACACACACACAC
>NW_026585504.1:6281813-6340955 GCF_907164565.1 Psammomys obesus
CACACACACACACACACACACACACACACACACACACACACACACACCATTCTGATAGGATGAATGTTGGTCCAAAGTCCCCAATCACTTTTAATAGGAGACACTGTAAAGTTGTATATCCAGGTTAAAGATGCCCACTACAAAGACAGAACCGAGAGCCACAAAGCAATGAAAACAATGGCAAAAATAACCACAATCAACTTTTTTGAAACTCTGCTTTTCGTTTGATTGTTGTTGTTGTTGTGCTTTTTTGAGACAGGGTTTTCAGTAGACCAGGCTAACCCTGAGCTTACCATCTAGCCAAAGATGACCTTGGCTACCTCTGCCTCCTAGGTGCTCAAATTATAGATTGCACAACACCATTTACATGTAACATTTCACAACTCTTAAAAAAATGTTTTGTAACATTTATTCAAGAAAAATGTCCTAATGTTATAAGAGTGAAAAGCTTGGCAGTGAATAAACAGCCCTCTTCCGTTCACCCCAGCTCAGTTAGAGAGCTTTTATAGTTACTACAGTAACTGTAAAAATCAGCACCTGGCAGCAGCCAGAGAGGAGGGAGGTGGCCTAGGAGCCTCTGACTGCTGTGTTCCCCAGCAGCTGTCACTCTGACCAGTCCAGTGGCCCCTACCAGCCCCATGCACACACTTCATTTCACCCAGTTCAAAGTTTGTTCTGTGAGCAAAGCCCTAGGCACATGATGCTTCCAATCATCTGCTAGAGATAGCAACACTGGGAAAAGTAAACCTTTCCAAAAGTTTTTAAAGGGAAAGAATGGGGAAGTAAGCTGTCCACAGAGAAGTTCCAGCGCATTCTGAATAACCCTAGAAAGCCATGCCTGTTGGGGAAAAGGGCACACACCCAGGAATGGTGTAGGTTCTAGTCTCATCTCTGGCTTCCTATGCGTGTAAGAGGAGAGGTCTAAGGCAGAGCTGTTAATTTCTAGAGCAACGAAGGTGTGCCCCGATGCACACCGAGCCTTTCAGCAGAGAGAGAGAAGCCGATTTAACTGTGTCAGTCACTAAGGTAGTATCAGAAACTTCAGTAACCGCACCATAGAAAATACATAGCTGGAGAACTGATCCAGAAAAATTGCAAAACAAAACAAAAACCCTACAGAAATAGGCAGAACAACATAAGTAACCATCAGGGGGTTTGCTTTCCAGAGGTCCTGCATTATATTAATAAAATGACTAGTTTTTTTTTTTTTCAAACAAAGAATTATCATATATGTAAAATGCTAGGAAAATGAGATTCATAAATAAAAAAAATAAACCAATCAATATGACTGTCCTTGAAGAATCCCATGTTAGACTTTCTAGACAAATAATTTAAAACATTATTTTTAATGTTTATAGAACTAAAGCAAGCCATGTATAAAGATTTCAATAAAAGTATGAGAAAGATGTTTCATTCCAAAGATATACCAACAGAGATAAACAAACTTTTTTCAAATGTTAATTGTGGAGTTGATGAGAACATGATTGAAATGAAAAAAAAAAAAAAAAGATAGCACAGGTGAACAAAAAACTAGCAGTGAGTTTGAACGCAGGCCACCTGAGGTTGTCCAGGTTAGGAGAAGACTGGAGAAAATGGACAAAATAAACAAAGCCTACAGAGCATCATCAAGAACGATAAGAACATCAAGAGTGCATTCTCTCTGAAAGGAAGAAAGAAAGGGAAAGGTTAGAAAGGATATTTGAAGAAATAATGGCCCAAACACTCCAAATTCGATGAAAAACTTTATTGAGCACATCCAGGAAGCTCAGTGGATTCCAAGCAATAATTAGAGACCCACAGATGTGTCAGACTCAAACTATTCCAAGGCAGAGATGGAGACAGAACCTGAGAAGCAAGTAGAAGAAATAACTTCCCATGGGCGAAGGCTCCTCAGAAAGATAAAAATCCGACATCTCATCAGACACAGAAGCAGCCCACGGACACAGAGGTGACATGTTATGCTGAAGGGAAAACTGTTAACCAAAAATACTGGCAATGTTTCTACTTCAAATATGAAGGAGAAATTGAGACATCTTCAGGCAAACAGGAACTGAAGATTCATCATTAACAAATTCGTCATGCAAAAAATATTAATAGGAATCCTTCCGTTTGAAATGAAAGACACATTTCATAAATATAAAAGGTAGCACCCATGTAACCATTTGCCTTCTGCCTAATTTAAAAGACTGGTGTGGGATCATGGGTTATGGTACACCCCTAGAGTACATACATGAGGGGTCAGGAGTTATAGGAACCCCCCTACAGTGTCACTTCCTCTCCTCCTTCTCTCCTACTCCTTTTCTCCTCCTCCTCTTTCTCTCCTCCTCCTTCTCTTCCTCCTTCTTCTGTAGACGAGGCTGGCCTTGAACTCACAGAGATCCACCTGCCTCTGCCTCCCCAGTGCTGGGATTACAGGCGTGCTCCACTGTGCCCAGCTCTTTTTTTTCTACAAGGACTCTCACAGCCAGGCTCCCCTCCTGCCTGTACCCCGAGTGCTGGGTTAGACATATGCTCACCACAGCTGTGTTATGTGATACGGAGGATCAATCCAGGGCTTTGGGCACCCTCCTGAACTACGTCACCAGTTCTCCAGTAATATTTTACTACAGCTCTTCCGAAAACAATGTCTATTTTAGATGTCCTTATTATAGGTCTGAACAACCAGGCCCAGCTTAAGGTTTTATCTTACTTAATAATGCTACAATCCACAGAAGGGAGGGGCTAAGTAACAGGAAGGGCTTAAGGGAGGATGCAAGGATCTCTCTGGGAAGGGGAAATAGGATGATTTTGCTCTTGGACTGGGGTGAGTGGGTTTGGGAACAGGAGAGATGTAGGCGGGATACTGGGAGAAATGACTGGAATTGGAGGGCGGGGCATTTCAGAAGCAACGTAGAAACTATTGCAATGGCAACTCCATGCAATTTATGAGATTCTAGACTCCTAGTGATGGGGGACACAGCCTGAACTAGCCATCTTCTGTGAGCAGGCAAGGCCTCAAGTGGATGGGTTGGGACACCACCCTAGTCACAAAACCTTCAGTCTACAGTTTGCCCTGCCCACAGAGTGTTTCGGGACCAGAGCCTAGCAGAATCATCCTCAGAGAGACCAGAGAGACTTCATCCAGCAGCTGATGGGAGCAGATGCAGAATCCCACAGCCAAACATTAGGCAGAGCTAGGGGAGTCCTGCGGAGGAGGGGGAGGAGTGATCGGAGGAACCAGAGAGCCAGGGACACCAAGAAACCACAGAGGTCAGGCAACCCGGAGGGGCCTGCCCGAGGTTCTCTGTATATATGTTATGTTGAGTAGCTTGGTATTCTTGTGAGAATCCTAACAGTGGGAGCAGGGGCTGTCCCTGACTCTTTTGCCTACTTGTGGGATTGTTTTCCTCCTACTGGGATGCCTTGTCCAGCCTTGATATGATGGTTTGTGTCTGGTCTTACTGTAGCTTGTTATACCGTGTTTGGTTGATGCTCCTGGGAGGCCTGTTCTTTTCTGAGGGGAGGGGTGTGTGTGAGTATGGGGGGAGAAGGGACTGCAGTCAGGATGTAATATATAAGAGAAGAATTTTTTAAATCCCTTTCTTAAAAGAAAAAAAAAAAGATTTTCATCTTACTGACAAGACTGGGAGAGGAAAGCACACAGGACTGCACTGGGCCCCTGTTATTAGTATGATAAATTGGCTTGCTGTATTTATTTTGTAGAAGTGCATATGCAAAAGCCATTTTTTCTGGTCTTGGAATATTATTTTTGTATAGTGTATAAATTAAGTTGATTTTGGCTAAATTAGATTGTTCTAAATTTAAGATATTTAATTATAATTCTTTGAGCAACTGCTAAGAAAATACCAGTAACAACTACAGCAGAATTAAAACAGATCGCTGCAAAAATATACATTTAATTTAAAAAAAAAGCAATAATGGAGGAGTAGAGGAACAAAGAAGATAGAAAACATATATCCAGGCCTGGTGGCAGAAGTCTTTAATCTGAGCTACTCTAAGGCTGAAGCAGAAAGGCCACAGGTTTAAAGCCCACTTAGGCCATAGTCTATATGAGTCAGGGTAAGTATGCTCTTGTCTTAAAACTAAGAGTAAAAAAAGGACTAGTGATTGAGCTCAGTGGTAGACCACTTGCCTCATATCGTAAGATCCCAAATTTAATCCTCAATATCAAATACAAAACAAGTACAAAAAAGTCCCATCTTATCAGTAATTACGCTAAATATAAGTTAATTAAATGTCTCAGTTTAAAGGCAAAGATTGGCAGAATGGATTTAAAAACACGTGATTCAACTGTCTGCTATATATGTGAAACACACTTTAGAAAACAAAAGGGTGGGAAAGATACGTCATACAAATTCCAGCCAGAGAGGTGGAGTGGCCATTATAATACCAAACAGATTTCAATACAAAAATTGTTGTGAGACACAAGATGACTATTTTATGGTAACTGGCAAGAGAAATAACAATTACTAGCACACACAGCTAGTATCCAAGCTCCAAAATACACATAGCAAAAAAACCAAACAACAAACAAACAAAAACAAAAAAATGGAGAAGAGAGAAAGAGCTCAGCACTAAGAGTTGGTGACTTCAGTTCCCTGTCTCAGCCACAGACAGAAGCACCAGGCTGTGGGTCAGTGAGGAAGCAGAAGATGCTGTGAACCACTAAACCTAAGGGCCATCTGTAGATCTGTTCTCCAAACAACAGATCTTCTCAAGGGCACACAGAACTTTTTTTTTTTTTTTTTTTTTTTAAAGCACAGCTCATGTTAGGCCATTTTTAACATCACTCACACTCATAGATTTCAAGGGATCAGCACTGTCCAAAGTTCACAAAGGATATTCTCTGTCCACGATGGAATTAAATACAGGCATTAGTAGCACAAGGAAGCTTAGAAAGTCACTAATGTTGAGGTGAAATAATGTATCTGTAAATAACCAGGGTCAAGGAAGAGATCGGAAGAGAATTATAAAATCCTTTAGATAACAAAATGAAAGCAGAACATACTAAAACTTGTGTGATGTCTCTAGAGAAATGCTTAGGTGAAATTTTATGAAACTTATGTAATCTACATGAGCTATAGTTAAAAAAAAAAATAAAGACGGTATCTCAAATCTCCAGCTTAAACTTTAAAAACTGGCAAAACAGAAACTACACCCAGTGTAAACAACAAAAAGGAAATAATGGTTAGAGCAGAAATGAACGAAATAAAGAACAGAAAATAGAGACTATTAAAATACAAGTTGGTTGATGTGTTTGGTTTTGTTTTTTAAAGATGCACAGGGCTGGTGGTGGGACAGCTCCTCAGGAGAAGGTACTCTGCAGACCAGCCTGAGGCCAGAGTCACCCACCCCGCCCCAGAACTTTTAACCATTTGGAGCAGAAGAATGACCTCTCGACCCGGACAATCCTTTCTCATGTCACATGACTACCACAGGGACGAAGGCGTGAGCGTGCTGCAGTGCTGTGTGGAACCGTCCCTTCTGTCAGATTCCTTTCCGATATGGGCCTCAACATCCTTTCCTTTTTAGGTTTCTCCAATGCCTGGGTAGCGCAAGCCACCATCCCCTCTTCTGACACAGCTGCAGTTTTGATCACTTCCTTCCCAACGTGCAGGCTAGAACGTGGTCACCAGGAGTAGGGGCTGGCCCTACTCAGGCTGCAGCTACAGGATGTTTGTTTGTTTGTTTGTTTGTTTGTTTGTTTGATACAGGGTTGCTCTGTGTAGCCTTGGCTGTCCTGGACTTGCTTTGTAGACCAGGCTGGCCTCCAACTCACAGAGAGCCACCTGCCTCTGCCTCTCAGAGTACTGGGATTATAGGTATGCACCACTAGGCTAGGATTTTTTTTTTTTAATTTTATTATGTATACACCAGATCTCATTATGCATCAGCTCTCATTATAGATGGCTGTGAGCCACCATGTGGTTGCTGGGAATTGAACTCAGGATCTTCAGAAGAGCAGTCAATGCTCTTAACCTCTGAACCATCTCGCCAGCCCCCAGATTTTTTTTTTTTAAAGGCACATTCTCATTTGGTAACACAGAGAAATATTTCAGCTAATGCTTATCAAAGAATTTCAGTCAAAAATCTAATTATGGTGGTTAGCAAGGTGTAAGACCCATGCTTTCTTTGGTCACTTTCTTATAGCATGTTTTTTATTTTCTGTGTACTGTAGGATTTGGTTATTGGATGTTAAATCGCAGAGAAGAAAATATATAGACGCAAGTTAGCAACAACAACAACAAAAGTGGGAGGAGAGACGGGACTACACAAAGTTATCTTCCGGCCTCTGCTCATGCAGAGTGACTTATGTGCCCTGACCACCAACAGTAAATTTAAATAAATAAAAATTTCAAAAGAGTATCAAAGCCTGATGTGGCAGTGCACACCTTTAATCCCAGCACTCAGGGAGGCAGAGGCAGGTGGATCACTGTGAGTTCAACGCCAGCCTGGTCTACAAAGTGAGTTCAGGACAGCCAAGGCCACACTGAGAAAGAAACCCTGTCTCGAAAAAACAGAAATACATAAATAAAATAAAAACAATAATAAATAGAAAGAAAGGAAGAAAAAAGTAACAAAAGTGACAAATGCTTAGACTGACAAAAAGGAAAGAAGAAAGAAAGATCCAAACTGCCAAAATCATGATTAAGAAAGGTAATATTACAACCAGCCTGCAGCAGTAGGAATTGTGAGAGAGAATATTGCGGACAACTGTACACCAGATAACATAGATGAAGTGGCAAAACTTCCAAATGATTCAGCAGGAAAACAGATTTATGATGATAGCTTGAATTGGCCTTTTAAAAACCTTACACAAAAATCTCAGGCCCAGATGGTTTTAGTGTTAAATTCCACCAAATATTCAAAGAAAAAAAAGAAACCAATCCTTTACAACTCTCAACATGGAATTTGGACTCTTATTTCACATCCTATATAAAAATTAACTGAAGAGGCTGGAGAGACTCTGTGGTTAAGAACACTTGTTCTCGCAGAGGACTTGAGTTCGATTCCCAGTGCCCACATGGTGGCTCACAACTATCTGTAACTCGGGTCCAAGGATTCAACTCCCTCTCCTGGCCTCTTGGGGCACTAGGCCTGCATGTGCTTCACAAACATACATGAAGGCCTATAAAATAAATAAATATAGAAAACACTCAGACAATAATGCATATCAATGAGGGTGTAAGAAAGCAGACCCATCATGCATTAGTGTTGAGGTAAAAGCTGGTGTACTTGTTTTGGAAGTCGATTTGGCAATGTTTCAAGACGTGAAACAGTTATCTTATGATGCAGCAACTCCACGTGAGTTTACTGTGTACATAAAGCCTTTTAGTTTTGCTCGCGTTTTGGAGCTGAGGTCTCTCTACATTGACCTGGAACTTGAGAGTCTCCTGACTTGGCCTCACAAGTAGCTGGAATTGTAGGCCTGAGCTTCTAAGTTCATCCACAAAACCTAGTACACAAAGCTTTATATTAACATAATTCACAGTAGCTCAAGGTAGAAACAGCCTGGTTATCTATGAACAGATGAATGAACAAATAAAAAAGATAGAACTTTATAGTGGAATTATATTTGTCAAAAAATTTAATGAAATGCTAATGTAAATTATAGTCTCTATGAAACTTGAAAACACTATTCCAAATAAAAGAAGCTGGTCATAAACCACCATATACTGAAGCTGGTGAAATGGTGGGTAAAGGCATTGCCACATAAGCCTGAGGACTTGAGTTTGATCCCAAAAGAACTCACATAAAAGTGGAAGGAGAGAAACAACTCAATAGAGTTGTCCCCTGACTTCTGCACAGGCACTGTGGCATGTATGTACACACACACACACACACACACACACACACACACACACACACACACATCATGCACACACAACAGCAGCAGCACCCAAGTACTGGGTGACGCTGTTTACATGAAGTATCCAGAACAAGGAGCCCACAGACACTGGATGTAGATTAGTGATTGCTAGGAGCTAGGGGCAGGGAGAATGAGGTGTGACTGCTAAAGGGTATCAATTTTGTTCAAGGAGTTATGCTGGTTAGTTCTTGTCAACCTGACACAAGCTAGAGATACCTGGGAAGACGAACCTCAGTTGAGAAATCACCTCCACCATCCTCCCACGTAGGCATGTTTGTGGGGCCTTTTCTTGGTTAATGATTGACATGAGAGGACCTGGACGGGTCCTGAGCTGTGTAAGAAAGGAGACAAGCAAGCCACGGAGCAAGCATGTAAGCAGAGTTCCTCCATGGCCTCTGTTTCAGTTCCTGCCTCCAGATTCCTGCCTTGAGTTCCTGCCCTGACTTCTCTTCATGATGACTATAAATTGTTTGGTGCCTTAACCCTCTCCCACAACAACCAAAATCAAAAACCCAAAATCAAACTACAACAAGAGTGATAAAAACCATTTTAAACTTAGATAGTGCTGATGATTGTATGATTTTATTTAAAAGAGTTAATTTTTGGTATGTTAATTGCATGTTAAAAATATACCATTACAATTTCATTTGCAATATTGTAGCTAGGTGTTCCGGGGCTTACCATAGTAAGGCAAGCAAAAACCCCAACTAGATATCACAACAGACCTGAGTTGATGGGAGTAAAAACTAGCATGAAAAAAAAAAAAAAAGATCTTTTCTATGTCAAAACTGCCAATGACGAAGAGGCAGGTGGAAAGTGATCCTCCTGGTCTTAGGCCTGCTCCTAAGAACTTGCCTTCATAGCCCCAGAAACACAAGACCCATCAAATTACAAGCAGATGGACACCTGGGTTCTGCCCCAGCTCCCCATTATAAAGGGGACCATGGCCTGCAGGGGCTGGCTCCCGTGGGAGAGGTATTTAGTAGCAGTGGACAAAGGGGAAGTTTGTGCATGGAAGAAAAAGTGAGAGTGGCCAGACAGGGACTGTTCACTGTCTCTGCTGTCTACATTCCTTTCCTCTCCTAGGTGTTGGGGGGGGTGGGGGTGGCCTTGAGCACTGTGTATTCAGATGCTGACTTCTGTGCCTCGAGATCTGGTTGCAGTCAGACATGGACATTGTCATTTCTATGAAGAATTGCTAATGTCAACATTGTATAAAGAGTCCTTCCCAATCGGAGCCTACTTAATCTGTGTAGATGAGGGTGCTGGTTTATGGGAGAGCGGAGAACAAGCAGCTTGGTCCTGGATGACCTGGTGTCACGCTGCATGTATTCCCGTCATCCACTGCAGCAGAGCTCCCGGATATAGAGGCGCATGCACTTATTTCCCTCACATGGAACAGTCTAGAAGTAGCCATGAGGTGACGGATGGGGGGCTAGAACGCTGAGACAGGGTGGACACAGAGCAAGCAGCTCACCAGTGGGGCTGTATTCTTCTAATATCTTGTTTCACACAGCAAGCCAGCTGCATTTAGCCCGCCCTGTGTTCATGAGTCTCACTAGAGGCCTCGGGGTTAACAGACCCTCCAGGCCTGCTCTTGGCACACTTACTGGGCTAAGGATTTCTTGTGTAGATGTCATTAGCACTGATCCAGTCTCCCCAAAAGTATAACCTTACACATAGTCCAAGAACACTCAAATAAGAACTCAGACAAAGGATGTTAAGGGCTGATCTTCAAACATCGTAGCCAAAGATGCCATGTTTGCCTATGATCTCTCCTGTATAAAACCATACCTGCACCTCAGTGGCCACCGAACCATTCAGCACAGCTTCCTTAACTGTAAACTGTTTGAAAGTGACCAGTTTTAGCACTTTGAATTATTTTTTTTTTCCACGCTCTGAACAGCTGTAGGGATTTCAGCAGGGGTTGGGGGAACCAGCTCAACCTTGGCATACTGTCAAAACGGGGCCAGTCAAGGCTTCAAGAAAGTCACGGTCATCAGCCCTGGAGCCTTCTCCACAAAGTTATGGATGAACTTGGCCATGGTGACCCTATTTTGAAAAAGGATCTTTATAAATTTTGGGTTTTGTTTGTTTGTTTGGTTGGTTGGTTTGGTTTGGTTGTGAGTTCAGCCTTTAATAGTTGGGCCATCTCTCCAGCCCTATAGATGTTATTAAAGATCTTGAGATGAAACAGCCCTGAATCACCTGACTGGTTCCTACATTCAGTGACAAGAAGGCAGGAGTTCCACAGGAGAGGAGAGGGGTTCTGTGTGAGCAGCAGCAGTGAAGCCACAGTAGTCCTGGCAGGCACCTAGACCTTCAACAGACAGCAAGGCAGCATGGCTCTGCCAAGGCCTCCATTCTGAGCTGACTTCAGAACTCTGAGGGAGTCACGAAGCCTGTGGAAAGGTGCTATGATATCCCAGGGATCAAGACTCTGGCCAGTGTGCTCAAAACCAGCTGCACGTTCCCCAGAGAGACAAAGAGCCATTCCACCTTGAAACACCTGGTGGCGATTTCCCTACCACAAATCTAGCTCACAGCCTCTTACTTCCCTGCTCTCACAAGCTGCCAAATGCTAAGCCCAGTGCCTGCAGCGCTCCAGAGCTCCCAGGAGAACGAGGCTGACTCCAGCTCAGCCCATATCCTTGCTCACGGTCTTCCTGCTTCATTTCACTAGCATAAAAATCCGTCTCAGGTCTGACCTCTGGGGAGACTGTTGCTGGCTCATGAACGGAAGCAACTGATGCTGCTCACACGAGGTGAAAAGGATTTTTTTTTTTTGGAGGGGCCTTAGTTTCCCCTGAGGACTGAAATTTAGGCACAACAGAGCAGTTTCCAGACCTGTTACCTGGCAACAAACTGTGAAACAGGCTTATGGCTCTGAGCTCATTATTTGTTTTTATAGTGGAAAGTGAGAAGATTTAGGGCATCATAGCTCCCCTATCTCAGCTCAGCTGAGCTTCAAAACAACTGTGAGAAGTTGGAAAGAGTCCTTTAAAGGTAAAGAACAAGGAATTGGTCCTCAGCTGCTACCTGTCGGGGCTATCAAAAGGTTGGGGGAGGCTAGCTCACCACAGGGCCTGAAGCAGGGCTGGGTGCTGCTGGGGACACCTAGGGACCAAATGCTCTTCCAGAGCTCATTGAAGAAGGGAAATGCCTTTCCATCAGCCAGATCCAGACACCTTGAGGACAACTACCTGTAAGATGTCATGGAAATGCACCCAAGAAGGA
The DNA here is from genome assembly GCF_907164565.1 of Psammomys obesus. Lineage (NCBI taxonomy): Eukaryota > Metazoa > Chordata > Mammalia > Rodentia > Muridae > Psammomys > Psammomys obesus. The sequence goes on from NW_026585504.1 coordinate 6,292,921, forward strand.
ATAAAATGTTTTTAAAGGAATGGGGGGGGGGGGCAGCTCTAAATCAGAAGCTCTTAAATTCCTTAAGTTTTCAATACTTTAGTGTCATGACCTCCGCCCCCAGCTCTATTCTCAGGCTAATGTATCCTCTGGTATAAGACAAAATACTCAGGATTATAAATGTAGTTATCAGTGCCTAGAGTGCTAATGTGGCTATATATACTTTACTAATTGCAGATCTAACATGGTTATAATAATGATCATGATTTTGAAGCAACATTGAGTATGAAAGTTTAAATAGTCAAAGCCCCTCTATACCATGACAAGAAAACTGAATACTTTTGGGCCAGAAAGATGGCTCAGTGGACAAGAGTTTGTAGGGGTGCTGTACAAGCCTGGCAACCTGAGTTTGATCCCCTGAACCCACAGGGAAAAGAGAAAACCAATTCCTAAAATGTTTTATACACACATAATAATAAAAAAATAATAATAATTATAGAAGAGAAAAAGGAAGTGACTATTATGGAGACAATTATCCATAGTGCAAATGCTCCTGTATCTGTTGCTTATTCCCTTCACTGAAGGAAATATTAACATTTAGTGAAAGGTACCAAGATAGAGTTCGTGTAAAATACAGATACAACCTTCTCATCCAAATTTACCCAGAATTCTATGCCTGCATCCATAGAGGTCTCGTAGAATTCAGGCTAAGAATTCCTCCAGTAGATGGAGAATTAGTAGCAGGAAAAGTAAGGTTCTCTGGGGTGGGAGGGTAAAGATTTCAGGGGGCCACAAAAGTTACCCACAGTGAAAGACAGAGTTGCATTTCATATCCAGAAGCAAGAATGCCACATTATTTCTGCGGCGCGCACACACACACACACACACACACACACACACACACACACACACACGAATGATGGGGAAGCACAGGCAGGCACAGGTATGCCTATAACCCCAGTACTTGGGAGGCTGAAGCAGGAGGGTCATGAGTTCACGGCTAGCATTTGCTACATAATACAGCACATCTCAAAAATAAAAAATGATCAGTGGACCACAGAAAAACTACAAATGTCTATATACAAGCAGTTAGACTCCCGATGAAGGTGAAAGAGCAGAAAAGTATTTGAACAACAAAAAAATGTCCCCAAATATAGCAAGCGCATGCCTTTCAGGCTGGGCGGCGGTGGTGTAACACCTTTAACCCCAGGCAGAGGCAGGTGGATCTCTGAGTTGAGGCCAGCCTGGTTCTACAGAGTGAATTCCAGGAGAGCCAGGGCTACACAGAGAAACCCTGTCTCGGAAACAACCAAAACCCAAACCAAACCTTTCTAATCACATGTAAAATTTTAAACTGAGATCCAGAAAGATCAACACACTCCCAGGAACATGAACTGCTCCGTCGCTCTACACTGCAGCCACGTCGCTGAAGATGAAGGGTGACACCCTACAGCAGCCAGAAGGAAAGGTACACCATATACAGTGCGACAAAGGGAGACGGGGTACCAGTTAGAAAAGAGTCTCTGTGTCTGTACAGGCCCTGGATTTAATTGTAATCACCCGAACGAGAAGAAAAGCAACCACAAAAAGTCCAGCAATTGGTCTAGAATTCTATACCCAGCAAAAAAGAAAAAAGAGAGAAAGCAAGCAAGCAAGCTTATCAATACAAGAGATATAAAAGGGTGCCTTTCAGGCACGAGGAAAGTGATAGCAGGTGAACACTGGAATCATAGAGCAGTTTGGAAAAGACGCTGGAAATACTAAGTAAGTGGGTGAATGTATTGTTTTATATGACTTTACTCTTAAGATAATTGATCTTTCACGGGTGGAATCTAGATTTAAGTGCAGGAGAGTGCATATGTGTGAGTATGTGTGCACACATGTGTGAGTCTGGTCTCACATGTGTGAGTGTGCAAGGATGTGTAAGTGTGTGTGTGTGTGTGTGTGTGTAGTCTTGAGGGTAGACTGGCAATCATGAGGTTAGAGGAAGCTATATTAAAGGAGAAAAGAGGGGAGAAAGAATCCATGCGACATAATACCCTATCTCCAAAACTAACCAGTAAGTTCTAACACTGTGAGGTGTGCTCTAAAAGACTAAAACAAACAAACAAACAAAACAACTAGCCAGGCATGGTGGTGCACTCCTGTAATCCCAGCACTTGGGGAGGCAGAGGCAGGTGGATCTCTGTGAGTTCAAGGCCAGCCTGACCTACAGAGCCAGTCCAGGACAGCCAAGGCTACAGAGAAACTCTGTCTCAAAAAAGACCCCACCAAAAACAAAAACAAAAAAACAACTGAATTAACAAAGTAAAATTGTATTAAGAAGACAAAGGTGAACTAATTTTAAAAGGAAGAAGAAGAGCCTCAATTAGCCAGGCAGGAAGGCCCACACTTGTTATTCCAGGAATTGGAGGGCTGAGGTGGGAAGATTGAGACATGAAGGCTAGCCTAGGCTACTAGTGAGTTCCAGGCTGGCCTGAGCTACATGGCCGTGTGAAGCGATTTTTCTGAGTTGAAAGAGTCTCTCCTGAAAAGAAGAGTAATAAAACACACAAGTCTCAGACATCCAAACTTATGGGAGTCACAAGCAGTTACCCAAGCTGAAACAACTGCTCACAAGACTCTGCTGTCCACTGGACTGCCAAGCTGCCCCTTGCCCTGCAGGGAGCTCCAGGCACGCAACTTCCCTGAGTGGTCACCCACACCGGGCAGGAGTCTTGGTGATGGAGCGGACTTTGAGGTGTCGACCAGGCTGGTCACAACTCAGAGATTTGCCTGTCTCTGCCTCCCAAGTGCAGGGATTAAAGGCCTGTGCCACCACCGCTCAGCCTATATTTTATTTTTTAAATTACAGTGTGTGTGTGCGTGTGCGTGCACATACATGCCAATGTTAACATGTGGAGACCAGAGGACACCTGTGTGTGTTAGGGGTTGAACTCAGTTGTCAGGCTTTACCCATTGTGAGTCATGTCGTCAGCTCCTGTGTTTTTAGATAACACGTGGATGGGTCAGACAGATCTCCAAAGGGAAGATTAGAAACACGTTTCAAAGATTTATTTTTCTTTTGTGTGTGTGATAGTTTTCCTGCATGCATATATGTGCCTGGTGCCCAGACAGCTGTGAGCTGCCATGTGGGTGCTTCGGAACACACCTGCTCCTCTGGAAAAGCATTCATTGCTCTTAAGCACTGAGCCAACTCTCCAGCTCCATAAAATCAAAATTTAAACATGAATGAGAGTGAAAACAGTCTTGCCAGAATGTGTAGTATGTCACAAAAGGAGTACTTAAGGAGAAATGCCTGACTCTGTGAATCTTCTTTACATAAAATAAAAGGCTTTAAATCAGTGACTTGGCTTCTACCTTAAGAAACCAGAAAAAAATGGGGCTCAATGGTTTAGAGCACTGGCTGCTCTTCCAGAAGACCCAGTTTGACTCCTAGCACCCACATGGCAGCTCACAACCCTCTGTAACTCCAGTCCCAGGGGACACTACACCCTCTCCTGGCTTCTGTGGGAACTGCGTCCATGTGGTGTGCAGATATACATGCTAGTCAAAACACCCACACACATAGAATGAAGAAAGAAACTGGAAAAAGCACAGGAAGTTAAACGCAAGTAGGTAAATGAGAGAAAGTACATAGCAAAGTAGAAATCAATAAAATAGGAGCTCAGTTTGCCTTGCCTGGGGAAAAAAAAACACATACTCAAAGAGAGAGGGACAGAGGGAAGGGTTAGGGGAAGAAATTAAAAAAATAACAAAAAGGTAGATAGAGAAGTCACCTAAAGCTGCTGTGCAATGACAGAGGCAAATCTGTTGCCAAACTGCTTAGCAGAGAAAGAGAGAAGCCACAAGTTGCCAGCATCAGATATGAGAACGTTGATGCTACTCTGAACAGCAGGAGAACATTATAAAGCGCTTTATATCAACAAGTTAAGCAATTTATAAGAAATAAATTTGTTAAAAGATGCCCTTTACCAAAGGCCATTCCTAAAGAAATGGTTAAGTTCTTTTTTTAAAAAATGGTTTTCTTTGCAGGTACACATGCAGGTGTGGTGGCTTGAATAAAAATGCCCCCCCCCCCTCATAGGCTCATAGGCTTAGTCCTCACTTGGTGGAACTGTTTAGGAAGGACTAAGAGGTGTGGCCTTCTTGGAGAAGGTGTGTTTCCGGGGGCAGGCTTTGAGGATTCAAAGACGTGTGCCCTTTCCAGTGTGCTCCTTGCCTCCTGCTTGTGGATCAAGATGAGAGCTCTCAATTGTTCCTGCTGCCATGTCTCTGCCTCCTGAGAGCTGGGTTTAAAGGTAGGTGCCACCACGCCTGGCACAAAATAGATAGTTTGAAGAGAAAAAGAGCACCAGGAAATTGGAGCCAAGCCTGGTGCTGAAAGAGATAAGGTGATTAAGGTGTGGCCTGATCCAAAATGAAATAAAGGGAAGGGTGCCCTCAGAGCAAGACCCTATCCAGCTAAGATTCCTGTTTGTGAAAGAAAAGGGCCTAGGGAATATTCTGTTTACACAACAACAACAGCAACAAAACAACAACCATGACAACAAAAACAAATGAAAGCTGCTGCAGATGTGATTCAAAGTTCCACCCCAGGCTGGCAGCTAAACTTGGCAGTCATTCATGTGACTTTACAGTCAGAAGGATACACTAGGAAAGGGCTGCGGAATCTTCCTTTGAGGCAAAGGAGAGCTGCTGAGGCCAGGCAAGGAGCGGCAGGGTAGTCTTTGCATGAATGCCCTGAGAAGGGATTGTGGGACACTATGAAAGGGAAGCCTGAGTTGCGCTGGAGACCCCAGTATATTGGAGCTGCCAAGGAGAGCTGCAGACAGGAGAGGAACCATACCAAGAGTGAGAAGCATGTTACAGCAGAGCTGGAAGGGTGGAACGACCTAAGCCCTAACATCACACATGGAGATGCAGGATTTGGAGTTCACGCTGCTGGGATTTGGTCTTTCTTTGGTCCAGTATTTCCACATTATTCTGATTTCTCCCTTTTGGAATAGTAATGTATATTTCTGTGCTATTGTATGCTAGAAGTGTGAAACTGTGTTCTGATTTTAGAGAGGGTTTCAATGAAGATGCTGCCCCTGGTCTCAGAAGAGATTTGAGTTTTAAAGCAGTGTTGAGACTGGAAGACAACGGGGACCTGTGAAGCTGGACTGCATATGTTTAGGATTACGACACCACCATGAGCCTATGGGGGCCAGGGAGTGGAAAGTCGTGGTTTAAATGAGAACGGCACCCCGGCCCCTTCTACGGGCTCATGTGTTTGAATACTTAGCTCCCAGGTGGTAGAACTGTTTGGAAAGGGTTAAAAGGTTTGGCCTTGTCGAAGGTGTGTCATTGGGGCAAGGTTTGAGTTTTCAAAAGACTCCTTCTCTCTCTCTCTCTCTCATAAACACACGCACACACTTTCAGAGCAAGATGTCAAGATGTAAGGTCTCAGCTGTTCCTGTCAACAGGCCTTTGCTCTGCCATCATGAACTCTAACCCTCTGAAACCGTAAGCTCAATGGAAAACTTTTGTAAGCAGACTTGGTGTTTTGTCACAGTGACAGAAAGGTAACTAAGACAGCAGGCTAAAGGTTGATACCAAAGGTTTGCCTTAATCACTCGCCACTTTATTTTTTGAGACAGGGTCTCTTGCTAGAACTTGGAGCTCACTGTTTCTGCTAGCTGGGCTGGTAGGAGAGCCCCAGAATGCTCCTGTTTTTGCTTCTCTAGCGACCGCATTACAGGCTTGTGCCATCATGTCCTGGTTGTTGCTGTTGCTGCTTGTTTGTTTTACATAGATGCTGAGGATCAAATGCACGTGATAAATCCTCATACTAATTAGAGTAAAGAAAACGTCTGCCTAGGTGGTACACTGGTGAGTTTTGTCAAGTGTTTACAGAAGAAGTGATATCAGTTCTATACGAATCCTGTCAAAAATTTAAGAGGATGGGCTTCCAAGACAGCGCAGCTGGAAAGGGTACTTGCTGCCAAATCTAACAGCCAGAGTCTAAGCCCTGGAACCCGCATGGTGGATGTACAGAAAGAATCTCTTGCGTACTGCATGGAAGCGTCACCTGTCAAGACAAAGCCGATGGCCTGTTAGCTGAGGCAGGAAATAGGAGGTGGGAGCTTCAGCGGAGAGAGGTGAGCTCTGGGATAGACAGAGAGAGATCTGTCCTGGACTCTGAGGAAAATGGACGCATCACACCAAGGAGAGGTAAGCAGCCACGTAGCACACATACAGTAGAGTAAATGGGTAATATGTTAGGAACTGGTCCGGAAACAAGCCAAAGCTACTTATTTATAAGTAATAAAGTCTCAGAGTCACTATTTCAGAAATCAGGACAAGGAAAAAAAAAAACAACTCGGTTACATAGATGGAAAGAACTGAATCTGACAAGCTATTCTCTGGCTTCCATTTATGCACACACACATGAACACGTGCATACACAGACTCACATGCACGTTGATAAGTGCAAAATTTGCTTTTAAAAACCAAAAAAAGGAGGAGTACTTCCCAACTAACCCAAAAGATAGCAAATATTCATATGATATTCAAATATTACCCTGATACTAAAAACAAGCAAATAAATTACAAGAAAAAAATGTAAGTATCGATCATGAAGACAGATGTAGAACTATCAGCAGGGCCGGGGACGTAGCTCAGTTGGCAGAGTGAAACCCTGGGTTCAATCCCAAACACACCACATTGTCTGGGCTCGGTGGCACACACCTGTAAACCCCGCACATAGGAGGTGAAGGCAGGATGATCAGGAGTTCAAGTTCATCTTTGGTTACTTGAAGAGTTTAAGGCCAGCCTGGGCTACATGAGACCATCTCCAAGCAAAGAAAGAAGCACACAAATGAATGGGGCTTTAGAGATGGCTGGCTGCTGAGAGTACTTGCTTCTCCTTCATAGGATTTGATTTCATTCCTAGAACCCATGTCTGGGGCTCACAACTACCTGTAATTAACCTCAGCTCTGGGGAATGTACTGCCCTCTTCTGTTCTCCACGGACGCTCACACACGTGTAGCATTCGCAGACACACATACACGTAAATAAAAATAATGCTGAAAAAATTTTAAATTAAATAGTCTAAACGAATTTTTATTAAATTGAATCCAACAGCATATTAAAATGATACATATTTTCATCATACAAATAGATTTTATTGGACAAAATGTGGGATGAGTTTAATGTTAGAAACCCATATAATGTAGTTTAGTGTACTAAAGCAAAGATTTTAAGTATATGATTGGGGCTGGAGAGATGGCTCAGAGGTTACAAGCATGTATGGCTCTTGCAGAGGACCCAGGTTCAGATCCTGGCATCCCCACCAGGTGGTTACTAACTGCCTGCAACTCCAGCTCCGGAGGATCTGATGCCCTCTGGCCTGCTTGGGCTCCTGCACATAGATGTTACATGTAAATTCAAGCAGGCATATTTACATACATGTAATTTTTTTAATCTTAAGAACTGAAGGTCCTCTTAACAGATGCAGAAAAGGTATTTGACAAAATCTAATATCCATTTGTATGTTTTGATCTTTTTGAAGGAGAACATCTCTATGCCCCTGCTGGCCTGAGATCACTGTGTAGACCAGGCTGGTCTCAGACTCGCAGGGACCCTCCTACCGCTGCTCCTAGGTGGCAGGATTACGGGTGTGTGCCACCGTGCCCAATCCTAACAAACTTTCCTTGTTTCATTTTTTATTATATTTTTAGATGGGGCTGTGTGCATGTCACAGGGCACATGTGGAGGTCAGAGGACAACTTGTGGCTCTCTCCTTCCACCATACAGGTTTCAGAGACCAAACTCAGGTCATCAAGCACTTTTACCTGTCGATCATCTTGTTGACCCAACACCCACTCTTCATAAAAATGCTCAGTTACTAAGAACAGTGGGGACTCCTTCAACTTGATAAAAGATGTTTATGAAAAACTTACAATTAATGTAATATATATAAGTGAAATTCCAAATGGTCGCCACCCAAGATCAATACATACTCATTCTCATCAGTACTTTATTTTGGGAAATATAGTCGGAATATTCAGACAGCAAAAAAAAAGATAAGCCAAACGTATCTAAATTAGAAAGGAATACATTGACTTTGTTTTCAAATGGGAGGATTTTCTATGAACAAATCGATGGACTCTTTCAAAGGCTAGTAGAACTAAATGAGTGAATTTGGTAAAGCTGTAGATTATTAAATCAGCAGGCAAAAGTCATTTGTATTTAGAACATCTGGAAACTGAAACTTAAAGCAATATTCATAGTACATGAAAATAATAACATAAAAACAAATCTAAACAACGGATGTAAAATACCTATACTGAAAACTGCAAATATTGCCGAGAGTAAATAAGATGTAAATAAATGAGGAAATATCACTGTGGGTACACTAGAAAACTCTTTATTGTCAAGATATTAATTTTTCCCAAAGTGATCCAGAAATCCAATGTAATTCCAATCAAATCACTGGCCTTTTTCTCTTGGGAAGAGAGAAAGATAAGTCAGGACTGTGTAGACAGCTTTTTGGGCAAAAGTGCTTGCTGTGCAAGCCAGAGGCTTACCTCCAACCCCTGGAATCCATCTAAAGACACACACACACACACACACACACACACACACACACATAATAAAAAACAATAGTAATCGGTAAACTGATTCACAAGTTCATACAGAAATACAAAAAAATGGAGACCAGCCAAACAACTGGGAACATGAAGACAAAGGCTGGCAAGATGGTCAGTGGGAAAAGGGGCTTGCCACCAAGCCTGATGACCTGATTTAAATCCCTGGGACCCACAGAGAGGAAGCAGAGAGCTGATTCCCCCAAGTTGTTTGGCTTCCACAAGTAAACCATGGTCTGCATGTGTATGCAGACACACATAAATAAAGTAATAAAAATTATTTAAAAGTATGTGAAGGACGAAGTTGGAGGGCTTCCGTTCCCAGTTGCAGGGATTATGGGCTGGGGATGCAGCTCGGTTGGCGCGGTGCTTGCCTGGCATGCCTGACACCCTGGGTCTGATCCTTAACACTGTATAAGCAGGTGTGGTGGCGCACACCTGTGACCCCAGCGTTTGGGAGGTAGAGGAAGGGGATCAGGAGTCCAGAGTCATCTTTGGGTCCACAGGGAATTCACAGCTAGCCTGGAATCCATGAGACTCCGTCTCAAAATTAACTAGATAAAAAAGTTAACATATATGTTATACATATCTATGGCAGACATGGTGGCTCACACTTGTGAAACAAAGGCGGGAAGATCAATCTGAGTTTCAAGCCAGTCTTGTCTACACTTCAGGTCAGCCAGGCTATGTAGTGAGACCTTGTCTCAAAGAACAAAAACAACAAGAATTATTAAGCAGCAGTAAGCTGGGCATCACAGTGTGACACGCCTGTGATCCCAGCACTCAGGGAGGCAGAGGCAGGCACGTCTCTGTGAGTTTGAGGACAGCCTGGTCTACAAAGCAAGTCCAGGACAGCCAGGGCTACACAGAGAAACCTGTCTCAAACAAAACAAAACAAAACAAAACAAAAAAAGGAGCAGTAATCAAAAGAGTGTGATACTGGTATAGAAATGAATAGTAGTGGATCAATAGGACAGACAAGAGTCCAGAAATAAGCCAAAACATATGGAAATGATGCTTTGGTTTTTAACAGAGAGCAAAGGCAATGTAACAGAGCAAGGAGAGTCTTTTAAATAAATAGTTCTGTAGCAACTGAATATCTCCTGGGAGGAGAAAACAACAACAAAAAGAAAAAGAGGATGCAATGACAACAAAAAAAGAAAAACAACAACAAAACCCAAAAAACTTAACCCACCCTACCAACCAACCAAAATCATTTTGAACCAAGGCCTCCTATCATCTACAAAAATTCACTTAGGGGCTGGGGGTGTAGCTCAGTGGTTCCAAACTTCCCAGGATCTACTTCCAGCATTCCAGACTGAGGCTGGAGAGCTGGCTCAGTGCTGAGAGCACAGACTTACTGCTGCTGACCCAGCTCTGTTTCACCAGGCACCATGTGGCAGCTCACAGCCATCTGTAACTCCAGTTTCAGGGGCTCTGATGCCTCCTTGGGCACCAGGCATGTATGTGGCACACTTATATGCAGGTAGTCAAAACACTCATATACATACAATATAAATAAATAGTTCTTTAAAAAATTTAACTTAAATGGACCATGGACTTAAGCATAAAACCCAAACCCATAACATACAGAGGATGTCAGCTAGGACAACAAACACACAAGCCACAAAAGAAAAAAGCAAACATGTATTAAACTTCCTCCAAGTAAATAAAACGTCTGTTCTCAAAAGGCATCGCTATGAGATTAAATTCATAAACACTGACTGGGAGAAAACATTTGCCAAGCATCTATCTGATGAGGCACCTGACTCTACAGTGGCGGGAGAGCTGCCCTGACCCAGTACTAAGAAAATAATCTGCCGGGTTGAAAAGGATGGTGGTGGCAGGGATTTGAACAGCAACTTACCAAGACCCTGTGGGGACGGCAGATAAGCACATGAAGAGGTCAGAGTCACTAGCATTTAGGGACACACGAATTAAAAGCACAATGAGATTCTACTACATACATATGAGAACAGCTACATTTAAAACTAGATCTTTCCAAGCGTTAATGGGAATGCAGAGGATCAGTGACGATCAAACACGGTGATAGAAATGTAAAATGGTACAGGCACTTCAGAAACGAACTGCTGCCTTCAACACTAAGCACACAAGTGCCTTGGGACACCCATCCCACTTTTAGGCATTTTACCCCAGAGAAACAGAAACGTTTGTCCTTATAAAGAGTTGTGTGCAAATGTTTATTAAATTTTATTTGCACTATCCCCAAACTGGAAACAACTCAAGTGTCTACCAAGTGATGAATGGACAAAAATTTGTCAAATTCATGTGATGGAGTACGACTCAATGTAAAGAAATTGAACTACTGACACATGCCATAATGTGGGTAAATCTCAAAAACTTGAGGCAAGTGAAATAGAGTTGATGAAGAAGAGCACATATTATTTTCCTAGACAGGCTTAGAACTTGAGGCAATCCTCCTGCCTTGGTTTCCTGAGTGCTGGGATTTAGGATCACAGACCTGCTGTATTTGATGAGTTGCATACAACATCAGCATTTATTGTTTATCATTATTTCTAAGTAAAACTATTTTTTTTTTTTTTTTTTTTTTTTTTTTTGCCTTTCCGAGACAGGGTTTCTCTGTGTAGTCTTGGCTGTCATGGAACTTGCTCTGTAGACCAGGTTGGCCTCAAACTCACAGAGATCTGCCTGCCTCTGCCTCCTGAATGCTGGGATTAACGGTATATGCCACCACCACCTGGCTTAAGTAAAACTATTTTTAGAATAAAGAATAAGGAAGCATGCTTCTAATGTCCCTGTAATAAAAGAAAAATCGTAACAAAAATTTAACGATCCTCAGCATTGAGCCACATACAATGGCTCTATTTCCCCAGCCCCTGGAAAAGTATTCTAAGTAAGTAGCATAACTTTAAATGACTGTATTACTAAAGAAAAAGTAGTGGGTTCCCTAGTAAGGGAAGAAGGGCTGTTTCTGACATGGACTCAGGGGCTGGCTCTTTGATCACCTCCCCCTGAGGAGGGAGCAGCCTTGCCAGGCCACAGAGGAAGACAAAGAAGCCAGTCCTGATGAGACCTGATAGACTAGGATCAGAGGGAAGGGGAGGAGGACCTCCGCTATCAGTGGACTGGGGTAGAGGCATGGGAGGAGATGTGGGAGGGAGGGCAGGATTAGGAGTGGATGAGGGAGGGGGCTACAGCTGGAATACAAAGTAAATAAATTGCAATAAATAAAATAAATGAATAAATTAAAAAAAAAGAAAAAGGCAAAACCTAACAAGAATCCAACTTGAGAGGCTGAAAGAGAATAACCAAATAACCCAATGAAGCAAGCACCTCACACCCGTGACTGGCAGAGCAGGCAGTGCAGCAGATGGAGACAGCGAGGGCTCCCTACACCATGAACCACGCAGTATCAAGCTTCATTGATAGAGCTGGGGAGATGCTCAGTTAGTCAAGTGTCTGAAGCACAAGCACGAGATGAGCCCCGGCAGCCATGTAAAAAAGCCAGGGACCACAGACATCTGTAACCCTAGGGGAGAGGGCAGATTCATGGAGCTCACTGGACAACCAGTTTAGCCAATCTCTACACACGAGGTTCAGTGAGAGACTATCTCAAAGGTAAGATGGAAGAGATGGAGAAAGACACCTTAACCTCTAACTTTTTTTCACTTGTGTACACACACACACATACACACACACAAAACCCACAAAATCCTGTTAACATAACTCAGTGCATTAATAGATTTTAAATAGATGAAAGGAGAAAAGCTATACGATCAACTCAACACACACAGAGAAAAGCAACATTTTAAATTCAACATACCTTCATGATTAAAATGGAAAATCACATTTCTTAACTCGATAAAATATAATAACTCCAGAAAGGCAGCTGGAGTTAACACTCTTGTAAGTAATTTTGAGAAAGGACCGTTATGCAGTGCAGGGTAACCTTGAACTTGCAATGTAGCTGAAGATAGCCCTGAACTGCTGATCCTTCCCCAACTGCTGGAACTGCAGATGTGTGACACTGTACTGCAGCGGTGAGACACTGAAAATGTTTTCTTTCAAATCAAGAACAAAGCTGGGCCTAGTGGTGCAGGCGTGGAGGCAGGGGGATCACAAGTTTGAGGCCTGCCTGAGATACAGAATGAGACCAAGGCCAGACTGAGAAACTTAGTGAGACCCTGTTTCAAAATAAAAAGTAAAGAGAGGAATGGGGAATGGGTCCTGGGAAGAAGGGATGAAAACCAACCAACCAAATAAAAGAAACACTGAAATAAACAACTATATCATCTACATGTCAAGTGGTCAGGACACTACAGTGAGACACTATTTCAAAACACAACAAAAATAGCCATTACAAACCGCGAACAGCAGCTTACTCCTGTAACTGCAGCACCTGGGAGGCTGAGGTTAGAAGATCACAAGTTTGAGGCTAGCCTGGGTTTTATAGAGAGGCTCTGTCTAAAAACAACAACAACAACAACAAAGCACATACCTTTAGTCCCAGCATTCAGGGGTACACAAACAGGTGGATCTCTGTGAGTTCAAGGCCAGCCTGGTCTTCAGAGTGCATTCAAGGACATCCAGAGCTACACAGAGAGACCTTCTTTTGAAAAAACAATAGTGTAATGCCCATGGCAGTGCCTGGTTGCTTGTTTTTTGTTTATAGACCAGGCTGATCTCAAACTTGTAGCATTTTGCCTGCCCCTGCTTTTCGAGTGGTGAGATTAAGTGTGTCCCATCACACACAGCTTACAAGAATGGTACTCAAGGCTATCCTCGTAGCCCTACTGTACAATAAAGCAAGTTATGGATATGGATAGTTAAAATGGCTGGTTGAATAAAATGGCATGTGCACGGCAAAGCGATCACACATGAAAATCAGTTGCTTATCCACAAGTGAGATGGGGGCGTGGCGGCGGCTCTGTAGGAGGGAATGTCATGCTTGGTCAATGCTTAGTTAGGGAATGTCATGCTGAGTTCCTGCGTGAGGCTAGAGAGATGGACTCATCACTTCATGGCACTGGCACATATGTGCTGGCTCACAATCACCTGCTCACAATCACCAGTTCAGGAGGTCTGATGCCCTTTTTCTGGCCTCCACAGGAATCAAACACTGGTGTGTGTGTGTGTGTGTGTATCATACATACATAAAATTTTAAAAAAATTATGAAAGTGCATGGTTGTGCAGGTCACTGGCCTTAGGGTAGAACTTGTTATTGTTTTGCTAAGCGGTCACGAGGGGACTGATTTTTAATAATCCTGTCTGACTCCATGACAGGCTCCAAAACTGGCTTCACACTGAATTTCTAAATGAAATGGATGATTTTCTTGCTAGATACTACTTACCAAAGCTAAATCAAGATCCAGTTAACAATTTAAATAAACCTATATCCCCTAAGGAACTAGAAGCTGTCATCAAAAGCCTCCCAACCAAAAAAAAAAAAGCCCTGGGCCAGATGGTTTTAGCACAGAATTCTACCAGACTTTCAAAGAAGAGTCAGTACCAATACTCCTGACACTATTGCACAAAATAGAAACAGAAGGAACATTGCCACAGTCATCTATGAGGCCTCAGTTCACCTTGATACCTGAACCACACAAAGACCCAACAAACAAAGAGAATTTCAGAACAATCTCCCTAATGAACATTGATGCAAAAAATACTCAATAAAATACTTGCAAACTGAATTCAAGAACACATAAAAAATATCATCCACCATGATCAAGTAGGCTTCATCCCAGGAATGCAGGGATAGTTGAACATACAAATATCCATCAATGCAATCTAACATATAAACAAACTGAAAGAAAAAAAAAACCACATGGTCATCTCATTAGATGCTGAAAAGGCCTTTGACAAAATCCAACACCCCTTCATGTTTAAAGTCTTGGAGAGATCAGGGATATAAGGCACATACCTAAACACATTAAAGGCAATATACAGCAAGCCAATAGCCAACAGCAAGTTAAATGGAGAGAAACTTAAAGTGTTCCCCCTAAAATCAGGGACAAGACAAGGTTGCCCACTCTCATCATATCTCTTAAATACAGTACTTGAACTTCTAGCTAGAGCAATGAGACAAGTAAAGAAGATTAAGGAAATACAAACTGGAAAAGAAGAAGTCAAAGTATCCGTATTTACAGATGATATGATAGTATACATGAGTGACTCCCAACATTCTACCAGAAAACTCCTACAGCTGATAAACACCTTCAGCAAAGTGTCTGGATACAAAATTAACTCAAAAAAGTTAGTAGCCCTCCTTTATACAAGCGACAAAAGGGCTGAGAAAGAAATTAGGGAAACAACATCCTTCACAATAGAAACAAATAATATAAAATAACTTGGTGTAACTCTAACCAAGCAAGTGAAACACCTGTATGACAAGAACTTCAAGTCTTTGAAGAGAGAAATGGAAGAAGATTTTAGAAGGTGGAAAGATCTCCCATGCTCGTGGATTGGTAGGACTAAGATAGTAAAAATGGCCATCCTGCCAAAAAGCCATGAACAGATTCAATGCAA
Organism: Psammomys obesus; assembly: GCF_907164565.1. NCBI lineage: Eukaryota > Metazoa > Chordata > Mammalia > Rodentia > Muridae > Psammomys > Psammomys obesus. The sequence continues at coordinate 6,308,045 of NW_026585504.1, forward strand.
TTCCCATCAAAATTCCAACGCAATTCTTTACAGACCTAGAAAGAGCAACCATTAACTTCATGTGGAAAAATAAAAGACCCAGGATAGCCAAAACAATTCTATACAATAAAAGAACTTCTGGTGGTATCACCATCCCTGATCTCAAGCTATATACTACAGAGCAAAAGTAACAAAAACAAAACAAACAAACAAAAACCTTCATGGTATTGGCATAGAAACAGACAGGTTGATCAATGGAAACCAATTAGAGACCCAGAAATAAACCTACACTCCTATGGGCACTTGATTTTTGACAAAGAAGCTAAAATCATACAATGAAAAAAAGAAGAAGAAGAAGAAGAAGAAGAAGAAGAAGAAGAAGAAGAAGAAGAAGAAGAAGAAGAAGAAGAAGAAGAAGAAGCATCTTCAATAAATGGTGCCAGTCTAACTTGATATCTGCATGTAGAAAATGCAAATAGACCGGTATTTATCACCCTGCACAAAACTCAAGTCCAAGTGGATCAAAGACCTTGACATAAAACCAGAGACTCTAAACCTATTAGAAGACAAAGTAGGGAAAAGTCTGGAACTTATCAGCATAGGAGACAACTTCCTAAACAGAACACCAACAGCACAGATTCTGAGATCAACAATTAATAAATGGGATCTCATGAAACTAAGACGCTTCTGTAAGTCAAAGGACACTGTCCTGTCAATAGAACAAAACAACAACCTACAGGTTGAGAAAAGCTCTTCACCAATCCTACATCAGACAGAGGGCTAATATCTAAAATATACAAAGAGCTTAAGAAATTAAACATAACAACTCAAATAATCCAATTAAAAATGGGGTACAGAGCTGAACCATGAATTCATAACAGAGGAATCTCAAATGGCCAAGAAGCACTTAAAGAAATGCTCAGTGTCCTTAGGCATCAGAAAAATGCAAATCAAAACGACCCTGAGATTCCATCTTACACCAGTCAGAATTAAGATCAAAAACTCAAGTGACAACACATGCTGGAGAGGATGTGGAGAAAGGGGAACCCTCCTCCATCGCTGGTGGGAGTGCAAACTTGTACAACCTAACTAGAAATCAATCTGGCGCTTTCTCAGAAAATTGGGAATAGTTCTACCTTAAGACCCAGCTAGACTCCTGGGCATATACCCAAAAGATGCTCCACCATATGACAAGGACATTTGCTCAACTATGTTCATAATGGCTTTATTCATAATAGCCAGAAACTGGAAACACCCTAGATATCCCTCAATCAAAGAATGGATACAGAAATTGTTGGTACTTTTACACAATAGAACGCTACTCAGCCATTAAAAACAAATTATGAAATGTACAGGCAAATGGATGGAACTAGAAAAGATCATCCTAAGTGAGGTAACCCAGACCCAGAAAGATGAACATGGTATATACTCACTTATAAGTGGATATTAGACCTATAGTATAGGTCTAACTACAATCCACAGATCCAAAGAAGCTAAGTAACGAGGAGGGCCCAAGGCAGGGTGCTGGAATGTCACTCAGAAGGGGAAATAGAATAGACAACAGATGTAGGTGAAGAGAGGGAACTGGGCGGAAGATGGAATGGGGAGGGAAACAAGAGTGGGGATCAGATTGGGAAGGGGAACAGGGGGAGGTGAGAGGACTATGAAAAAGAAGGGAAACTGAGGGGGGAACATCTCTGTCAAGCTGGAGGCCTGTGACAGGGTAGACTCCTGGGAGGATATGAGTGTGACTCTGGCTGAGACTCCTAACAGGGTGGGACATGAAGACTGAAGTGACCACCTCTTAGCCAGGCAGGACTAGTGGAAGGAGGGAACAATAACCCACTGACAAAACCTTTGATCCTAAATTACCCCGCCTACAAGAAGTACAGGGGTAAAGAGGGAACAAAGATTAAGGGAATGTCCAACCAATAATTGGCCCAACCTGAGACCCACCCCACAGTAGAGATCCAGCCCCTGACACTATTAATAATGCTTTGCTATGCTTGCACGCAGGAGCCTCACTTGACCGTCGTCTGGGCGGCTCCAGCCAGCAGCAGATAGAGACAGATGCTGAGACTTGCAGCCAAGCATGGGGCAGATCTCTAGGGGTCCAGTTGAAGTGTTGGGAGAAAGATGGAAGGACCTGAAGGGTACAGGTCACAAGAAGACCAACAGCAACAGCTAACCCAGATCCAAGGGGGCTTTCAGAGACTGAGACAGCAACTAAGGAGCATGCATGGTCTGGACCTAGGCCCCCGGTATACATGTGGCCGATAGGCAACTTGGTCTTCATGTGGGTCACCTGGCAAGTGGAGGAGGGGGCTGTTTCTAACATGGACTCTATTGCCTGCTTTTGGATCACTTGCCCCTGGCAGGACTACCTTGCCTGGCCTCAAAGAATGAAGATATGCCCATTCTTCATTGATGTGACCTGATGTGCTGGGGAAGGTTGATACAGAGGAGGGGGCTCCCCTTTTCTGGGGGGGATGGGAGAAGAGAAGAGAGAAAGAGGGGAAGGAAGAACTAGAAGGAAAGGAGGGAGAGGGCACTTTGGGGATGTAAAGTAAACAAATTGAAATTAAAAAAATGAGAAAGCAAAAACACAGTAAACTAAAAAGAAAGAAGGAAAGAAAGAAACAATAACTTAGTAAAGTCCCCAAGCACTTGACCAACCAAATTAAAGGTCAGTTAGAAACGCTTTGTCTAGCGAGTCAAAATGATATTCTGTTACCTGGGCTCTTTGTTACCTGGACACTTCAGGAAGTCCCCCAACTGCAGAACCAATCATGAGTCCCGCTGTGTCCCCTAGATCAGCCCCAATCAATCAATGTTAAGATTACCTAAGGACACTAGGGAAATCCCCTGTCTTTAAACTGAGCCTGTGTGCTCCGTTCAGGGTTGCCATTCTGTAGAATGGTGGCTCCTGCATGCTGGAAATTTCTACAGGATAAGCACTTCCTGCTTTTGCATACTACCTAAGTGTGAGGTCTTCCTGCAGCGATTCCCGGACCTAACAGTCATACTATCCAAAAGCCTTCCACATATTTATGTTCATGCCCGCAGACCTGGGCTGCTCTCCGCCTTGGTCAGGAGGACACTTTTTGCAGTGGGCAGCAGTCAGTGAGCACACCCGTCAAAGTGCTGAGAGTCGGAAAGGTCTGTTCTCAGTGCGGCACCTTTACCAACCGTGCCACCGAGCCTCAGGAACATCGTGGATGAGCAGGTAGAAAGAGTGGAAAAGCCGGAGGACAGAGTCTAAGGCTGTCTTTAGGGCAGGATGTGGCCATCACAATTGTGAATTCACGGCTGCTATGGCTACCTGGACAAGGTCAAGCCTCTTGAAATCCTAGTGTGAACGGGGTAAGGGACCCCCAAACGCCACTCCTTTCTGAGAAGCTACTGGTAGTTGATAGCTGCTGGGAGAAGGGGAATCACACTTTTTTTTTTTTGATGATGTAATCAGTGGTGTGATTGCCATGCCCCAGTGCATGACCCACTCCATGAACATGTGCTGTCAGGGAGATGTTTAGGAAAAACAAACAAACAACAACAACAACAACAACAAAAACTGGCCAGGTGTGGTAATGCATGCCTGTCGCAGGAGGCAGAGGTAAGCAGATCTCTGTGAGTTCCTGGTCTACAAAGTAAGTCCAGGATAGCCAGTTAAACAGAGAAACCCTTTCTCAAAAAAAAAAAAAAAAAAACAAGATATGAAGTTGGAGAAAACTTGAGGGGGACACGGGGTGGGTGTGACGAGTTGCGATGGGAAAATCGGAATAGATATGATCTTATTTCATTGCACATGTGTATGAATTTCTCAATAATAAGGAAAAGTTAAAGATACAATTTACAATGGAAGTAAAATATATAAATGGTCATGAGAATGCACGTATGTATGTCTGAGCAGCTCATTTCTTCATCTCTTCAAGTCCTTCCTCAAATGCCACCTTCCCAGTTCAGCCTACTGTGACCATTCCATTTAAAATTGCATTTCTCCATCATATTATTTTCACTTGTCCCTATTTCTCCATTTCCTTCTAAAAGACTTCAACTTCACATAAGTAGATTCTAAAATTTACATGAGAACACAACAGGCCAAAATAGCCAACATTTTCTTGAATAATTATTATTACCTAGCTCCCTGTGCTTTCTCCTGCCACAAGGACCAATAATTTTGTCTGCTTTATTTATTCTTTTATATATAAAGCCTAAAACTGTTCCAGGGGTCTCTTGGTTCTTGTCTTCTTGAAGGAAAGAACTCAGTCAAGAGACATAGACAATTTAAGCAGAAGTTTATTCAACAAAGTAAGCAAAACAAACACTCCAAAAAGAGATTGTAGCGGACTGCCTCAAGGCAGGGAGCAGTCCAGGAGGGTCTGCATTTGAATTTTTAAAAGGGTTTTGTGAGTATTTATGAGATTAAGTGGCAGATTCATAACCCAAGGGAACCCTTTCCTTCTAAGTTGTGGTGGACCAGAAATCCCTTTTAGAGTGTTTGTTCCCATGCTCCTCTAGAAAATCCCACAAATGGAGGGTGTCAACACACAGTTCAGGGCTGGAGAGTCGGCTCAGAGATGAAGAGCTCTTGTTGCTCTTGCGGAAGACCCAGGTTTGGTTTCGCGTACCACACAGCAGCTCAAAAGAACCTGTAACCCCAGTTCCAGGAGATCCAGGGCCCTCTTCTGACCTTCTCTGGCACCAGGTACGAACCTTGTACACATATGTACACACGGGCAAAACACCCATACACATTTTTTAAAAAGCCACAATGCAAGAAGTAGTATCACGATGTCAGGTCTCTTGAGAACACAGACCCGTGAATGCACGAGTGTGGGAGAGTGCCCTCTCGCACCTTAACCTCTGACATAATTTAAACAGCTTAACTGCATTTTTAAGAACGTTTAACCACCAAGAGATTCCGGCTGGCAGGAGCCACAGATGCCACAATGCAGCTGCACTCTTCCTTAGGTACCTCATCCCCGTCTGCCCGGTGTACACATTACCTGCCCACTATCTGCTGTTCCACACGACTGAATCAATGAGTGGGTGAAAACAGCATCTATGTGTGGCTTTGAAAAATTACACAGTGCTACTGAAAGGCATTAACGGCAGCTGTATAAATGGACAAACAAGCTGTCTTCATTGTACTATTACTTAAAGGCTATTATTACACACTAGTGTGTGTGTGCATGTGTTTGTGTGATTTATACAAGCAGATTCTAAAGTTTGCATGAGAACACAAAAGGCCCAAAGGTCCACTATTCTCCTGAAAAAAAAAATTTAGAGAAAGTGAGGGACTTGGCCTGTATGCTTTTTCCTATATCATCATCATCAATCAATTGATCGATCGATCGATCAATCAGTCTATAGTGATTAAAACCCTAACACTAAAATAAATTGGAAACTGTGTGTGGCAAACACCTACTGTCCCAGCACTGTACTAGAGAGGAGGCAAGAGAATCACCAGTTCAGTGGTAGCCTGGGCTACTCAGTGTCTCAAAATAATAAACAAACAAACAAATATATATATATACAACAAAAAAAAAAAGGAATCCCAATAATAGAAAAAGAAAAATGGAGGCCAGGCATTGTAGCACACGCCTTTAATCCCAGCACTTGTAAGATAGAGGAAGACAGATCTCTTGAGTTTAAAGCCAGCCTGGTCTATATATCTAGTTCTGGGCCAGCCAGAGCTACACAGTGAGACCTTGTCTCGAAACAACAGCAAAACAAACAAAACAACAATAACAAACACAGCTCTAACTACACAACATATTATTTAGAGATTATACAATCTGTGATAACTTAATTTAGAAATAATGAAGTCACACTTATCCTCACGCCAGGACTAGACAATACTGTGAAACAGGATAGTGCTGGTTGCAGTGAGGGTTTTGTTTGTTTGTTTGTTTGTTTGTTTTAGTTTTGTTTAATTTTGTGTTGTGGTACAGGGTTTCCCTGTGTATCCTAAGCTGGTCTCTAACTCAGCATCTGATGGAAGTTTCCCAACTACTAGGAACCCCACAGCCAGCCTCAGTGGGGACTTCTGTTTGCTGTTTTGAAGCAGGGCCTCTACGTAGCCCTACGCTATGGTGAATCCTTCTTCCTTGGCCTCCTGCGTGCTGAGATCACAGGCATGTACCACCACGCCTGGCATTCAGTGGTGTTCTCAACGTTCTGCTCATCCATCAGTATGTTCTCAGGTAAGCACTGATTATTATCTTTAATAATTTTTATTTTTATTTTGTATGTTTCATACAGAACATACCATTTTTTAAAAACTTAAAAAAAAAATCACTTGAAGCCAGGCATGGTGGTGCATGCCTTTGATGCCAACACTCAGGAGGCAGAGGCAGGTCGATCTCTGTGAACTCGAGGCAGCCTGGTCTACAAAGTGAGTCCAGAACACCAGGGTGGTTACAGAGAAATCCTGTCTCAAAAATAAATGAATGAATGAGTGAATGAACGAATAAATAAACAAGCCACTTTGTGAGTGTTTGCCTGAGTGTCTGTATGTATACCAAGGTGCTCCTGGTTCCTTAGGGTGTCAGAAGAAGGTGTTGGATCCCCTGAAACTGGAGTTATTGACGGTAGCAAACCATCACATGGGTGCTGGGAAGTGAACCCAGGCCTCTGCGAGAGCAGCAGTGCTTTTAATCGCTGTGTCACCTCCCCAACCCCATGGGATAAACTTTAAAAGTAATCTTAGGGGCGAGGGTGAAGGTGTAGCTCGGCAGTAGAACACTCACTAGTATCTGTGAGGTCCTGGGGTTCAGCCTTAGTAAACCCAGGGTAAAATAAAATACCGTTAGTATAAAAGCCTTCCTAAACATGACGAAATCCAGAACACTAAAAAAAGCTAAAGACTGGACAAACCGAGTCACAAGCACAGTTCAAAGACAACAGCCAAATAGAACAAATATACAACTCACAACAAAGGATTGATTTCCTTCAGATGAATCACTAGGAAACGCCTGCTCTTAGAGAAAAGTTAGCACAAAACATGACCAGACCATTAAGAGAGACATGGGATACAGCCTTATGCAGAGAAGGAGAAGCGGCAGCTGCTGGGAGGCTACTGCCAGTTAGTGAGGAGACAGGGGAAGTAGGTAGCCGTTGCCGGTAGCAGCTACTTAGCAAGCCCTCACTCACCATCAGTCCTTCCGACCTCCACTCCCGAATTCCGACCTCCAACCCTGACGCTCCCCTACACATGCCCGGAAGATTTCAGTGGCAGTACAGATTTTCCTCTTCCGATACTCTCTCCACCCAATTCCTTGAGCATTTTTTCCCCTCTGTTGACACTGTCCATCCTCCCCACTTCGCTGGCCACATGCTACTAATTGATCCAACCACAAAGTACTCCCGCCTGCAGGCAGTCAGCTCTCCAAGCCCCTTCTAACTTCCGCCTTATTTCCTGCCCAGTCACTCATTTCTGACAATGCTTCAACCCCATCTGAACCTACATTCCTACATTCCCTCCCCATACTCCTCTCCTTAGACAACTCTCCTTAGTCCCGTTCCATCTCTGTGAATGCCGTCTGGCACACGCCTTTAGCTTTCTCATAATCTCAGCTGTCACTGTGCTCAACTGGCAGCCCCTTACTTGGGCACACACAGCCACTCACCTGTTCTGCACCTGTCCCTGTAAGGCCCAAGAGAGCTTTAGAGAAAGTTCTCACTAAATTTATGACCACAGACCTCGGGTGTGCTTCAGTGCTGCCTGGCAATTATGTGAGGCTCCCCGAGCCATTCACTCTCCTAGACAACTATTTCACCCCCTACTGTGTCCCTCTCCATCTTCATCCTCAGCTGCTGACCTTCCTTCTTCATTGGGAAAACAGAGCAATCGTAAAATAAAACCAGAAAGCAATCATGGGAGAATGTCAGCAAGCCCCGACACTAACTCACTCCCGTCCTGTCATCCTGGCTGCTTCCTGGACCACCGGTCTATGTTCCCAGATAAAACCAGTGCTCCAACCTGTGCACTACCCCTTTTGCTGCTGCTGGACATGAACAGGAAATTCCCCCTTCTCTCCCTTGTGTACTGATGTCTCTCAGCATGCCACACCGGGGTCCTCCTCATCCTTACTAACACTGCTCCAGCCACCACCCTGCTTCTCTGACCCCTTCAAGGATGTTCTGCACCTGAACTCGCCGATCCCTTTCTCTTTGCACGCCGTAGGGAGTGAATGAAGTCCTGACTGAAGGTGGATTGCTGACCTGGGCGTGAACATGTCTAGAACCCCGGTAGCTCAGTCCCCCAGGAGTGGCAAAGCTTTCCCCAGGAAAGGCTCACGGGGACCAAAAGTCTTCCTTGGGTCTGAGTTTGAATGTTGACGGCGTGTGCAGACCCGCTGACCGGTGTTCACATCCTAAAGACTGTTCCCTACAGAGACTGCTCCTACTGAGGTTAGCCAGACCTGCACCCTTGTCCAACCCTGCCTACTTGCTCATCTGTGTGTTATAACCTCACCTTCTGTTCAGCTCTGTGCAATAACCCCACCTCCCTGTTGAACCAGGTATGATAAACACGCTGAGTTTTCTGGGATGCCAAGGCTTCTCTATCACATTGAGCAGACCAGCCAATCTTAGCTTTTCTGTGAGTCCATCTATCTGGCATTCCTTCATTCTCTTGCTGCACCAGTTAGGTCAATCCCTAGAGTTGTGCAAGGACTTGGCAATGTTCCTCAACTCCACTGAAACATCCCTGTTGAGGTCATCAATATCTTTGACACTGCAAAAATCTAATGATCAGTTGTTGAGTAGTATTTGTTGCAGTTGCCGACTGCCTCCTCCTTGGGGCATTTTCTGATCTAAGTTCCAGGACATAGCACTGCTGTGACGTCACTCTTACCTCTCTGGCAGCTTCTATTCATTCTCTTCTGCTGATTCTACATATTCACGACATCTCAATATTGGACACCTCACATCCAGCCCTTAGAGCTCTCCTGTCTTCTACCAATGCTCATTCCCGCAATCTCAATTATTCACATTTGAATCCACAACCGATAACCTATGTTTTCACTGAACATGGGATGGCTACGACCAAACTTCTACTACGTCACCTTGCTGTAAACTTGCTCTCTCCTAAACCTCCTTCCCTCTTCCAAGTTGGTCAGATCTGAAACCTTGTAGATATCTCTGAATGCCATCTCTCCATCTCTGTGACTTCTCTCCTTAAATAACAAAATCCAGGTGCTAAGGCAGGTGTGGCAGGGCACAGCTGTAATGCTGGCACTCAGAGTTGAGTCATCCAGCACAGAGGACCAGCACTTGGCCTGCAGCAGCTCCACTCTGTAGTCCTTCCATGTTCTTCGCCATCCTTGCCCATACCTCCTGTCATACCCTTGTTCTTCTCTGGCTCCTCTGACTAAAGGAGCTGGGGACTGTAGCTCCAGAAAGCCTATCATAGGGACTCCCCTCAGCTGGCCATGGTTGGCATTTCTTTGGTCCCTTCGAAAGCCTCCCTGGTCTCAAAGCCATCCACATTAGGAAACCTCTCTACCCCAACCTCTCCACTGTATGCTTAGGTCCCCTCCCCAAGCCTGTACCTGTCAATAATGACTGGATCTGAAGGCGTCTCATTCCGGTTACCACAGCTCTTGCGGTCACAGCACCGGCTGAAGAGAAGATGAAGAAAGACAGAAAGAAGTGGTGAAAGAAACAGAGTGAGGGGGGCAGCCCCAGTGAGGACTCAGACGTCCTGTTATGGGTATAGAATTCATATGTGCAGGTGAATCTCTTCCGGGGACTTAAGGGAGAAAGTTGGGGAGGGGCTTGGCAGCACCCTTGCCAGCCTAGCTCTAGGGATGAGGCTGGTCATGAAGCCCTTGTGCCACCAAGCAGTGGATGGTCTGTAGTCTCTCTTGGATAGTCACAAAGTGAACCTGCCCTGTAAGCTGCACCCGGACCCAGATCTGCCCTGTGCCCGGCACTCCAGAGGCATTTTCTGGCTTTTCTTTTTTTTAAATCATTTCCAGGGCTGGAGGGATGGCTCAGTGGCTATAGAGCACTGGCTACTCTTTCAGAAGACCTGGGTTCAATTCCCAGCACCCACATGACAGTTCACAACTGTCTGTAATGCAGCTCTTAAGTGATTCGACACCCTCATACCTATATATTCAGGCAAAACATCAATGCACATAAAATAAATAAATCATTAAAAAAAATAATTTCCCTTCCAAGGCTGGCCACTGTCTCAACTACAGGTTTGTAAACATTAGTTCCACCCCCCCCCACACACACACACACTTATCAGGAGCTTCCCCTGAGGCATGGTAGGACTGGGATATCCAGGGAACCCCTTCAGGAAATGCTAAGTTCTAGGGTGAAGGGAAGGGGAAGCTAAGAGCTGTGTTCCCCCTTCCCACCCCACTTATCTACCAAAGAGCTGCCCAGCAATTCTCACATCTCGGCAGCTAGCTTTCCTCCACGAGGGCCCTTAGCAAATCCCAGAGGCCTCTGGGTTGCCCAGCCCAGCCTGTGCCTCTCTTCCGAGAGAGCTACTCCCCGGAGCTTTGTTAGTTAAGCTTCCAGTAGCTGTGGGAGGCCTCTCTTACAAAAACACTTAGAGAAGTCACATAAACAGGGCAGGCTAATGGGGCCTCAAGGAGCCTCTCCTCTGCCCATGCTGTGCCCAGGGAGCTCACCACTCCCCTGCCCAAGCTTCCCCAGGGACCTGGAGGTGTTGTGTCAGGCCCTGACAGGGGACCTAAGCTACATCTTAACAAGGCACATTGCCTTGTCAGTGTCAGGGTGCATCTTGGATGACAGCCCCCATCTTACCTGCACATGATCTCGTGAGTGAGCAGCACGCGGCACATTTCAGGATTCTTGTCCTGTCCCTCGTAGATGATAGCCTGGGAAGGAGGAAGCGTGCAGGCTCACAGGGAAGAAGGCCCCTCTCAAGTCCCCATGGCAAGCATAGATGAGCCTGAGGGTGTGTCCTGGTGCCTCCGGAACCAAGGTCCGGGAGAGCTCCCACCCCAAGTAAGATCATGTCCTTTGCCTCGATCTGAAGAGTCCAGGGGTGCAAAGCAGGAGCCTGAAGCCTAGCTGCTCAGGTGGAGACCTTCCTACCCTCAAACAGGACCACCCCTAGGTGGCACGAGCGGCACCCAGTCTGCAGATTCCCGGCTGGTGGAGCAGAGAGGCTCCCGGTCCCAGCCTGCCTCACGCTCCTCCCCCTACCCATGGCTAACCTCTTCCATGCTTATGAGGCTTCTCTGCTCATGGATGCTGCCCCCACCCCAGTTCAGACGGTGCGTCGCCCTTGGATTGTTGATCCCCATTTCCCAGTCTCTCAGCGCTCCCTGTCCTGAACAAGAAGTAGGCTTCCCAAACTATAAATCCGGCCTTCTAGTGTGTTAGCCCCTGGCCTTCCAGCCTTCCTCTGTTTGCAGGTCCTTTTCTCTCTAGGCTGCCACACTCATTCGCCACCCAGACCCATTGCCAATGCTTGGTGTGCCTCCCCGGTCACAGTGACAGAGAGCTCTCTGGACAGAAGCCATTCTGCTTTGCCTTGGGACTGAGACTAGGTGAGGCTGCTAGAAGCACTTGTCCATACAAGAGCATGCCAACTGCCATGCTTCATTCCAGACCAACCAATCTGGCCCATTTGCAATTCAAGCCCCTTCTACCAGCATGTTTCTGAAAGCCCTGAGAGCTGGGCTACCTCTCAGAGTGCATGGGGATTGTTTTCCTGAACTGCTTTTGTCAGCCTCAAGCTTCCTTCCCGGGATCATCGTATCGGCAAGGTGCTGAGCGTCCCAGCTCCGGGACTGCACACAGGTCTCTTTTCTGACCCAGTGTACTCCCCCTCCTCCCCCTTTGCAGTTAGTGATGACACTAGAGGGCTTTCTCTTGCGAATTGCTCTCAGTGTGCACTCTTGCCTCAGGCATGGTCCCCAGCCAATGGCTGACTGCTAGAGGACACAAAATACTGCCTCCTTGCTTTAAGGACACCAACTCTGGTGACATTTCTCTCCCAGCAATCCCCGTGTATGGGGCTGAGGCTGGACTCTACCTGAGACTGCCTGCTTGCCGGCTAACTTCCTGTCTCACTCCCTTTCCTCTCCTCCTGAGGAAGCTCTCCTTCATCAGCGATAAACTGCATGTCCCCAATTTCCTGTCAAAGATTGGGGTGCTGAGGAATATGACTAAGATGGGCCAGAACAGCCCCCAGGCTGGCTCACCTGCTTTGACATGGAGTCAATGAGACGCACATAGAGGTCTTGCTCTGTTCGAAGCCCTAGGGTGAGAAGGCAGAAAGAGCTGGCTGTCAAGGGAGCATGAGGATGCCCAAGGCCTCCAGTGAGGCGCTGTGTGTCCCAGGGTACCGAGCTGTCCAAACTTTGCTTACCATTGTTATACACCAGCCGGAGGCGGTAATGGATCCCATTGTTTGTCTTTTCTGTCCCAGGCTCCTGCAAGGGCAAGACAGAAGGATGCTCAAGTGCTCGGGGCCTTCAACCTCCTTCACCCATGCTCCCTTCACCCGTACCCTCCATCCTAACCCACGATCCTTCTTTGCCTTCCAGCCACTCGCCCATCCTTTCCCAATCATTTGGCATCTATCCACTCATCTTCCCCAGTGTGCGTGTGTATGTGGCAGGCTCCCTGCAGCCCTCCCATCACTCCCAGCGCTAGTCCCAGGCTAGCCCATGAGCCTCTCACTCGATCCTTTTCCACGAAGTCGATGAAGGCTGTGCGCTCCACCTCCACGGGCTGCCCCTGCCGGTCGTACATGGCCAGCACGAAGTGGAAGAAGTTGGACTTCCTGAGGTTGGAGGGGGGCTGCTTTTCAAAATGTGCTCTTGCCAGGCCCACGCCACTGTGGGAGGAAAGGAACTGGAAAACCTCTGGAAGGGCCCTCCAAGGAGAAAGACCCCAGTGGTTCTGGCCAGGTAGGTGGCTGGCCAGGTCTAGGCTTTGACATGCCAAGAGCTTGGGCAAGAGGTCAGACTAGATGGGCCCTTCCATTCCGGGCAGTACCACATCAGTCCATAAAGAGGTCTCCAGCACCGAGGTCACCCCAGCTTGCTTCTTCAAGAAAAAGGAACGCCACAGGTGCCGCAGGAAGGCATCCTGACAGGCTCTCCCCCGCTGCAGGCTTTGGCCATATTTAGAAAGGGTTATCTCTAAAATGAAGTCTATAAACTATAAATCAACTCACTATATTTCCCAGAGGCACTTAGGAAGGTGTATTAGGGCATCAAGGGGTATCTGGGAGGTTCTGGAATGAATTTCCCACTGAACCCCAGCTTACAAATAGGGCCTGGCAACATGACATCCATCAGACCACCAGCGATGCTGAGCTGTTCCAGGGTATGAGTCTGCCCATCCTGAACCCTGGGCTGTGGGTATAGATGGGGAATACCCTCTCTGGTTACAGAGGGCATGACTCCAGCTTCAGGGCTGCATGGCTTCTGGGCAGGAGGATCTCCTAGTTTGGCCTTAACCAAAGGCTTGCTCCTGACTCATCAGAAACCTTGCTCAGAAGCAAGGAGAAAGGAAAAAAAAAACAAGGCCTCATTTACCAGACTGTCCCTGAACTCCAGCACTAAACTCTGTCACACGCAGCATGCGGTACTGGAATTAAATGCCTGGAAGAGGAGGGAATTCGCAGGCAGAGAGTGGAACAAGGGTCAGTGTATGGGTACCCCACCCCCACCCCAAATATGTAACCATGTAAAAAAAGAAGCAAAGGAGGAAAACACTGTTTTGGGTTGGTGTTTTTGTTTGTTTGGTGTTTTGGTTTTGTCTTGCTTTGTTATTGTTGTTTTTTTAGATAGGGTCTCTCACTCGGTAGTCTGGGCTGGCCTGGAACTCACTATGTAGTTCAGGCTAGCCTCAAACTTGCTGGGGATCTTCCTGCCTCAGCCTCCCAAGTGCTGGGATTAGGATATGAGCCACCACACCTGGCCAAAAACAAAACAAAACAAAACAAAACAGCAAAGAATAATAATTTTTTTGTGTGTGGGATATAGGGGCAGATTTACAGAGACTGTGGCCTTCCCCCAACCCTCAGGGAATAAGTATAAACTCAAAAACTGAAGAGGAAAGAGAGCAGAACAAAGAGCCCAAAGAATGTCTCTAAGGGCAAGTTTCTATGGATCAGATTAGTGAATCGCTGGCTGAGGGATGTAGCTCAGTTGGAAAAGTGCCTGCCTCCATGAAGGAAGCACCAGGTTCAATACCCAGTGCCACATAATACCAGAATTGGTGGTGCACACCTGTAATCCCAGGATTCTCGAGGTGGAGACAGGAAGATTGGAAGTTCATCCTTGGCTACACAGTGGGTTGGAGGTTAAGCAAGAGATACAGGGGACTCTGTCTCAAAATAAATAGAGAAGGAAAGAAGGAGAGACAGAAGGAGAAAATAAAAAGAGAGAAAGAGAATGGGAATAAGGGCATGGGGCTGGGGCGATGGCTCCATGCTTAAAGTGCTTGTCACGTAAACGTGAGGACTTCATAGCCCCAGCACCCACAGAAATGCTGGGGGTACGGCAGTGCTAAAAGGGCAGGGGCGGGGGTTCCCGTAACAAGAATGCTAGCTAGCCTAGACATATGGATGAGCTCTGGGTTTGACTGAGAGACCCTGTCTCAATGAGTAAGCTGAATGGTCAAGGGAGAATCCAAGGAAAGCATCAGTCGTGGACTTTCACATGCTCAATATGCATGTACGCCCCCACACATGCAATGACACATGCCCCCACACATACACATACTCATGCGGGTGTAAAGGGGAGAAAAGTTTGCATTGGAGGTTCCTGCCAGACTGTGTGGGAATGTGAACACTAAGAAGTTTAGACTTCTTCTCTAGGCCAGGTATGCCACAGCACCTTCCTTACAGGTGTCCCAGTCTCCTCCCTACAAGAGGGCCGTGGCCGCACCGCTGGGAAATGTGATTCACAGCACACACGGGAGTCCAACATCCTGCAGAAATGAACTCCGGTTCTGTTGGCTCAAGCTAGTATTTTCCATATGTCCAAGATGATGGTTCCCAAAGTGCTTAAGCAGGTTCCATTCATAATGTGTTTTTGCTGGTCTGTGTGGTCAACAGACTATAACAAAAATGATAGCACATGACTTCTCCATTTTAGGTCATGAAAGCACTGTGGCCTCTGCCTTGTTCTTTTTCCTGGCTTGTTACACAGGGGAAGCCAGAGTCCACTAGAAACCAATGCCCGGGACTGGGAGATGTCTCAGCTGGGAAAGCGTGCGCTTCACAAGCATGAGGACTTGAGTTTGGACCCCCAGAACCAACATAAAAAGCTGGACATGGTGTTGTATGATGGGAAACGAAGTCAAGGGGGTCCCTGGGGCTTGCTGACCACTTGGTAAAGTCCCAGGCCAATGGGAGACCCTGTCTCAAACAGAAGGTGAAAGGTCTGTGAGGAATAACATGAGGCCGTACACTGACTCCCTTCTGTGCTCGACACATATGCACCCATACATGAACACACCCACACATGAACACACATATGCACACACCAGCATCCCAGATGCCCATCAGGCATGCTACAGTGACAATGACTTCCAAATTCATTGCTATTTAATATTTCCTTCCACATAACTTAAAATCAGGAGCCAGTGAGATAGCTCAGTGGGTAAAAGGCTCTCGCTGCCAACTCTGACACCCTGAGTTCAGTCCTAAACCTGTATGGTAAGAGAGGGCCAGCTCCCTCCATGTGTCCTCTTCTGACCTCTGTAAGTGCAGTGGGCACATGGAAGCACCCCCACCCCCAACAAATAAAGAAATAAATAAAGTAAAATTTAAAAAACGAAACAACTTACTGTTTTCTTTGGCTTCACACTAGGCCATAGTATCTAGGCTGTCAGAGAGTGAGGTGATTGCTGTTTTCACTTATATGGAATACAGCAAATAATAAAACAAACTGTTCTTTCTCATGGATGCCTTCTTGGGAGCCCCATGGCCATGGGAACGGGTGATATTGGAGGTAGATGCGATGACAAGGCGCCAACACTCTTTCCTACCAGAAACCCCTTCTCCAGGGGTACTGTCCTCTCTCCACTCTTCCCCATTCCCTCCTGGCAGTCCTCTCAAGTGGGGACTTGACCACCTTCCGTCAGCTTCTCAACCTGCCTGAGAGGCAGGGAATCCTGAAGAGAGCTTTTGATCACAGCAGGTCTCTGATTACTATGGATGAATATGCTAATGAAACATCAACTCTGAGCTCCATCCTCCTTCTTCCAGGGCCAGCTTAGCTTGAACTCTGCTAGGGATGGTTTCAAGAACCACCAAGTGGAGGAGATGATAGAAGGGGGTGGCCTTGTAGAGCAACCCCTCACTGCTCTTCTTTATTCCTTCTGCATCTGGATAGGCTCTCGGACAGTAGGAAAAAAGTAGATTGAAAGGCCCTGGCAGAGAAGAAGTGGATGTTGAGAAAGTACAGAATCCCCAGTCTTTTTCTATGCAAAAGAAATTTTCTGTGCTTGGCTCTGGGCTTCTAAAACTGGGGTAGAGGGAACTGATAGGGGCCTGAGCTTTCTTTACCACTCCAGTCCTCTTGGCAAATGTCAATCAGCCCAATAGCCCTGTCTATCCCCTGCTCCTACTGTTCTGCTGGAGAACCAGCACTGGAAGTTTTCCCCAAACCCTAGGCCAAACTCCCTAAGCCAGGCCTGCCTTCCCTGTGGGGAGGATTACTTGGGAGAGAGAAAGAACACAAAGATTGGGGTGGGGGCGGAGGAAAGCAGGTTCCCCTAGGGGATATGGATCAGTATCCAGTGCTGGGGGTGGGGTATGGGAGAGGTATAAGGAAACAGAGCCATCTCACATGCCCCACGGCATGACCTCACTTAGCCAGGCTCTCTTCCTCCTAAGACAGCCTACAGTAGCACCCAAACCTCCACCCCTGCTCAGGCTCACAGGCTTCCATGGAGCAGCATCGACTATCTCCACTATCATGGGTCACCACAGAACAATATTAATGGCGGTCTTAGTCCCCTTTATACCAAGGTTGGCCAACAGAATGGAAGACCTCTGCTAGGTCTATTCTCTGCTCCTTGCCTGGGAAGTCTCCAATCTACCAGTCATGTCTTAGCCAGTTAAGTGAGGAGACCGAGCTAAAATGGGAAAAGATTTTGCTGAAGAATCTAGTGTTTGTTATGTGCACGACGCAGAACACTACAAGGACTGTGTTGTACAGAAGAGCAGAAAGCAAAAGAAAACAGAAGCAGGCTGGACTGTGTCTTCCTTCCCTGGCTGTCCTCATTGCTCCTGTGCCTGTAACGGCAATAGATGATCAACCCCTGGTAGGCAGAACTGCAAGTTGCAAAGGGAGAAACCTGGGGAGAAGGAGAGGGAAAACTTCTTTCTTTTTTCCTCTTGGGAGAAGCTGCTGCTCTTGTAATGAGAAAACAAACCACAGATAAAGAATAAAAAGAAACAGAGACATGCTGGAACAGTTCACAAAGTACCCAGTGCCGGGGCAGTCCCCATGGTCCCATCCTGGGCCCAGACATGAGAGCTATAGGCAGCCCTGGGTGCTCTCTGCCCAGACAGAGAGATACAGACGAAGGCCATCATCCCTGGTTGTGTGTTCTCCAAAGTGGAGTTGTCCAAGATAAAGCTGGAGGGTGGGAAGAAAGCTGGAGATGTCTACTCTTGATCTAAAAGAAAGATGGAGGGATAGGATAGATGGGTAGAGCCCCTGAATCCTGGAGAGGGAGGCAAGTGTTTTATTTATGTTCTCCTAGAAGCAGAGAAGTCCCCGGGGCAAAACCCCAAATATCAACAGCTTATTGGACTGATTCCAGGAACCGCAGGAGTAAAGCGAGACAAAGGCAAGAAGGCGGCCCATCAAGCTACCACTGTAGGCAGCCACAGCTTGCCCATGGGAACTATGAAAACACAGAACAAGTACCTCAGACTTCGCCCACCTGAGTCCTGGGTCAGGGACTCAGTGTCTATCCAGCAACTCTAGCTAGGCATTTCCACCTTTTAAGCCAACACCCTGTCCTTCAGATTTATTTTATTCATATGTATTTGCATGTGGATACGTGCAGGTGTGTCCAAAGAGGCCAGAAGAGGGTGTGGAGCTGAATTACAGGCATTTGAGAGCCTCCTGAGGTTGGGGCCGGTATCCAGACTATGGATCTATCTTAACTACTGAGCCATCTTTCCTACTCCCACCATTTTCCCCGACCCCCTGTATTCCTGGCTGCCATGTGAAGACAGAACAAGCTCTGACCTCCTAAGCAAGTCTTCAGACATTAGGAAGCAGATGCTGGCTCAGGTAGACCCTTTACCAACCAAGGGTGTTAAGAAGGTAAGCATGGGCTGGAGAGATGGCTCAGTGGTTAATTAAGAGCAGTGACTGTTCTTCCATAGAACTGGGGGTCAATTCCCAGCACCCACATGGCAGCTCAGAACTGTCTGTAATTCCATTTCCAGGCGATCTGACACCCTCACACAGACATACATGCAGGCAGAACACCAACATACATAAAATAAAAAGAAAGAAGGTAGGCATGAGTCCCAACTGCCAGAAGTACGGTATGAAGGAAGCCAGCAGAATTTTAGCCCTCGAGGCCCAAGGACAACTCTGCAGATTTTGAGTTTATGATGAATGCAGGTGAGCAATGGCCTGCCTACTCAGCCTGTGTACTGCTGGAGCCCACAGTCCAGTGATATTTCATTCACTTGGCATCATAGGAAACAGAGCATGTACCCTTTTTCAGATAAATGTCCCTGAGTGACCTAAATAAATAAATAAATAAATAAATAAATAAACCAAACAACAACAGCAAAAGGTCATACTAACCATTTTTGCAAGAATCCAAAACAAACAACACATTTTCTCAGTTTCTTAGAAAGGTTATTTCAAACACAATGTCGAAACACTTTCCTCTCAGCTCTGGTGGGTGTTGAGGTGCTAGAGAACTTGTTTCTATTCTAGAGAACCCTGTCTTGGGAGCCTATACGGCAGTGTTTCCGCCACATCTTCTGCTCTTAAACAGGCCCAAAATTTAAGGAGACTTTCTGTGCCACCAAAACACAAAACAAACAACAATAAAACACCTTGGTTTGCAGAGCTACTTTGTGGACAGTAGAGCCCTGCCTTGTAGCAAGCTTGGTATGCCTAGGCTTCATGAGTAGTGTTTGGGGCCTTGAAGCTAAATGAAGAAGGACCACTTGACCCTCATAGCCCAGGCCACTAAGGTGAGCTGCACCCCAGAGCACACAGGGATGCTAGCTGACATTGAGCCCACCCAGCAGGTCCCTGGGGATGTTCCCTTGTAAGGCTGAGCACAATGCCCCAGAGCTCTGCTCCTGGCATCCAGAATTCTCTGGTAGACAAAGCTCCCTCCACAGTCTCTGCTCTCT
Organism: Psammomys obesus; assembly: GCF_907164565.1. NCBI lineage: Eukaryota > Metazoa > Chordata > Mammalia > Rodentia > Muridae > Psammomys > Psammomys obesus. The sequence goes on from NW_026585504.1 coordinate 6,327,384, forward strand.
ACTCAGAAATGCTCATGCTCAATCACATACTCACTCTACATAGCAATCTAACAATAACCATCTGCATCCCCCTGGAAGACCAGCCACCCTGGGGGCTTCAGCCTTCCGTTTTCCCGCCAAACCTTAAGTCTGGCCCACCTGGTAGCCCAAAGTTCTCAGCAGCAGCACTTGGGCTTGAGCCTGATCCATCTTCAAGGCTGAGATGTTGAGTTAATGGGACTGCAGTCATCCGCGTTGGACGCAGGCTCTGTTGACCACCCTTTACTTCCACCAGAAGGTGAGAGAAACGAAAACGCATGCCTCCCACATCTCCATCACCACCCTCAGATTTGCAGCAAGTTCCTCTGCGCAACCCAGCCATTCTCCTCCCTGTCCGGCCCAGGGTGCAGAAGTTGCGCCTTCATTTCTTCCATACCCTCCATTCCTTTAAGCATCCCATTGGTGCCCAAGCTCTCCTCTGTGGCCCGGGACTGAGAGTAATCGTCATGCTGTGCCTGCCTCCAGCCTAGCCCTGCCTGGGCCCTGATATGCTCAGAACCTAGCCACGATGCATATCAAAGAAAATAAGAGCAATAACACACAGGGGAAGAAAACTCTCACAAGTGTGCTCTACCGCTCCCCCCATGGCTTTCGGTTCCACCTACTAGCTACTCACCCCATTTCTCTTCTGCCTACCCTCTCACCATCCACCCCGAGGCCTGCCTGCCAGCCAGGTTCCAGGATGAGGAGCAGCTATTAATTATTAAAGCAAACAAAAGCATTTCCTAGCAGGGAGGCTAGCCTGCAGCTGCTTACAGGAAAGACATCCCAAGCTGCCTTCCTTCTCTAAGGCCTTGCTCCTGCAGAGTGACTGGCTGGTAGAACAGCCAGCCCTGGGTCTCCCAGGACCACAGCAGGGGGAGAGCTGGCCAGGCCTCTCCGATCTCCCCCACCTAGGAAACACACCAGGAGAAAAGTGCTCTTCCTGGGCTAAGCCCACAAGCAGGAAGACTTGTCTGATAGAAGGATAGGAATGGGTCTCAGAGATAAATTCCTATTGCTTTAGGGCAGGAAGTCACAGCATTAGCCAGAAGTCTTTGAGCAGATATTCCTGTTAGGGAGACCCTGGCAGGGAGTGGTAACCTTCATTGCCAGTCTTCCCTTCCCTTCCTGTGAGATGGGTACTTGGTTCCTCTTCTCTCCCTACTCCTAGGCTCAGAATTCTCCTGCTTGTTTGCAGCGGCTCCCTCACTGATCTTGGCAAGCCTTCTGGGCCTCTTTCCTCCTCATCTACTTTGTTCAAAACTTTGGCATTTTTGTAAAGTCTAAGTTTTAAAGTTGGAGAGAGGTGGCTGAGGGATGTAGGGCAGTTGTTGGAACATACTGACGTGAAGAGAGGCACCTGCTAGGGAAGGCTTTTGGAGCCATCTAGGTGGACTACTTAAGCCTGTGGGTGCTACAGAAGGAGGAATGAAAGGGCTGCCATTTTTGCCCTATAGGAAAACCTCAGCTGGCACAGCCAGAAAAGCAGGGACAGGCAGAGGACAGCAGAGCCTGACCTGTGGTAAGCATCTTTAGGTAACATTAAGAACTGTTCCCCTGGGCAGGGAGGAAGAACATAAACAGAGAAGGTGCTGAAGAGGAAGGAGTCAGGGTTCCTCAAGGCTCGGTGGGGCTCTATTCTGTGGGTGTATGATGCTAAGGGCTTGAGGACTATTTTAAGAGAAAGAAGGTCTGGCAATCTTGTTGACTCTCCAACATCATAGGCCATTATCATACAGAAGCTGGGAAACAAAGCTGGGGTCAGATTGTGATGAGCCTTGAATGCCAGCTCTCTGGGAAGTAGAGACATGCCAGTGACAGCCTTCAAGTGGAGAATCAGAGTACAGGACCAGTTTATGTTATCCTTCAAGCCTGGGAAGAACGGGGTCTAGGGCAAAGGAGTGTAATTGTTAGAAGCGGCATCTGGGGACATTGGGATTGAGACTAAGCACCTATAAGCTCTGAAAACCAAGTGGCTGTGAAGTGACGATGAGGAAGGCACAAATCACCCGAAGCAAGCAGCCTTGCAGGAGAATGAAGCCAGGCAGGGAGCGACATGGAGGAGAGAATGGGAGATGCATGTTTATTGTTACATTTTGGGACAGGAAGACCTGAGCAGAGAACTGAGGGGGAAGACAGGTAGAAGAAATGACAGGCAGTGTGGTCAGAAATGAGAGCCAAGGGTTAGCTTCCCCGCTGGAAGCGGGAAGAGAATCGCCCACATGTTTGAAAACTCTCAATCTATGTCCTAGAATGGAGCTTTCCAGACTTGGGGCAAGCAAGCTCAGGCCCAAAGAAGCCTTTGGGCTTCAGTAATGTGGTCTTGGGGACTCAGAGTAGACACCACTCAAGAACCTTTCTCTGTGTAGATAACACCATTGGTGACTAGGAGGGATGATGTTGGAGGTCTCACGCCCCTTCACCCACCTGCAGGATATCATCTCTGTCACCCCCGCCTCCCTCTCATCAAACCTGCTGGCTATGGGCAGTAGACAGCAAAGTCAGAAAGAAACGGGAACTTCCGTTCTAATACACCCAACTCTAACGTCACACAACTGCTCCAACTTAAAGCAAAAGCCAAAACCAACAGCAGAAAAGGAGGCACACACAAGCCAAGCATTGCACAAGTCGAACCTTAAAGGGGAAAACGGGAGGGAAATACACCATCACACTGAGAGCGGTGGTGTTAAACTGTGGTTGTGTGTCTCTAGTCTCTAGTTAGATCCCTCCGAGAACGGACGGGACTTGGCTCATCTGCCATACCCTTTCCTGTTCTGGAGAGACCACTCGACAGAAAGCCCAGCACACTCTGTGAAGTCTGGTGTGCAAAAATATTGCATCCCCCTTTCCACAAAACACTGTGTCTACCACTGGGTGAGGTTAGGGCACACTCCAAGTCATATTTGCACAAGTTTGGATATGTGAGTGTGCCAGGTTTGCTTTGCTTTGACAAACCCTAGCCGCCGTCCTTCATATGTTGGGCAGCAGCTATTTAAACTTCCGGGAGACCCAGTGCTCGCCCTGTCCTGCGGGGACAGTCCCTACCGAGTGCTGGGCACTAGGAGCGCTTGATCGGTTGTATAACCTCCAGCCCATGCTGTATAACTAGAGGGAATATTTCAGAGACCGTGTTCCAGCTGCTGCAGCGACCGGGTAACCAGGGCTTCAAAGTCCCCATCCAAATCCTGGAGCCTCCCCCCGAAAAGTAACCAGGGTGGATCCTGTTGATTCCCAAGAGCCTCCAGTCTCCTTCAGGATCTACCTGAAACTACCCGAGAGAGGAGCCCAGCCCCATTCTCAACCCCAATCGGTTCAGCATGGCTAACTGCCCACTGGCTTAGCCACTCTTCAGCCCCAGCCATATCCCCGGCCCTGTGCACCACAGAGTTTCTCGCCTTGCTTGTTGGGTAACGGCAGAACTGGACAAGCGCAGAACTATTGAGACTGCACAGGAAGAAGGAGCTGGGCATCTCTAGTGACCGTGGGTCGTGGCTCAAGGTGTGCGGGAGGAGGCGACACCAAGTCCAGAACCCTGGACCCTAGCGAGCAACCCCGCCCCACATCCTCAGGAGGAAGTCAGACTCACACAGGATGAACAGGAGACTTCGTCGGGACAGTCAAGAGTTAGGACTGTCTCCACCCCTCGCTCCAGCGGGTAGGCATGCGGGATGAAAGCGGAACGAAGCGGTCCAACCGGAGAGCTAGGTCGAGTGGAGCGCTTACCTCTGCGCCGCCGTGCTGGAGTCCAGGATGCCCGCGCTCTGCATCCAGGAGCGCACCGAGCCCAGGCTGGAGGGCAGCAGCGGCTCCTCTTTCAGGTGGAGCCCACCGCGGGGCAGAGCGTCCTGTGCGGGGAACATACGGACCCGCAGTTCGTGGGCGCCCCCCACTGCCAGGGATCCTGCCCCGCCGAGGCTGTAGGCGTCGCAGCTCAGCCCGACCCGACGGCACCAGGAGCCTCCAGGAGCGCAGCGCTGCAAGGAGTCCCGGCGCCTCAGTGCGCGCCAGCCTCTCAGAGAGAGCGGGTCCCCGGGCGCCGACGCTGTCCCCTCCCCTCCCGGGGCGCGGGGCGGGGAGACGGAGGGATTCCCCCGCGGCCTGAGCGCCGGTGAGCAGACTGCGAGCGGAGCCGGCACCCGCTCCGCACGGAGGCGCCCCAGAGGCGCGCTCTGGCGGCTGCCCAGCGCCGCGGTCCTGGGGGGGGGGGGGCGGGGGGGCGAGCGCCCCGCGAGGTGCCCGCCCTTCCCCCCTCGATCTCTACCCCCGCCCGCCCGCGGCGCCCGCGCGGGGCGCTGATTACCATCCGAGAGGGGGAGGCTGCGGCCGCGGAGCTCGGCGGAGGCGGCGACGGGGGTGGCCGGGGCGGCAGCAACAGCAGCAGCCGCGCGTCCCGCGGAAAAGCAGGGCCGGCACCCGGCCAGCAGACGCAGCCGCCGCCAGGCCCCCGAGGGCCCCGGCGCCCCGGGCCTGCCGCTGCCCCGGGCGGCAGCACCTGCAGCAGGAGCAGCAGCAGACCGGCCGAGTCCCCCCGGGGCCCGGTCCCCGCTCCTCCCCGCCGCGGCCGCCGCCGCCCGCCGCTCCCCGGGGCCTGGCCGCGGGCCCTGGCCATCCCGCCGCCGCCGCCGCTCCCTGGGGAGCGGGAGCCGGAGGGAGGGAGCAAGGGCAGGAGGAGGGCTGTCGCAGGCGGGTGGGCCCAGGGGACTCGGGGCCAGGGGAGGCGGGGGCGGGGCGCGAGGCCGGCCGAGGGGCGGCCAGGGACGTGACATCATCGGGGGAGGAGCGGCCGGGCTTGGGGCCGCGGCGGCGGGGCGGACCCTGGCGAGTCGGTGGCGGGGCTGGGGGCCAAGGCTTGCGAGGCGCCGCCGGAGGGGGCCGGGAAGCTGGCCTGGGCCGGGGGAGGCGAGGAACAGGGCGGGCGGGGGGCTGCGCGGCTAGGGAGCCCGGCCTAAGCCGCGCAGCTCGTCGCACCGAGCCGTCGCCGCCAGACGAAGCCCCAGCATCTTTGTGGTCCCATCTCCTTCCCCCAAGTATGCGCCGCCCTCGCCTCAGCCGAAGCTCGATTCTGGGAGTCGCTGCTCACTTGGAACCACCTGACCTCGGCTTAACCTCTGCGGCTTCGTGCTGAAGGGTCTCTCCCTGGATGCCGCCCCAGGCAAGCTGAGCCACGTCAGTCCTGCATCCTTGTTCCTGGATTACCTTAAACTTAAGTTTACATTCCCACCTGAGCCTTTGAGACTTCTGATGGCAAGTTGGACCCACAGGACTCAGGCTTAGAGTTAAGAGCCCAGCTCACTTCCGTTTCCACAGACTTCTTTCCTGAGTCCGCTCATCCTTTATTTCTGCACAGAAATCATCTGGCCTTTGACCTTGGGGCAGAGCCATTTGTTGTGTGTCCTACAGGCTATCAACAAACCTTGGGTTGACTCCAGCAATTTCCTGCGGAACAGCAAAGGGGGAATATTGAGGGATGGCCTTGTCCTTGCTGCTGCTTGAACTCTCAAAGCTCCATCTTCCTGGGGGTGGGGAGAGGGCACGCTCAAAGTCAGCCTAACTGATGCAGAGGAAAGATCCAGGGACACCAGAGTCCCTCTGCCTCTTCTCCTGACCTCCTGATCTTAACTCTCCCTTCTCTCTTTGCTCGTTTTTTTTTTTTTTCAACCTCTGTCACCTGTGAAGAAGGAGGAAGGACACTGCCAGTCTCACGCAGACTTTTCAAGGGCTCAGCTTTTACCCAGGTGGGGGTAAAAGCAGGTTTCTCAAAATGAAGTCTCTCCCCACCGGCCTCTAGCTGGCTACTAAACATTGTCACTCAGAGTACGGCTGCCGGATCAGCAGCATTGACATTGGTAGCTCGTTAGAAATGCAGAGTCAAAGGCCCTGGCAGACCTGGCAGGTGAGAGCCTGCATCAGAGAGCTTGAATGCTGCTATCACATATGCGCGCCACTATGCCTGGCTAAGACTTTCCATTCTTAAAAATCCTCCCCCTTCTTCCCACATCCTACAGCCTGTTTCTGCTCCTGTTTCTTCAGAAGTTAACACGAGTACTCCACTAAGGCTGCTTTGCCAGTTTGGGCTGGCTACTCCTGGAGGCTCACAGCCTGACTCTTCCCCGTTCTGGAACGGTTGCTTCTGCTTTGTCTCTTGGGACTTCTGGTCCTCAGCCCTCCTTCAGTATCTACTCATCACATCTTTTCCTCCTCCCACCCATCTAAGGAAACTACTCCATAAACAAGATGTGTTATCTGTTTCACCTCCTACCCTCTGAGGATGTTGGGCTGCTCTGTCTGTCCCCCGCGCCCCCATGCTGTTGTTCTCCGAAGCCTGTGAGGCTGTGAGGCTAGGAAGACCACATCCTAGCCTGGGCTCCTGTCTTCTATGTTGACCATCAGCTGGGGAAATTAGAACTGGGCTGGGCCATGGGGCAGGAAATGAGCACCTGCCCCGGGAAGAGTTTCCAGCACACGTGGCTGGGCTCCTGGGCCGCAGTGGCACCATTTAGTTCCCACATGCCCATCCTTCACAAGCCAGCGTGCCCACATCATCCTCTCCTGCTGCCCACAGGCTTTGAACGGGATGGGACAGGTTGTCTCTGAGAGCTTTCTCTTCCACCTACAGCTTCCACTGCAGATCTTCCATGCCTTCTCTCTGCCCTGGCATCCACAGAGAATGTCTCTGATAGTAACACATTTCAACACTAGATTTCACCCTTGCCCGAAGGAGACGCAACTCCTGTTCTGCTGTCAACTTCCTTATCTGTCTCCCAGATGTCCACTCAAACACCCTCCATCCTCCTGCTGCAGGTTTCAAAGTGCTGCTTCATTTGGAGGATATATAACCTTCTTAAGAAGACCAGTGTATGTCATGGCTCCTCCCGTTTAGGGACATTCTAGGCCCTTTGCCGCCTGATCCATGTCTCTCACCAGACAGTCTAGTTTCCCTTCCTCTGTCAGTTCTTTGCTTGCCTGATACAAAGAACTGTCCATTGACTGAACTCATTCCCACTGCAGGCTGTCTCTTTACTATGCTGTCCCCTCCAGCTTAGGCATTACTTTTCTATCCAGGGCACAGTGGAGTGAGTCTCTGTGCCTTTTTGGTGTTGCACTGTGGCTCTAAATAGATTTGAGGAACAAGTGCTCAGGAATAACCCGGGGAAATAGAGGAACAGGTTGGCCTAGGAACATGGCATTGAGGGATAGCTGTCATTAGTGGCGATCTCCTGGCTTTTATGGTTTCCACTCTATCCTAACTCACCCCGTGGAATGGACAGGAACCAGCCAGGATGCTGTTTGGACCTTAGCAGACCCTGAAGCCTCAGTGAAGGGTTTCTGGGTTAGGGCTGCTAAAGCAGGAAGCAAAAATTCTGGGTGACTCGGGCTCTCTCCTGAACAGATGTTAGAGCAGTCATTGAGATCAGAGTTGAGTGTCTCTTCTTCAGATCCAGCCACAACACTGTTTCTTGGAATGACGTTTCATTTTGCATTGTTTATCTTGTTTGGGGGAAAGATTTCTTCCTTTCTACATACTATGGCTGCTCTACAGACAAGAATTTAAGGATTAGAGGAGGCAAAACCCCTTATCTCACCTTTTTGCTTCGTGGACATTCATGCTTGTGTTCAAGAAGATTCTCGTCATGTGTCCAGTGCTAGAGAATACATGGAGAACGGAGCCTAGCAGTGCCCTTCTGAAGCTCACGGGATGCTCACAGAAAATTCATGAACAGTCAGCGTCATACCAGGGTGAGCTGGACTGTCATAGAAGCAGGGGTGGGTAATGGAACAAGCACAGAAGGGCCTGGGCCTGGGCGGAGAGATATACACATCAGCCAGGAGGATGGGCCTGTGGAACCAGAAGACTGGCCACACCTGCTTCAAAGGTGGAAGGTGCCAGCACCTGGGGTGACACGGCCGGTACCTCACATACCATGCCGAGGAGCTTAGGCTTGTTTGTTTGTTTGTTTAAGAAGAAGAGGTATTTTCCACACCTCAACCCAGTGCGAACTGTGGGAAACAGACACAGTCATTTGAGGCTGACTAGTGCTTGGAGAGTCTGTTTATTGTACTAGACTGCCCCCTGGAGTCCCCAAAGTGTTAGGTTGCTGTTTGGATCCACTTCCTAAGTCACCTGAGAGTTAGAAAATAATACAAAAATTAAAACATGCACTAATTATGGCTTCTCACATACTCCCATAAAGTGAAGAAAAGGGTCATTTCAGAAAGTCACTTGTAGTAGTACATACAAATATGTTAACTCGGGATGCAAATATCAAACTACACATTTCCTTATCTTTGTTTGTTTGTTTGTTTGTTTGTTCTGGGTTTTTTTAGATAGGTTCTCTCACTATGTAGCTTTAGTTGTCCTAGAACTCACTAATTCACAGAGATCTGCCTGCCTCTGCTTCTGGGGTGCTAGGATCAAAGGTGTGCACCACCATACCCAGCTGTTTCCTTACTTTGTGGCGGGGGGGGGGGTGTTTGTGTTTGTGTGTGTGTTCTTTTGCATATTGCTGGGGAGGGGCAACAGGAAAGGGAGCCATTGCCCTGCAAATGGGGGACAAGCAGCATAGAGTAAGGGATCTGCAGAAAAGGCTGCTTTTCTTGTCTAAGTGAAATGGAGAGAGGATGCAGCAGAGACTGATTTTTCATAGGCTCTCTCCAAAGCCCTTTGAGAATTTATTGTGAAATATTTACATGGTTATTTGTATGTATTGCATATTCGTAATTGTATGTTCTTTGAAAGGACCCATTCCCTCCAATTTATAAACTTCAGCTCTGCCCCACACTAAATCTTCTGATGGTACTTGGAGCTAAATAGGAACAGTGTTTGTCAGAGACAATGAAAACTTCAATTAGCCAGGCACGGTGGCTTATGTCTTTGATGCCAGCACCAGGGAGGCAGAGGCAGGTGGATCTCTGTGAGTTCAAGGCCAGCCTCAAAAAAAAAAAAAAAAAAAAAAAAAGAAAGAAAAAGTAAAACAACAACAAAACCTAAATTAAGTGAGGGGGTCCTTGCAGGTGTCAAAAAGGCAAGCAAACAGTGGGAAGAGAGAAGAATGAAAACCCTGTACAGATTGGCTTGATCAACCAAGCCTGGAATCTAATGCCAGGCAGTTCATTGTCAGAATATTTAAAACACAGTGCAGTTTGCAGAAAGGCTTCCAGGCAACAATCAGTCTGATTCCAGGTGCACAGTAAAGCTTAAGGTTTCACAAAGTCTAGAATCTGGTGTGGTCTCTGACTGAGAGCATTAAGGTCACTAGGCTATAGTGTACTGGTGACAGCCCCCCCTAGGGATAGGTCATGGTCTAGGGAGGGAAGAGTCTGGAATAATCGTTCTGGGTAATTTGGGTGAGGTCTGACTTTATAGTAAAGGTGGGTGAGGTCTGCCTCCACAGATAGCAAAAAGGTCAGCAGGTTGTCAGCAAAACACACTCCCAGCCTTCTGGATGCACATATTTGATTTTATCTCCTCCATTGAGGAGACACCCCTGGGTGATTATCATTCCTGGTTCTCCGAGAGTACAAGGACCTCTGTGCTCCCAACAACTAAGGCAGGGTCAGTGGGGAGTGAAGCATGCCACTTTCTGCTCTGTAGCTTTTGAAGTCAAGGATCTTTGTCTTTCTTTCTTCCTTTCCTTTCCTTGCTCCTTCCTTCCTTCCTTCCTTCCTTCCTTCCTTCCTTCCTTCCTTCCTTCCTTCCTTCCTTCTTTTTTCTGCTCTTCTGCATCCATGATGCATAGAAAAATGCTTGGTAAGTAAATGTTTGTGGAATTCAGACTTGTCTAGGGTGCAGAGGTCAGGAACTCATGCTCAACTGGATGTGTGCAGTCACACAGGTCATCCCAGAGAGACGAGCTCACACGGTTAGCACCTGTCACCAAGCCCACTTCATCTTGCTGCTCCACATCCTCCCTGGGAAGGAAACACAGTCTCTACCACCTTAGGATTTATGGCCACTAGTCTTTGAGAAGTGCCACAGAGTGGACTTGGGGTCTGGAGATGTGAATAGTGAGCTACTTTAACCCTGCCCAGCTTCAGTTACCTCATGGATGCTGGGGCCCTGCTGTGTCATGGTAAGTGTTCAATGCTGCTTTTCAAAATTAAACCTGGTCAGCAGTATTACTGATTTGTGTGATGTCTAAGTTCCTACCCCAGTTGCTTCAAATGACCAATGCAGTGTTACTGAACGAGATGTAAAGAGATGCACACAAGAGGTTTCCAGAGCCTGTGTGATCTGACTGTAGCATACTCTTGTGTGAGGCTCAGTGACTGATGCTCTTATTTGAGGAGCGTGTTGGATAGTGGGGCCCCAAGGTCTACGCTAAGCTACATGTGGGAAACTCTTTTTGCTGACACGTGGGTGGTAAGTGTGTTGTGAGGTATCCACCAGGGAAGACTATTTAGACCTGGGTTTAGGCCAATAGAAAGTTTTTATTAGCAGGCTGGAGAGTACACTGTGTATTTGAGATTTTATCATAGCACCTGGTGCCTTTCTCAGGGTGAACTTTTAAGCACAAAAACCATATTCTGGGTTGACATACTTGAATAAACCAGAAACAGTTAGCCAGAAGTGAAACTATACAAGCCAAAAGGCAAGGTTAGTACATTTAGAGATTTCCCAAGAACTATAGTGTTTGACGGATTAGGTCTTTGGTTCTGTTTTGGCAGGTTGTACTGTCTATGTGCTGAGTTTTATGGCCTGAATGGCACTCCATCCATGGTTATGCAAAGGTTTGGGGGCCTACTAAGATCTGGGAACCTATTACCAGACCATGATCAATTTGAAATTTGATATTATGTCCGTACTTTTTAAGCTTAAAATATTTTGCTTTAAATTATGTTTAACCCCAAAAGGTGGTGGTGGGGCTGTGGAATGGATCACTGGAAAAGGTGCTTGCTGCGGAGACAAACTGCCAGGGTTCAGTCCCTGGGACCCACATAGTAGAAGGAGAGAATTGACTCATGCATGTTGTCCTCTAACTTCCACACATGGCTGTAATCCAGGCCAACCTCAAACTTGGAATGACCTTTCATCCTTGAGCCTCCCACAGGTCCTCCACGTGCTAAAATTACAGGAATGTGCTACCATGCTGGTTTGTGGTGTTGGGGAGCAAACCCAGGGTTTCCTGACTGCTGGCAAGCAGTCTGTTCCCGAGCCCTGCCACAGCCTGTTTTTATGTCTAGTTCACTGGCAGAATACTCGCTCAGAATGTGTGAGGACCTGGGTTCTATCCCCAGTACCGTAAAACAAAAAGCAAGTATAATAAGAGTGTTGTGTTGAAGTGAAAGGGGTTAGCGTACTTTTTAAAAACTCTTTTATTTACATTTTTATATCTCTTTCTCCCTACTCCACCCCTATCCCTTCCAACACCCCAACACCAGGCAGGAGAGAAAAAAAGGGTTAGTGGGAGAAGGGGTGCAGTTCTCTTAGCTGCTTCCTGTGGTCAGGATCGTCATTGGGTTCCTTGGAGCCAATCAATCCTCGTTTCAGGAGATCTCCAACTTCTTGTCTCACTGAATCAATAGCAGCCAGGAGTTGCAGGGAGAAAGCAGCAGCAGCCTTGTTCTTTCTTGGAGCTCAACACTCTCTGGGCTCTGGCATTTATTCTCTCTCCAGAGTCCTCAGATTTAAACTATCTGCAGCTGGCAAATGTCCCCTCTGAGAGCCCACACAAGGCAAACAGTCTGCTGCTGTGGACTCTCTGAATCAGCCCCACATCCCACACCTGGGATTAAAACGGAACCATGTTTATATTCACAGCACCTTGGTTCCAGGTAAATCCCTGGATTTTTTTTAAAGCCTCAATGTTTTCATCTGTAGAATTATAACATATACCTTCTTTCCACTTAAAGCCATACCAGATAAGAGGTTTGCCTGGGATACAGGAGACCCTGGCTCATAAAGTAGGTTGCACCACAATTTTTATCTTTATTTTTACATTTGTTTAGAGAGTGTGCATATCACTTCATTTAGTTTTTAAAATGTCTTTTCTCCTGCCCTTCAGAAAGATGAGTGATTGAATTACTGAAATGATCTTAGCCACCACATTTCTATTATTGGTGCCATGGCCTCGTCTCTCCTCAGCCATCTTTGAGTTCTGGTCCCTTACTCTTCCTACTGCAGTTCTCCTCACCACAGGAAACCTCAGATCCCCATGTCTCTTGTGGCTTAGAGTTAACGTTGAGCAACTCTGGATGGCCTGGACCAGTGGTTTCCTTTCCATGGAGTACCAATGCTTTTCCATCACTGGGTAAAATTTTGGCAAACATCTATACTTAGAGCCCTCATCCAGTAAGAGAGTGTAGGACATTTCTAACATTCCTAAAGCCTCTTTTACGCCTCTTGCAGGTAAGTCCAAACCTGATCTCTCATTTTTGAAGGTTATGTGAGTAAGTAACGTGGTTTTGGTGGTCATCTAGGGGAGTGCCAAGTTTGTTCCTTTAAGTGGACAAAGAATTGAGTGTCTAAAAAGGACAAGATCGAGCTATAGAGAAAACAAAAGTGACAGTTTTATTCATTTGAGTTGGGAGAGGCCCTAAAGCTGGGAGTCCTCTAATGCTGGCTTGGGTATTTTTAAAACAATTTATTTTACGTGCATGTGCACCATATGCAAACAGGGGCCTGAAGAGGTCAGAAGAGGCATTGGATCCGCTGGAACTGGAATTATAGATGGTTACGAGCTGTCCTTTGGGTTCTGGGAACACAATCCTGGTCCTCTGCAAGAGCAGTAAGTGCTCTTAACTAATGAGCCATCCCTCTATCCACCCCATGCCCTTGTTTGAGAATTTTATAGGGCCCCTGAGTCTTTTCCTTTCTCTCCTGATGGCCCTGTTTAGATACATGTTGTGGAACCCACATAGGTTCATAGAGAGTGGCAGTATTTGAAAGGATTAGGGCATGGGGCCTTGTTGGTTAGATGCCAACTTTGGGGTTTCAGAAGCCCAAGCCAGGCTGAGTGGCACCCTCTCCTTGCTGAATGCTTATCTGGATGTAGAACTCTCAGCTCCTCTCTAGCACCATGTCTGCCTGCGTGCCTCCATGCTTCCTGTCATACCAATAATGGACTAAACCTCTGAACCTGTAAGCCAGCCCCAATTAAATGTTTTCTTTTATAAGAGTTGCCATGATCATCATATCTCTTTATAGCAATAAAAATCCTAACTAAGACAATCCTCACACCCAAAGTTTCATTCTCCCCACAGTGTCTTCCAGGAACAAGAATCCACCATCTCAGGAAGGCTGCTTTCACTTTCCTTATCTACCTGTGTTCCTTTAACGCTCCTTGATTCCTGCATTTCAGAGCTATACCAACCACTCTAGCTGTTTCATGCCAAGAGGGGACAGAGTCTTGGAGGGTATCCGTCCAAGAAAGAGAAAGAAAAAGAGAGAAAGAGAGAGAAAGAAAGAAAGAAAAGAGAGAGAGAAAGAAAGAAAGAAAGAAAGAAAGAAAGAAAGAAAGAGAAAAAGGAAGGAAGGAAGGGAAGGAGGGAGGGAGGAAGGAAGGAAGAAAGGAAAGGAAAGGAAAGGAAAGGAAAGGAAAGGAAAGGAAAGGA
>NW_026585504.1:6340965-6506375 GCF_907164565.1 Psammomys obesus
AAGGAAAGGAAAGGAAAGGAAAGGAAAGGAAAGGAAAGGAAAGGAAAACAGAACCCAAACTGTATACTACATACATAATAAATGAATGCTACCTCTGTGCAGATTGTTAAGCCATGGGAATGAGTTAGTTCCCAGGTAAATCTTCATCTACCACACTGCTTTTGGCTTTGAAAGGGTGTAAGCAGCAGACAGAGCTTTATATTACAAGATAAGTAACAGTCAGAACACCTTTACTTTGGCTACTTTATTGTTCTTTTTTTGTTCCTGTCACAGAATCAGGAGCCAACATGACTCAGGAAAGGAAGGGTAGGACATAGAGACAGACATGGGTGGGTCTGACGTGGAAGGATCATATCCCATTTCCAGAGCCAGATTCTCAGAGAGCTCAGACAGCACCTGACAGTTTAATGTAAACACAAAAGCCATTTACTCCTCTAAAAGCTGAATTCAGTTGTTTGCACTGGACAGGAGATTTGCTTTTACGGCCAGTGACCACTTGTCACCTGCTGGGCTGTGCTTTGGGAACAGGAATTGATAAGAAACAGAAATCAGTTCCCTTTTGCAATGAAACTGTTTATTTTGTGCCATTGTGTATTGTAAGCATGTAATTTGGTTTTGTTTTATAGAAACTCACAGTTAAAAGATTACTTTGAGTCTCAGAAGACTTTGGATTTTCAAACAGTGTTGGAACTATCAAACTATATGGCAATTTTTGAAGCTGAACTGAATGTATTTTGCACTATAAGATGGCCACGAGCCTATGGGAACAAGAAGTGGAGGGACGGTTATAGCTTAAAAGCGATGTGTTTGGGTGTCAAGTTGACAAGGAGTGGACTGGTGATGGTTAGTATTGCTTGTCACTGAAGAGAGACCACTCGGGCATGCCTGTGAAAGGTTACCTGTGTTACCTGAGGTGGGAGGCCCACACTCGATGTGGGCAGTACCAGTTCAGACTGAATCAAATGGGAAAGCGAGATGAGCACCATTGTGCATGCCTCTGTGCTTCCCTACCAGATGTAATGTGACCAGCTGCTTCCTGCTCCTGCTGCCATATCTCTTCCCCACTGTGATGGACTGTGTCTCCTGGAACCATGAGCCAAAATAAATGTTTACCTTTACGCTGATTTTGTCTTGTGTTTTGTCACAGCAACGCTAAAAGTAATTAATATAGGGGCTGGAGAGCTGGCTCAGAGGTTAAGAGCACTGGCTGCTCTTCCAAAGGTTCTGAGTTCAATTCCCAGCAACCACATGATGGCTCATGACCATCTACTGATAAGATCTGGTGCTCTCTTCTGGCCTGCTGACACACATGCAGGCAGAATGATGTATAAATTATAAATAAATCTTTTTTTTAAAGTAATTAATACAAACCTATTTGTCAGGCATGTGGCATACACCTTTAATCCTTGTACTTAGAAAGCAGAGAGGCAGGTGGATCTCTCTGAGTTCCAGGCCAGCCTGGTCTACATAGCAAATTACAGGGTTATAAAGAGAGATCCAACAAAGCATGCATGCCTGTTCTGACTTCACTTTTAGTGTAGCATCCAATAAGTCACTAGACATCAAACATTTATTATAAAATATACACTGGGTTTAAAGACTGTAAGTTAATTAGTATGTTCTGAACGCATTAAGGTAGACTAGTTTAGCTTATGTTATTTGGTGGATGAGTTGTTTTAAAAACATTTTTTACTTAATATTTTTAATTCATAATCTATCTGTTGTAATGTAATCCTGTCATAAGTCAAGGAACATCTATATATGACTAAGGCAGGATTTCCTGTCTGGAAAAAAAGGTATATAAGTGATGCCAGGGGAATTAGCAAAACTAATTAAAGTTATCATTATCCTATGAAACTAAATTTCAGATAAATAACAGTAAATACAAAACCATAACAGCATGAGGAAAAAAAAATGTTGAGCACATGCTTGTCATTTTAGGGTAGAAAAGGCATTTGAAACCAAAGTGTTCTGGACATGTGTGATCTGGGCAGAGACCACCCACACATCTCAAGGAAGTGTTGTTAGGGCTGGCAGGTGCCTGCTCTGCTCGTACCCAGTTCTCCCTCCTGGCTGGTGCTCTGGAACTGAAATACCTATGTGGATCTTGAATGACCTTGGGAACGAAGATCACAATACATGGGCCGGTGAAATGGAGTCTGTCTTTGACAGGATAGAGGACCTGTGCTGGATCACCTATCATCATGAAACTATGGTTTCTTTGTTTTCGTTTTCAGTTCTAGGGATTGGACCCAGAGCTTGTGTATAGTTAACAAACAGTCTGTTGCTGAGCTACACCCCTATCACATACTTGAGAATTAAACCTCTCTTTTGTTTAGGTTGTGTGCTATGTATCATTGAAGCCAAATCTAGTCATGGTTTGCCAGCCCAGATCCAATGAAGGATAATTGGTGTAAGCTACTGGGCTTCTTCTTTTCTATTCTTTTCTTTTTTCTGAGACAGGGTTTCTTTGTGTAGAGATCTGCCTGATTCTGCCTCACTCTGTGTAGCCTTGGCTGTCCTGGAACTCACTATGTAGACCAGGCTGACCTCAAACTCAAGAGATCCGCCTGCCTCTGCTTCCCAGGTGCCGGGATTAAAGGCATTAACTACCAAGCTCTGTTTTCAACTCTGGCTTTTAGAGGCATCCACGGGGCTTTTGAAAAAAAAAAAAAAAAAAACAAATAAAAACAAAATAAAAACCTACTATGCCTTGATTCTACCCCAAACGGATTATATAGAAATCTCTGAAGGTGCACATGATTCTAATATGTAGCCCGAATGTGAATTGTTTTAAGCTAATCTGAATGAATGGCTTTCCCTCATTGTCAGCTTTCTTTGTAGTGAGAATAGTTATAGGTCTAGTTCTGACCTATGACATTCAAAAATTTGATGAGAATGTTTCTGAGAAAGCTTTGGTATTTGGGCTGCTTGTGGTGTGTGTGTGTGTGTGTGTGTGTGTGTGTGTGTGTGTGTGTGTGGTGTCTGCAGGCATGAACATGCTATTGCATGTGTGAAGATCAGTGGACAATTCCCCAGCGTTGGTTTCCCCCTTCTGCTTTGTTTTGAGGCGGGGTCTCTGGCTTCTGCTGCCATGTTCCAGGTTAGCTGGTCCACAAGCTAGTCCCATGTCTCTGTCCTTCCTCAGAAGTCCAGCGACTATAGATGTTTGCTAATGCCTTCCTTTTACACGGGTTCCAGGGTGTATCAGCCAGGGTTGAATCTCTGTCTGTCTGTCTGTCTCTCTCTCCCTCACACATAATTTATTGGAATGGCTTACAGGCTACAGTCCAACTAATCCAACAATGGCTAGCTGTGAATAGGAAGTCCAAGGGTTTCTCGGTTCCACAAGGCTAGGTTTCTCAGTTGGTCTTCTCTATAGGATGGACTCCAAGGAATGGATGTGATGGTAAAGTGAGGGCAAGCAGGCAAAAGATCAAAGGAACCCGTCCCTTTTCCATGGTCCTTATGTAGGTCTCCAGCAGAAGGGGTGGCACACATTAAAGGTGTGCCTCAAGATCCGGATTAAAGGCCTGTGCCGATCCAGATCAAAAGTCTGTGTCTTCCTGCCTCAAGATCCGGATCACTCATGTGCCCTCTATTTCTGTCTGGTAGTTCATTCCAGATTTAGTCAAGCTGACAACCGAGAATTGCCATCGCACAGGGAACTCAATGAACCTAATGACCTGAACTCAGGTCATTAAGCTTGCACAGCAAATGTTTTTATTGGCTGAACCATCTTCCTAGTCTCAAGCCTTAACATTTCAGTTAAGAAAATATATAAATGGTTGGGACTGTTTGTTCTTTTATCCATCTTCTACCTGTGAATGCAAAAGTGATGTCCAGAGCATTAGCTGCTATGCTGTGGCTATAAAACAAAGATGAGGACATCACACAAGCCACTGGAGTTCAGAGGTGATGACGAAGAGCCTGGGTCCCTGGAGACATTACTAAGCAGCTAAATCCATCTCAGTAACTTTTGAACTTTCAGAAGTAAAGAAAGAGAAACTGAGAGCCCTCATGATTAATGAGCTTTCTGTTTATGGCATCAGAACAAACTCATAAGTGAAACACACACGGGTCTACAACCAAACTATCCTGAACGCACCATTTCATCTGAAATACAAGGCTAGGGGTGCTTTTGTGGGGCGGCTTTAATCTTCATCATGTGTGCAAAGCAAAATGTACACAGCAGTGTTGCTGGTAACAGCCCAAATCAGATTTCATTCTAGGCATTTGCCTAGTTAAGAAAGAATTAGTTAATTCAGTAAATTTGCATTACAGCATAGTATAGCAGTGGAGCAAAAGAATTGTTTTTTGTTTTTGTTTGTTTGTTTGTTTTTCAGGGCGTGGTGGTGCCTGCCTTTAACCCCAGCACTTGGGAGGTGGAGGCAGGTAGATCTAGGAGTTCTAGGACAGCTAAGGCTCACAGAGAAACTCTGTCTTGAAAAACCAAAATAATAATAATAATTTAAAAACGGGTTTTCTCATTCTTTATGACATAGTGTCTTATATCCCTATGACATGTAAGATAGTGTCTAGAGAAAAAGATAAATTATGTAACAGTAAGCATATAGAGTATGAAACTATTCTGAAGTGCACACTAAAACCAGTACTAAATTCCCCTCCTTCCTGCGTGTGTGTACACACAAAAAAGCTTTTAAAGGACACAGTTAACTGCCTGTGGTTTGAGGGACAGAAACTTTGTCCTTTACTATTTCTATTTTTTTAAGAGAATTGTTATCATTTAATTACTAATTAATATACACATGCTACTTAAATACTGGTTGAAATAAAAAGAGGCAGATCTCAGTGAGTTCAAGGTCAGGTTGGTCTTCACAGTGAGTTCCAGCTCAGCCAGGGCTATACAGTGAGACCCTGTGTAGAAAATTAAGTAACAAAAATGTTCCTGCTTTGCATTCTTCCTTGATAATCTTTCATGCTTTGCCATATCTGATTTCCTGGAATGGTACATGGATTCCTTCCAGGAGGTCTTTTTTGCCCTGGCAGGCACACTGCAACAAGAATGACCATTCAGTGCTGTGGATCTGTGTCCTCCTCTGAAAGGGCTCCAACTCAACAGAGGTCCTTCTGAAGATGGTGCTTTTAAATGAACCCAAATGTTTGCATCCTTCCCAAAGCCATCTACACCTAAATAAGGATAATTTCCATGGTCCCCAGGCTCAACAGTGTTGCTCATACATCATTTTCTCTCTGGTTTAGAACTTGCACTAACCTTACTTCTCATTCCTCACTATATATGCTTCGTCTCTTCACACAGGTCCAATCTACTGATTTGCAGTCATGGGGCTTTCTTACCAGCTCAGCATCGAAGCTGCTTTGCTAAGTACCTCTTGGCCGGCAGGTCTGTCCAGACCTTCAACTGCTTCAGCTGCTAGTCATTAACTGCTAACGACTTCCTCCTCTTCGAGAGCTGTCCTTGGCCTGTGTGATACAAGGGCAAAGCATGCCAGGAAGTCTTGCCTCAAATCAGAACAATCTTGAGACATTCTTCATGTTTCAGAGGTCTGCAGGGAGTCAGGTGGAGGGAAAACTCCAGCTGTGGCCACAGCTTGCTGAACCCCTTCTCCAGCACTTTTCTTGTATTGACACATTTCTCCTGAGAACACTTCCTAAGTGACTTTAACAACCCCTCATCTTTTATTCTGGGGAAGGAAAGGCACCACTTTTGCTTACAATCCACTTTCCTCTAGACTGAGTATAGTCACATCTGTAAAATCCAGTTTAACCCACAGTCACAGATGGCGTTCTACTTCTTTCAAAACTCCCTCAGACTCCATCTTCAAAAAGTTGCCATTAGATCACTCCCTTGATTGCTCAAGGCTGTAGGGGGGAAAAGATCGAACCAGTCTTTACAGAGAAGACATTATGAGTCCTTTGTGTGCCAAGGACTTCTTTGGAAGAACACTGAAAAGCATGGATCATGTCCTAGACGGCTTTTAAATGTAATTCAAAGTAATTTTCAAAGTAATTCAGATTACAAAGAAAACTCATTATGTTGGTATATGATAATAAGAAAACTAACTTGGAGCCAGGTGTGGTGGTGTATGCCTGTAAACCCAGCACTCACGGAGGCAGAGGCAGGCGGGTCTCTGTGAGTTTGAGGTCAGCCTGGTCTACAAAGCAAGTCCCAGACAACCAGGGCTACACAAAGAAACCCTGTCTCCAAAAACCAAAAAAGGAAAAAAGAAAAGAAAAGAACACTAAGTTGATGAGCTGGCTCACTGGGTTAACGGTGCCTGCTGCCAATCACCAAGGGCTGAGCTCAACCCTTGAAACCTACACGGTGGAAGGAGAGCATCAGCTTTCTGAGTGTGCATCTGTTCTTTGACTTTCAAGGCGCCCTTTGGTGGCCTATGTACTGCTTCTCCCCAACCCCCACCCACAAGACCCAGGGTCTCTGTGTGACCCTGGCTGTCCTGGAACTCACTCTGTAGACCAGGCTGGTCTCGAACTCAGAGATCCTCTGGCCTTCCGAGTGCTGGGACTAAAGGCATGCGCCACCACCGCCCTGCTTACATTGCTTTTATTGAATAACAATTTAATTTAATGAACAACTAATTCTTTGAATAACATGACCTAACACTGGGTCAACAATGTCAAAGTAGGTATGATGTTTTAAAGTCAAAGTAGATGATATTTTAAAATATTCATGACAAAAGAAATGTGTCGTACAAATATCGTTTCTATTAGCGACGAAGTTCAAGTCTATAACAACTGTTTAGAGCGAAGAATAAGACTCCGTAGTTTAAAAAGAAAACAAACAAAAACGAGGGGCTTGATAAATACCCAGTAACTGGGTATTTATTGTTAAACTCACGGTCTTGTTCGATAAATAGCAACATATTCTTTAATGTTGTTTTGAAGTTTCAAAAGAAATTAAATCCGACGACTGAAAAAACAGACAAACTGGTTGTGCGACCCACGACCCTACACTACCAAACAGAAAGACAGCAGGTAAACGAACCGGTAGACCCCGCCGATTAGTAGAGAAGACGGAACCAGCGACTCTCCAGGGATGACAGGAAGTCCGGCTCCCACGGCCGCGCTGGCTTCCGGCGTCACTTCCCGCGCGACTCCCTCTGCAGAACATGGCAGCGCTGAGCAATGTCCGCTGGCTGACCCGAGTGAGGCCCGGGACGCGCTTCTCAGAGGGTGGGCGGGCGAGCAGAGGGTTTGTCTGAGGGTTCCAAAGGAGGGCAAAGTCATCGCGGTGTAAGGGGCCCGGGTGTCCCAGATCTGACCTTCATGTCTGTCTCAGGCGGTTGTCGGCGCTCGGAACTCCGGGGCTTGGAGAGGTCTCCGAACATCGGCTACCGCTCACGCCGCCTCGCAGAAACAGGTACGCTCGAGTCCGGCTTCGCTCTCGCTCGTCCTTGTCGCCTCCTTGCCGTTCCCCTGGGTTTCCCCTCCCAACCTCCCTGTCTCTGACTTCTGCCTCTGTCCCTCCCATCTCTGCTGGCCCCACTTACAGGCAGAAGATGTGAGGGTGGAGGGTGCCTTTCCCGTGACCATGCTGCCGGGAGATGGCGTGGGGCCAGAGCTCATGCACGCTGTCAAGGAAGTGTTCAAGGTGAGTAGCCGTAGCCGGGGACAGGGGATGGGTGATTGATCTGGCTGCAGGGATGGATGGGTTGCCTTGGAAAGTTCAGACCCGACCCAGTCCTGTGCTTGGACTTATATCCCTGAAGGCTGCTGCTGTCCCTGTGGAATTCAAGGAGCACCACCTGAGCGAGGTGCAGAACATGGCTTCTGAGGAGAAGCTGGAGCAGGTGCTGAGTTCCATGAAGGAGAACAAAGTTGCCATCATTGGTTTGTATGACACTCTGGCATTTAAATTCAAATGAGCAGTGTTCATAAAGCCTCTCTCTGCAGCGTGCATATATCAGCTTTCCAGAGTGCCCTCTACTGATATTTGGGGAATTTGTTTCTTCTCAGTGGGAAACCAGGAGTTTGTGAGGTCAGAAAGGGCTTGGTGCCTGTGTCACCGTGGTCTGTTAGCTGTGTCTGCAGTTGCACCCCCCACACTTTTTTTTTTTTTTTAAGGCATGATTTTTCAGTGTAGTCCTGTCTATTTTGGAACTCTTTGTAGCCCACACTGGCCTTGAGCTCACAGAGATCTACCTGCCTCTGCATTCCCCAGTGCCAAGATTAAAATCTGGGTGTCACCCCAGCCCTGTGTGCAATGCCCATTCTAACCATTTCATTTCTTTTGCTGTGCTGTGGTATTGCCCTTATCGGATTATTTTGTCTTCTAGATTTTCCCCTATAGGTCATTTTTCAAATCTATTTTCTTGGACAGCCTGACTACCAGGGCCTGCTTTTGCAGAGGAAAGTCAGTTCTTTATAATCTGGCCCCTGGCATTCCTGTTTTCCTTTCCACACTTGTTCTGTGTTTTGCTCACAATCAGCAGTCTGTAGCTCAAGTTCCAGGTGATCTGACACCAACATACATGCAGGAAAAACACCAATATACATTAAAAAAAAAAAAATCTTATAAGAAATTTCACCATAAATAAAGTAACTGAAATTAAAGCATTAAACTCAGTTTTTCTGATTTTAACTACATGATTCTCCTCTGCCTTTTGTGAGAAGCAGTAAAAGGGTGAGGGATTTGGGAGTGGGAGATGGGAGTCTGGATTGAATGAAGTCACTGGGGAGACTGCACACTAGTCTCTGCTCCCTCAGACTTGACCGTTTTCTAACACTCCTTCCCCTATACTTTGTTGCCACAGGAAAGATCTACACCCCAATGGAGTATAAGGGTGAATTAGCTTCTTATGATATGCAGCTGAGGTAGGTGGATGGGTAGGCTTGGGTGAAAGGGGTGCTGGGCACCTGGCACAAAGTTGATGGCTGTCTACCCTCAGGCGTAAGTTGGACTTGTTTGCCAACGTGGTCCATGTGAAGTCACTTCCTGGGTACATGACTCGGCACAACAATCTAGATCTGGTAATCATTCGAGAACAGACAGAAGGGGAATATAGCTCTCTGGAACATGAGGTAAGAAACTGTGTGTGTGTGTGTGTGTGTGTGTAGGGAGGGGGTTGGGGGGGAGGCATGCAAGAGGTAGAGGCCTCCTTACCTTCTTTCTTAGTGCTGTCAGTCACTTCTCTTTCACTCAGAGTGCAAAGGGTGTTATTGAGTGCCTGAAGATTGTTACTCGAACCAAGTCTCAGAGGATTGCAAAGTTTGCATTTGACTATGCCACCAAGAAAGGGCGGAACAAGGTCACAGCAGTCCATAAGGCCAACATCATGTGAGGCATGGTTTTCCTGTGGCCTGGGCTCCCGGAGAAGTATCCCCTGAACTTTTTTGAGTGATTTTTGTCTCCTTGGCCCATGAACAGGAAACTTGGGGATGGGTTGTTCTTGCAGTGCTGTGAGGAAGTTGCTGAACTGTACCCCAAAATCAAGTTTGAAACAATGATCATAGACAATTGCTGCATGCAGGTAAGGCCCTTTGTGAGTGTCCAGAGAGAGGGCAGGGAATGGAACTCTCTTTTTGTGGAACTCTTTTCTTCATTCTCTCGTTTCACCCCTAGCTGGTTCAGAATCCTTACCAGTTTGATGTGCTTGTGATGCCCAATCTTTATGGGAACATTATTGACAATCTGGCTGCTGGCCTTGTTGGGGGAGCTGGTGTGGTCCCTGGTGAGAGTTACAGTGCAGAGTATGCAGTCTTTGAGACGGTGAGTTTTCCCCTTTTTTCCCCGGGGGATGGTGGCACACGCCTTTAATCCCAGCACTTCGGAGGTGGCAGAGGCAGGTGGATCTCTGTGAGTCCAAAGCCAACCTGGTGTATGTAGCCAGGATACCCAGAGCTCCATAGTTAGATCCTGTCTCAAAAAAAAAAAAAAAAAAAAAATCCGAGTCCTGTTTCTTTGCTCTCCCAGTGCCTCACTTGTAAATGACAATGTCGGCTTCTTCTCAATTGCCTTGGCCTGCCGTCTTCTGTGCCATAACAGCTTTGACAGGTCTTCACCTCCAGTGATTCTGGCTTTCTCTTTTCCACAGGGTGCCCGGCACCCATTTGCCCAGGCAGTGGGCAGGAATATAGCCAATCCCACAGCCATGCTGCTGTCAGCTTCTAACATGCTGCGGCATCTCAAGTAGGTTATAGAAAGCTGAAGTGGGGTGGTGGGTGGATGGGTGTTTAAAGGGGAAGCAAAGTGGAAAAGAAAGGGTGGGGGTGTTCTGGTTAGATTCTCAGTTTCTCCTGTGTTGACAGCCTTGAGTATCACTCCAGCATGATCGCAGATGCAGTGAAGAAGGTGATCAAAGTTGGCAAGGTGAGTTTAGAAAGGTTTCAAGGGCTCAGCACTGTTCGCAGGGAAACCTGAGGGACCTTTTCCCTCCAGGTTTCCACCAATACCTGCTGTGATCTCAGGGCTATTCCTCACCTCCCTTCTCTTGGCTATTTCATTCTCTTGGTCTTCTTGTCTTAGTTCCGACTCCTGCACCCTTCCCCGCACCGTCCATTGCCCCTTTCTTGGGCCATCCGAATGTGTACCTTGCAGCTTTGTCTGGGGTAGAGCTAGCAGGCAAGATTGTGCCTGTCTTCCCTCCCACCTGGTCTTTCATTTCCTGCAAGGTAAACTTCATCTCATCCTTTGATATGCACCCCCATCCCACTGCTTAGCCTCCTGTACTGCCTTGCCTACTCAAATGGAGTGGGCAGGTCCTTTTGTCTCCACACCTGCTCACTTCCTCCCATTCTTGCCACATCCCATCTTGTTTTTCTTGGTCTCCATCTCATCATAATGCCCCATCTCCTTCATGGGCTCTTTTTTCTTCCCCACGGCTATTGCTGGTGGCGGCTGTAGGTTCGGACTCGAGACATGGGAGGCTACAGCACCACAACTGACTTCATCAAGTCTGTCATCGGCCACCTGCACCCCCATGGGGGCTAGAGCCCTTACTCCCTACAACTTCAAAAGGACCATGCTACCTACCTACACATCCCTTCAGTACAATGGACCAGGGACGAGAACATCTAGACAGTAGACCATGATTGCTTTTCTGGCAGAGGCTAGGTTGTCCTGGGGGCTGGCTTTAGGTGTACTTGCACAGGGTGGGTGTTGGGACCAGGCCCAGACCACAGGATGATGACAACTTTTTCCCACAGGTTCGAACATCAGATATGGGTGGTTATGCCACTTGTCATGACTTCACTGAAGCTGTCCTTGATGCCCTGTCATAAATCCCACATACGCCCATGAACTGTTCAATAAACAAACACATGCTATCTTATCTGTTTTTGTGTTTTTATTGGGGTTTATCATGGGTAGGAACTGTCACCTTAGGCATGCCCCCCCCCCCCCCCCCCCAGCATGTCCATTTTAGTCTTCCTGGGATACTTTTTGGGACTTTTTCTTTTTCTTCGTGCTGCTCTTTGTGGAGCTAGCAGCAGCTTCAGGCTCCTCTTTAGAAAGTTTCCTTTTCTTCTTAGGGACAGCTGGGCTTGCTGCCTCTTCCGGTTCACTGGCTGCTTCCTCCTTAGGTGAGGATTTCTTCCTCTTAAGACTTACACTGCTAGTAGGTATCTCCTCAGGATCGCTGGGCAACTCCTCCTTGGGAACTTTCTTTTTCTTGGTTTTAGGTAAAGAGACAGGTGTGTCTTCCATTCCATTTTCCTGTGGGGTCTCCTGGAGTTTTAGCTTTTTCTTCTTCTTAGGTTTTTCCTGTATCTCCTAAAGGGGGGAATCAAGACATGAGACTAGTTGCTTACTTGTTGAACCGTCACAGTTCCCATCAGAACCCAGGCAGAAGAGCAAACATTTTAACAGTGTTCCTGGACCCTAGGGGAAAAAACCCTGTATGATGGTCACAATTGGACATCATGCAGAGCTCCCAAGGGACCCTGAAATGGAATTTACTAATAGCTCAAGATGAAAACTCTAAGGGACAATTCTAGACTGTTTGGTGACCTCCCTCTGCCCACCATCCATCATGAGACACTATCACCTCCAGACACAGAACAGGGAGAGCAGGAATTCACACTACCCCCGGTTGAGGACTTCCTGGGAGGCAGCTGAGGACAGAGCGCATTTGCCCATGGAATGGGCCATGTGCTACAACCAGCACTCTGGGCTCTTAGTCAAGTTCTCAGCACCTATCTCCTCCCTATAGATCAAGAGGTAGTTTTAGGTGTTTTGGTCCAAAAGCCCAAGCTCCAGACCATGGTTTGCTGTCTTTGTTCTACCACTGAGAATCCTACAACCTAGGATCCACACAGGACTGACCTCACATTCCTCTGGAGCACTACTGTTTTCTGAGGATGCCAGGGCCAGTGCAGCCAGTCGCTTCTTTTCCTTTTTCAAGCGTTTCTTCTCCTGTTTTTCCAGCTTCTTGGTTATTTCAGCAGCTGCTTCCTCAGCCTGGAAAAAAACAAAACAAAACAAAACACTAAAAACCTGGAAAACCCCTGGCTTGCCACAACACTTGCAGTCTTGCTGGATCAGGCTCATTAAATCAGTTTTCTTGCCTCCATTACTTAAGGTCAGGCCAAGTCATTTCATCACTTCCAACAGCTAATTATGGTCCTCAGTTACTACAGAAACCACACTGACCTGAACCATGGCTTCCTTCATGACATCCAGGTTCTTCCGTGGAATCTCCCCAGTCTCATAGAAAGATAGCCGCTCCTCAACTTGTTCTCGGAGTTTCTCTCCAAATACACTTGTGGGGACCTCTAGGTGTGTGTTCGTGTAGACAAAGCCCATTATAAACCTCGATAGACAAACTCCTCCCCAGTCCCTCTCCCTTCAGCTTCACTCAGACCCAAAGAGTCAACACTCACTAGGTGAACTCTGTTGACGAAAAATATCACCATCATTGTAGAAGCTGCCAAGATAGTTTGCTTCCCCTCCCTTAAAACCCCTTCACTCAAACGCCAGCTTCCCCATGCATACCAGAAAAGCAATCAATTCTTGATGCAATACTGCACTTGTTTGCTAGGTATCGGGAAATGCGGCCTTTGTTCTTTGCAGCTGCTCGGCCAATGAAGGTGGAATGAAATATGAGTCCATATTTTGGTGTGTTACCCCTTGTCTTCAGGGCTCTATGAGAATATTCAGTTAACAGTTCATGGTCAGAAGAATTGACCCAAATGGTTAATTAAGCCCCCCTCTTCCAACAACTTCCACATTTCCCACCAGGCTTGGATAGACTTTTTCTACCTCAACACATGCCAACCCAGTTCCCAGAGGCAGAGAGGGAAGGCATCCAATGTCGCTGACCTGGAAACTTGAGTCCCTTTTTGCTGGGCCCTGGGAATTACTCAGACACCAGGACTGGCCATCACCCCCATAGCAGAGGCCTATAGGTCAGGGAGCCCTGGTCAGCCATCATTGTAATCCCCAAACAAAGCAGTGGGCACCAGAAGCAGCACCTGATTTGGGCAGGCGCCCTCACTGGTACCTGAACAGGGCCTTTTCAGCCCCAAGGATCTGTACTGTGGAAGCTGGGTACTTGGCCAGGTTGGTGAGGCTGCCAGCATGAGCAATGAGACGTGCACCTACCTGGAGAAAGATCCAAGGAAGAAGCCAGGTAAGTGAGTGGGAAATTGACCTACCAGTTTCATACCCCTATTCTCCTCCCCACCATGCAACTAGGGACAACATGGTAGCCAGAAGCATAATAGCGGTACAGAATACTAACATTTTTACTCCCCCACTTTTGAGTTCCCCATGACGCACCGCTTCCCCAATTAAGGCCGACAGGCTGGGGGCTACTTGGCTCATCTTGGAGCGAAGGTAAGTGTGTAGGCTCTGGCGATACTCTGATAAAGACACCACACGACTGGAGAAGCTCTCGATGTTTATCAAGTCGATAGCAGATATGTCCATGCCTAGGAAACACCTAGTGTGAACAGGGGGACCAGGTACTCAAGGAGTCTCGTACCTTACGCAGGTTGCCGCGCTCTGCACTGACCCATGGAGGACCGAGAGGCATCCAAAATGGCCTTAGCCTTGGCCCCATCCATTGTTAACTCTTCCAGTTTCTCCAACTTCTCCTCATTCAGTTCCCTGCGGTTTCCAATGAACTGAGCCAGGCGACAGTATGTGGCGTTGTCATTGATGATCTTCACCAGCTCTGGAAAATGGTACCCATACCATTCCCTGCAGAGGAACAATCATTCCCTGACCCAGATGCTAAACTTCAAAATCAGGTCCCAGTCTCCCTCAAATCCATTGTCTCCCCATTCACAATACAGACCAGGCACAATGCCCTAGGCTGAGGTGTACATGGGGTAAGGTACTCTGCCTCCCCTTTCTATACAGTCAGTGTAAGAGAACACAGCCTGTGGTAAGCACAAGGAGGCCTGCCTTCTACCCACAGGAACCATCAGCCCTGCTAACAATTAGCTGTTCCTAACCACTAAAACCCAAGCCAAAGAGCCCAGTGTCAGCAGCCTCTGCACCTTACCTGACACGCATTGAGAAGGTATTGATATCTTTATCCAGTTGGTCCAGGAGGCTTATGGATTGGATGATCATATTGTCTACCCGGTTCACATTAAATTTAACTTTGGCACGAGAATAGCTGTGTCCCAGCCCTAGCTGGGCCTTACAGGCAGACACATCTGTCAGGCCCTTCACCAGATTATGGAAGTGCAGACGAACTCCTAAAAAGAGGACAGGGACTATGCGTAAGGAAGGTCTCTGCCACATGGACGCTCATAGCCCTCTATCTCCAGTCCCCCTCTTCTGGCTTCTTCCAGCACTACACCCTCGTGGTATAAACAATACATGCAGGCAAACACGGATATTCATACAACGAAATCTTAAAAGTTTAGAAACAGGATTCTTACCTCGAAGGATCTCAGCGATCACACCCCCAGTCTGGCAGTTGTACCCCAACTCTTCCTGTATCGCAGCACCAATCTTGGGGTCTCCCACCCCCAGAAGTACCTTCTTCTTTTTCGATGGCAGGTAGGTCTCCAAAAGCAGGCGAAGGTCCTCATGGACAATACCTTGGGACAAAAGAACACTGCTGTAATAGGCTGAAGGATGCTTTACCTGAAGAGAGGACCCTGCCTCCAATTGGATCACGAAGGCACACCCATCCCTTCAGGCATTGCTCAGAAACATGGAGACATCAGTGATGACGCTCAGGGGATTGACAGATTTTTCAAGTCATCATTGCAAAGCCTGGCTCAACCACAGGTCCAGTAACCACTATGAAGTACTTTACATGCTTAGAACAGAAATATCAAACATCATCAAGAATCACGTATCACAGGGGCCAACTCACCTTCAGACACAGCATTAGCATTTTCCAAGGCAACCTGGGATGAGGAAAAGGGACAAAAGGCCACCAAACGAACGACATTGTGGAATTTGCCAAGGTTAAGCACACACTCCTCCACCTGTGGAGAGAAGGATGAATGGGCTTTCTTTGGATTTGGTCTCTATAGCGCAGTAGATCAGAATCCCTGCTGCCATAGCAGTTAAAACATTGGTGCCTGAGCCCCACACCCGATTCTACTCTAATTCTTAAAAAATGGAGTCTGAGATGTTCTTCTCCAATCGTTCCTAAGGAGACTATACTGATACTCCACGTTCTAGAGCTTACCCCCCCCCCCGCGTGCTGTAGGCCACGTGGGAACACGCGGTGCATGCTGGGGCTTGGCGGCCTTAAGGGCTGCACTGCAGCACCGGGAACCCACCGATCTCACCCACCTGCGGCAGCAGCAGGCTAATTTCCTCCACTTCCTTCAGCGCTAACAGCGCGTAGCCGACCGCGTGCTCGAACAGCACGTGCAGCAGCACCTGAAACGGGAACCGGCGCGTGGCCATCAAACTTCCGGGTCCCCGGGGTCCCTCCTAAAGCAGGCCTTGGCCCATCCACCGCGCCCGAGCCCGAATGCAAACCTAGACCCACGCCGAGGCCTTCCCATCGCTCTTGACCCACAGCCACTCCTCACCATGGCGCCTGCTCCGTGCCCAGCTCGCAATGCGGCTTCCTCGCGCTGGCGCGCGGAACCAGGCTGCGGAAACCACGCCCTCCCCCGCCTGACCAATCAGAGGCCGGGGACGGAACCACCTTCATGCTTTCGGAGGGGCCCGCGGTTGTGGTACCGTCCGCCGGGCGGGCTGGACTGCGGCGGGCGGGAGCCGGCGGCCCATCCGGGCGTCTGCGGGAGCCGGGGCGGCGTGTCGGTGCCTGACGTCCGCCCCAGCGGCCGGCCGCCGATGGAGGCCCCCGTCCTTCGTCTCCCGGGCTTTTGTCCCCGCTGGCCGGAGTCCTCTGGCGGCGGGCGCCCCGGGCCCGGCCTGCCGCCCCAGACGCTGCAGAAATGGCGCTCCTTGCCGCCCGCCTCTTCCTGAGTCTGTCCGTGCCGGGCTTCGCAGACCCCGGCGCTGCTTGCTCGGCGCCGCCTGTTGCTCACGGCCGCCTAGGCCCTAAGTTCTTCCGAGGAGCTGCTTTCCAGTTCTCCAGGGCCGTTTAGGCATGCCGAGGTGACTAAAACCGGTTTGATGTTAGCGTAAGAGTTATAAGCCCCAAGCTTGATTACCTCTTAGTCTTTGCCTTAATAAAATAATAATGCTAAGGGAAGACTCTCCACCTTTTCACTCTTTTCTGACCTCGCGTCTGTCTCCCAGTCCTGTGCCGTCTGTTGGTGAATTCAAGGCGGGCACTCACCCGCTGAGGTCTTCAACAGCTCCCACGGGACTTTGAACATTCTCACAACCGTTAGGCACACTTGTTAGTTAGGTCTGTTTTCTTTTAACGCAGTGACTTGACGGTATTTTCAAACGCAAGGGCCGGAGAGATGGCTCAGTGGTAAGAGCACTGATTGTTCTTCCGGAGGATCTAGGCTCAACTCCAGCGCCCACATGGCAGCACACATCCATCTCTACTCCAGTTCCAGGGGATCCCATGCTCTCTTCCGGTCTCCATGGGTGACATACATGCAGGCAGAACACCCGAACACATAAAATACATTTTTTTTTAATTGAAGCACATCGTTCATTTCATTTCACTCACATCTCTATCAAGCATTGAGCAATGATTACATCTTAAAAATCTCAGTATTGGCTTACAGATACGGTTATTATTACATTTGGGTTCATGATCTCAAAACTGAATCAGTCACTGCTTTTCCCATTTAAAAAGAAGACGTTGTATGTGTGTGTGTGCATCTTTGTGGGTGTGCACGCTGGTGTGTGTGTGTGTGTGTGTGTGTGTGTGTGTGTATTACTACATGGGTCCCAGGTACTGAACTTAGTTCTCAGGCTTGATAACAGGTGTCTTTACCCACTGAGTCACATTTCACATTTTTTAGAGTGGATTTTCAAAGTTAATCTACTCATTAACCGTGTCAGTTTCTTAAACACGACAAATAATTACCATACAAGGGTAAATGGATGATTCCAGAATGTAATGGGAAATATTAATGGTATAACTCCATTATTTCAAACTTAATCTTAAATCATCATGGTTTTACAGGTGCTTAACTATAAAGGAATGGGTTTCAAGTAAGAAGTTAGAATCTTTTAGTAGGCTACATGGTTAACTTGAGAGTTCATGGCCAATATTAAATAAGTAGGTTATAGAGACTAGGAGATCATATGTCATAGGGTATGGAATATTGACTATAAATCTTTTGTCTAGCCATACATACTTAGATACATTAGTATATATACATGTAGAAATCTCACGTACACATGTAAACTGTATATCTATATATTTGTATAAGTTTAGAATATAAAAATCTTGAGAGCCCCTTAGCAAAAAGATAACTAGAATCATTGAGTAATTTGTCTGTAATTTGTTTATAATGAAGTGGACTTGGATAGTCAAAGAAATGTGTATGTATTACAACGTGGAAGCTACAAATGCTTTTCAGGACATGGTGGCACACAGCTTTAATTCTGGCACTTGAGAGGCAAGAGGCAGGCAAGGCTGCTCAGTGAGTATCTCAAGAAAAGTAAGAGCTATAAATGCTTGTGATTATATGGGGGAAAAGGGCATAAACACCCAAATAAAATATTTCTTTTGCTTCCTCATCTCAATCACTTCATTAAAATGTCTCCCCAGGAGTTGAGTGGTGGCACACATCTTTAGTCACAGCCATTGGGAGGCAGCTCTCTGTGAATTCAAGCCCAGCTTGGTCTGTATGAAAAGCTCCAAGCTAGTCAGGGTTGCATAGCAAGAGCCTGTTGAAAAAGGAAAAATGGAGATTGTGATAGCAGATTCCATCTTTTCCTTAGGTTCTTCGGTAAATTAATTGCTCTTGCCTAAGTTTAGCCAGACCTCTTCTATCAAAGTAGACTTTTGTAAATGATATGGATTCAGGAATAGCCGCAAGTTGACCACTCGGATACCAGATTCATATTGATAGAAGTTTATTGAGCACTGAACAAAGACTCACTGGTCAGTAGCACTATCTGGGCTCAGGAGCCGGACTGAGACCCTGTGTGGTTTTCAAAGTGAGTTTTTAAAAGGAAAAGCCACAAACAAGCAGGAAAAAAAATAATTTCTCCAGGTACAGTGTGTTCATCTAAGCAATTACTTTTCAAGTTCATTGTATCTAGGTAGCTAGACAAAGCATTTTAAGCGGACTGGCCGAGATTTAGGAAAGGTAGCTCTTGGGGGCTTTCCAGCTTTCTGGGACAGGAACATGCCAGGGCATTTCAGCCTTACTCTACCTCAAGCAGAACATGCATTTATTATCTTGTTTCATTCTAAGCAGCAAGTACTGAACTGTTGAATTGTAAGTAAAGGCTATTGTCTAGGTGTGGTAGAGTCTGAGAACTTGAGCTTTATTTCACCTTATGATTAAAATGGAGACTTAAAGACAAAATGGTTTCTGTTATGCTAAGGTGAAAGTGTTAACAGCGGAGCTACAGTTATGCTAAGAACTAAAGCAGGTCTCAAGTGAGGGGCTATCAGTTAAACTGATTACAACAGTGAAATCATTGGTTTCTGTCTCCAAGTTATCCTCCCTACTGCCTGAATATTTTTAAAACAGATACTCATGTTCTGTTTATGGTTGTTCATAGTGTCTGGAGTAATGAGAGAATTAATTATAGGCCTGATCTTTTAGAATCACCTGTGGTAGCTGTTCTCTAGAAAGGCCAACAATGATCTTGATAGCCAGGTCCCGTGTCCCCATGGACACAGGTAGATTGAGTCTGCCATTTCTGGGCCTCAGCTTTTTGCAAGTTTGTTGCCTTTGAGTTGCCTCATAAGAAATGCAGCTACTGTGTTGATGAGTCCTATGGAGACTACATGGGAATGGACAGAGGTCCAGTCTTCCCTGCCGAAATAGTAGGTGTCCTGTGTTCTATCTAGCCCTTGCCACTTTCTGACTGCAGCTGCGTGAGACCCTACAAGTGACCAGAAGAGCCATGTAGGTATACCCCCTGTCTATTCACAAAATTGTGAAAAAGCCATTAATTTTTTTTTTTTTTTTTTTTTTTTTGGCAGAGTTTCTCTGTGTAGCCTTGGCTGCACTTTGTAGTCCAGGCCTCAAACTCACAGTGATCTGCCTGTCTCTACCTCCCTGAGTGCTGGGAATAAAGGTGTGTACCACCACAACTGGCTTGTGGCTTATGGATGACTTATTAAGCTACAGTGATATGAATCAAAGTAAGCAGAGCTGTATGGGAACCCAAGCTCTGTGACTTAATCACCTGACCTTGAGATTTTATTTCTTCAGAATAAAGATTCGTCCCTTTAACAAACCTTTATTGGATATCTGCTAGTGGGGCAGGTATGAACTAGGTGTGGTGCCTGACATGTGGTGGGCACTCAAATGTTAGGGGCCAGTCATCTTGCTTTTGGGGTCATTTTTATTGCTGTAAATATTATTAGTCTGAGACAAGTTCTTACTATTTAACTCTGGCAGGCCTGGAACTCACTATGTAGACCCACTGGCCTTAACTCGCAGAGATGCAATTGCTTTTCCTCCTGCTTCGGTTAAAGGCACAGACCACCATGCCTGCCCAGTTTACCTTTAAAATTATTGAGTGATTTAACAAAATGTGCAAGACCTTTGTAATAGCTTCGTAATATTTTCCCCTTTTTCTTTTTGTGGTTTTGGTGTTTGAACTCAGGGCCTCAAGGATGCTAGGCAAATGCCCACCACTGAGCTGTCTCTCCAGCTCACCTTTTTGTTCATTTGTCAATAAATAGCACAACATTTTATATATAGAATTTTCTAACACCATCTTTTTTTTGAGGGGGACAAGTTGAGACAGGGTTTCTGTGTAACAGAGCCCTGGCTGTCCTGGACTTGATTTATAGAGCATGCTGGCCTTGAACTCATAGAGATCTGCCTGCTTCTGTCTTTCAAATGCTGGGACTAAAGGCATGAGCCACCAAGCCTTCTTCCTAACACCATCTTTTACACACCCTCCTAAGTTCATTTTAAACTCACACCAGTCATTCACTTACATGTGTAAAGACATTGTCTCCAAATACAGTTAAGTTCACATGGTGAAACAGTTACCTATACTATCCAACTTCCAGCAGCAGTAGATGATATTCACTTTCACTGATTAAATGATAGGAATTGGAAAATCCACTCAGATGGTAAATTTGCTAATTGTTAGTATCTTTATTCTTTCTTAAGAGTTCTTTCTCTTTTTAAAAGCGATTTATTATGTATACAGTATTCTGTCTGCATGTACACCTGCTTGCCAGAAGAGGGCATCAGATCTCATCTTAGATGGTTGTGAGCCACCATGGTGGTTGCTGGGAATTGAACTCAGAACTTGTAGAAGAGCAGCCAGTGCTCTTAACTGCTGATCCATCTCTCCAGCCAGAGTCCTTTCTCTTAAAAAAACAAAACTAAACCAAAAAAACCTTTACCTTCATTGTTTGGGATTAAAGGTGTGCACCTCCACGCCTGGACCTAAGCTTTTCTTTACCTGCAACTGGCTTATACCAGGCTGACCTTGAACTCAGATCTGCTTGCTTCTGTCTCCTGTTTGTACTTTGGCTGGATCCCACAGAACTGGAAGGTCTTTGGATGTGATCTCTTGCTAGAGCAACCATGTTCTGAATTAACATTCTTGTACAGTTTCCCCCATTTGATTTATTATCTATCTGTCTGTCTGTCATCTATTTGAGACAGAGTCTCACTATTCTCTTCTACCATGTGGGCCCCAGGGATTGAACTCAGGTCATCAGGATTGGTAACAAGTGCACAAGTGCTTTTACCCATTGAGGCATCTTTTTTTTTTCTTTCAGTTTTTTGAGACAGGGTTTCTTTGGGTAGCCTTGGCTGTCCCGGAACTATCTCTGTAGCTCAGGCTGGCCTTGAGCTCACAAAGATCTGCCTGCCTCTGCCTCCCAAGTGCTGGGATTAAAAGTGTGTGCTACCAATCCAGGATGCATTGAGGCATCTTGGCAGTCTTATAATTTCATTTATAAAAGGAAACATTTTAAAACTAAAATTTATCATCATTATTAATTATTTTGAGACTGGGTTCCTGTGTAGCCTTGACTGGTTTAGAATTCACTATGTAGATCAGCCTGGCCTCAGGCTCATAGAAATCCACTTGCTTCTGCCTCTAGAGTGGTAGGATCAAAGGTGTGTGCCTCTGTGCCCTGGTCAGCTTCTCTTACTGGCCAGCCCATCAGCTACTAGTATCAGGGAGTGTACAAGTCAGAGATGATAGTGGGAAAACTGTTTTTCTCAATATTGAACTGGGGAAACTGGGGCATAAAAACACCAAGTGACTGGGTTCCTTAAGTGTGATGGCAGCAAGGCCTGCCTCATTCTGCACCCTTCCTCTTCTTGAGCCCCAGGACTCTGGGTTTACAGAAACTCTCCTCTGGCATGTCCATCTGCTCACCCCAACCCACCAGTGCGCAATGAGAGATGCCTCTGCTGAGGGACCCATCCCTTAGAGATACGGGGCCTAATGTTATCTATCACCTCTTCCCCTGGGCCCTAAGGGGCAGGACAGTGTCTCAGGGCTTAGACTGAACAAGGTGAGGCCCTGTGTGTAGGTGGCAAATACTTCCATTTGCCCACCAAAACATCTGAGATGGATGAACAAGGGCTCCAAGTTCTTTGGTGTTCCTGCCATTGGGAGATGTTGTATGTTTTTACCCCTTGAATCTGGGTAAAGAATTCAAGAGAATGACATTGTCTTAGCTCCAGGGTTTAAGAACCCATGACACTTATACTGTCTGTAGGAACTCTGAGGCCATTCATAAGCATAAACCCTAGTTAACCTGCTAGAAAGTCCATGGGGGAGGAATAGGAAGCCACTCCATCCCACGCTTGTCAGCTGCCACATGAGGTAAGCTGTTTAGCCCAACCAGCCCCAGCTGAGGTGACCAGATTTCCTTAGCATCCTAGTACCTAGTCTATGTAATAACAGGGTACTTGACAGACAAAACTGGAGGTAGCCCTTGTCCTTGGACATTTAGAACTTGCTGTATCCCAGTCCCAGCACAGGTGGTGCCCAGAGTCAGATCCCTCCCTAGGTACCAAAAGACTGTCTTCCTGCTACATCAGCTTGGCCTGCTGGTGGCCAGATGTATCTTCTGGGCTCTGGAAGGTGGCAGTGGCTGGTGACCAAGGAGGCTGCTGCTGTAAGTCAAGTGTAGACACTCCTAGGTACAACTGTGGGCATGAGAGGGTGGACATGAGAAGCGCCACAGGATAATCTCTCACCGAGCTGTGGGGAGGCCAGACCAGGGTGCAGCCACTTCAAGAGCAGCCATCACACGGGACCACGCTGATTCAGAGGTGGTGACTGGGAGGGACATACTGTCCAGTTCCTTCTAAACTGTATCTACAAAGCTCTACGGTTTGGCCAGGTCCAGCACCTGGCAGGATGAGTGGACTTAGCCCCATGTTGTGGATAAGGCAGCCCGGGTGGACATGCCCTACACACAGCTATACTGCTAGCCTTCCTCCACAGGCTGTGATGCTGTCACAGGAATGTGCTAGAAAGTCGCATCTGAGGAAACAGAGCAGGTAGCAATCTTGGTTTATTTTTGAATAGTAATGTCCCTTCTCTGGAAGCCCACATTAACACTTTTTTTCACCATCTCATTCTTAGCCCACTCAAGGAGCTGTGAAAATTTATTAAACAATGAGGGATAGAGAGATGGCTCAGTGGTTAGAGCACTGAGCAACTGTATGTGACTCCAGTTCCAGAGGATCTGATGCCCTCCTCTGGACTCCATGGGCACCAGGCATTCTTATGGTGCATAGACATACATGTTGACAAAACACCCATGCAGAAAAAATAAAAATAGAACTTAAAAAAAAAAAACAAGACTTGGCTTATACATTAAATATTGCCAATTTGAACTTCCAGCTCCCAAAAATACCCACAGTGCCACGGGACTTTCTTTCAAAATCTCCTGTGTAGATCACTCTGTCCTAACAAATGCCCAATCTTTCCTTTGTTCTGCAGACATAGCACAGTTCTCTCTGGCCTGTGCACGCTGCATTCCAGATTGCAGTCCTATCCTTTGCTTATTAACAGATTCCCCCTTGCCGGAGATTTGCTGCCATAGTTTTATTTGACTTTGACACAGCTTTATGGAGAGTCACGGGGAGAATAACCATGGTCTCCTGTCAATCCCCAGGAGGAATGAAAGCCTCCTGCCCATAGCCATGTGTGTGAACCGCTATGGGATTGTGAGGATTTCAGCCTCATTTGCTTGCAGAGCCCAGAAATAGAACGGCCTAGTAAGTGATTCCCAGATTCTTCTATTCGTGTGTGTGCATGGGTGCACATATATGAAGATGCTCCTTCATCAACCTCGGTATCCTAACAGGGCTTCTCTCTCTCCCTCCCTCTCTCTCTCAGTGTGTGCATGTGTGAGGGCAGGTGTCTGTTTGAATACTCTAGTTTGTACATATGTGAAGATCCATATGTGACAGAGTGCCCTCCTCTCTCACTTTCTGCTTCAGTGTTTGAGGCAGAATCATTGAACATTGAGCTCATGTCTGAGCTAGACTGGCCAGGCCCTTAGGATCTGTCTGTCTCCATGCCCCCTTCTGGAAGCACTGGTTTATAGATGCCCGGGTTTGCAGACCTTTCCCTGAGTTCTGGGGCTCAAACTCAAGGTTCTCTTAGTGTCAGTGTAAGCTCTTTACTGATTAAGCTACCTCCCCAGCCCACCCCCAAATTCTTGACCCACAGGTACTACTCAATCATAATACATATTTAATGTACTTTATCTGCTTTCTTTTTGGATTTTTGAGCCAGGGTCTCACGATATAGCATTGGCTGGCCTGAAATTCACTATATAAACTAGATTGGCTTTAAGCATGATGCAAACCTCTTGCCTCTGCTTCCCAACCGCCACTATGCCCAGCCCATTCTAAGGCACCAGTGTAAGGGCTCATTTGATCCGTAGCAATAGACAGCAAATATATTCCCTTAAACACAATTATGCTTCCTCAAAACAGGTGCTTTATTTGGTTTGTAACAGGCCTGTATTGTTAACAGTCAGAGGCCCAACAGTAACGGAGGCCGATGGTTCAGGAGATGTCCCCCACTTGTTTGCTTTTCTGAGTTGGCATTATCCAGGCAAGATTATGCTGGAGGCATGGAAGCTGCTGTGGACTTTGCTGGCTGGTGTGGGTTAGACTACCTGAGTTCCTGGGTTGCTATCTTAGGTAGTTTACAGCCAGGATGTTTGTCCCTGGAGAACAGTGTAATCCACAGGAAGTGTCAGAGCTGATGCTCACTGAGCTTTTATGGAGATCTTTTTGCTTTTGTCACTTCTGAGACAGGGTTTCTCTATGTAGCCTTGGTTGTCCTTCGTAGAACAGGCTGGCCTTGAACTCACAGAGATCTGCCTGCTTCTGCCTCCTAGCGCTGGGATTACAGGCTTGCGCCACCGTGCTCGGCACTTCATGGAGATGTTAATTTTTCTAGGATGGACTGAGATGAGGTGACTGCCCTATTTCTCCTGTTCATATGTCTTCATTCCTATTCCACTGCAGCTTATGTGTGAAGTTCAGATTGAAAACTGTTTTATCGTATAACTTATGAGTAGCTGTGAAATGTTCTCACTACCAGGACTTTGCCTGATGTACAATGTGTGTATGTGTGTGTACCTCTGAGGGCCCCTATGAACAAAAGTAACACAGAGGAAAGGAAAACACTGTCTATAGAACACTTGGGGTTTCTGGAGAATCCTCAACTAAGATGTTCACGTTGTTAGGCCTTTGGCTTTTAGCAGAGCCTTTTTAATGGTCTGGCTTCCCTGACTTATGCCTGCTCGGAGACATTTTGCAAAGAACCACCGTCTTCAAG
Source organism: Psammomys obesus (assembly GCF_907164565.1). Lineage (NCBI taxonomy): Eukaryota > Metazoa > Chordata > Mammalia > Rodentia > Muridae > Psammomys > Psammomys obesus. Next base: position 6,366,239 of record NW_026585504.1, read on the forward strand.
GACCCTTATACAGGAGACAGATTATCTAATTCATTTTAGAATTTGGTGCATGAAAAAGACTCCTGTCCTGCGCAACCGTCACGTTTTCTTCAGTTGGGTCAGGAGAGCTGTGTTGTCTGTCTCTTTTCTGTCTTGTGGTGAGGAGGCTCCCGTGCAGTGTTTGTGCGTAATTGGCATCAGCTTCCCTCAGGTTGGGTGCCGGGTGCCCCTGATCTTCTTGTCGAGAGGACGCTGGCTCATCTACCTCTGTTTTCCTTTGCCTTGACCTGTCGTTTGAACCATCTAGGCTCCTTTAGATGGGGCTGATGTCAGAACCGTAGGCTCCTCCACAGCACAGCTCTGCTCAGAGGGCTGCAGAAACTGGGTCCCAACATGTACCCCACGGAAAAGTCCACACAGGGCATCATGGCCTCACCCCCACCTTCCCAAGTCTGGAGCAAAGGGAAATCACTAATGTGTGGGGCCCAGGGTTGCCTGAACAAGACATTGGGAAGCCTAAGTAGTCAGGGTAAGCCATTGCCCTCCCCTTTTAAACAAGGGCTGGAGAATAAGGATTAAAGTTCACATGTTATATGTGCCATATGGGAACATGTATGTGTGTGAGAGGAGAAGGGAAAGGATATTCAAAACAGTAGAGCCTGAGACTGGGAGAGCATGAATGCCAGCATCAGTTGTGAAGCCTCTGGGTTTTCTTTCCAGAAGTTGACCTGCCCGTGTGCATCTGAGGCTGGGGTTGGCCAGAATCCTGTCTAACCCTCGGTGACTTGGCTCCAGCGTGGTGCCAGGAGGTAGGCTGTGGGGCCCTGCCATCAGTACTGGAGGTTCTGGGGCCCTGCGCTTTCTTGTCCAGGGCCTGGATTTGGCTGGGAGACTGAGATGTGGGCTCTGGAAAGCAAAGAAAGAATGAAGATGAAGGTTTTGTCTGTTTTCAATTGGAGCTGTTTGGAGCTGTTCTGCTATGTAGATTCTAGCCTCCTTTGGTGCCCTGAGAGCTGTCACATTGACTTTGGGGTCCGGTATGTACTGGAATAGGAAGAGCTTTGTCTGCTGGCTGGGGAATGAGAATTTGAACTCTGGCCTTAAGATAGAGGCTTTTTTGTTTGTTTTTTAGATTTATTTTAAATGTGTGTGTGTGTGTGTGTGTGTGTCAGGAATACATGCAGGTGTACATGCAGGACAGAAGTCGTGGGCTCCCCTGGAGCTGGAGTTATAGGGATTGTGAGCCTTACGATGTGTGTGCTGGGTGAGCTTGTGGCTTCTGGAAGATCAGCAAGTTCTCTTAACTACTGAGCCTCCTCTCCAGCTCCAAGGGTAGAACTTTATTCTAGGTTTTCCAGAGTAAAAACTGGGACAATAGTAACACAGCCTCTCGGGGTGATGACCATGTCAACTCTGATGATGGAAGGGAAGGGGCCGTGTAAACTGGAAAACCACCTCATTTCAAGCTCTTTCACTTATCTTCCTCCCTCTCCCTGATTCCAAGATGGGGACATGCCCTTCCTCAACTCAGTTGTTCTTATGGAACACAGACCAGACAACATTCCTCCTGAGGCGTCACCACTACCAACTATGCTTTCTCGGCTTTCCTTTTAGAAATTTGATACAGGCAGAGCCATGGGATGGAAGGAGTCATGTTTTCCTTTCAAAGCAGACAAGCACAGGGAATAGTGTAGTGTCCTTGGGCCCTATTTAGTTTTGAACTAATGCATGCTACACCCCCTCTTGTAATAATGCACTTGGCAGCCCAGGTCCTTTACCTGAATATACCACTAACCTTACATTTTGAACAATGCACCTAGCAAACTCAGAACTCCAGAGACTCCTACCTGTACACACCCCTCTCTGAACAATAGTCTACATTTTTCTGTCCCTAACAACAGTTACATTTAGACAGTTTCTGTTCAAGTGTAGTCCCAATCTATCTGGGTATGATGAATAGAAGAGCTGATAGATTCTGAACTTGTTTAGGGAATATGCACAGTAAGGCAAATATCTGTAGTAGAAAAACTGAGCATGTGACTTAACCTATGAAAAAATAGGGAATCCACTAAACTATGCCTCTTAGTAACCAGCTGCTCCTTCTCCACAGAAAGAGATTCTAGACTGTAGCTAGGGCTACAGAATGTCTTCAGTCGTGTGGCCCGCTGTCAGTCTTTATCTGCAGTGTATCTTTTTTAATCTATACTGTTTCTTCACTCCCAAGAAAGCTCTCTTATTACTTCGGTAAATCTGTGTGAGCCTTTATCGTCAGTTCTTTGGCAAGAGGCCCAGAACCTGTAAATGCCTAGCCTTAGCCTTCAACCACCCGTAACATCTCCTGAACTATGGCCACCAAGTGGAAAAACACTATTTGGATTTTGCATTGAGTAAGATGTAATAAGATATTTTGGACTTATTGGTTGTAACAGATAGTATTATTCTGGTTAGTGATTAAAACAATAGACAAGAACATGTGAAATGTGACTACTAAGAAATTGGAACAAATAAGAAATTCTAACCCATAAATTATTAGTCATTTATTGTGCCTCTTGTATAGTTCTCTCTTCCAAGGTCAACATTGTTGCGTGCCCTTTAAAACAGAGGTGCTCCTAAGACAACCAGATAAGCTTAGACGTGGTCTTTACACCTCACACTTTCCTCTCTCTGTATTGGAGCCTTGTCTATCTATGATCACTCTTTGGAGACCCTAGACCCTTCTGGGAGAAACTTACTTACCCTCTCCTACCAGCTTATTTTCTCCAATATGTCTCTTTAAAAGTTTATTCATCATCATTCAGAGTGCTGGGGTTAAAGCCAGGCACCGCCACTGCCTGGCAGAAGTTTGTAATTATTATTTATATATGAGTGTTTTCCCTGGATGTATGTCTGTGTGCCGTGTGTGTTCATTACCCGTGGATGCAAGAAAACAGCACTGAACTTTGAGTCGCTATGGGGGTGCAAGAAATAGAACCTGATCTTTTAGAAGTGCTCTTACCCTCTGGGCTACCTCTACCAGCTCTAGCATGTCTCTTTTTAGAAACTACAAACTACTACCTCTAGCACATATTTGTTAGTTTATTCTGTTTGCCAGGAGTTTCATTGAGCACCTTATAGTCTATGCTTTCATCACCATCCCATGAGCTAGATGCTTCATATTGCTAAATAATTATCAGTGTCCTTATCTTAAACCCAGAGCAGTCCAATTTGACATTATATGTTCTTTACAACTTCCTTGTGGACTTGGAAAAAGTGATTATTGTGGGGAAAATTACCTTCCTTAGTGAAGGGTAGCTGGGTGGCATTTTTAGAGCTGTTCTTAGGGGTGTCCTCTGAATTTGTGACTGTGGCTCTTCCTTTGATGGATTTGTGGCTCTTCTCAACTTCACGTAGCTGCAGAATAAAAACGAATTATTTATGAATCATGAGAGGTGAAGTGGGACCATTTTTGCGGTTCTTGCTGACTACCTTTGACTGCCTGTTATTAGAGAGTGTAGTGTGTGACTTGGGTTCACACAGCACCTGAAGGACATCTAACCTTTATTTCAATGTTCTCCTGTATCTGGGCAGGAGTCCAGTGAGGATAACAGAAAGAGGGAACTGCGGCAAAATACATAAAGTTAGTTCCTGAAGTATGGCAGGAAATAAAGATGATGGGATGCAGAGATTATTAGAGTTTGTCCTTTTGTGTGTGTGTGTGTGTGTGTGTGTCCATCCAGAGAGAACAGTCAGAGTCTCGGATGTTGAGAGAAGCTGCCTGTGTATCAAGGAGACTTAGGAGATATGTTGTTTTGTCATTTCTTTCAGATGATCTCTCTCTGTGTATGTGTGTGCAAATGTGTGAGGGCTAATTACTGACTCCAGAGCCTGTGACCTCTAAGCACTTTTTCTCCCACTGTGCTGTACCATCAGCCCCTCAAATATTTTCCTACATGTATGCATGCTGTTGAACCCTACAGGGCTGCTTCCTGTAGTGCAGGTACTCTGCGATTTGGCTTACAAGGAAACCATGGAAGGAACACAACTGCGATCACAGAGCAAATCAGTAAGGAACAAGAACACTGTTCAAAATGTAGCTCCAGAGAGACTCACTGCTTGGATTTTCTTTCGCAGCTGGGCATTAGCTCTGGAAAGTCTCTTTGAAACTGAGTTCAGATAGTAGATGGCCAGACTGAAAGAGAAAAAAAAATTCCTATTGTCCTGGGGCATTAGAAAATGACAAGAGCTGGGCATTTTCCCTAGGATCCCCAGATACCAAAGCTTTGTCTCTAACAGGATAGAGCTGGTCCTCCATCCTAGGTTGTCTGCTCAACATGGAGAAGACACCCTCTCCATTGTAGTGAGTGTGGGCATGATCTTCACCTGTCTAGCTCCCAGAGTGCTCAGTGAAGGTTGGTGGAAGCTCAACCTGATTCTAAAGAGGTAGAGTATAGCAGTTTCTTGTCTGCAAAAGAAAATGTTTCCTGTGTAGCTGCCCAGTAGCAGGCTTTGTGCCATGTACAGCTAGCTCCATCTTGTTCGTTTTGATGGATACTTGGTGAAATAATGTTGGGCAGTTGGACAGGTATTAGACAGGCTTAGAGGTCATTCAGGATGGATACTTCCCTTATGATCAGCTTTGGTCCGTTAAGTGAAAGCCTCTTCCTCCTGGTCAAAAGAGTGAAATCTGAGTTCTACCTCTGGCCCTGAGTAGAAAAATGACATTCTAATCTGCTTCAAAGATTAAATCAACACAATCTATTGTCTTTTTCCCTACAAGTTAATCTAACTGGGTCTACCAGTCATCTGGCCAGCAGACCTCCCTAGAATCAGGAAATCTGACTCATTGAGGATATACCAAGGAGTTGGGAGAAATAATTATACCTGTAATGAGACAACGTACTTATATAGCCCTCTCTTTAGGCAATTTTTTTTTACAGCTCTTAACTGATAAACCTTAGCATTTTATTTGAGATTTATTTATTTATTTATTTATTTGTTTATTTATTTGTTTATTTATTTATTTATTTATTTATTTGAGACAGGGTTTCTTTGTGTAGCCATGGCTGTCCTGGAACTTGCTCTGTAGACCAGGATGGCCTAGAACTCACAGAGATCTGCCTCCCTCCGCCTCAGTCCCTGAGTGCTGTGAACACAAGCTCGCACCACTGCCCAGCTTGAATTCTAATTCAGAAGTATAACTCTTCTTTGGACACCAAATCAAAACCTAACATGCTTGCCCTGACACTCTGGGCTTTCTTAAGTCGTTTTCTTTAAAGATACCCTCTCACCATGACCCCTGCTTTCTACAGCTACTTGTAGACTTCTATCACTGACTTAACTCAAAAATGGCCTTCCTTTCGCTTTTCCATCTCCCTCACTCAGGTAGCTGCCTGCTCTGTGTTTTTGTTTTCCACTCAAATGCTAATAAAATTGTTCTCAATTTTCCTTTTGTGTTCCTTATTTATTTATTTTGAGTCAAGGTCTAACTTTGTAGTCCTGGGTGGCCTTGAAGTCACAGAGCTCTGTCTCCCTCCCCAGTGCTGTGATTAAAGATGTGGGCCACCATATCCTGCTCTGAGTCAAAATATGAAGCTCCATTCAAGTACTAGCCTCTAGTTTAGTATCAATACAAATCTTTTCTCAGTCCTCTTGAAACCTCTTGAACTCTGTGCAGCCTCTTTAATTTATATTTATTCTGCAAAGCATACATCTGCATGTATAAGCATATTACTCTGTGCTGTGTGATATGTGATATGAGAGTTAATATTAGTAATTATGATTGAAAGAAAAAAACCTGTATTTGCCTTGGCAAGGTTGCCAAGGTAGTCGGGATTATATAAGAAATTGCTGTCACTGAAACAGCTAAATCATACAAACACAGCACAGCCCATGGAATCAGGGCTCATGGCAGCTCACAGGGACTGAAGTGGCAATTGTGAAATTTGCATAGCTCTGTGTTATGTCCTCTGCATACATGCTAAAGCTGTTGGCTTGGTGTTTATGGAGAACTCCTGACAGTGATAGTGGGGATATTTCTGACTCTTTCGCCTGCTTTGGAGACTTTTTTTTTTCTTTTACTGGGTTCCCTCATCTAGCCTTGATGTGAGGGTTTGTGTCTGGCCCATTGTATTTTGTTGCGCCATATTCAGTTGATGTTCCATGGGGGGGGGGGGCTTCTCTTTTCTGGGAGGAGGGCAGGCAGTGGGTGAGGGGATATGGAGCAGGAGAGAGGGAGGTAGGGGAACTCCCAGAGTTTTTCTCCTGTGGGAAGAGCACAGGGAGGGGAAGCTGTGGTTGGGATTTATTGTATGAGAGAAGAATGAATAAAAAATTAAAAAAACTACTAAATCTTACGAATTTATTGTTTTTCAATAAATTCCGACATCATAGAACTACTTTCAATCACAATAGATGGAGATAGAAAGATATTCAATGATAAAACGAAATTTAAGCAATATCTTTCTACAATCCCAGCCCTACAGAAGCCTCTAAATGAAAAATTTCAATCTGAAGAGGTTAACAACATCCAAGAAAGCACAAGGAATAAATGATCTCTGATCAGAAAATCAAAAGAGGGAATAAATAACTCATACCACAACAAAATAATGGTAATCAACAAACACTGCTCAGTGGCGGCTCAACATGAATGGTCTCAATTCCCCAACCAGAAGACACAGACTAAACTAATTGGATATGAAAACAACATCCATCCCTCTGCCGTATCCATAAACACTTTAACATCAAGGACAGAGATCACCTCAGGGCAAAAGGATGTAAAAAGATATTCCAAATGGACATAAGAAGAACTTTGGTGTAGTCATTTTATTATCTGACAAAATAGACTCCAAACTTAATCAGGAGAGAAAGGGAAGGACACTATGTACTCACCAAAGGAAAATTTCACCAAGACAATATCACAATTCTTAACATCTATGCACCAAATACAAAGGCACTCAAGTTTACAAAAGAAACACTACTACAGCTTAAATCACATACTGATCCTACACACTGATAGTGGGAGACTTCAGTACTCCTTCTTGCCAATAGACAGACTAGCCAGACAAAAACTAAGCAGAGAAATGCTGGAGCTAACTGACATCATAAACCAAATGGATCTAACAGGTATTTATAGATCATTTCACCACCACCCCCAAAAAAAAGAACACACATCCTCAGCAGCAGCCCATGGAACTCAAATTTTACCACAAAGAAGGTCTCAACAGATACAAGAAAGTTGAACTAACACCCCAAATCCTGTCTGACTGCCATGGATTAAAGTTGGATATCAACAAAACAGAAACACAGAAAGCTTAGAAACTTGTGGAAACTGAACAAACCCACTACTGAATGAAAAAATGCGTCAAGAATTAGAAAAGAAATTAAAAACTTTTTAGAATGGAGTGAAAATAAAAACATACATATCCAAATTTATGGTACACAATGAAGGCTGTTCTGAGAGTCAAGTTCATAGCACTAAATGTCTACGTAAAACATTGGAGGGATCTCACATTAGTAATTTAACAGTGTACCTGAAAGCTCTAGAACAAAAAGAAGAAATAACATCCAAAAGGAGCGAATGGCAAGAAATAATCAAACTTAAGCGTGAAATAAAATAAAATAGAAACAAACAAATACAAACAATCAATGAAAAATAATAGTTGGTTCTTTGACAAAATTAATAAGATTGACAAACCTATAGCCCACTAACAGGAGCAGAGAGAATAATTAATAAAATTAGAGACTGTTGGTTGCTTTCCACAAACTGACAGTAAGTCCCTCTTGCTGAAGACAACACCTATGAAACTCATTGAACAGGGAAAAGTCAAGCTGGCGCCTAGATAGAGCTTCCACTCCTTCCAACTAGTGTTCATGGTCCTGGAAGGTACTCTGTGTACTACTAAAGGAGGAAGGTGAACGCCAACCCCGCTACAAACCCTCCCATTTACAAAGCTGCCTGCACAGTGAGCTGTTGAAACAGTGGCGCAGGCTTGTGGGAGTAACCGCCAACATCTGAATGGGTTTATTCCATAAGGTGGAACCCATCTCTGACACTGCTTGAGTGGCCAAGAACCTGAGACTAGATAGGCCAGGGACCCAGGAAAAACTGAATATTACTGTTGTGCTAACTAAAATGACTCCTAATGACATTCTGCTATAGTCATAGACCAATGCATTGCTCAGCCATCATCAGAGGAGCTTTCTCCTGCCATAGATGGGAACAAATACAGAGATCCACAGACAGACAAATGCAGAGAGTAAGAGACTTTGGAACACTCAGACCTAAGTGGGATATGGGATGTCTCCAAGCGCTTCCCCTCAAGGCCCAGGGAGATATGTGGCAGAGGAAGTAGAAAGAGTGTAAGAGCCAGAGGGGATGTAGGGACATCAAGAAAACAAGGGCTTCTAAACACAGTATGACCAAATGCCATAAGACCTCACAGAGACGGTGGCAGCTTGTACAGGGATGGGTCTGGACCAGATGGGATTCTAGGGCTGAGAGAAGAGATGGATGCATGGTCCTACCCCTAACCCAGGCACTAACTCCAGCTGATAATTACTTTCAAATGAAAAAATGAGTTTTCTCCAAGGGAGTCTCCCTGGGGAAACAAAACACACTTAAGAGTACGCTCCATGCCCAGCAGGAGATGGCCAACAGAAAATGAACTCAGCAGTATCTTTGGAGGTTCTTTATCTCACAATGTCGTATCCAGGCTTCGTTGCTCATTTGTTTATCTATCTATGTATCTATCGATCGATCGATCGCTGCCTTACAGGTCCTTTGCATATATATTATGATTTCCGGCTTTGTGTTTAATTGGGATTCCTATGTATGTCTCTGCATCCAATGTTTCTCATGTGTTTTCTTTGGCTCTTTTTCTTCTGTTTGTTTAGCCCTGTTCTGATTTGTTTGTTTTTAATTTTTTTTAAATTATTATTCCTTATATGCCTGATTGTTTTCTTTTTTTTTCTTTTTGTTTTTTTCTGAAGGGGAATATTCAACCTCTATCGATTGTATTTGTACCCTGTCCATTAAGTTCTTTTTTTCTTAAGTTTTATTTACTTCTTATTTTATATACTTTGGTGTTTTGCTTATATATTTATCTGTGTGAGGGGATTGGATCTCCAGGAGCTAGAGCTACAGACAGTTGTGAGCTGCCTTGTAGGCACTGGGAATTGAACTCGGATCCTCTAAGAAGATCAGCCAGTGACTGCTCTTATCCACTGAGCCATCTCTCCAGCCCCAGCCTGATTGCTTTCTAATGAGAGATAGAAAGGGTGTGGATCCGGATGGGAGGGGAAATGGGAGGAGTTGGGGGAGGAGAAACCATAATCATAATATAGTGTATTAAAATCAATTTTTAATTAAAAAATAGAAAAAACATTTTGTACAAATGGAAGTGGGCTAGTGATCTGGGGAAAGGCATGTGCTCAGAAGTCCCAAATGTGTCTTTGTGAGGAAAAGGTACCGACATGTTCTCTGGTAGCATATTCTGTTTTGATTCTGGCAACTTAAATTTTAGACTTTTTTTTTTTGCTTTCTTTTATTCCTTCTTTCCCTAGTTTCTTTATTGATAGCAGTCTTGGTACTGGGCTAATGCAAGAGGTACAGAGATCACCCATCTACTGAAATTCTTAACGGGGCTTTTCCAGTAGTCAAGGGGGAGAGTGCCATTGCGCTGACTGTTCCAAACTACCAGGTGCTCACTGAAGCTGGGCTGTGGACTGGGCTGGTTAGTTTTAGTCAAGGACATAAACGGAGTCATTTGGGAAGATGAAAGCTCACCTGAGAAACTGTCTGTGCCAGAGGGGCCTGTGGGTGTGTCTGTGGGGTGCTTTCTTGATTAATGATTGATGCGGTGCCACCCTTGGGCAGGTGGTCCTGGGTTGTATCAGAGAGCAAACTGAGAAAACCAAGGGAGGCAAGCCAGTAAGAGTATTCCTCTACGGTTCCACTGACTGCTCCTGCTTGAGTTCTTGCCCTGACTTCCTTCAGTGATGGCTATAAGGCCATGTAAACCAAACAAACCCTCTCCTTTTAAAGTGTTCTTGGTCATGGTGTTTGTTACGGCAACAGCAAGCAAACTAATACACCCAGAAGGGGCAGGCTGAACTGCCCTCTGCGTTATCACTTTGTCGCTACCCGTATCTGAGAGAAATAACTTATAGGATGAAGGCTTATGTTGTTCATGGTTTCAGAGATATCAGCCCACCTTGACAGAGAGGGTGTAAAGCAGCTTTGTTAAGGTGGATTGGAAGCAAGAAAAAGACGGGGCTCAGACGCTATACGGACCCCAAGAACATGTGTCAGCCTGACCTGGTGTAGAATCACCTAGGAGCTGGTAAGGTACACCCCTGCTGAGAGAGAGGGTGGTTTCAGAAAGGATCAACTGAGGATGAGAGAACCACCTGAATGTAGGCAGTGCCATCTCCTGAGCACGGGCTGAGTAAGGGAGGAAACGGAGAAAGCTAAGCCCGGGCCTTCATTCCACTCTCCCCACTTCCTGGCCAGCCATGACGGGAACCAGTCTGCTGTGCCTCTGAACCGAGGAGCAAAGAGAACCTTTTCTCCCTCAGGTTGTTGCTGCTGGGCACTGTGTATCATATTTCCCCCGAGACAGAACAGCCCATCCTTCAGGGGAGTCATTCAGATTGAGAGTGTCTAAAGGAAGGTGAAAGGGTCAGGACCTCTGACAAGCTGTTAGAAAGCAGGAAATAGACAACCCAAAAGTTTTAGGATGACAGACAGCGGTACATGTCTTTATTTCCAGCACCCAGGAGCCAGAGGCAGGTGGATCTACAAGTTCAAGACCATCTGGTCTACACAGGAAGCTCCAGGCCAGCCAGGATTTTTGTTTGTTTGTTTATTTTTAGTAAACAAATAGCCCAGAAATCCCTGAACAGACCAGATGAGCTAGGCCTCCCTCCCCAACCAACAAGCATTAAGAACTGCTGAGAGGTATTCAGAGCAGCTTAAAGGAGGCAGAGATGAGGGGAGCTGCCTGGAAGAGCCGCTCTGGCCTGTAGAGCCGCCTGCAGCCTGTGTGGTGAGCTCCAGCTGTGTGAGCTGTCATCCACACTGGGGTGGGTTTTGGAGATGCAGCTGTCACTGAGTCATTTCTGCTTCGGTAAGTAGTCTCGTGCTCCCTCTCCCCTAAGTAATTAATCCCAGTCAACTCACTGGTCCCCAGAGTTGGACTTTGGTGCTATTCGGAGTGACTAGATGTTTGTTTTTCCAGGAATAGTGTCAGCCAACATTGTGGTCGCGGTGACCCAACAGTAATATAGCCTGCTTCTTCCAGCTAGCCCCGACTAAAGGTTCTAGAACTGCCTATGGATAGCGCCAGCAGCTGGGGACCAAGTCTTCAGCGGTGGTCCTTAGGAGACGCCTCACATCCAAGTGTAACACACGCTCAGCTTTCGGACGAGTTCAGATTCCACAGCTCCTTGGTATTTCCAGTCAACCTGGCTGGCCGCAAATGTTACGCCCTAGACAAGTGACTCTGAGGCACATTGCTTCCTTGGGGTTTCCAGACAGAGTCACAGTAGACTCGTCACAGCAGAGGTAGCCATATTCTTCACTCTCCCTACTCCCTGATGAATCACTTGCGTTTGAATCTGCCTCAGGGTCTACTTCTGGGGAATCCAGACTAGGAGAGTAAAATGGAGACCCCTGTCTCAGAAAGCCTCAGCCACTAGGAGGAGTTTCCATGAGACAGAGCCAGGGGCGCTGGGGAACTTACAACATCAGTAGGATGGCTGGAATGATCAGGCCTGGATTGGCAAGGAACGCGAAGATCTTGCCCAGGAACTTAGGAAAATCATTTTCAATGGTCTCGTGGAGGACGTCATACATTCTGTTTTTCCCACTAGAAAGAGGAGAGGACACATTACAGTACGCACAAAGCTCCCGTGGCACACACAGTCATGTCCCTGACCCCATCGTTCCAAAGCTGCCACTTATCACTGCTATTCTGAGAGAGCCAGAGCTCTGTCCCAAAAGGACTAAGAAAAAAGAGTGCAGCCACTCAGGGGACAGGGGTGGGCTGTGGAGTACCCACTAGCTTCCTGGCCTCAGTAGCTCACAGACTCTCAAACTACACTGCTCTTCTGTGTCAGCAAGAAAGAAGTGGATTTTCTCACATAGTCTTTTTTCTTTTAGGGGACAGGCTTTTTCTATGTTGTCTAGTCTATCCCTGAACTCCTGGGCTCAAGCAACGATTCTACCTCAGTCTCCAAGTAGCCTCCACATAGGTCTCTGTGCCAGGGTTTTGCCTATATTCCACCAGAAGAAAACTGTCTATGGTCTAGTTATAAGAAAAGCATGGACTCTTCTGGGCTCCTTGACCTGGAAGCAGTTCTCCTAAGATGAATGTGGTGGAAATGTCACAGGACCTCTAAAACACACTTACGATTAACCTTCCAACCAGGAAACTGGATTGTCCCAAGATGGGCTTCTGTACTGTTTACAGTAGGAGGTTCATTTTTCTTCTAATTCTTTAGAATTATTGTGAAAATTGACTCCAAAAACATTTTCCAGAGACACTAGATACTGGTGGCTCTTGAATAGACTATGAAGTACACTTAAAAGTTTGAAGATAATTTCAGCAGCAGTTCAAATTATTTTTCTACAGAGCACTGTGAACTATCTCTATCTATCTATCTATCTATCTATCTATCTATCTATCTATCTATCTATCTTCTATCTACCTACCTATCATCTATCTACCTCAACTCTTATCTACTTATCATCCATCCATCCATCTATTGATCTATTATCTATCTTCTGTGCCTATATCAATGCGTGCATGTGTATGCCCATGCATATGGAGGTCTGAGGTTGATGTCCGAGATTCTTTCTCAAATGTTCTTCTATCTTATTTGAGCCAGGGTCTTTTAAACCTAGAGCTTAGCCAATATGGCTAGTCTCTGAGACTTCTTCAGATGCTGGGGTTGTGGGAGAAGCTACCCCTACCCAGCACTTATGGGATTCTGGGGGCCTGGCTTGTGCAGCAAATATTTTAATGGCCAAGGCATTTCCCCGTTCTCTTTATGAGTGCATTCATATCCTGCTTCTTTTTACTAGCGTTGTGCCATCAAATGGGACTATTAAAATCATATAACAATTAAAGAGAGATTTTGCTTTTTATACTAATATTTCAAGTGTCTGCCCACTGCACTAGAAGAATGGATATGGGGTGCTCCCATTATCACAGGCCCTCTATTGGAAGTGCTGAGCTTTAATCTCTGGAGCAGCTGCTGAAAATGTCTTTGCTCTAGTTCTCACATCTCTCTATAGGTAATAAGGCACAATGCTAACACAGTTAGAGGGGACCACTGAAGTCAGTAGGTGTTGAGGATAGCACTGTTAAGCTGTGTCATTTAATCTTGTAGTCAGCAGATTTAGTCTTCAGATTAACATATAGTGCCTCAGGGACAAATCAGCTTGTCACCTGTAAGCTAAAATAGTTTTCTTTCTTTCTTTTTTTCTTTTTACATTTTTTAAGTGGCTGGAAAAAAAAAATCAAGTATAGTAACTTGTGACATATAAAAACTGAAATACGATTTTTAAAGACATTTTACTGCCTATAAACTTTTGCTGGAACACAGCCATTCTCATTGGTGCAGTGTATATGGCTGAGCTATAATGGCATATATATCATGTATTTATATGAAACATATGTAACGATATATATTGTCCTATAATGGCAGAACTGAGTGGTTGCATCAGAGAGCATGTGTGGCTATTTCATCACGTGGCACTGTTGTGTTGCATGCTAGTAATCTCAGCATTTGGGAAGCTGAGGCAGGAGGATCATGAAGACCTTGCCTGGGCAAGACTCTCTCTGTCTTGCTCTCTGTCTCAAAAACCAATTGGCAACATGTTAGTCATGCAATCACCATGACATGATATTTGGTTGATTTTTTATTAGTAGTACATATCATGGAGAAATAATAAAAAGAAAACTTTAAGTATGTGTTTAAGTCAAAGCTGATTTTGATTATTTTGTCTTTGAAGTGGTGGCTGCTATGAACTGGTGAATTAACACAATATACGTGTACTGTCTTACAGCTCTGGAGGCCAGAGGCTGATATGGTTTCATTGGGTTACTTAAGGTGTTGGCAGGACTATGGTCCCTCGAGGGAGGACACAGAGGAGTGGATTCCTGTGTTTCTTGGCTCAGGTCCCCTTCTTTCATCTACAAAGCCAGCGCCATGGATTTTCAAACCTTTCTCTGCTTTCACAGTCATCCTGCCTTCTGCTCTTATTTAATGGTGTCTCCCACTTGTTGTCTTTCATGGTAGAATTTGAGGTGTGAGCAGAAGCATGAAGAAGAGGCAAACCCAGGGACAGGCTTGCTTTATAACAAGTTACTCTTATATTAAGTAATCCAGTTCCACAAGTGAGAACTTGCTCCCAACTATGATTGCCAGACCAATTTCATGACAGAATGGCACTACTGCCATTTAATTGATTAGTCACCTTCTAAATTCCTGGCTGTGTCAAATTGACATAATAGGAGCTGGGTTTCAACATTAGTTTAAGAGGCAATGAATCATACTCAAACCTTGGTAACTTGCAAAGTTTAAAATATACACTATCAGGCACCTTACTGTCAGACAAAGTTACCCAATGCTTAGTACACTGCCTCCTGCCTGAATAAAGTTTCTGAATAAAAGCACTGAATAAGTTTCCTTATCGGTGACTGTCACAAACTAGGCTTTCAGAATGCCATCACTACCTCCGCCTGTCTTCAATGACAAACAGGTGGTCATTTGCGGGGGGGAGGGGATCCCTGTCACCTTTCTTTCTTTTTGTCTTTCTCCTTTTGGTCAATTGTGAAGACTGCTGGTACAAATTCAAAAAATCCAGACAGAGAAGGGAGAATAAATCAAAGTCATCCTGTCTCCCTTACAAGTAAAAGAAAATAAAAAGAGACCCGAGCTGCAGATACAGACGAATGACTTGGGGATCAGTGGGCAGCCCTTCTCTCTTGTGACCAATGCTGCATTCCTTCCTCAAATCCCATGTGCTGCAGGATTGACTTTTCTCTTCTCTCAAGGATAAGAATTCATGAGTGAAGGGATTGAAGTAGAAATGATTGCATCATATATAAGTGATCATAAAAGTGATCAGCATTCTTCAGAATCCTGAACATCATGACCAAAGTCTCGGTTCACTGGCCACAGAAAAAACCTGAGCCCATAACAAAAACTCTTAACTTCTCCCTTACTGTGTCCCTGATCCACATACCTAGATAGATGCACACTGAGTAGCTACAAGCTGCTTTGGAGGGAGTGGATCAAATACTGGGCAAGATGTAGTCCAGGTCCACACGCATGTTCTGGGGGTTGATGTAGACTGTTTTAAAAATTTGAATGAGTTTTTAAGTTAAAGTGGCATATAGTTCCAAATAAATGTTCAGATTTTTATGAGGATCTGAAAAGCCTATAATAACGGGCCATGTTTTTCATGGTTAATGTGGATGTCTGAGGCCTGCACCAACTCAATTTGGGCAGTGCTCAGGGTCACAGATATTCTTACTAAAGACCAGCTTGGTCCTGTAAGTACTTTACAAACAACACACGGGCTGGAGAGATGGCTGGAGAGAGTGGTTAAGAGCATTGTCTGCTCTTCTAGAGGTCTTGAGTTCAATTCCTCACATCCGCATGGTGGCTCACAACCATCTATAATGTGATCTGGTGCCCTCTTCTGGCATGCAGGTGTACATGCAGATAGAGCACTCATACATAAAATCAATCAATCAATCTTAAAATAATCAAACAAATAATAACATAGCAGATCTTCACAGCAACCCTATGAGCTATGCTTCACCAGAATTTCTATCTTTTAGGAAGTGAACCTGTGCAGAGCTCAAAACTGGTCAGTGAGAAAGTTGGCTCTTAAATCTGCTCTCCACATCAGGTGACTTTTCTGCAAAGACCTAAATGATTTCGTTTTTAGCTGTGTGGGTAGGATGGCTTCCGCGTCAACTGCTCAGTCCTAGTGCTGCAGAAAGAAGCCCCCATGAGTATATGTAAGCACACAGACACGGCTGTGCTCCAACAAAACTTTTTTTTTTTTTTTGAGACAGCGTTTCTCTGCATAATAGATCTGGCTGGCTGTCCTGGACTCCCTTTGTAGACCAGGCTGGCCTCGAACTCCCTGAGTGCTGGGATTAAAGGTGTGCACCACTGTGCCCGGCTTCTCCAGTAAAACTTTATTTACAAAACTAGATGGTGTTTTAGCCCATTTGTGATTGTACGCTATGTGGTGCCAACCATCCCAATCATTGATGCTACCTGCTAGGCCCCCCCGTAGGCATACAGTGTAGCCCAAATCCCAACTTCTTCCCTGTACAACTGAGTTTTTGTGAGGTGGCATTCTACTTTGAACATCAACGGTAAGGCAGTTGTTTTCTTCCAGACACTGAGTACAACACAGTGAGAAAGAAGAAAACACCATCTCCTCGTTAATCTTCTGTCATTTGGGAAAACAAGGTAAGATAAACAAGGAAAAGGCAAGGCATGTTTTGTCTGCGGTTTGGTTTTTGAGATAGGTTTGGATGCAAACTCATGCTTCTCCTGCTTTAGCCTTCTGAGTGCTGGGTTATAGCCAGTGGCAAGGAACACATGATTTGTTTATGGGTAAAAAGGATATAAACAGGTGTGTTCGTGTGTGCGTGCGCATGCATTTCAGCTGGGAATTCTAGCAAAGGCCCCATTGAGAAGCTGGCCTTTGTCAGCTCAGCTCTGTGAGGTTGTAAACATGAGTTTCTTCTGTGAGTTTCAGGTTATTAGGTCTCTTTTCCTATGATCTCATGTAGGTTTTCAGGGACACCCAGAAAAGCAGATGTGGCAAAAGGGGCACAAATGTCAAGAAACAATCATGACACAGGCCAAGGAGACATCTTTCCTGGGTGCAGGTGGGCAGTCTGAGAAAGCGGTGGCAATGCCTGCACGAGGCTTGCTTAGGAAAAAGCTGACTGAGGTTTCTTCCCACACGATTGTTCCCTCACTCCGGCCTCTCTGGTCTTCTACAGCTTTCTCTCCTGACTGCTACCTTCTCTCTTCTGTGCAGACTCTTGTTTGACCAGATCATGTTCTGACATAACACTCCATTGATCACCTCCTCTAGGTTCTTAAACTGAGAAGGAGACAATCAACCTTCCTCACACTGGCATGTAGGGCTGGCTGTAGACGGGGTGAGTGCACCCATTTTAGTTGGAGGAGATTCTTGCCCTTGGGATCATGCAAGGGCTATGCATGGCCCTTCCACTAGTCTTACCTGGTCCTTGTCTGGGGTAGGTATTCAGCAAGGATGGAAACGCTAGTTTATCCATGTTAACTTACTGAGGAGGACACATAGAGAATTTCTAAATGGGAAGAAAGGGTGCCGTGCTCCAAACTCCTTTAGTCCCAGAACTATGTTTTAGGGAGTAGAGGGATTTGTTTTCAGTGGGTCACATACTTATAAAGATAATAGTAGGTAGACATTATTGCTCAGTCTACCTCCTTATATAATCATATCCAAAAACTATATCCAACTTTTTATTTATAACCAACCTTCAGTACTAGCAGTGATCTATAGTATACGGGGACCCAGCTGAGAGTCTCAGTCAAGACCAACTACACCGGATTCACATCTGTGCTAAAATAATCATAGGATGGCAGATTATCCACTGTTAAGAGGTAATACTTGTACCATCTAATTTGACAGCCAGCCACTTGTGGTTATTAAAATCAAAATTGATTACAATGAAAAAATGAGAAATTAGTTTTCCCAGTTCTTCGTTTTGAGCGTTCAGTAGCTTCCTACTATTGCAAGGAGCATGCCCCTCCTTACAGAAAATGATTCCGACGGTTTGCCAGCGCTCCACAGCCTCTCACACACTGGCAGGGAACCAGAACTGGAATTCTGAGCCAGGAGGAGAACTGTCCCCAGCAACAAAGAGCGTACCTGAAAGGGCCACAGTCAAACGACGGTGGGAGGGACATGACGGTGTAGGCCACCGGCAGAAGGCTGAGGAAGAGCACCAGCAGCAGCAGGCCCATGTAGAAGTTGTTGGATCGGGAAGCTTTAAACACGCGCTCGTGGGGAACGTTGCTGCTCCTCACGGCCCAGCACTGGAAGTACATGGAGGTCAGCAGGCGCAGCACATTGATGCCCACTAGTCCTGGGGCATAGAAGGAGCCCATCCTGAAAGGGCAGAAACAGGACACCGGGTCGACCTGGTAGCAGGAAAGGCGAGGGAAGACTAACGGAAGGTAATGGGATGGGTGGACTACGGTCATGCAGCCAAGGAGCAGAGGCCTTCTGTTTAACCAAGGTATGTGCCATCAGGCTGAAATCATCCAATCCTCCAGAGAGGGAGGTAACTCTGAGCACTGCTGGATGGGACCAGGCCAGGATTTCATCGCTGCTTCCCTAGCAAGCATCAGCTGATCACATGGTCTCTGGATTGCAGGAGCATTTCTACTGGCAGACAGTGGCTGGCGGATAGCCCTTTGCTTCTCCAAAGGCTGACATCATGCAGTCTCCAGAGGAGGAAGCTCCTTCCTTCACCACTTTCCTCTCCTCCCCACCCTGTCTTCTCTTTTCTTCTTCCTTTCCCCTTTCTTCTTCTTCCTTGCCTCTTTTTTCTTTCTTCCTTTCCCTCTCCCTTCTTCCCTTTCTCCTTTCTCCCCCTTTCTACTTTTCTCTATAGCTCACTGGTTAACTATAAGTTGTTCTGTTCCTCATCCTAGCCTGCTCTCTAATTTTTGTCAGAAAGAGGGAGCTGAGAGAGGTATGGGGATTTGCTACCCCCCTCCAAGCTTGCTGAGAGACAACATTGGAAGTTCTAGTTTTGTGACTCCCCAAATTCTATGATCCTCAGATGAAATAGAAAACTCACCAGATCATTCCTTGGTTGAAGATCAAACCCAGCACATTTCCACTAATATCAAACTCAGCATATGAGGGCTGGAGAGAGAGGAAGGGGAGGAGGGCGAGTGAGCAAGCCAGCGTTAGGTGATACCAGCTAGATCCTATCACAAGTCAAGACAGAATGGCACACCAGAATGCCTGCCTTAGGTTCAGGATCCTGTTTTGTTTTGCTAATTTTCAACAGTCTCACTATATAGCTCTGGCTGCCCTCAAATTTATGGTGATTCCTACGCCTCAATTTCTCAAACTATGAGATTGAAGCCTCATACTTGGTAGTAGGATTCTGTTTCTTTAATAGGCTTTTGTCTTTTATTTATTCATTTACTTTGAGAAAGGGTTCATGTAGCCCAGGCTGCCGTCTTAACTTGCTACGTAGCTGGCACTTCTGACTTTCTTGCCTACACCTCCTAAGCTCTGGGATGACAGGTGGGCGTCACCTTGGGTTAAGCAGTGCTGGGGACTGAACCCAGGGCCTCTGGCGTGTTAGGCAAGCATTCTATCAACTGGACCATATCCCTATCCTTGTCTACCACTTTTAAAGAAAAGTCAATTACGTTTTATTTTACCCGCCTGCCCCTGTGTCTGTGCACCCCATGTGTGCAATGCCCTCAGGAGCCAGAAGAGGGCATCAGATCCCCTGGAACAGACTCTGTTAGCTGCCTTGTAAATGCTGGAAACAGAACCCAGGCCCTCTGCAAGAGCAACAGTGCTCTTAACAGCTAAACCATTTCCTCAGCCCCAAAGTTTTCAAGTTAGTAGAACTGAAGCTTTTCAACAACAACAACAAAGTGTAATTGTATCTAACTCTTCAGTCTGCAACATGATTTTTTTGTTTTGGAGAGGAATTTAGCTCCTAAGAAAACATTTCACCGATGTTTTAATCAGATATCTACCTCAAAATTATAATCAAGGGTGAAAGCAAATGAAATTACTGAAATGCAAATAATGAACGGACACAAAACGAGAAGAAAGCTTTCAAACAAGCACAGAAGAATCATTCTCCACTGTCCTCCACCTCATCTTCCTTCAGTCTGACGACAGTTTGCAGAAAGAACACCAGTTACTCAAGGTTTGAAGCTGATTGTTTCCTAGTTTTGGTTCTCGGCAGGTATCTGAAAAGACACAGAGCTTGCGAGTGCTTAGTCCTCATGAAGGACTCAGCTCTGCCTCCAGTTTGTCCCCGGAAGTGGAGAAGCAGACGACAGGTGTGAGGACAGTGAGAGGACAGGAGAGAGAGGGTGGCCAGCAAAGCCTGGTCAAAATTTAACTAACATTACAAAAACAGGTCTGGAGAGATGGCTCAGTGGTTAAGAGCATTTGCTGCTCTTGCAGAGGACCCAGGTTCAGTTCCCGAGAGCCTGTAACTCCAGTTCCGGGGGTCCAATGCCCCTGGGCCCCTGTGGGAATTGCAAGCATGCGGTGCACATACATTCACACAGATGCACACATCTATACATGAAATCAATCAATCAATAAAATTTAGAAACAAAGCTCCCGAATATTAAAAGTCCTGGTTTTCGTGTCCTGCTCAGAAAGCTAATAATTCTCACTTCCAAGATTATAACTGCATAAATGTATTTTAAAAGAAAATCTTCATTTATGTTTCTACATTCAAGCTAGGTAGTGTGGCATATGCCTGTAATCCCAGCCCTGTGGAGACTGAGACAGGAAGACTGCTGTGAGTTTGGGGCCATCCTGGGCTACATTATGAGTACCAGACCAGCCAGAGATATAGAGAAAGATCTTGTCTCAAAACAAACAAACCCCAAATCTCCTTCCCTAAAAACTTTGATTTACCTATAATTAATGTAGGTGAAGTGAATGAGGGATATATTCCTCCCCCTATCCACAAATCATTCCTAAAAATAACCATTTTTTAAAATATTTTAAAAATATTTTATTTCTTTATACTGCCTGCATGTTTGTCTGTGCACCATGTGTGCCTGGTTCCTTCAGAGACTGAAGTGGTGTCAGATCCCCTAGGACTGGAGTTACAGACACTTGTGAGCTGCTATGTAGATTCTGGGAATTGAACCCAGGTCCTCTGGAAGAGCAGCTAGTGCTCTTAACCACTGAGCCATCTCTCCAGCCCCTGCAGCTCATTTTTATAGAAGGCTCTTTTCCTTACTTATTTGAAAGAACATCTTTATTATAAACAGCTTCCCCCAGAGCTTACTCCAGCGTCTGTGCTCTGTGTTCCGCTCCTCTGGCAAGCATGTTTACTCCACTCCCAGTTGTACTCATAGCGTCCGTCACCATCTTTTGGAACTCACCTTTTTGGAAGAGAGTCTCACAGTATAACCCAGGCTAGCTTCAAGCTCCTGATCCTCTTGCTTTTTTTTTTTTTTTTTTTGTATGTATGTGTGTATGTGTATGTGAGTGTGGTATTTGTGTGTGAGTGTGTGTGCACCTGTGTGTATGTATATTTATCACTTTCTGCTTCATTTCTTTGAGACAAGGGCTTTCATGGAGCCTGAAGCTAGGCTGGCAGTCAGCAAGCCCCAGTGAGCCACAGTGTTGGGTTACAGGTGTGCACGAGACCCTGTGTCTGGCTTTCTTTCTTTTCTTTTTCGGGTTTTGTTGTTGTTGTTTTGTTTGTTTTTTGAGACAGGGTTTCTCTGGGTAGCGCTAGCTGTCCTGGACTCGCTGTGCAGACCAAGCTGGCCTCAAACTCACAGAGATCTGCCTCCCTCTGCCAGGATTAAAGGAATCTGAACTCAGGCTGTTATGCTTGTGCAACACCGACTGTATCTCCAACTGCCTGGCTTCGTATTATACATTAACAGGGTGGTAGGTATACAGCCTCCTTCTAAAGAGTTTTCTTGTATGTTTCATATGCTTGCTTTTAGCAGATTTTACTATAACTTGGCAATCTTGTGGAATTTAGAAATTAATTGGAAGACAGCAATATTGTTCCTTCCTATCAGCGATGTCATCCCTTTTTAGCACAGTGTTCTTTCATTATTCTTTCATTATTGTGCTCAGGCACAGTCAAAGTTTTGTTGGTGCTGAGGAGCGGTAGAATAGGCTTATTTAAACTGTTTGCCAGGAGGCTGGAGAGATGGCTCAGCCCATCTCTCTGCTCTTCCAGAGGACCCGAGGACAAGTCCTAGCACTGATGTGGCAGCTCACAACTGTCTGTAACCCCAAGATCTGACACTCTCACACAGACATACATTCAGACAAACCACCAATGCACATAAAATAAATAAAATATTTTTAAAAAGGTATGCCAGAAATCTGTTCTCTAGCCTTTACATGTCAGGCACATGCTACAGGCCAGGGTGAGGGCTATATAGGTAACCATGATAAGGAGCTTTTCACCAGAGGCTTAGTTAAGGAGACCTTTTTTCCCCAACCTGACTAATGAGAAGACCAATGAAGTGTTGTGGAAGAGATACGCACTGGGCCAGAGAGTGGGCCAATTCATAGTGAGAAAATGACATGAGCTTGGGATGAACATTTTACCAGGTAGGTGAGGAAGAGGGCATCTCGGGGGTGGGGGGGTGGAAATTTCTCAAAGCATAATCAGAAGTTAGGAAAAGGGGCATCCGGTTCTTGGTTGTTCTTGGATTCCTGAGATTTAATTATCCATTCTAGGATTTTAGCCTTCCTCAGGAGAGGCCATTTAGGTACTTCTCCACCCGCCATCTGCTCAGCACTGAAGAAGGTGGTCCACCTCTTCCCAAAGTCAAATGCTTCCATTTTCTTTAAAATACTTTAAAGCCCTTTTTGTTTTAGCATTTTATATGTACTGTGTTTTGCCTGCATCTATGTCTCTGCACCACGTGAGTGCCTAATGAGTGCCTAATGCCCTCAGGGGGCCAGAAGCGGGTGTCAGGTGGAGTTACAGACAGCTGTGAGCAACTGTCTGCCATGAGTGAAACCCAGTCCTTTGGAAGAGCAGCCAGTGCTCTTAACCATTGAGCCATCTCTTAAGCCCTCACACCTCCATTTTTTAGATGAAGGTCACAATGGGAAAAGATGGAGTTGCTTCTGTGAACGCAACGAGGACTCAAGTAAATATGAATAAATACAACACTTCACAGAACAGAGTTTGCTTTAAGCAGCCACAGGAATGAAATGCACAGAGTGCATCTGAGTACAAATACCAGAGAGGGTGGTGATAGCACCTTAGTGCAGAATATATTAAGAAACAGCTTACAAAACCAGCCTCGAGGTCCCAGCACCAGCAGTGGTTCATGAACCGAACAAAACAAGCTCGGAGAAAATCCCCCACCAGGATGGTGAGGTATGTTACCAGCATGTCCGACACCGTCAGCCTCATAAACTCCTGCAGGGAGGAACATGGGAAAAGAGAAGTGGGCAGATGTGAACCTGTCCACTTCTCCCAAGTGATCACAGCTATGCAATACTCTTCCCCACTGACCGGAATCCATCAGTGCAGCCTCGACCTTCCTGCCAGAGTGGTGGAACAGAGAGAGGACCTCAGACTTTGGAGAAAGCTTAATTTAAGCCTTGGCTCTACAAGTCATTAATTAATTAAATAACTTGGAATATCTGAACCTCTAAGAGTCAGTAATGGCATGTTTGCTGAGTTGTTAGGAAGCCTATGAGTCAAGTATTCAAATTGCCTGGTTTGTTAGTAATGACCATTGTCCCATACTTAGCATTGCTAGTACCTGAAGGTTTACTCTTTGCTTTTTCCATATACTCTGATATCTTGGTTGCCCCCACTAGGATTGACTGTCTCAATTACTTGAGACAATACTTCCTACTAATCAAACCTTTTCTTGATATATAGAGAAAATAAACTAAAGAACCACAAAGCAGAAACAAAAGCACAAATCTTTTCCCACTTACATAGGGCATATATAACTGATTGGTTTTTGTTTTCTTGTTTGTTTGTTTGTTCTTTTAATTGGAAACATCTGCCAGACCTCTGTTAAGTAGCAATTCCCTAGGAGATTGAAACATTCCATCCAGCAGGGAAGCTCTTCAAACTAGAAGGGAAACAACTCAAATAGCTTTAGGAAGTCCCTGAAACTTACTAAATTCACTAGGCTCCTCCTTCCCAAAGAAGTAAAGACTGCTGAGAGACACTCTTAAAGGAGGTGACTTGCAAAGAAGACTCTCAGACAAGCTAAGCTGCAAAGACTCCAAGTGCAGCTGCTGCCCATAGGAGGTATAGACCATCTGAGGGACACGGAAAGGACACTCTCCAACTTGTGGAGCTGCCTGAAGGCTGTGTAGTGTGCTCCAGGTTCCCAGCTTTGGTGAGTTGTCACCCATGATGGGCTGGGCTTCTGTGGTGTAGCTGTTTTTTAGTCATTTCTGCTCCTGTAAGTAACCTCATTCACATTTCAGTAGGTAACCAGAACTGTGATGGTATCTATCTATTCTCTGGTCTGCCCTGAGCACCCTATCTGAGATGTATGTTGCATCTACCCAGGAAACGTCTTGTCCCACAACAACTTCATCACAAGTTTAAAGACAGCAGATAGATGTGAAGTTCCAGGATACACAGAATCTGCTCTATTCTTCTTGGACTTTCCAGGCTGCTTAGTTTTGATGGACATTAGAGTTTTCAGGGTTATTTCCCAAGTGAAAAGAGCAAAGAAGGGACAACAAAGAATTGAGAGCAAGGGTCACCTTTTCAGAGAGCATAACTACTCACAATGCCCACAGCTGTCTCCCAGCAAGAACCCCTGGGCACATCTGCAGGGTGTGGTGGTGGCAGGGACACACTTGCATTCCCACCTGAGGAATTGTAATAGTTAAACAGGGTCCAGTGAGTGATGTTCTTGATTCTCTCCTCATTGGAAAGCTGGAAGAGAACATAATGGTGGGGAGTTGGAAGGAGCCATGGGTAGTTCAGCTGTTTTCAGGGGGACAAGTAAAGAGAGCTCTAACCCTGCCATTTGGTCTTTGCCTTACCATTGGACAATCTTTTTAGTAAAGAACTTCTCAGGTTCTTAAACCACTAAGAGAAGGTGTAGTGGACTAAAGCCCTTTGATCTTTTCTACAAAGTTTTTCCCCTAAATTAGCATCCACCCATCCACCCATCCACCCATCCACCCATCCAACCATTTGTTTTGAGAATAGTTTTTTCAGGGTCTAATCTGCACATATAAGTCAGTGGTGACACAAGAGTGACCAAAAGAGATTTCTCTCAGGCATTTCATAGTCTAGTAAGCAGTAGAGATGAATGTTAGAAGACAGAGTGATATGAGTTGGGGACCAAAGAATACTCATATCATCTGATAATGGGGCACAGAGAGGACCCCTTTGAGGCAGTGACATCTGGAATTAGTCAACTAGTCTCAGAGAAAGGCAAGTGGCAACTATACCCCAGAGTAAAATGAGAGGCTCAGGAGGGTGGGGCAGTTTCTTGGGGAAGGAGGGAAGCCTGAGAGAGTAGAAGGGTTATGGACCAGAGCCAGGCACTTGCATTGTTAGAACCTTCCTAAGACGTCCTGTAATCTCAGGAGAAGGTCCCTGCAGAATAGTAAGGAGGTAGTAATGAGGAAGACGAGTGAGGAAGACTCACCCGAGCCTCCACTGTCTCCATTCCTTCCCTCCTCTCCACTCTCCAGCGGTCATTCCCTGTTGGCGCCAGCTCTTCCCTATGTTTTTACAGCAACCGTTGAGACACCCCAGGTGAGGATTCGCTTCCTCCTGTGCTCTGACTCTCCCCACTGAAGCGTATTTCACAGTGTGCGGTATTAAATGAGTCTGTCTCCTGACCTGTCTCCTGACACTGAGCACGGAGCCGCTTGGAGCAGGACTGTGTCTAGTTCCCTGCTGTCCCCAAGGGCTTAACATGCAGGTGTTCCATACATGTCTGACAAGCACTGATGAGCAGTTTGGCCAACCATGGTATATCACACCAGCGGACAGTTACTTGGTTATTGACCAGCTATGCCAGCTGTGAAGCAGCATGGAAAAACCCGCACACAAAATATAAGCGTGCCAAATGATACGGCATGATGTGGAAAAAGACGGCCTAGGAAGAACGCAGGAAAGAACTGTAGCAAATGTTTGCCACTGTTTCCTCTGGATTATAGACTCTGGAAATATCTATTCTTAATTTTTCTTCCCACACTTCCAACATTTATTTAATTAATAGAAATCATGCACAGTAAAGTTTTATTATTTTTTTTTATAGAAGGGGATACAGTGGATGGTGAGCACAGTGGAGTGTGTGGGCTTTACCTTAAGGTGGACGTCATCCATGAGGGCCAAGAGGAACGTGTAGAGGTTTCCCAGGAAGAGAGCAAAGATGCGTCCCAGCTGCCACTTCAGCCCAGTGCGTGGGTGGTAATTCTCCAGGGCAGCGATGGTTTCAAACAGAGGGGGACAAAACATCCCAAGCAGCGACATCACAATCTCCACCTGAGAAATGGAAAGAAGGAGAGTTTTAAAATAAAAGATAAATGAAAATAGGAGTTAAACATTTTTAGAAAAAAAATGTTAGATAGGCAAAGACTTGGAAAAATCTACAAAACAAAAATTTTAAACCATAATTCAAGAACTCTTTAAATATACAACAAAATGTAATCACCTAAATTAAAAATTCAGAATGTATATCCTATCTAGCTGAGATTATCAACCCAAAATAACACACACCACGGTATAGTCTAGTTAAGTTACTAAACTTAAAAAACAAAACACACTCTTCTAGCAGTAGCAACCATTGATTTGCTGGTTTTTAATCCCAGCACTTGGGAGGCAGAGGCAGGTGGATCTCTGAGTTTAAGGCCAGCCGGTTCTACAGGACAGCCAGGGCTACGTAGAAAAACTGTGTCTCAAAACAAAACAAAACAAAACAAAAACAAAAACAAAACAACAAAAAACAAAAAACAGTTGATTTATATGAAAAAGAAAATTAGAACATCATCATTCTTTGAAAAATAATTAATTTATGTTTATAAATCTGAGTGGCCTTGCCTGCATGTGTCTGCATAGCTGGGTGTCTGCAGAGGCCAAAAGAAGGTGTCTGTGTGAGCCAACATGTGAATGCTGGGGCCAAAATGTGGGTCTTCTGGAAGAGTCATCTCTCCACCCTGTGATATTTACTTGCTTTGAGACAGGGTCTCACTGTGTAGCTTGGCTGTCCTGAAACTTACTATTTAGACCAGGCTGGCTCAGACTTTCGGAGGTCCTCATGTCTCTGTTGGGATTAAAGGGATGTGCCACCACAACCAGTTTAATTTTGCTTTTTAAAGCAAGGCCTGCAATTCAGACTTTCAGGGACTCTGCTGAGTGGCATAAGAGTGATTTCAGTATTTTCCCTCAGTCTTGGCCTCAGTGGAGACGGCCCTCTTACCTCATTCCGTTCATACCAGCTGACATTCTGCATTTTGGAGAATTCCTGGGACCTCTTCACCACAAAGTAAATGAGGTATCCACTTCCACACAAGCAGCAGAGAATGAGAAAGTTGGCCAGGACACGGAGAAATCTTGTCAAGTGGATATTTTCCTCTTTGTTACTCTCTTGTTCATCCACTATAGATTCCTTAGTATGCGAAAATAAGACGTGGATAATGTCAGGCAAGGAACCCAGCCACCTATGGTTGCTGGATTCCTGAGAAGACTTTTCTATATTTTGATAAATAATACAGAGGAGGAGATATAATGCCATATATATGTAATATTATATATTATATATATGCTGTTGTTGTTATCTTGGTTTTGGTTATTTTGTAATAATGAAAGCTGAGATTACTATGTGCTAGACACGATACTAAATATTTTCCAAGAATTCTTTCTCTTTCTTTCTTTCTTTCTTTCTTTCTTTCTTTCTTTCTTTCTTCCTTCCTTCCTTCCTTCCTTCCTTCCTTCCTTCCTTCCTTCTTTTTCTTTCTTTCGTTTTCCAAGACATGATTTCTCTGTGCAGTCCTGACTATCCTGCACTCGCTTTGTAGACCAGCTGGCCTCAAACTCACAAAGACCCACCAGCCTCTGTTTCTCAGAGTGCTGGGATTACAGGCGCGTGTCACCGTGCCCAGCCATGAATTATTTCTTAATCTAACAGTGAATCAATAGGACAGTTAATATTATTGTCTACATTGTATCTAGAAAGGCCCATGATGGTGGCAATGGGCTATCTATGATTGTTTTAAATCAATAGACCAAATTCATTCAAATTAAGAAAAATTAATTCATTTAAAGTTTTTTGTTATTTTATTATTATTTTTTTATGTGTATAGGTGTTTTGCCTGCATGAATGTCTGTGCACCACATGGTGCCTGTGGAGGCCAGAAGAGGGTGTCAGATCCCTAGGAACTGAAGTCACGTACATTTGTGAGCTACCATGTAGGTTCTGGAAATCGAACCCAGGTCCTCTGCAAGAGCAATCAGTGCTCTTAATTTTGAGTCATCTCTCCAGCCCCTCAGATTAAAATTTTTTTTAAAAAATATGTGTTTATCGGCCTTTATTATTATTTTCTTTCTTTTTTTTTTAAAGACTTATTTACACAGTATTCTGCCTGCATGTGTGCCTGCAGGCCAGAAGAGGGCACCAGATCTCACTATAGAGCCACCATGTGGTTGCTGGGAATTGAACTCAGGACCTTTTGAAGAACAGCCAGTGCTCTTAACCTCTGAGCCATCTCTCCAGCCCCCAGATTAAAATTTTAATCTTGATATTTCAAATACAGGCACCATATCCTCCTCTAGACCCTAAAGACTTCACATGTGGTCTAGTTATAGCACCCATCTTGGAAGATGTTACATGTTCCTCACAAAGAGTTTCAATGTAGTCATGTTTTAAGCTTTATTATACACATGGGATTGAGCTACTTATCACCAGGAATAATTTCTCCAAATTGTGCTGTTCTTAAATATGCCTAAAATAAACTACTCAGGGTCAGAATCTTGACATTTGAACCAGCACTGGCTACTGAGTCATGCTGAACCAGACATCCTTCTGGCCTCCCATGGATCTTTGCTCTGCTGGCCTTGCTGCTCGCAGAGACTCCCCATAGCTTTGCATGTGTGTGTTACCTCAGCTTTCAGCAGAGAATGCTTTATTTGTGATTGTTCTAAGTGCTTCAAAGGCGAGGCGTGGCCCTTGGTCTGGTCTAGAGGAAGAGCCACAGCCACTCCAGCTTTCCCTGTCCGTGGCTGTAGCTGGCCACAGCACACTTGCTGAGAGGAGAGGACTGAGTTGGCCCCCATCCACCCAGCACCAAGCAAACAGGACCCGAGCCCAGCAAACCCATTTAGTAAGTTCAAATCATTCGCTGACAGTGAGCCGAAGGCCGTTTCTCCTCCCAGGGAGGGTTAGAGAAGGGAAATGCAGAGGGAGCTAAGCACAACAGATGCCTAGCAAGCGCTGAGGCCTGGGGAAAGAATCTCAAGTCAGCCAGGGCAAATACTGGACTAGCAAGGGGTTAGCCTGGAAGCCAGGTATAGTGGAGTACTCCTGTAATCCCAGCACTCAGGAAGCCAATGCAGGAGGATGATAAATTCAAGGCTGTCCTGGGCTACATCAGACCCCTGGTTCAAAGGCTTGTAGTTCTTGCAGCCACAGAGGTACAATATAACATGTGATGTTTCTGGGCTGTAGCTTCTACCTCTGTTCATTTGTTTACTGTCTGGTTCATGTTGGCTTGACTGAGACACAGCCTTGCTGTATAATAGGCCAGCCTGCTTTCAAACTCGTGATCCTTCAACCTACATTCCCAAGTGCCAAGATTACATGTGTATCCCACCATGCTGCTTAGCTTAGTTATTTTGGCTGAACTATATTTCCTCAGCCCACGTCAAATTTCTCGTGAAAAAATAATGAGGATTGTAAGAGACACAAACCATATGAATACAAGGTTAATTCTTTCATTTCCACATCCTTAAATGGGTGTTACAGTACTTGGAGAGCTTAAAAACAAAAACAAACAGCCAACCTAAACAACAATGCTAGCTAATCACGTAAGAATCCCAAAGGCCCTAGTCAGGACAGTTTTAAAGC
This sequence comes from Psammomys obesus, assembly GCF_907164565.1. Taxonomy (NCBI): domain Eukaryota; kingdom Metazoa; phylum Chordata; class Mammalia; order Rodentia; family Muridae; genus Psammomys; species Psammomys obesus. The sequence continues at coordinate 6,396,059 of NW_026585504.1, forward strand.
TCCTTAGGCAATTCTAGCTTAGAGAGAAGGTTGACAAGAGCTGTCCCAGTGAATCCTTCCGTGAGCTCCACCAGAAGGCAATGTCATGAGAGAAGAGGTAGGACCAGATTTCAGAAGTCAGAAAAAAAAAATTTTTTTCTTAAAGGTTGTGTTTTTTTTTTTTTTTGTATGTTTTGTCTTTGTTTTTGTTTTTTAATATATATGATTGCTTTATCTGCATGTACACTGTGTGCCAGAAAAGGGCAACAGATCCTAGTATAGACGGTTGTGAGCCATCATGTGGTTACTGGGAATTGAACTCAGGACCTCTGGAAGAGCAGCTAGTGCTCTTAGCCGCTGAGCTGTCTCTCCAGCCCTGCAGGAGGATTCTTAGCGCGCCCCTGCCGTTGGATGTCTTTTTAGAAGGTGTGTGCACTAATGCATTGCCTCTCACAGATTGTCTGGAGGCCCTTCTCCTCTCACCCAGCTGGGGGAAGCTTCCCAGAGTTCCCTCGGGAAGGAGGGACCGCTACCTTGAAGCTGGTGGTGATGGAGACGTATTTGTTGTCAGCTGTCTCTGAATTCCCGATGAGGTAGTCCCAGCTGGTGAACATCTTGAAGCTGAACGTGAAGCTGTCGTTTTCCCCGTCACTGGTGCCCCCCTGGGTATTGCTGGCCATCCTGGAGGACATACGTCACTGTGGTCACGCCTGTCTCCTTGCTGCTACGTCAGCCAAAGGGATCCTTGGCCTAACTCAGTCTTGCACAAGGAGAAGATGCATCCAGTGAAGGGGCAAGCCAGGGAGGGACACTAGCTAGGATAGTTTCAATTACATCCAGAGCACTGTTTCCCAAAGTTCAGAGGTCCCTAGGAGCACGCATGGGGCCAGTTAGTAACGAGTCTACAAGATAGAGGACTCCTCATTATGTTTTCTGTCCTTGCATTTGATTTCTTGAGGTTTGACTCAGGTTGGGTCAACCCAGTCTGGGTCCCAGTCTGAGAACTTGGGAAGCCTATTGTCAAACAGAAACTGTCTTTCTAAGTCATCTAATTTTCTTGTCTAGAGCTATGCATTTTTCTGACATAGAACTCAGTGACTTGGGCTGAGATGGTTCAGCTGTTAAGAGCACTTGTTGCTTTTGCAGAGGACCCAGGTTCTACTTCTAGCACCTACAGGTGCTTACAGTTGTCTGTAACTACAGGTCCAGGGGATCTGACACCCTCTTCTGACCTCCCCAGTGCCAGGCATACATGTGGTAGATATACATCTATGTAGGCAGAAAGGCTCATATGCATGAAAGAAAAGAAATATTTAATAAAATAAAGTTTATTTCCCAGAGCTTCACATATTGTCTGGCTTGTATATCTCAAAATCTGCATTTGTTTGGTGTGCTCAAGACCTAGAGTCACCTAGGAGACACAGCTCTGGACATGCTGGTGAGGGGTTATGTAGATTGGGGGGACAGAGTTGGGAAGACCCAGCTGCTGGTGACACTCTTCTGTGAGCTAGGCTCCTGGTCTGAATAAAAAGGAGAACACGACAGCTCAAGTGACTATCAGCCATGACTCTCTGCTTCCTGACTGTGGAGACAATGGGGCCAGGTGCCTCACGCTCCTGCCACCACAGCTTCCCTGACACGATGGACTGCACCCCAGAACTGTGAGCCCAAATAAGCCCTTTCTCTTTTAAGTTGCCTCTGCCAGCTACCTTGTCAGAGCTGTAACCCAAGGAACTGGTAGACTTGTGCATGCGTAGCGTCTTGCTTGCTTCCTCTTGAGGTGTATCACAAAGGTAAACACGCAAAGAGGAGTCAGAGGACAGTTGTTTGAATGAAGAAAGACCAAACCCCACAAACAAGACACTCATACTTACGACCTAATGACGATCATCAAGCTGTAGCCAAACACGCTGACCCCCACCATAAAGTAAGCCATGGGCAGCCTGTACCTCAGCCATCCGATTGTCCTCTGGTTGTTGTAGTAGCCATAGAAGAGAGCAGAATATTTGATGTAGCCCTGTAGGAAAGACGTCCAAAGTCTCCGGGTTTATAATCTCAGAGGAGAGTAGTTGCACACATCTATTCTATCAGGGACTTCTGTGCAGAGTTCTAAATCAAGCCTACAGAAAGGAAGAGTCCTAAATATTCAGTGTCTCCAGAGGCTGTCCATAGCCATTGTCCTCCACTGCACAGAGCACATAGAGATTCAGGAAGGAGAGGCAAGTATGTGCGTGCGTGCGTGTGAGCTCATGTGCCCAGCATGAGCAAGTAAGAATGCATAGCTCTAAGCTATTGTGTTCAAGAGCCAGATTCTTAATGTGCCAGAAACAGACAAGAGTTTGTGGACTTTTGTTACATTACAAAATGACCCCAGACTGTGCAACCTAAACCTCACATTTTGTTCTGTTTAAATTGTGGCACATATGTGGAGGTCAGAGACAACCTATGGGAATCAGTTCTGTCCTTCCACCGTGTGGTTTTTGGGGGCCAAACCCGGGTTGTCAATCTCACTGGCCTATCCTCTGAGCCATCTCATCAGTCCCTGTTTTGTTTTTAACTTTGTGGTGTATGTGGCTTTAGTAATGAGTAAACTTTTTAAATAAATTAGTTAGCTATAATATTAATTTAGGTTTTAGTATGTTTTTAAAATTTCTTTGTTGAATACAAAATAAAGAGTTGTTGAATGAATTCCATTTGTTTTTGGCAGGTAAGAGATTTCCACAAGGATTCCTGGGTAAGAAAAAGTGAAGAAACACCCCTGGCAGCAACGCGGCCGGGTGCCTTGGGAGATTACTGCAACCTGTCTTACTCACTTCTGAGAAGACTGAACTTTGTCGCAGAAGTTGGAGGACGCCAGCCCCGTGACCTGTTGTTGGTAGCACTGTGGCTAGCCTATGTGACCCCAGGAACCCTTTGAGGCTACAGATGAGAGGTGTGGAGGGTGGGGACTGATAAAAGTCGGGAGAAGATCCCAGGGAGAGGCCCATCAGCTGGATGTGCGTCGAGACGTCCCTGACTTGATAAAATGGAACAGTGACTTGTGAGGCTGCAGACAAACAGTTGGAACCGTACAGTTCTTTCGTAAGCGCAATGAAGAACCCTGGCTTTAATTCCACTGGGAACCGGAAGCAAGGGATAGCTGAAGTAGGAGAGGGACACGCTCCAATCTGCACTTTAAGAAGTTCACTCTGGCAGCACAGGAAATGGAGATGTTACCATCTACTGCATCAGGGCATCCTGACAGCAGGCCTGATCAAATGAGCACAGATAGATGTAAGGGGCGGGAAAGCGCTTTTGTTTACAAAGGGTCCTAGTTGAAGGAAGTATCACTTCCCAACAGCTAAATGCAACACTCACGTTATTAATTTGCGGTTACCCGTTTCTGGGGGACTGACATCCGACTCTGAGAGTGAAGGACACCAGCTTTGTAATCACAAAATGGAAGAGCATTGATACCATGGTTCGTACCTCAAAATCCCAGAGGACGGAGAAGTCCATGGCTCTTTCCTCCTCAGCTCGAGGCACCGTTTTCCTGGGTATACTTCCATAGGGCATGCCCATCAGCACCTCACATGGGGACAGACGAGTAAGTGGAGAAAATGCCAACCGTCAACGTACACGTATTTAACCAACCCCGTGTCCTTCCGCCAGGTGAGCCTGACTCACACCTGGCGATGAGAAAGACCGCTGGATCAGATTTACAGGTGAATTAGGACGGACTGGCTTTTCAAAAGGTTTCTTTCTTAGTTGTGCGTGAGTGTGTGCGCATGTGCGTCTGTCTGTGTGTGTGTGTGTCTGTGTGAGCATATGGGAGCACCCAAGAAGGCCAAAAGGTGATGATCCCCCAGAGCTGGAGACACCGGCGGTGTGAGCCGCTCGACCTGACAGAACTCCAGTTCTCCTGAAGAGCAGATGCTCCCTCAGCGGAGCCATCCTTGCAGATGCTAGATTGGCTTTGTAAAAAATAAGATGTTTTTGTTGTTGTTCATTGAACTTTATTGCACCCCTTATGGTAGTCTCATAGTCTGTTAATTTTTACTGTTTGATAGATTCATTGTTGTTGTGTCAACATCTTCGAGTCTGTTACAAACCAGATCACAAGAGTGTAGGGATTTGGTGGCAACATTTGTCTATTTAATGACTGTCTTAAGGCTCTCCATAGAGTCTTTTATATAAAGCCGGGTACTATTTGGTAGAATACATGGATGGATTTGGGGGGCTTCTACAGTGATATTACTTGTAGATAAATTATATTTTTAGTACAAAATATTCAATATTTTGACCTATTGGCTAAAGTATAAATTTTTACAAATATTGACAAATACTAAAGATAAAGACATAGGATGCTTCTCTTGGGTTTTATAGCATTGGTTTTGGTATTTCGCTACATGAAATTACTTTTTAGAGGTTTATGATTTCAGATCTGTCTCTTTCTCCCCAACCCCTGACCAGTTCTCCCTGGATCTTGTAGTCCTGACTGGCCTAGAATTCCTGCCTTTGTCTCCCAAGGTCTGATATTACTGGTATTGTGTTATTCAAAGTCTTCTGTTTTCGTTTGTTTGTTTTTGTTTTTTTTGTTAAGTTGTAATTTATAATATTATTAAGAAACACATTACACATAAAGTAGCAAAATAACACATAAGCACAGTCAGTCATAATAATGAAACTTAACTACTTTTTATCTAGCTGTCATCAAGCTTTTAAAACTCCCCCCAAAAATGGGCTTATGGGCCTGGAGAGATGGCTCAGAAGTTAAGAGCACTGGCTGTTCTTTGAAAGGTCCTGAGTTCAATTCCTTGCAACCACATAGTGACTCATAACCATCTGTGATGAGATCTGGCACCCTCTTCTGGCCTGCAGGCAGAATGATGTATAAATAATAAAACTTTATTTTATTATTAAAAAAAAAATGGGCCTATGGAGATGGCTCAGTGGGTAAGAGCGCTTGCTGTGCAAGCGTGAGGAGCTGAGTTAGCTGGGTGCCCCAGCACCCAAGCAGAAAGTTGGGTATGGCCTCAGGTGCACATAACCTCAGTGGTGGGGGGGGGGGGAGAGTTGAGGGGCAGACGGGAGGGTCACTAGGCTTGCTGTCTACCAACCTAACTCCAGGTCCATGAGGAGAAGCTGCCTGTGTCTGCCTGTTTGCTCGCTCTGTCAGAGTCTCACTGTGTGGCCCTGACTGGTCTGCAGCTTGCTGTGGAGATCAGTCTGGCTTTGAACTCAAGGAGATGTGCCTGCCTCTGCCTCTGCCTCCCAAGAGCGGGGATTGAAGGCGTGTGCCACTGTGCCTGTTTGACAGACTCTGTGTCCAGAGAACACGCTGCAAAGTGACATAGATCAGGGACTCATGTCTTCCTCTGGCCCATGTACATGTGCACAGACACACATACTTGTACACACATGTGATCCTGAAATGCAACATATCCCTGACACACTAAAAACAAAAGCAACAAGACTTTGTAAATCTCCAGAATTATACCCTCCTCCACCTCAGGAGAGCTCATTTCCCAACCATTTTCTTGTTTTTTTTTTTTCTTTTAATTTATTTACATTTTGCTTAGTTTTACCTGTTTTTCTTTTTCCCCAAGAATGAAAGGAAATTTTTTTTTCTAAAATTATGCAACGTGTGTATATGTGTGTGTGTGTGTAACTGTAACAAGTTCCTAAGATAGCTCAGGAAGAGGGATCTTAACTTTTCACTCATTTCAAGTACAAATGAAAGGCAGAAAATGTGTTGTCAGTTTCTTAATTCAGAACCCTAAGTATGCTGGTTCCATGCTTAGTGCTGAACAACCAGGGCAATTGACATGAGCACTGAATTTAAACAGAGCTGTGACAGTGGTGCTTATAATTCAGGCATTGGGAGGAAGGAGGGGGGCAGGTGAGCCTGAGGGCAGTTTGGATTCCATAGCAATACCTTATCTCCAAAAAACCTGTTTTTTTTTTTTTGAAAGAATGACAGAGTATAGTAAAGAAAAATAGAGTATTTGGAAAGTATGAATTACGATACTGGCAACACTATCTGAAGACATGGGAACTGTTTTTACCTCTGGGATGATGACTAGACCAAATATCAAGCCGAAGAGGACGAGGTTCACTCCATACATCCATCGGAGAAAGATGAAGTACGAGGCCACTGAAGAACCGAAGTGACCTGGAGGGGAAAAGACGGCACCGTGAAATGTGTCAGCGAAGAAACTGACTCTGCCTGTATGAGCGTGGTTTTCACATCAGTCTATCAAATAATCATCCAGGGATGTTTTCTTATTCCGGAAGAGCAGCCCAGAACTCTGAGGCAATCGAGCCTCCTGAGCTCTGTCCCCAGAGAGTGAGGAATCTGCACTTGAATCTGGCTCCTGTGCTCTCCCGGTGCCCACCTTTCTTGATGCAACGTCATCTATAAAATGACCTAACCAGAACCCATGCCCTGGGCAGACTTCTCTGAGGAAACCAGTTAAAAAAACAGCGACGCCATAATACTGACTTTCAATGTCCTTGATCTTCATCTCCCAGGGAATACACTGAGTCTTGAAATTATCAAAGTCCCTCTTAAATTTGACCCATTTCTGAAATGAAACAGATAAAACCCTCAGTCACCAACATGTTAACCTTAAGCACCAAGGGGGAACAGTCAGGTCGTGGGAGATGCTGAGGGTGTGTGTGTGTGTGTGTGTGTGTGTGTGTGTGTGTGTGTGTGTAAATGTTGAGGTTTGGAGCAAAGAAAGGAATGGGGCATGGACGCAGAGGCCGGAGAGCCTGGCAACAGTAGGGGACGGCGCTGGGAGAAGCAGGACAATGGCAGTGGGGTGTGTGTCGGGTCAGGGGGTATTTGCGGAAGCCAGGGTTGCAGCATATTGCCTGTCTGTAGTGCAGAAGACAATTTTGATACAAATTTTAAAATTCGGTGTGCATTTTCGCGGTCCCCTGACACAACTTTCTTCGTGTTAAAACAAAATCAAGGAGAAAGGGACCTCACAATTCACGTTCAGCAGGAGGCAAGAGCTTCAGTTTGCTGGAAGCGTTGCTAAGCTGAGAGATCTCCCCTAATCCTGCTCATCCTTTTCTGGGGCAATCACTCCCCTTGCGGGGCTGAAGAGAGGTGGGAAACATTTCCTCCTTCCCTGCTATAGTCTGAAGCCTGAATGTCCCCCCAAAGGTACATATGCTCAAGATTTGTTCCCAGAGGGGTGCTACAGAGGGATGGTGGAAATTTTAGGTCATGGAGTCTAGTGGGAGGTCTTTAGTTCATTTAGTTATCTGCTCAAAGTGGAGAGTGAGACCCTAGTCCCCTTTTCCTGCTCCAGTTTTCATCTTTTTTCCCTTTCTCACTCCCTTTCTGAGACAGCTTCTTGCTGTGATCCCAGGCTGCCTGAACTCAGTGTTCTCCTGCTTCAGCCTCCCGAGTGCTGGGCTTACAGACCGGCGTCAGCACATCTGGCCTTTTCTCTCTCTGTTTCCTGGATGTGAGGTATGTAGTATTGCTTTGCTGTGTGATCTATGGGCCCAAAGCAACAGTGTTACTCAAGGTTAGGGAACAATCAGTGTGAACCCAAATATTCTCCCCTCTTTCTGAGCAGATTATCTCAGAAATGTGGTTACAGTTACACACACACACACACACACACACACACACACACACACACACTTCTGTCTATAGATAACTCAGTGGACCAGAATATCACCTAACAGATTTATAGGAAATAGCAACCCCCCTTATATATAACACACATGGCCTCATCTCACCACTGAAAAGATACAGGCTGATGGCTGGATTAATAACTATATGTTCTGCTTTTCTTGCAGACAGGAGGCTGTTCCGCAACAGTCATCTGAGTGGCTTCCCACAGCAACCGATGAAAACAGATACAGAGGGCTGCCTTGCCTGGCCTCAGGGGATGAAGGGATGCATAGACCTGATGAGACTTGAGATGCTGGGGAAGGTTAATATGGAGGGAGAGGGGCTTTCCTTTTCTGAGGGGGAAGGGAGAGGGGAAAGAGGAAAAGTGAGGAAGACTGGAAGGAGGGGTGGGAGGGGTCACTCTTGAATGCAAAGTAAATAAACTAATATTTTTTTTAAAAAAAAGAAAGTTAAAAAAGAAAAAGAACACAGATACAGAGACACACTCAGAGAATCTTATGGAAGAGAGGGAAGAAGGATTGAAAGAGCCAGAGAGGTCAAAGGACACCACAAGAAAACCTACAAAATTAACTAACTCAGACCCATAGGGGCTTACAGAGACTGACCTACCAACCAGAGAGTATCTATGAGATGGTTCTAGTCCTCCACTCCCCATGAGTAACAGATGTACAGCTTGGTCCTCATCTGGGACCTCTAAACAGCAAGAGCAGGGGCTGCCTCTGGCTTTGATGCCTGCCTTTGGATCCCTTTCCCCTAACTGGACTGCCTTGTCCAGCCTCAATAAAAGAGCTGAGCCTAGTCCTACTTGATATGCCAAAGCAGGTTGATATCCATGGGAGGTATCGCCTTCTATGAGAAGAAAGGGAGGAGAGGGGAAAAGGGGGGAGAAGATGAAGGGAGGTGAGAGGGAGGGACTGGGAGGAGAGGAGGGAGGGAACTTCTTACTGGAATGTAAGGTAAATTAATAAGCTAATTAATTAATTAATTAAAACACTGTATGTTAGGGGCTAGAGAGATGGCTGGAGAGATGTCTGTTCTTCCGGAAGGCCTGAGCTCAATTTCCAGCAACCACATGGTGGCTCACAACAATCTGTAATGAGATCTGGTACCTTTTTCTGGGGTGCATAAAAACAGAGCACTCATATACATAAAATTAGCAAATAAATTTTTAAAAAACCCCGTATGTTGTTTACAAGAAACGCACTTAGCTGACAAAGATACAAAGCAAAACAAAAATCTATGGAAGGATGCAAAATAAATGAGCAGGCAAAAAATAAAGCATAAAGAAGCAGGCTCAGCCACCCTTACATCAGACAAACCAAACTTCAAACCAAAGCTAATTAGGAGAGATGAAGAGGACACTACACATTAAAAGGAACAGTTCAACATTAAAAGGCAAAACAGGCCACATAGGCCCTGACACAGTAACAGTGGAGGACGGCAGTACTCTACTCTGATACTTAGGGCTTCTAAACAAGAAACAAATAAACTTCAGAACTGAAGTATACTTTGGATGAACTGGACTTAACAGACATATGTAGGATATTCTACTTAATTGATAGAGAATACACTTTTTTTTCCCTTAAGCAGCACATTGAAGTTCCTCCAAAACTGATCATATCAGAGGCCACAAATCAAGTCTAAACAAATTAAAAAAAGAGAGAGATAATGTGTCTTATCAAGCCATAGTGGAATAAAACTAGAAATCTATATAAGAAAAACTACAGAAACCACAAAAAAAGTTGTTGGAGACTAAAAGACATGTTTTGAATGAATAGTGGGTCATCCAAAAAAAATCAGAGAGGAAATTTAAAAATTCTGGAGACAAATTATAATGAAAACATATTCTATCAGAACCTCTGGGACACAACCACAACAGTCCTAGGAAGAAAGTTTATAGCAAATTAGTGCTTATATTTAAAAATATGAGTGCTGGATATAGGGGCACATGCTTTTAATCCTAGCAGTCAGGGAGCAGAGGCTGGTGGATCTCCAAATTCAAGGCCAGCCTACTCTACAGAGTGAGTTGCAGGACATCCGGGCTACACAGAGAAACCATGTCTTGAAAAACAGAAGCAACAACAACAAAACAACAAAATCTGAGAGTTGTCAAATAATCAACCAAATGATGCTCTTTAAAGGTTCTCAAAACAGAAGCAGCTAATTCTAAAATATCAAGAAATAATAAAGATTAAAGAAGAAGTTAATAAAATATAGATTGAAAGAACACTACACAAAATCAAGCAAGAGTTCACTTTTTGAAAAAAGTTAATAACATTGACAAACTTCTGAGCTGGAGAGATGGCTCTGTGGTTAAGAGCATGCTCTGTGAGGCAAAAGTTTCTGGTTTCTTAAGAAATGCAATTGTGTTGTATGAATAGGTTTTTGTTTTGCTCCCAAGTATGGAATGTGGGAATGTTGTGTCGTGTCCTGTCTGCTGCCGTTTGCCTGTTGTTTTTTGAGACAAAGTGTAGCTTGGCTGGCCTGGAACTCCTCTGTAGGCCAGCCTGGCCTTGAATTCACAGAGATCCTTCTGCCTCTGTCTTCTGAGTGCTCAGATTCAAGATATGAGCCACCATCACCAGGCTAAATATATTATTAAAGGTTGTAGTGTACCAAATCAATATAAAAACCAGTAACCTTCATATATCAGCAATGAATTTTAGAGAAAGGAATTAGGAAAAATGCTCCATTCAAAGCAACACCGAAAATAGTAAGTATTTAAAAATATAGATAACTAAAGAAGAGAAAGCCCTCGGTGACGACCCCAGTGCAAACCTAACGTAGCTGCAGCTATGCAGTGTGACAGGCAAAGTAACAAAGGTACCAAAAATATGGTGCTGCAAAAACTGGAATCCACACGTAGAATGAAACTATCTCCTCCCTCACCCCGTACAAAAATCATTGCCAGGTGGATCAAAGACCTCGGTATACAGCCAAGAAGGCTGAAACTCTGGAGAGAAGCAGGGAAAACATTTCAAGAAGTAGCCATAGGTAAAGAAGCCATAGGCTTCTGGCTAAAACTCTTGCTACTGAGAAAATAATGCCAGCAACTGACAGATAGGCCCTCCTGAAATCAAAAGCCATCTCCATGGCCAATGAACCAAGTTGTCAATGGCAGAGATACCATAGGACAGGAGATCTTTGCGGTTATACATCTGACAGAGACTTAATCACTAGAATAGACAAACAACAACAAGAAATCCAGCAGCTCAATAAAGACAACTGGCTGAGTGTGTGTGGTGGTGTGTGTCTCTGATCCCAGTACCTGAGAGGCAGAGACGGGAAGATCTTTGTGAGTTTGAGGCCTACCTGTTCTACTATCAAGTTCTAGAAGGCCTGCATAGAGAGACCTTATCTCAAAGAAAAAAAAAAAGACTAATGAAATAAATCAAGAATTTTCAAAAGACGAAACACAAATGACCAAAAAAAAAAAAAAAAAAAAGCACATAAGAAAATGTCCAGCCATCGGGGAAATGCAAATTAACACCATATTGTCTTCATGCCACCTCAGTCAGAATGGCAGTCATTAAGAAAACAATGACAGCAAACGCTGGTGAGGATGTGAGCCAAGGGGAAGCCTTGTGCATGTCTTGAATATGAACTAATCCACGTACTATGGAAATCCATATAAAGGTTTCTAAAAAACCTACCATATCGCTCTTAGGTGTTTACTCAACAGATTTGAAGTTAATATATCGTAGAGATATTTGGACATCAACGGTATTGCAGCTCTGTTCACAACAGTAAAGTCATGGAACCAAGCTAAGTGTCCAAGAACAGAGAGATGAATAAAGAAAGTGTGGTATACGGACAATGGAAGTGTTTTCAGGCACAATTAACAAAGTTTGGTGATAATCATACCAAGTGAGTTTGGCCAGTTTTAGAAAGACAAATGTGGTGCTTATCTCCCGTGTGGTTGCTGCTGGACTTTTCATATAGATATGTAAAACCATATATATATATATATATATATATATATATATATATATATATATATACACACACACACACACACACACACACACACACACACACACACACACATTGGTACATTGGTGCATATAGTACACATACATTGGTATATATATGTACATATATATGTGACATGAAAGTAGAAGTGGAACTGTTTAGAGAAACAAAGAGGATTAATGGGACAGGGTAGAGCTGAGAAAGGGGCAGGGAAGGAGACATGCTCTCAGTTTACAATATATATTCCCACAAAATATTCTTATGTAACAGTGACTCGTGCAATGAACATATTCAATGAGATACTAACAAATGAGACAATAAAAACGAAATCTCTAAAACAAGAAGGGCAAAGACGAAACAGCAGGGGCTAGCGATGTGGTTCAGTCTGTAAATTCTTGCCTGGTGTTGCTGTTTGAATGTGACTGTTCTCCATAGGACTGCCTGTTTAAGTACCCGGTCCTCAGGCAGTGTGAGGGAAGACTGTGGAACCCTCAGGAGGTGCAGCCTCTCTGGAGGAAGCGGGTTCCTGGCGTCAGGCCCTGAGCCTTTATCGCCAAGCCCCTCCTCTTCTTTATTCTGATTCCTGACCGGCTGTTTCAAGCTCCAACTGCTAGGCTTCCCTGCCACGTGGAATTGTGTCTGGTTACTTCGAACCGAAGTAGACCCCTCTAGCTAAAATGTCAGAGTAATACTCTAAATGTAATACTCTAAATGTAATACTCTAAAATGTCAGAGTATTTTACTACACCAGCAGGAAAATAAACCGGGACACGTAGGTTCATGCTTGTAATCTCTGCATTCTGGAAGAAGAAGCAGGAGGAATGCAGTTCAAGGGCAGCCTGGGCTACATGCAACACTGTCACAAACAAACAAACAAATGAAACCAAAATCCATCACAGAGAATTGTAAGCTCAGAAGTGGTGGGAAGCAGATCCCAAGACAATATTCTTTAAAAATTACTTATTTTTTTTTATCTTATGTATTATGTGTTTTGTTTGCATGTGCAAAAGTGCAACACAGTCATGCTGTGTCCACAGAGTCCAGAAGAGGTCATCAGATCCCCAGAGGGTTGTGAGTCATCTGATGTGGGTGCTGGGAACTGAATCTGGGTTCTTTGTAACAGCAGCAAGTACTCTTCATGGCTGAGCTATCTCTCTAGCCCAGGCTTGGATTCTTTTTTTTGTTTTGTTTTTGTTTTTTTGAGACAGGGTTTCTCTGTAGCTGTCCTGAACTCATTCTGTAGACCAGGCTGGCCTTGAACTCACAGAGATCCTCCTGCCTCTGCCTCTCAGAGTGCTGGGAATAGAGGCGTGTGCCAACACACCTGACTCAGGCTCTGACTCTTTTGTAAGATGGTGTTGTGAAGGCATTGGCATGTTTCCCTTGCAAAGCTAGTGAAGGATGGCTGTGAAGGAACCAGGCAGGGTTTGACAATAGGGTTATTACCACCTGTTAGAAGACGGAGACGGTCGCACAGAGGGGTCCGTAAGCAATGTCCTGCTTGGTGAGAATGTCTTATTTGGAGGGATGCAGGGAGAGGTGATGATGGATCCAGGCTGCTGCAGCCCTCCGCCTTCATCCACCTTCCAAAGTTCTGACTCTGTGCTCCGAAACAATCCTAAGCTTATCTGTTGTCAGCGTAGGTCTGCCACACAGGGCTCTCGATGCTCATCTGGGCTGAGTGTATTTTGGCTTTAATTTCCATGTAACTAAATCAACCAAACAACAAAAGCCAGACCAACACCAACAAGCAAAAGACAACTGATCCAGACTTGGAGTTTTTTGGTTCTTGTGTCAGTAATTATGTGTCTTGTACATTAGTAATACATCTGGTCTTATTTGACAGTCTTAGAAACTTAGCTGCTGGAGTTCCAGCCTACCCTGACTTCCTTGGCAACCACCATAGAGCACCTCAAAGTTTTGAGTATCTTGTACGGAAAATGCTCTGGAACTAGGCAGAGGCAGAGAAGGAAGCTGGGCATTGAAGTTTGTGTGTGCACTCGTACCCACCCCCAACACACGCAGATAACATACGTGTATAGAGATACATACACACATACAAAAATTCAGATTAGAGGTCAGCATGATGGCTCAGGGGCAAAGGTGCCTTTCACGAAGCCTGATGACCTCAGTTCCATTCCCAAGGACACTCATGGTAAAAGGAAAGAATCAGCTCTTTCAAGTTGTTTTTTGACCTTTATAGGTACACTGTGGTGCACCCCCCCCCAAAAAAAAAAAAACCCTACAAACAGATAAATAAAGAAACGTAAACAAGATTTAAAATTCAGATCAATCTTAAGAAAACTCCTAGAAAGGCCATAAATAAAATGCCATAAAAGCTAATGTGTTTGTGAGGTTAAAATTAATCTACCGTGACTGATGGTTAAGCCAGTAATAACAGGGAAGTTTTCTTAGCAGAAAGGGAAAGCTATTTAATACAATTCTACTATTTATTTTCAACAAAACAAAAATCTTATTTAACTATAACTAGAGAATAGTTTTTGATTATGAGAAAGTTTGCTTCAGGCTGACAATGTTCATAAACTTTGTGTGAAACAGTGAAATTACTCTCATTAAAGTGATAAGCAGACATAGAGACCTATGCCAGTTGAAATCTCTGGAGAACCATGGAACTACATTTCCAGGTCAGAATGGCATACACACATTTAGAGGAGTTGAGCAGAAATGCTTTCCCCTGCTGTGCTGGTTAGTCTTTGCTTTTTTCTTTTCTTTCTCTTCTTTCTTTCTCTTCTTTCTTTCTTTCTTTCTTTCTTTCTTTCTTTCTTTCTTTCTTTCTTTCTTTCTTTCTTTCTCTCTCTCTCTCTCTCTTTCTATCCTGATTGCAGCCTCTCCTCCCTCCTCTCCTCCCCACCATTCCCCTCTCCTTTTCCCTTCAGAGAAGGAGAAGCTTCTGCCTTGGTATGTCAAGCTGAGGAAGAACTAGGCACTTCTCCTATTAAGGCTAGACAAGGCAGCCCAGTTAGGAGAAAGGGATCCAAAGGCAAGCAACAGAGTCAGAGACAACCTCTGCTCCGGTCGTTATATAAGAATCAAGTTGCACATCTGTTAACACATGTGTAGAGGGCCTAGGTTCATCTCATGTATGCTCTCTGGTTGGTGGTTCGGGTTCTGTGAGTCCCTGTGGGCTTAAGTTAGTTGATTCTGTAGGTTTTCTTGTGGTGTCCTTGGCCTCTCTGGCCTCTTCAATCCTTCCTCCTCCTCTTCCACAAGATTCCCCAAGCTCCACCTAATGTTTGGCTCTAGGTCCCTGCATCTGTTTTCATCAGCTGCTGGGTAGAGCCTCTCAGAGGATACTTAAACTAGGCTCCTGTCTGCAAGGATAGCAGAATATCATTAATAGCGTCAGTGGTTGGCTCTCTCTCCTGGGGTGGGTCTCAGGTTGGGCCAGTCATTGGTTGGCCATTCCCCCAATTTCTGCTCCATCTTTCTCCCTGCTCCTCTTGTAGGCAGGACAAATTTTGGGTCGCAGGTTTTGTGGGTGGGTTATTGTCCCTATCCTTCCATTGTGGCCATTTCAGGTTCGATATCCCCTGTTAATAGGAGTCTTTGTGCTGGCTAGTTTTATGTCAGTTTATGTCAATGAGTTGACATAGAACTAGAGTCACAAACTAGAGTCATCGAGAGGAAGGAATATGAGAACTGAGATAACACCTCTATAATATTGAGTTAGAGTCAAAGCCTGTAGGGCGTTTTCTTTTTTCTTTCCTTTTTCTCATTTATTTATTTAACCTTTTTACATCCTGATCCCATCCCCTCTCTCCTCTCCACCCAGTCCCACCCTCCCACCCATCCCGTACCTCCCTCTCCTTTTTCTCAGAGAAGGGGAGGCCCTTACAGGGTACTAACCCAGCCTGGCACCTCAAGTCACAGCACGACTAAGCACATTCTCTTCTGTTGGGGCCAGACAAGGCAGCCCAGGCAGGAGAAGTGGATCTATTAGGGCATTTCCTTAATTAGGAATTCCCATGGGAGAGCCCAGCCCATTGGAGTGGTGCCACCCCTGGGCTGGTGGTCCTCCGTGCTGTAAGAAAGCAGGCTGAGCAAGCCATGAAGAGTAAGCCTCACACTCCTCCATGGCCACTGTACCAGCTCCTGCCTCCACGTTTGAGTGCCTTAGCTTTCCTCCGTGGACTGTGACTTGGGATATGTAAGCCAAACGAATCCTTTCATGGTGTTTCATCACAGCCACAGTAAACCCAACTAACACAGAAATTGTTACTAGGCTCATGGAATGTTGCTGTGACGGACCTGACCATGTTCTTTGGGGAGGATTGTGGAAGGACTTTGGAACTTTGGGCTAGAAAAGTCCATTGAGTGTTCAAAGCTTGGTGAGCTATACTGTGGAACCTTGGAAGACAAGTGTGTTGAGAGAGAGAGGCCTGGCTTGTGAACTTTCAAGAGGAAGTTTGAGAGTCACCTAAAGACTCATTCAGGGATGGTGCTTATTTTGAATTAAGAATCTGTGGTTTTGGTCAGTTGGAGCTGAAGAGAATCAGCCATGATTAACAAAAACCAGCACCACTGAAATAAAACCTTTGCTTTACTCCAACAACTGATCCTGGTTAGCTGAGGAATTAGTGTTAATTAAGAAGAGACCAGCAGCACTGAGGTGAAACCTGGAAAGTCTTCCCTCAGAGTTAGTAGACAGAAGTTGTGTTCCTGAGTGGCCCAAGGTTGTATCTTGTGCTGGCACCTGAACTTGGTAGTTTAAGAGTCCGATGGGTGGTATTGGTTTGGAAGGCATGAAAGGGTCATGGACAGCAGCTGAGGCTTGGCAGGGCTGCAGTCCCTGAAGAGAGGCTATTGGTAAAAGTGCAGCTCAGTTGCAGCAAGAGACCCCAGGATTTTGGAGATGACCACCAAAATCAGTAGCAGCAGTGGGGCAGAGCTGACTGAATTCAGGAGACAAGCCGTGTAGGCTGTAGAGGAGGATCCAGAGAAGTGACTCAAGCCTCTTGGCGGATCCAAAAAGATCTGGTGTGGACATTAGACTGTGGATGCTGAGTTATTTACACAGTTAAAGTGTGGTTTTGCTTTGTTCAGATTGTGTCTGTGCCTTGGTTTCTTTTCTCCTGAAGTAACAAAGTATTTAACTTTTTTTATTTTACAGGAGCCCACAGTGGAGAGACTTTGAACTTTTAAAGAGATTGAATTTTAAAAGAGACTTTGGATTTTTAAAGAGACTGAATTCTAAGATGGGTGTGGTGGTACACTCCTGTAATCCCAGCACTTGGGGAAACATAGGCAAGCGGATCTCTGTGAGTTCAAGGCTAGCCTAATTTACAAAGCAAGTCCAGGACAGCCAAGGTGACACAGAGAAACCCTGTCTTGAAAAACAAAAACAAAAACAAACAAACAAACAAAAAGACTGAATTCAAAAGTGTTTGAATTTGTAAAGACTGTGGGACTTTTTAAGTTAGTGAAATACTTTATAAAGTGATGTAGATACTAATTTGTAGTCAGGGATAAGTGAGAAAGAAAGTGTGTTACTTAGCAGTGATGAGTTGTCTGTCAAGCTGATAAGGGATCAACTATGTGGGTTAGTTTTATACTAACTTGGCGCAAGCTAAAGTCATGTGCGAGGAGGGAACCTAAGTTGGAAACATACTTCCATAAGATAGCAACCTTAACTAAGACACAAACATAATCAAATGAAACTGATTAAGAAGACAATAAGAGAACACAAAAATTAGTGGTAGAATGCTTGCCAGTCATGTCTGAGGCTCTGCGCTCCATCTCCAGCAACACACACACACACACACACACACACACACACACACACGAACTAGATATAAAATTGATACACAAACCTCCACTTTTCCACAGACCTTAATAACTAGCTGTTATATAAATAGAAATTATACCATTCACAAATGCAACTAAAATATAAACTATGTAGAAACAGACTTATAACATGGAAAAATCTATATGACAAATTTTACTTAAAGATATAAAAACAAAGCTTGAGAAACATAGTATTCTAGATGCAAAGAAGAAATACATCATCTCAAACCAAGGATTTAAAATAATTTCACACATGTATAACTTAACTGAACTTATAGATGATGGCTGCCTGAGGCTGGGGAGGCCAGGGGTTGGAGAGGAGAGAGAGATGTTGAAAGGTTAATCAGTGGGCACCTGGTTAAACAGAAGCAAGGTATCTGGAGTGCAGATTGCATAGCAAAGAGATTGTAGACACCAGCGTTCTGTGTGTGTCACACAGAACAGAAATTGGACAGTTTTCACCGTAAAGAAATTATATATGCTAGAGATGGTAGATTTATTTAATCTGGTTTAAAGGGCATATAATGTATACATGCATGAACTATTACCCCATTTAAGCCACACTGTTGAAATTTGGCAAAATGATTTTAAGAATAAATGTGGAATCATAAGGAAGAAAAAAGTTTTTTTTTTTTAAAAGAAAACAATGATAAAGGGAGAAAGCTAGAGCTGTTGTGATGTCAAATGATTATTCGTAATAAAAGCCCAAAGCTGGGCGAAATGGCTCACGCCTGTAATCCCAGTGCTCAGGGAGGCAGAGGCAAATGGATCTCTGTGAGTTGGAGGGCAGCCTGGTCTACAAAGTGAGTCCAGGACAGCCAGGGCTACAAAGAAAAACCCTGTCTTGAAAAACAAACAAACAAACAAACAAACAAACAAACAAACAAATGCACGCCCCAAGACTTCATGTAGGAACTAAATGAATGAGGAATCACAGCTTTCAAATCAGAGGTAATTAACTTCAAAAAAGAAAGAATACTCCACTAAGACCCACATAAAACACCAGGTACTTGAAGCAGGTTCTATCACAGCTCAATGAAGCGGAGCTGCCCCACCCCTTCGGGGACATATCATTCACATAAGCCTGATGACTCAACAGCCTGGCTTCGTTTTCACCAAGTCAAGATGTTTTGACTTAAGTGCTGGAAACCAAAATAGATTCCAGCGATTTTTAATATCACTCATTCTGTGAGTTTATTTACTGAAGAAGAAACCAATCTCATACACAACCGAAGCCCCACAGGTAAGGGGGGATTAAGTGGCAAGAGGTAGCTGGCTTCCATCTCTGGAGGACTCAGAACGGTCTACTGGATCTCACATTCAGAGTTTGACACCAATGGTCAGTCTGGCAGGTGTCTGTGTTGGTCCCCGTGTCCTCATGCTGAGCGGACTCTCCCGCAGTCTGCTCACACATACCTTAGCCATCAGCATCCTGTAGGCGTAGAGGTGTTTGCCCTTCCCTCTCCCCAAGGCTCCTTCGTACTGCTCCACAAACGCTTGGGCTTCCCTGGTCAGGGGGAAAAAGCAGGAGGTGAGGAGACACAGGAATTAAATCAGAAATCTAAATGGTGAGGCTGAAAGCCTTACACATTTATGTCCTTAGTTGGAAGGTCAATTTTAAGAATCAGAGTATTTTGTCAACTGGACTTTCCCTAATGCCACCAACGCCAGGCATAGAGTAGATAATGATAGGCAGAATTTTGTCATCGCTGTCCAAGACGTTAAAACAGGGAGGTTCAGCCGATGGTGGTGACACACACCTTTAATCCCAGCATTCGGGAGGCAGAGGCAGGTGGATTTCCGTGAATTCTGAGCCAGCCAGGTCTACAGAATGAGTTCCAGGACAGCCAGAATTATACAGAGAAACTCTGTCTTGACAATGCCCCCCACACACACAAAAAAGAGGAGGTTCACAGGGCATAATGGCATGAGCCTTTAACCCCAGAATTCAGGAAGTAGAGAAATTCAAATCTCTGTGAGTTCCAGGCCATTCAGGGCTACACAGAAAGAGAGCCTGTCTCAATAGGCTCTCAAAAATAACAAATAGATGACAGATAGATAGATAGATAGATAGATAGATAGATAGATAGATAGATAGATAGACAGACAGACAACGAGCAAGAGAGAAGTGGAATTAGAGCGTAGAAGTCAGAGAGACTAAAAGCAGCTTAACTCTGTTTTTATTTTTTAATTGTGGATATGTATGCACACACGGATGTAAGTATGCTACTGTGCATCTGTGGAGGTCAGAGGACAAGTTCTGGGAGTCCGTTCTCTCCATCTGCTATGGGTTCTGGGGATCTAATTCGGGGTGTCAGGCTTGTGTGGCAAGCACGTTTACCAGCTGAGACATCCTATCACTCTACAGAGTTTTAATTGTAATGGAAATGTTGTGGTTTGAAGCTGAAATGACCCCTACAAGTTTTGAGTGCTTGTTCCCTGGCTCATGGTGCTGTTCCTGGAAACTGTAGTCATTAAGAGATGGAGCCTGGTTGACTGAAGTAGGTCTGAAGGGGCAGGCTCTAAGTGTTATATCTACCCCCTTGTTCCAGCTTGCTTTCTCTGTTTCCTGCTTTGTTTTAATATGGCTCCTGCTGTCATGAACTCTGCTCTGCCTTTTTTGCTATGATAAACTAATGCCTCTGAAACTGTGAGCCAGAATAAACCTTTTTCTATTACGTAGTTGCTTCTAGCTAACCCCCACACCTGCTGAGACTTGATCCTCTGGCCTTCTTCCTGATAGGCAAGTATTCTACTATCATGCTATGCTCTCAGAGCCAGTTCAGGTCATTTTCTAAGACACCAGTCTCCTGATGAAGCAAGAACCACCTGACTATGATCAAAGTAACATCCTCAGCTCAGAGGCACTAGACAGTCTATGCCAATAACACCTCCCACCTTGTAGCATTGTTAATGATGTCCGTATGCTTCTCTGATTCATCTTTATTCCCCAAACCCATCTTTCAGGACTCAGCATAGTATCTGGCACAAAAGATGTTCAAGCTTTAATAAAAACAACAACTACTGTTTACTAAGTCTGTGTAGGGCACTTGATATTATTTTGAATTTGTGAAACAGTCCATGAAGTATGTATTTCCCCCACTTTACGAATGAGGAATGTGAAGCTGAAAGGCTAGTTTGAGTGGCTAGGGAGCCAGTAAAAAACAAAACAAAACAAAACAAAACAAAACAAAACAAAACAAAACAAAAAAACCACATTTGGATGGAGCAGGGGCAATGACTCAGGTTTGCTCTGTTTTGCTGTCATTGTTCTTGCATCTTGCCATCCTTCTGAGATCGTCTCTAGCCACTGTGCTTGGGCAGCTAGCGTCATGAGTGTGTCAGAGGCTGCTGCCCATAGCACTGCTTCTGAAAAAGAGGAGGCAGTCTCCAGGAATGCTGGCTGCGGTTGCATGCTGTGTGAGAATGGCCCCATAGGTTCGTGTGTTCGAATACCTGGTCCCTACTTGATGAAATTATATGGGAAGAATTAGAAGGTGGGGCCTTGTTGGAGGAGGTGTGTTGCTGGGTGACCTGTGTCACTGGGTGGGGTGGGGGTGGGCTTTGAGGTTTCAAAAGAATTGCGCCATACCCACTGTGTTCTCTGCCTCCTGCTTGTGCTTCAAGATGTGAGCGCTCAACTGCTGGGCTGGACACCTGCTGCTTGCTACCTCTGCAACGATGTCGGAAACTCTAACTCTCTGAAACCATGAGCCTCAAATAAACTTTCTTTTACAAGGTGCCTTGGTCATGCATGGCGTCTTATCGCAGCAATAGAAAAGTAACTAAGTTAGAGACCTCACTGCCCGATGAGTCATACAGCAGGCAAGGGGGTGCATCCTACAATGTCTGGTAATTCTGGAGAAGTAACTGACAGTAGAGGCGCTAGAGCCAGAGTTTCTGAGTTAAAATCCGGACTGGATCACTTAACTTGCTGTGAAACCGTAACAACTGTGAAGCCCCTCTTCAGGGGTTCCATCAGAGCTGGATAAGCTCTGTCAGAACTCTGCCTTGTGGCTGGGACAGAGCCGGTCAGAAATGGCTGCTAAGGTCATCTTGCCACAGCAGCCCACTGAGGCCAGCTCCTGGGTAAAGCTGAATTGTTGAAGGAAGAACAAGGAGGGGGCATTACTGTGGGGCTGTGGGAGGATGAAGCAAAATGTTTGAAGGCGGGGAGAGCTGACTGATGGGCAGGAAGTGGGAACAAGTCTCCTCTAGTGTGGAGTAAAGGTAACCACTTAGATAGTGATCTCTTGGAATGAGACAATGGAGTGTAAGCTCTTTAGAGTTACTAATTACGGGCATTAGGTCTGGTTTTAGTGCGAGGAACTGGAAGAAAGCAAAGGTCTTTAGGCAGAGGCCCGCCTGATGGAGACCTAAAGGCTAGGGAACCTGAGGCCTGAGTCTAGAGGAAGGCATCCTGGAGGAGGGAAGATGGGGGAGAAGGAAGGAAAGAGGTACAGAGGGACACCTACTGTCTGACACAGAGACATGGAAGTGCGGGAGGCACAGTCACTGCCAGCCCTGCCAGTGACAGGGATTCTGCAACCTCAGCCTCTTGGACACTTCATTTCCTCAAGTGTTCAGATGATGCTCTTCTCACTGTTCATAAAAGCTGTGTTTGGGTTGTGCATGACTATAAGGTCCTGTGAGAATGACAGGAGGGGCAGGAAGAAAAACCCAGCCTGGAGGACAGGGAGAGGGAACTTTTGGAAGAAGCCAGCCCACTGTCCAAACAATTTTAAATTAGCAAATGTATATATTTATAGCATTCAACGTCTACATCAAGCTAATTAACATATTAAATCCTCAGCATTTTTATATCGAAAGCCTTTTAATATTTACTCAGCAATTTCCAACAACCATTGTTATCACTATACTGAACATAATTAAAATAAGCTTTAAAAACCCTAAGAGTTCAGTTAGTCACACAAGGTGTGTGTCTAGTGCTCAAGAGCCACGTGTGGCTAGTGACTGCTGTATCTGGTACAACGGATTTAAGAGATTTCTATCATGGCAGGAAGTTCTGCCGGTCAGTGCTGCAGGTCTGGGGCTCTGCCAGGAATGTTTTCCATGGCCACACGGGAGACTGTGGTGATTTGCCTGGCAGCAGAGTCAAATCTGCTTGTTAGAACCATTATCAGGATCCACATCGAATCTTCGCTTTGTTTTTTTTTTGAAATAAATAATGTCAAGACATGACTCCCACACCACTCTCTATAATAATGGGAGTTTAATCTGAGCATGAGAAACTTTGTGTTTGAGGGGAGTCAGGGCATATGAGATTGACACAAAAGAAGGGGGAAGTGAATCACTGTGGTTGAAAATGAAGGCCAGATTTGAGGTTGGAAAGGTGGTGGCGGGAAGGACTTTTCTAATGGACAGCCAGAAATGATGCACCGTGAATCCTACTTTAGCTCAAAACTGCATCAGACATTCAAGAATAATAAAATATTTGGTGTGCCAGCCCTTCATATGCAATTCAAGGGAAAGGTTGGGTTGGAAATAAGAGTCAAACGGCACCAGTAGGGAGTGGTATCACAATTCAAACCCATACCAATATGGCACCATTCCCAGTGTGGCCTTGTCTTAGGACACAGAGACATGCTAACAGACCTTTCCACCTGCTATACAAACCACTCAAGTGAGAGACAGCTGCATGGGGGAGGTTGTGGGTCCTTACAGCAGACAAGGCAGTTTCCCTTGCCTAGAAGGGACATCATAGACAGCTTCCTGAAGAAGGTATTTCTGTGTTGGGTCATGAGAAAGAGACAGAACCAGTACACGGGTAGAGTATGGAGGAGATGGTTATAAGCAGTTGAAGGCCTGGACACAGATTAATGCTGGCAAATCTTAAAGGCTGCCAGGCTTTCATGCATGTGTCTGAGCCATGCCTACAGTGGGGAGGCTGGAAGGGCAGAGCTCATGTCCTGTCCAGTCCCACTGGGGCCAGGAAGAGGAAGGCATGCCCCCTCTCTGCAGAAGATGAGCCTCCTGTGCCACGGGAAGCATCGCCCGCAGCTCACTCACCTGAGCTCTCTCAGCTTCCTTGCCATGGGCCAGGGTTTATTCCGCATGGTGGCAATGAGCTTCTTCTTTTCTTCCACCTGCTCCAGGATCTGAGCCAGCTCCTCCTCAGACAGGGACTCTCCAGCAGAGACCCTGGAGGCCAAGGAAGTAGACCTAGGGGCAGAGCCATAGCAGATGAGACCTAGAAGGGCTCTAGGCAGAGGAGGAAGTCACAGGAAGGATGGGCAGGAAACTTGACATCTGCAGGGTTGACATGCCTACCAGAAACTGGCAGTGGCTGGCGAGAGGAGGCCGGACTGTATCCTGTAGCGTAAGGCATGACTAGCTTGCCTTCCCAAACTTGTTTTCTGGAGTTCTCCAGCCATACACTGTCTAACACAGTGGTATCAACAGAAATAAAAGGTGAGCCACTTTTAACTTAAAAATTTCCTTCCTTCCTTCCTTCCTTCCTTCCTTCCTTCCTTCCTTCCTTCCTTCCTTCCTTCCTTCCTTTCTTCCTTCCTTGTAAGGGCCTCAGGGCTGATAAGATGGCTGAGTGGGCAAAGCAGCTGCCATGCTAGTCTGATGAGCCTGATGCCTGGAGTTTGATCTCTGGAATCCACGTTAAGGCAGAAGGAGAGGATCAACTCCAGAGTGTTATCCTGTGACCGTCAGCCATGCACAGGGGCCACTCACTGCATACATGTCCCCTGTGCTAGGTAGTTCTATGTCAACTCCACACAAGCAAGTGTCGGAAGGAACTTCAATTAAGAAAATGCCTCCAGCCGGGCACAGTGGTGGAACCTGTAATCCCAGCACTTGGGGAGGCAGAGGCAGGTGGATCTCTGGAGTTCAAGGCTAGCCTGGTCTACAAAGCAAGTCCAGAATAGTCATGGCTACACAGAGAAACTCTGTCTCAAAAACAAACAAACAAACAAACAAACAAAAGAAAGAAAAAAAAAAGAGAGAGAGAAAGAAAAGAAAATGCTTCCTGAAGATTGGGCTGTAGGCAAGCCTGAAAGGCATTTTTCTTAATTAATGATTGATGGGGGAGGGCCCAACCAGTGTGGATGGTGCCATTCCTGGTGTGCTGGTTTGAGTAAAAATGACCCTTGTAGGCCCATAGGAAATGGCACTATTGGGAAGTGAGGCCTTGCTAGAGAAAGTGTGTCACTGTGGAGGCGGGGCTTTGAGCTCGCAGAAGCTCAATACAGTTCTCTCCTTGCTGCCTGCTGATCAAGATGTAGAAAGCTCAGCTCCTTGTCCAGCACCATGTCTGCCTGCAAACTGCCAAGCTTCCCACCATGATGACAATGGACTAAACCTCTGAAACTGTAATCCAGGCCCCAAATAAATGTTTTCCATGAGTTGCCACGTAATCTGGGTGTGGTGGCACATTCCTTTAATCCCAACACTCAGGGAAGCAAAGGCAGGTTGGATCTCTGTGAGTTTGAGGCCAGACTGGTTTACAAAGCAAGTCCAGGACAGTCAAGGCTACATAGAGAAATCTCATCTTGAAAAAAAAAAAAAAGTTGCCTGTGGCCATGGTGTCTCTTCGAAGAGACACCTGGCTGGGTCCTGGGTTCTATAAGAGAGCAGGCTGAGCAAGCCATGGAGGGCAAGCTAGTAAGCAGCGCCCCCCCATGGTTCCTGCCCTGTTTGAACTCCTGTCCTGACTCAGGATGAACAGTGATAAGGAAGTGTAAGCCAATAAGTCTTTCCCTCCCCAATTTGCTTTTGACTCATGGTGTCTAATGACAGCAACAGAAACCCTAAGGCACACACTAATAATTGTTTTTTTTTAATCTCAAAACTATTTAAAATGCTTTTATTACAAATCTAAAGTCTGAGGAAGTCCTTTATTGTCCCTGGATCGTTTGTGAATAGGAACAGCCTAACACATTTTTTTTTTTTTTTCATTTAAAAGCTCCTTTTGAAAATGCTAAAGTGTGACCACAGGTTTTGGTACCATGTTTAAGAGGCAGTAATGTCCTCAAGTAGTGAGACTGCTGAGGTTACAAGATTATCGCACCATTCAGAATTTAGAGCTCAACCCCACACTGAACAGGAAGAAATAAGGTGTTTATGGTCTAACAAGGGTAACTTGTCCCCAAGTAATGTTCCTCTCTGGATTCCCAAGTTTTCAAATTCACATAACAAGCATTTGTGTCTCACTGAGTTTTAAAATTCACCCATTTTCTTTTATCCTTTTAATCATTGTGTTATAATAGCCATAAAAGCCTGTTAAACTACAGCAACAACTCCTTCTGGTCAAGATCTCTGACCTGGGCAGAGACCTAACATTTCAGATGGGCAGGGTCAATCCTCAGGCCTGGGGACCACCCTTAAAAGGTGGGCTAACCTTAAGCCATGCTGAAGAGATGGGCAGAATAATTAGTCCTTCAGCAAGAGATGTCCTCCCCTGTCCTCCCACATCCAGGTTCCCGATGTGGTGGCATGCACGGCTACAGTCATGTGACTTATAAAGCTGCTTGCTTCTTTGAGTTATCCAGAAAAGCACAACTTCTTTTCTTCATCTTTTCTGATCATGCTTTCCTTAGCACATTGGGCTTCCCCGTTTTGGATTTCCTTATGCTTTCTCTAAAGCTCCCCTTCATACCATGTGATGACTTACCCACCATGTGCCTGGCTTTCACACTGTCATAAATGGCAGCATGGCTTTCCCCTTTCTTCCTCCGTTCTCTGGGCAGCAGCTGTAGTTTACAGCTGGCCTGCCCTAGGGTTATCTTCATCCTTAAAGTTGTCCTTGAACTTCCATTTGGGTCTCTTCTTAAGTTGTTTTATTAATGAGGCTAAAAATCCCAAGAGAGGACCCTGATTTTCCATGTATCAATAGTCTGGTAGAAATCTTGTTTGAATGTAACTGAGAATGACCAATGAAATCTCAATGCACCAGGTCCATATGAGATTGAATTTTGAATCAAACTAGGTAGTGGCTATTCATGAGCCCAGATGCCAGTCAGACTGTCTCAAAGGAACTCAAAGAACTATTCAAAGAAGAGTCCAGATTAGTGTATCCTAGGTTGAGGGTGCTTGTTCTCACTCCAACTCAGAGCCAGGTTGCAGTTCAGGTTACAGATTAGTCAAGACCATGAATTGACACAAAAGTACAAGGAGCCCTCTCATACACCAGAGACTTGACATGGCTGCAAAGATCAGTCCAAAGGCTACAAAATGGGGAAGTTTTAATTTAAAAATTTCTAAGAACCATATTTAAATGGTAACATGAAATGGATAAAATTAATAATGCTTTTCTCTATTTCAATCAAATTATAGTTTTAACACAATCAATGTAAAATTTAAGAGTTTAAGTTAGCCTGGGTATAGTTAGCCTGAGTAAAGAGACATCTTGACGGGGAGCTGAATTCAGGTACTAGGGAATATCACAGAATATGCACTTGGCAGAAAACAAAGTTAATTCTCCTAGGAACAGCCTTCAGGGAATAATACAGAATAAATGCTTCATAGAAAATAGAGACAAACTCCCTGGCAATAATCAATGGGAATCGGTTGGAAATTGGGTGGGAAAATTCTCCCCAATGTTTCAGATGTGGTTTAGAAAAATAGCCATTGTGATTATATGCCTTAGCCATTGTGATTGTGTGCCTCAGAAAAGGTCATCCCACCCCACTAAACTTCACCCAATTCTGTAATGCCAAGGCTTATGCCCCCCTGCTTGCTGCCATGGAAACCCCCTGCTCACAGACTTTCTCTTTAAAAATCCTGTTCACTCAGAACTTGGGGTCCCACTTCTCTACTGCTGTGTCAGTGAGACTTGGGTCCGGAGTTCGATCGCTCTCGTAATAAAGCTCTTTTGCTATTGCATCGAGTTGTCTCCTAGTGGTCTTTGAGGGTCCCATGAACCTGGCATTACAAAATCATCAAAATAGTCTATCAGTAGTCATTTGCTACTGTCTTTACAATCTGATATCTTCATTTATGGTGCATGTCAATTCAGATACCAAATTTTTATCACATATACTTGCTCTGTATTTGTAGTTTGTAAAATTATAGTTGGAAAAGTAGATTCACATACACAAATTGCTTTATACATGCTTTAAAAAGTTTCCTCCAAATCAAGTGGCATATGATTGTTTTTCTTCGATGTTTATATCATTAACAAAATACTTTGATTCCAAAGTCAGTTCAAATCAATTTCAAAACTGTATCTGTCTGTCCAAGTTACATAAATTTACTAACTCTTATGTCAAGTCAGTTACATTAATGTCAAATTTAAATTATGCTACATTAAATTAAATTGGAGACTCATTTCCTCAGTCTCCCTGGTCATATGACAATGGTTATTGTATTGGCTAACACAACTACAAAGGACTTCTGTCAAGAATCCCCATGCTGTGCCCCGCCTCACGCCCTGGTAATACTACCCGCTCAGCTGTTACAGGATCCAAATATTGTGTGTGCTCAGTACAGCCTCAGTGATAAAGCAATACAGAGCTGACAGGGTAGGTGAAAAGAGAGTCTAGAGAAAGGTTAGGTGTGCTGCTTTGAATGAGCTTGGCCGACATAGGCTCATATGTTTGAATACTTGGTCCTCAATTAGTGGAACTATTTGAGAAGGCTTAGGTGGTGTGGCCTTGTTGGAGACGGTGTGACACTGTGGGTGGGCTTGGAGGTTTCAAAAAGGCAAACCAATTGTCTCTCGTTCTCTCTGTCTACTGTTTGTGGATCAGGATGTAAAGCTCCCAGCTACTTCCCTAGAGCAATGTCTGCTTCCTGCCATGGTGCTCATAGACTAACCCTCTGAAGCTGTACTCAATCTCTTGGTCAAATGATTTCTTTCATAAGAGTTTCCTTGGTCATGGTGTCTCCTCATAGCAGTAGAATTCTAAGACATTATATCTGGATAACCTCAATGAGGCTCATAAAGAGAGTAATCAAGACTACTGCCAATCCAGGTTTTAGAGACCAGTTTACAGAAATCTCTGTGAGTTTTAGCATTTTAACTCTTGGAAATAAAGAAATTGTAGCATACTGTTGGGTCTGGAAAGGCCAGCCATAGGTACTTCTGGTCCTACTCACACATTCCCAGTGATATCTGTCTTTGAGTCTTTGTATGATGTTTTCCCTCACTCGGGGGGCGGGGGTTGTCTTTGTTTAAATTCCATTTGTTCTCCAGATACCTACTGAAATGCTCAACTCCTCTGTAGAGGAAACGCGATGCCCCAGGCCCCGGCAGTACAACACTATCTAATCTTGTCTTGTGTGCACATTGCTTTCTGCCGTGTCTTAATTGAGTCTCATCTTTCCAGCTAGACAATCAGCATCTGGGGAACCAGGGCTGACTCTTTTTATCTTACTATCCCTGTCATGGCAGCCAACTAAAACCGGCACTGTTGGGTCCTCGTCTGTAACTCCTTATGCTGCATATATCATTTAGGGTATGGGTTCCTTCTAAAATATAAGACACCCTATGGTAATCAACAATGCTTTCAAACTAGCTGGCGGTATAGCTTAATGGTAAGGCATGTGCTTAGAATACAGAAGAACCTGGCTTCAATTCTGGGCACAACAAACAACCGACCAAAACAAAGAGCCAGGCATGGTGGCATTTGATTATAATCCCAGCACTTCAAAGAGCTGAGGTCTGTTAACACTGTGCAGGAGTGCAGCTTCTGAAAACAAACAACTGTGTGTCAGTATGTGCTGTGTGGATCTGACTACAGTGCCTGAGGAGGCCAGGAGAGAGCGTTGGCTTTTGTCTGGAGCTGGCGTTAGAGGCATTTGTGAACTGCCCAATGTGGGTGCTGGGAACTGAAGTTGGGTCCTCTGGCAGAGCAAGCAGTATGTGCTCTTAATCACTAAGCCATATCTCCAGCCTGGAATAAAAAAAATTCTAAAGAAACACTTGTGTCTCTCCCACTGGTTATGAAATTATTGGAATAATGGATTCCTAGGAATTAGAATTTCCAAGGAATCTCATGCTGGCAGAAGAAAACAGTTGAATCCCGGTGTCAGACAGAGGAAGAACAGGAAAAGATTTCACAGTTTTAACAGCTTGTCCAGCCACCTTTGGGAGAGGTTGGACTTGAAATGGCAGGACCATACCGTGACCAGGGCTGCCTACTTATACATACCTCCTGCCACTTATCTAAACCTAAACTTCATGTCAGGGCCTCAAGATAGACTTGGACTGTGACGACTGGGCCTCTTTATTCCTCTGCCCAAAGTGGTCACACTTAATAAATCTCTTTTTCTCTTTTCTCTTATTGAATATGTCAGGGTCCAGAGGGTCTGGCCCTGACTGAGTCTGTTAACAGTCTGAGGGAAGAAAGCATGCTGGGACCCAGAAGGAACACCAAGTAGCTGTCATCACCCTAATTCTCACACCTGCTTCAAAGCCCCCCCCCATCCATAATCAAAAGGGAGTTTTCAAACAACCCTGGAAGAGGGTAAATCGTAGACTGTCTCTCTAATAAGTGCCAAAGAGAAGCCATCAAGACTAGTAGCCACAAATGGAAGGAAGCCCAACCTGTACCTTCCCTAAGGTGCCTGTCTATTACTATGTCTACAACTACTACACATGCTAGTGGGACAAAGACTCCAAGTCAGTTATCCAAACACCCACAGCCTCAGAGCTGGCAGGACTCTTGAAGCTCTAGACTGTCATGTTTGTTTTTAAAGAGAGGGTACATATACGTAGGGGAAGGAGTGTGCATGACCCCCATATGACTTCCAAATCTGGAGTGATAGCGAGTCACCAGCTGAAAGTCGGGATCCTTGAGATCTTATCTGTTTGCCTCTGGGCCATCTCCCCAAACCCAGAGCTTCACTTACAATATAAGTAGCTATAAAACAAAACAAAACAAAACAAAACAAAACAGTGTATTGGGGCTGGTCCCCCTTTGGTTTGGGAAAGCAGGAGCAAGAGCAATAGCTGCTTTTACCCACAAGTGAAACCCTTACCCCTGCCTGGGGGAAGAAAGGGGGTAGCCGAGCAAACGAAGAGTGTCCCAATCAGAGCTACAACACACCTGGGTTTTCCCAGCTGCTTGCCTGTATCCTTCCTCAGAGCCTCCTTTTCCTTCTTTGGAGATGTTCTGTGCTCCTTGAAGGAAGTCCTCCTGTCCATCTTCCTTCCCTGGGAAGGCCTCTCCACCTTGCATGGTTTCTGTCCCCGAGATGCCCTGAGACAGCTTCCATGTTCCACCTGCTTCTTCCGGGAAGACCCTGGCCTTGGGCTACCCTTAGCAGGCTCCTTCCGGCTAGACTGGGTGTGGTGGCTGTCTTGGGGACATGCAGCTATGGAAGTTTGTTTCCTTGAGGGTTTCCTTGCTGACCTGTTACCTGCAAGAGCAGAAAGTGGACAGTGGTGACTCCATAAGACTCAGCCCAAAGAAGCATCACACCTTGTTGGGGTTGGACAACAAAAATCCAACATGCTTCCCAGAGTCCATTAGCTCATTGAATTCAGAACACAATGCCCTCAAATTCAGTATCTTGCCAAACTAAGTGTTACATGTCGAAGAAAACTGAGAAACCACAGATGGTCACTCTCTGACTTTCCCTCATATGTATCCCCAGAGACGCACCTTGATATAGAGGTGTCCAGTCCCACAATATTAGGAAAAGAGAAGCCAAGAAGCTGGACAGACTTTCTTAAATCTGATCAACATTAGCTCATGTCCTATTGTTTCCAACGAAATTGTTCATAAAAGTGCAATTCTCCCTAGAGTTTTAGGTCTTCATTTCTGAAGCTCTTGTGAGCATCCCTCTTCTATGTTCCTGTCTGACAGTCATTTTCATTTCCATGCATCTTGCCACACTGATTAAATAGTCTCGGATGCCCTTTACAGTATAGGAGAACTGTTTTCATGCAGGCCTTTGGCTTTTGATCTCAAATCTCTGATCGAATGCAAACTAGAATAGTTTTAAAAAAAGATTCATTTGTATTTTTTCTGTATGTGTGTCTCTGGTATGTCTCTCTGTGTGTATCTGCCTGTGGGTGTAGGTACCAGCAAGAAGACATAAAAGTGAGTCCAGGACAGCCAGGGCCACACAGAGAGACCCTGTCTCGAAAAAAAAAAAAAAAAAAAAAAAAAAAAGGAAAGAGAAGTTTTTTTTGGAAACTGATAATTATCTCTGTAGACAACTTTAGATTTATCAGTTGTGTTGCAGTTTCTTGATTTCAACCAGCTCATAATGGAAAACTTGATCCCAGAAGGAGGAGGGGACTCTGTCCCTCCCATGTCCTCTCTACTTTCCCCACTTTTCTTTGACCTCAATACTTGTATGTGTGTTCCTGCCAAGAGCATTTTGCTCTGTGAAGACTGGTACATCGATGAGGGAGGAACAAGAACATTTTGAAACATGCCCAGAATATTATGCTGTCTGTCCTGGCTAGTTTTATGTCAACTTGACAGAAGCTAGAGTCCTCTGAAAGGAGGGAACCTCAGCTGAGAAACTGTCTCCGTAATACCCAACCACAATGGCATTTTCTTAGTCAGTGATTGATGAGGGAGGGTCCAGCCCACTGGGTAGTGGTGCCGTCCTGGCCCGGGGCCCTGGGTTCTATAAGAAAGTAGGCTGATCCAGTCATGATGAGCAAGCCAGTAAGCGTGCCTCTACATCAATCAGCTCCAGCCTCCAAGTTTCAGCCTCGCTTGAGTACTTGTCCTGACTTCCTCCAGTGATGAACTATGATGTGGAAGTGTGAGCCAAATAAACACTTTCTTCCTAAGTTATTTTTGGTCACGGTGTTTCATCAAAGTAATAGTAACCCTAACATACTGTCCTTACCACTTGCTTCCCCTAACAGGATTCATTTGTTAGAGTGGAACTAATGGACCAAGGACAAAGACATGTCTGAGTCCAGCCTCCCTGTTTTATTTAAGGATGGAAGAAACTGGGTACATGTGAAGGTCACAATCCCGGTGAGACATAATGATGGGATGCTACTAAGTGATATAAAGAAACGAACTTTCAAGCTATGTAAAGATAGAAGACCGTGAGCACACATTTCTAAGTGAGAGCTGGCCCCATGAAGGCTTCACACTGTGTGATTGCAGCTTCACAGTATTCTGGGAAGGCTGAAACTGCAGAGACAATAAAACCATCAATGGCTGCCAGGATTGAGTGGGAGGAGAAGATTGAACAGGTAGGCCGCAGGGTATTCTGGGAACATGCCATTCTGTACAATATTGTGACAGTATTCACTTATTTCATTACGCACTTTCAAAACCCATAGAATATATAGCACAAAGAATGAATCCTAGTGTTAATTCTGGACTTTAACAAGAATGTATCAATATTGGTTATAATATGCAGCACACTAATGCAAGAGAAAAAAAAAAGAAGGTAATTTATGCTAAATTTTAATACAAGCCAAAATTTCTTGAAAATGATAAAATATTGGGGTTAGAGAGATGGATCAATGGTTAAGGTCACTGGCTGCTTTTCCAGTGAACTGGGTTCAGTTCCCTTTACTCAAATGGTGGCTCAAAATCACCTGTAACTCCAGTTTCAAGGGTATCTGAGACTCTCTTCTGGCCTCAGTGAGCACCAGCCAAGTCAACATGTCTTCTCCAGAAGCCAGAAATCCTATTGCAACAGGCCCTGAGAAGAGCGAGTTAGCTGAAGGACAAGACAAAGACTCAAAGTAGCAATGATGAATATGTTCAAGGACCTCAAAGAAGATATGAATAAATAACCTTAAAGAAGATTGTAAAAACACAGTTGAATGAAGAAAACATTTTCAGATATGAAAGTAGAATTTAACAAAGAAATAGAATTACTAAAGAAAACCCAAACTGAAATAAAACTGAAAATGAAAAATTTAGGATATTAAACAAACCCTCAGAAGTAAGCCTTACCAACTGATTACATAACATGGAAGAGGAAATTTCAGGTCTTGAAAACAAGGTAGAAGTAATGGATACCTCAGCCAAAGAAAATGTTAAACCTAAAAAACCCAGGCACACAAACAACAACAACAACACCAACAACAGCCAAGAAATATGGGACACTATGAAAAGACCAAACCTACAAATAATAGGAATAGAGGAAGGAGAAGAAACCCAGGTCAAAAGCACAGAAAAAAAAAATTTAAACAAAAATAGAAAAAAATTTCCTAATCTAAAGAAAGAGATGCCTATCAAGATATAAGAAGCATACAGAATATCAAATAAATGGGACCAGAAAAGAAATTCCCACAACACATAATAACCAAACTCTAAACATACAAAAACAAAGTAAGAATATTAAAAGCTTCAAAGGAAAAAGACCACATTACATACAAAGACAGACCCCCATTAGAATAACGTCTGACTTCCCAGTGGATGCTAAAAGCCAGATGGTCTCTCAGGGACCACAGATGCCAGCTCAGATACTATACCCAGCAAAACTTTCAATCGCAGTTAATGGAGAAAGGAAATGTTCCTTAGTAAAACCAGGTTTAAGCAATTTCTGCCAATCCAGCTCTACAGAAGGCAATAGAAGGAAAACTTCAGTCAGAGGGGATGTCTGGCTCCAAGGAAACATTGTCTTCTAGCCACAATGGGACGGGTGCACATTTGAACTCACAGAGACCATGGCAACACACACGAGGCCTGCAAGGATTCAAGACAGACAGGGTCCCAGCTCTGAGAGGGAAACTAGACATGAGGTTTTCGCCTTAACTAAGAAGCTATTTGCAATTGCTACCTGCTAGGAAAGGGAAAATCAGTTTTCTCCAGTGGAGTGTTTTTGAATATATCAACTACACTCTAAGGCAGACCCCACACCAGGAGTAGTTGAAAAGTGTGTGTGTGTGTGTGTGTGTGTGTGTGTGTGTGTGTGTTTTTAAGAGAGATCAAGAAAGAGAAAGACCATCAAATTGGGTAGCTAGGGAGCTTCGAGGAATCTGAGAGGAATATGGGGGAAGGAAAAACATGATCAAAATATATTGTATGAAAAAATTCAAATTAAAAAAGATTTAAAAAGCTTATGTGATTGGCTTATAACATAAATAAATGCTTACACAAATTAAGTATTTCAAAAGATTTCTAAGGAGCTGGACATGGTGGCACATTGTCTGTAATCCCATCACTTGGGATGCAGTTGCAAGCCCAAGGAGACCAGGAAATGGCAGTAGTAGGCAGGACCTTAGCACTTGTTAGCAGAATCTTCTGTGTTAGGGTATGTTTAACTGACACGGTAAGGTAAAGTCATGACAATGGAGGAGAATCTCTTTTTGTAGCTTCTGAGGCCTATTTAGCTTCTCCTTGGGAGCCTTCTGCACAGGTTCGCAGAAATGCTGTAACCACAGCCCATGGGGAGCTGTCTAAGCCTTTGGGTGTGGGTACTGTCTGTACCACCTGCTAGGTGCTGCCTTGTCCCTGGGATAATGAATGTTCATAGCTTACTTACAAGGCAAAGCTCAAAGTATCTGTAATTCTGGGAGTGTCCCTCTTAGAGTAGAGGCTGAGCAGCAGGCCATCTCTGCTTGGCATAATGCTTCCTTTACAGTCAAACCAACTGCTTCCCAGAAAGGACCCATACTTGTTATTGAGCAAGGAAAGAGGAAACAAGAAAGGGGGAGGGGGCCAGAGAGGAACAGGAATGTGGGATGAGTGGCTCAAGTTCAAGGCTAACTTGAGCCTAGCACACTGCTCAAGAGCCCAGGACTTCCCAACACTGCCTCACCCCATCTACCCCATCTTCCATGCTTGAGAGCTGCTCTGATGGCTTTCTCATTTCAGTGCCCAAGGATTGGAAGAAAGCAAATGGCTGCAGTCTGCAAGTCCCCTGGCAGCAGCCCCATTCACTGTGGGAGCCGGAAGACTGCAACTTGGCTCCAGTTACTTCTTTCAAGATGCTCTAAGTTCAACATTTCCCTGACACCTTGGAAAAGTCATAAGTTCAGATCAGGACCATGCCACCCCTGCAACAGACAGACAGACACAATGGGTGAGAATTGTAAAGGAGAGACAGCTGCAAACAGTAGGCCCGTAGGATCATGCATAAAGGGGGCCAGCTCCAGCAAGTTCATTACTGCAGGTTCTTCATAATTTTCTGCATGGGTCATCTTCAGTTTCTCTAGGAGCCCTGCAAGGAAGTACCCTCATCCCATCGGTGGGTAGGAAGAGGCTAGCTACCCTGAGGTTTCCCAGCTCAAGTTGTAGGATCTGAACTCAAATGCAGGGCCTTCTCATGCCTCTTGAGACTGCTTCCCCTATACCCTCCATGCCAAGGCCTGGCAGTTAGGACCCATGAGAATGAAGATGAAGACTCACCTTCCTTCTCCATGCTCTTTAACTGGCGGCTCATAGTCACCAGAATTTCAAGGTCCTCATACTGCCTCACATCTTCATATACCTCCAGCTTGGGGTGCTGTCATGCTGCCATGCCTGGCCTCTTCCTGGGACCTGACAGCAGCTGGGGTCCTCCCAGGTTGAAGGTGGAGGTATGTATTGTTGGGGAGAAAGATGGGGAAGGAAACAATTTGCAGCCTATCAATCCATCTACACACTCCTCTGCTCTGGCTTCTCTGCCAAGGACAGTGTGGCCTCACGTTTCAAGCATCACTTATACATGAGGGCCCTGGAGGGGTAGGAATCGCAGGCTCATCTCCTGACAATGATAGCCCTTGCATTTCAGCCAGGGAAGGTGTGAGCTATGTTGCAAGGCTCTTTCCCAGTGTCTTGAATCCTTGATTGGCACAAAGGCATAAGTCATCATCTGGGCTTCAGTTTAAATAGTAGATTATAAAAAATGGACAGTGGGATCTCCTTGCTTTTTCCACTCCCCTTCAAGTGTGCAGCATCAAGCCAAGGGCCTTGTGCATGCCAGGCAGGCACTCCTGGGTCCTGGAATCTACACTTTGGACCTGAGCCAACGCTGATAACTGTCCCTACTGAAGTCGCCTGCTTACTCATTCAGCAGCTTTCACAGTGCTGCCTGTCTTTAGGGAAGGTTGATTTGGCTGCTGTAAAAACTGCTGTAATCATGTAATATAGCAAGGCTGCAGAATCAGAATGGAACCAAGGTTCTTGTTGGTATCAGCTGATACTGGAGTTTGGAGAGAGTCCCTAGAGGGATTCCAGGTTCCCTCAGCAAGGGACTGATCAGAGATACAGAGTTACAGCAGTAACGGTATTAGAAAAAGATGCACTTCAAAGGAGGAGTCTGGCTGGGACAGGAAGGTTCAGTGGCTCAACAGTTCTGCAGTATAGGTTTTTTTTTCTTTTTTCCCCTGTTACCTTAGTGTGCGCTTTTGGGCTCATGTCCTGTTACATGTTGTTCTCCATACAATTTCATGTCTCACCAGCATTCTTTATCTCCACCCAGTGGTATTATGGTAGGCCATAGGTTGCCCTTAGACACTCTGGAGTGCCTCTGTGCCTGTGTCAGTAGGGTGAACTGGTTTCAGTCGGCTTCATAGGGTGGTTTCCAATCTTTGACTTATGCCAATTTTCTTTCTTTCTTTTTCTTTCTTTCTTTCTTTCTTTCTTTCTTTCTTTCTTTCTTTCTTTCTTTCTTTCTTTCTCTCTCTCTCTCTCTCTCTCTCTCTCCCTCCCTCCCTCCCTCCCTCCCTCCCTCCCTTCCTTCCTTCCTTTTTCTTTTCTTTTCTTTTTTCTTTCTTTTTT
Source organism: Psammomys obesus (assembly GCF_907164565.1). NCBI lineage: Eukaryota > Metazoa > Chordata > Mammalia > Rodentia > Muridae > Psammomys > Psammomys obesus. The sequence continues at coordinate 6,433,067 of NW_026585504.1, forward strand.
TTTTTCAAGACAAGTGTTCTCTTTGTGTAGCCCTGGCTGTCCTGGAACTTGCTTTGTAGATCAAGTTGGCCTCAAACTCATAGAGATCTGTCTGCCTCTGCCTTCAGAATGCTGGGATTAAAAACATGCATCACCATGCCCCAAAAGCCAACTTGTCTTTTTCATATGCTAAGTTTACAAGGCTTTGTGGGAGTCCTTCTGGATGGCACTCTCTGCCCTATTCTCCTACCTCACCATACAGACTTTCTGAGGGACCCCTGGAAGGGGCTCACAAGGCCTCAGAGTGCAGGAGGCCTTGTGAACCTTTTTATTTTATTTTTTATACAAAGGAATAGTGCTATATTCAATAATTTTACAAAAGATGAAAATCCAGGTGTCCTGTAAACACTGAGGAATATTAATCCTCCAAGATAGAAGGCTAAAGAACATTTTGTGCAAGGAGTCCTTGCTACTGTGAATTTAAGCCAGGAGCCATGCCATGACTTCAGGAAAATATTCCACTCATTTTCATCTTGATAGGTACATCATGTCTATTTACCAAAACAATAGCAGTAGCTTCTTTACTAGGGCCAGTGACCTTCCCAACCATGATCAGACATGAATTTCTTCCATAGAATTGGTTTCAAATTCAATCCAAAGGTGGATGCTTACTTCTGTGGTCATATCTTGCTTTGGTAGTTAATTGTGTTACATGCACAATGAGGGCTAGCCAATGAGGAGGAAGCTTCCAGCCTAGTTTCAGCTTTATTCTCTATATTCTGTGACCAAGATGTGTGGTGTCTTCAGCAGTATGGTCTTATTATCAAGTTCTGGTAGGCAACCAGTAGCACCAACAGTTATCTTGAATTATTTTGGGGGGAGGGTCAGCAGCCTCCCTGACAAGCATATTGTAGGAGGTAGTTTGCTCCTGGCACTGCCTTAGTCCTCTTTGTGATTGAGTTGTCCATTTTGTTGTTGTTTTGTTTGCATGCTTACTCTGAATATTTGTGTGTGTGTGTGTGTGTGTGTGTGTGTGTGTGTGTGTGTGTGTGTGATGAATAGCTGGCAAAGATTTTTCTCCCATTCTCCAGGTTATCTTTTATGCGTGACTGATGGTTTCTTTTGATGTAAACAAGTGTTTTGATTTAATATTTTTTTTCAATTTAACCACTTTACAGCCTGATCCCAGCCCCCTCCCTCTTCTCCTCCCAGTTTCACTGTCAGGTCCCCCCACCCCCCATTCCTCCCTCTCCTTCTTCAGGAGTCAGGGAAGACAAATTAGTGTGTTCTGGACATGCCAGGACTCATGAACTCACAGCATCTGTGGCTGCCTCCGCGTGACCTGCACAAGATCAAGCCAGCCAGCATGCCAGCACACATGAGGGAGGGGCTCATTAGCCCATCCCTAGCTGAGGAGATACCGACAATATGCATCTGCGACGGGAGAGAAAGTCAGTTTTCTTTAAGGGTGTAGCCCTTGGTAGTTGGCAGTGTTTCAGTAGATGACTCCATTCCCAAGATCATACGGGCAGCCAAGCTCAGCAGGTTCTTAACATAAGAGATTAAATTGGTAGGGGGTTCATCCTGGAGAAGCTGCAGGTGGGAGAGAGGGAAGAATAAATACCATCAAAATGCATTCTATACATATGAAATTCCCCCAAAATAAAAATATTAGGTTAAATAAGACTCCTCAAGTGTACCAAGATAGCATAGACATAACATTTTTCATGGCTACACAATCACAACAGAGATGCCTTTAATACTTTGTTTCTCAGTGTCCCTCACAGCTGGTTCCCAGCACAATTCTGCTTCCTTGTCAATACTGGAAGATGCTCAAATAGTTCGGCAGAACCCCAAATTTTCTCAAAAGAACTTTGGAATCACCGAGGGCTGTCACACAAATAGCTGTCACCCAGATGGTTCAAAAGAACACTGGACTCAGAAAAGTCCCAAAAGACAAGGCTAGTCACACAAATGGCATTTGGCCAAATGGCCCAGTAGGATCCAAATAACTCAAAAGATACCAAAACTGCAGAAATAAAGAAAGAAAGAAAGAAAGAAAGAAAGGAAGGAAGGAAGGAAGGAAGGAAGGAAGGAAGGAAGGAAGGAAGGAAGGAAAGAAAAGGACAGACAATTCTGAGGTTCCCTGACTTACCAAGAGTCAAACTTCAGGGTCTATAGAGCTCAGGCACTAATTTTTCTGCACACTGAATAGAGAGAAAACAGCGAATATTGGTTGAAGTGGAGAGAAAAAGCTCCTGAGATTAAATTACTTTGGATGCTGTGTGGGTCAGTTCCATCTTCTCTCTCCATCTGGTCCATTCAGGACTGACTTGCTTGCAAGGAATTCAGAATGCAAATGCCTTTCTTCCTGGCTTGACAATCCAAAAGGTGTCCACGTGGTTAAGTGTGTGTGGTGTATAAACAAGCATGTGTGCCATGGATGGTGCCCTGTTCTCTCTTTCTACCTTATCCTTTTGAGACAGGTCTCATTGGACTAGGCTGGCAGCCACTAAGTGACCTACCTCTTTGCCTATGTTGTCATGTTTGACTTTTATGTGGATGTGGAGGATCTGAACTCAGGTCCTCTGCTCACTCAGCCAATGCTCTTATTTAGAAAGAAATCTCTCCAGGCCAACATTCCAAAAATATGGTTGTGAATTTTAGGGTCAAAGCTCAGGTTCTGTAGCCTGGGCAGTGCTGGAGAGCTCGCCCTGGTGGCATGGGTGCAGGAGAGCTGGCAGTCTGACCAACTCAGCCACCACCCAGGCCCAGATTCAGGGCTTTGAGTTGGTGTTCCCTAACATCTAGCCCATCTATGAACTGCTGGAGTGTATGAAGGGGCCAGTCCTACAGACCCAAAGCTTCAGGATCTCCATGACACAGGGCAACAACAGGATATCCGAGACAAGTCCATGAGGATCCAGTATTGGTAGAGTAGCAGAAGCCAGAGGCCTCAACCAGGCCATGCCTCATTGCGGTGAACATCTGCAAGTGAAGACACTTGGATAAAAGGGTGTATTGTGTGACACACTGCGGCACACTACAGCTTCTACAACAAGATTTTTTTTTTTTCCTTTTGGAATGGGGGTAGATTGTAAGGGCCGAGAGCAGGTACAAAGAGACAGGGAGATGACCGGGATTGGGGTGAACGATGTGAAATTCACAAAGAATCAGTAAAAAGTTTTGAAAAAAATAAAAGCTCAGACTCTGGAAGTCCCGATAAGCTGAGCATGGCTACTCATGCCCAATATACCAGTTAAAAAGATAAGTAATACTGACAGGCAGAGAAAGGTTTATTTGGTGTGGTCACACTGGGAAGAGGAAGAAAAAAGGTTATCTAGTGAACTCCCACGTCTATCTTGGGGGTACTAAAATGATGTTTAGGTGTAAATAGAGGGCCAGAGGTATGTCCTGCAAGGTGGTCCAAGCAGTGGCCAGAACTGTATGAATCTCTTGATGTGGAGGAGGTAAGATCCTCTTTTGGCTGGCCTGGAATTTCAGCTTGTCTCTACTTAAACTGTGAGACTCCCAGGGAAATTTTAATTCTCTGGAGTCCATTGTTTCAATAGTCTGATAATACAAATGTTTCCCTTTAAAATATATTTCTCTGGCCGGGATAGTCATATCTCATTAAGACTTGTCTTTCATTTTAGGTGATTTCAGCATGAATTAGTGTGAAATTTCACACATTTATAAGTCAGGAGAAAAATAATCTCACTTGAGAAGAGCAAACCAAAATTAACTACCAGAAAGACACACTCTTTGCCCTTTCAGAAAACTTGTCTTTTTCTTTCTTAACACAAAGCTTTAGCCAATTAATATTTGATTTACACTGATTGCAAATTTAACTTAATAGAAATAAACATTGCCTGGGTAAGTAATCAAACTAGAGGGCTGTCTCATGGAGTGTGCGGTCAGAACAGTGAACACCATTCCCGCTAAAACTAAGGATGATGAGCTCTATATTAATTTCCTTTCCTTGTGTGATCAGAGGAAGCCAAATGCACAAGGAAAGCGACCAGTGAAACGGTGCAACATCAACTGAATGTTTCAGGGTGTCACAGAAGCCTGTATCAGCTGAAGCTTCTTGCATTAACTTGTTAATTTATCTCTCCAATTAGAAGTGTATATATATAATTAGCTATGGGTGTCTGCTTACTAAACATCCAGGGCCACTCACAGAACCTTGTAAACCAGCACAGTGGAGGGGTCCAGTTGCAGGTAACACTTTCACTGGACAACACGATCTGGAGCTATCGATCGTAGGTTGTTTCTGCACCTGCCACAGCAGCGAGCTCATTACTAGCCATTTTGTGGTGCATCAGAGGAAGATGCCAGGGAAATCTGGATGAAAACAGAATGTTTTTCACGTATTTTGAGGTGTGAAGTACGAGCAGCTTCTGAGGCTTGTTGGAGCAGTGTTGGTCTCCTGGCCTTTCTTGGTTAGCTCTGAAGGTGGAACACAAGAATCCTGGTGGAGACTCCTGGGGTGGTCGCCGCCATTTCAAGGTTCTTAGAAAGTTAAACCCACACCCATAATTTGAATCTGGAAAGAGGCACATCTTACAAAACTCAGAATGAAACTCATGGCTAGCTGCCAACTATGGATGCCAACTGTTTGTGTGTTATTTTTACTTTTTGTGTATAGGTATTTGCTGGCATGTAAAGCTGTACACCATGTGTATGCGGTGTCTTTAGAGGCCAGAAGGTATCTGATGCTCTGGGACTAGAGTTACAGACAGTTGTTAGCTGCCATATGGGTGCTGGGAATTGAACCTGAGTCCTCTGGAAGAACAGCCAGTCCTTCAAACTACTGGGACATCTCTCCAGCCCCAGGTTCGTGCTTTTTTGATTTGGTTCCTTCTACCTTCACTATTCTAGGAGACAGGGAGAGAAAAGAGAGCCAAGATTAGTGGCTATGCTATTTCTGCCCACACAGGAGATAGAGACAGTTCATAACTGGAATTCCCTTAAGGCAAATATGTTCTGTAGTATTGTTCTCTATGGAGGGGTCGCCTGAATCACACAGGGGTCTTATTCTTATTAGTTTCTACCAGTAGTGGACCATACACAAGATAATGAAGCTTTTTCTGTGTCTTCTTCAGCTGTAGTATAGATATCAGTCTGTTATGACTTCTAGGGTCCTTCAGGGATTGAGATGCTGTGGCCATAACTGAGATGTCTCCATTATGGTTTTGTAGTGTCTGTCCCCAAAGGTTCCTGTGTTGGAAGTTTGGTCCCTGACATAACAGTCCTGTGAGATGGTGACGTGGCTAAGAGGTAGGCTTTATGGGAAGTTGTAAAGTCATGGGTTTGTCTGAAGGCATATCAGCTGGTATAGGTGGAGCAGGTTACAAAGTAAGAGGCCACATGTTTGACCTCTTCTCCATATGCTGCTTATCTGCATCTGATGTTATGTTACTATGCCCCAAACGTGGCTGCCCAAACTTGGACTTCAGTTCTTAAAATTGTTTACCAAAATCAAGTGCCTACCCAACATAAAATGTGCTAAGGAAATCCCAAATCTGAAGTTCGGGGCTAGATGCTGTCATGGTACTCCTGATCACTGTCACTTTGCTCACAGCTCCGGTTCCTGCAGTGCGTCTGGGTCCCAGGCAAACTTGTCCTGTTTCTCTTTATCCCATTTGGCTTTAGGAGAGGAATGGCTTCTATAATTTCATCCCACAGAGCATCACTAGGCCAAGCTGTTTGTATTGTCACCGATAACCAATATTTTGGAGATAACCTGGTACAGTTGTAGCAGAAACCATGGCAGAAGTCCCAGCCAGGGAGAATTAGACAGCTTTAAGAATCTTAGTCACTTCTGTCACAGGACAGATCCGCCGCTGAAGTGTCTTTGGCATTCTGAATTCTACTTACACTCTGTTCCTCTAGCTCTCTCTTCCTTGGCATGCTGGGGCGGCAGGGTATTCATGTACCTGGAGTGGGTAAAGGAAGTTGCCCTCCTTTCTGGGGAACAGGCCAGCTTCAAAAGGCAGATGTATCTGAATGAAAAGACATAGAGTAGGCCCCAATACAGACATAGAAACTGGGGTTCTATCTTGGGGCATGTGGAGACCTCTGTCCAGGAATAGTCTTAGAAGTCTCCTTGAAGAAATAGGTTGTATCGGGACATGTTGGAATTCTGGGGAGCAAGAGGAGAGAGCTTGTAAAATTATAGCACAGAATTTGGAAAAGAGAGTCTTGATTATTCACAAGGATCTGGAGATGTCCGTGGGTGGCTTCCACCTGCGATGAGTCACCACGAGAGGAGACAGAGATTCAAAAGGCTCACAGAAATAGGTGCTTTGTGCTGCTGGTCATTGGAGAGTCTTACCTCTGGACAATGAATCCATGGTGAAAGGCCTTGTATTGTTTCCTTCCTAGTGAGGAACCTCTCTGCACACTGAGAGATTAAGGATGAGAAGCTCTTTAACGGCATCTGTCTTGCTTGGGCTATAATGCTCAAAAAGGAGGCAGCCGTAAACAGGAGGTTTACTGACTTACACACACCTCAGGCTTGTGCACGCCACTTATGCTGTCATCTTTCACTCTCTTGTTGAGGAACAGGCCTAGGCTACACTTTGAACAGTTTAAACAGAGACAGGAGACTGCAAGTCTGACCGCTTGGGCAGATGGAGATTTAGACTCCACAGATGTTGCCAGCGTCATTTCTCAAGTAGACCAGGGTTGTTCTTTTCAGAGACTTGCTCCCGTGGTTATCCGTCTTGCCCATCTGGCTGGATTATAGTTTTCTCAAGAGAACTGGGGCCTTTACGGCCAGGACGTAATGCTAACTGTGACCCTGCAGTGCCCCCTTGAGCTTCCTGTTAGAAGAATGTTCTTGGGGAATGAACGTAATGGCTAGTGAATCCTAGTAAATTTCACTTATCTCTAACAGGCCTCTGACATACCTCTGGGCTGTTTTGTAGGCAGCTTCCTTAGTCAAATTCCACTTTTGTGACTTAATGTCTCCTAAGAAAATCTATTGACACGTTCTATAACATTAATTCTGTATCTGAGTTTCTTCTACATCAGTAACTTGACAGTAGTTGGAAACAAACTACAGGGATTAAACAATTCACCACACCAGCCCTACCATCTTGACAATCATCCCTCTGTACGCACGGCAAATAGCAATGTATATGTGTGTGCATGTGCATATGTATTATTTGCCTTGACAAAATAGTATTTTGTTACCTCATGCATTTTACATCAGGGAATGAGTCTGCGGTCACTGGAACTATCTCCAGTTCTTTTAAACGTTCACTTTATTTGGTGTGTATGGGTGTTCTGCCTGCATGTGTGTCTGTGCACCACATGTACATTTGGTGAAGGCCAGAAGACAGTGTCAGATCCCTTGGCATTAGAGCTCTCTTCTTCACTACGTGGGTTCTGGAGATGGGGATTTAACTTGGGCTTAAATGCTTAGCACAAGTGCCTTTCCCTACTGAACCATTTCACTGCTCCCACCAGAACTTCTTGCTCCCATCTAACAGGCCCCCTCCCCAGCCTTCTCTCCCAACATAAACTTTTAAAATTAATTTCTTTATAAAAGAGATGGTGAATGGCTGTTAGCAAGCTGAGAGTTCTCGTGCTTCTTCACTATGATTCATTAGTGAATGCTCTGCTGTCCTTTTATATGTCCTGCAGACATGAAGTATACAAGATATTAACTCCATAGTCTCATTTTGTATATAGACCTGTGTCTTGCTTGTGAATTTTAATACAGAAATTGGTAGATGAGCTAAACACAAATTGCTCTTTAAAGAGAAGTTCCAGCAGGTTGAAACATGAGATTCTAAAGTCCTTAACAAACAAACATCCAAATTTTTAGAGTGTCATTTGCTAGTATTCTTACACGGATAAAGCATCCTTTCTTTGGGGCACAGCTAAGTGTTGCAACGTGCTTAAACTCTATAGTCTCTCTGTTGAGACATACTTTAGTTCTTTCCATAACTGTGGCTCCTCTGCTGTAGCCTTTAGCATATCAGGAGCCATTTTGCCTCCAAGTCCCCATTTTGATAATAAGGTGAAATTAAGTTCAAGTTCTCAGGTTTAGGTTCCCAAGACCAGGATACAATTCAATAGTTCAATATTTGCTGCTTAGAATAAAACAATAGATGATAAATGCATGTTCTGCTTGAGTTAAGACTGAAACATCCTGCTATTTTCTTTACTCCCAGAAAGCTGGAAAATTCCCAAGAGTTCCCCTATCCTAAATCTCAGCCAATCAGCTTAAAGTGCTTTGTCTAGCTACTAAGATACAACACAAAATACACTTGGAACAAAATAGATTGTTTAGCTAGTCAAATGATGTAATGCTGCTCCCCTCTCACTTCCTGCACCTGGTTACCTGGTTACGGGTTCTGTTTGTTTGTTTGTTTGTATAAAAAAAAAAAAAAGCTGCCTTAGAAACAGACCAGGGTGATAGTCTGGCTCCTGAGTCTGGTCCTGACTGGTCAGTTTTTTTTTCAGCATTCAATAAATTTCCATCAATCTGAGTCTGTTGTGGCCAGTATGTGGCTATTCTTGAACACATAACACTAAGGACTGGCAAGGTCTACAAGCCTGGGCTATAACATAGGAAGGTTACACTCTAGTACATGGCTCATCCAGATCACACAGGTCAATTCCCGAGTCACCTGCTTCCTAGCTATAACAGGGTTGGCTCATCAGGATCCTCACTGCTAGGAGTCAGGGTTCTTATCTTTCCCTTACTTTTCACTTCTAGACAGCTTTGTTTTTGGCTGTGAGGAGAAAGCTTAGTTGTGTGAATTTTTCAAAAGATATTTTATTATTATTAGTAGTAGTACACAGGCTTTTTCTGTGTAGCCCTGGCTGTCCTGGCACTCACTCTGAAGAGCAGGCTGCCCTCAAACTCAAGAGATCTGCCCGACTTTGCTTCCCAAGTGCTAGGATTAAAGGCATGTGCTACCTACCACCACCTGACTTAGTTGTGTGAATTTTGATACTACTTAAAGGAGGGGTTTTTTTGTGGTTTTAATAGCCTAGGGTAAAAGGAGAAGGGCTGAACCTTCAGTTGGGTAAACTGCTACTAGCAGAGGCTTACTTGATTTCTGAGGTGTATGTGTGGTAACCTGTGAAAAATCTTAGGATAAAAACATTTTGCAGCCAGGCATGGTGGCACACATCCGTAATCCTAGCACTCAGGGAGGCAGAGGCAGGCAGATTGCTTTGTAGACCAGGCTAGCCTCAAACTACAAAGCGATTCCAGGACAGCCAAGACTATACAGAGAAGTCCTATCTAGAGAAAAAAAAAAGATTTTGCAACATTAGAGATGTGCTGGAATAAACTGGTAGGACTACGAAAACACTGAGATTGGGTTTTACTGGCAGAGAAATTAGAGAGAATAGAAAATGTGGAAAAGATGCTGCAGAGCACCAGAGAGGCACATTGCAAAGGAAAGGTGAGGTTTAGTGAGCTGCAGTGGACCAGGATGGGTTTGGGAAGTCAGAAGTATTGTGGCTGTCTGGCAAACTTTTACAGCACTACGGGTTATTTGTAGCTGTATGTAAGCACTGGCCTGAGGGCCTCTCCTTAATTACCCAGCCAAAGGTGTATGCCACCGTTCCTCATATCCTTAGCTGCTTTATTATGTTCCCATTGCTGTAACACTGCATTATGTACTTCTTCCTTTGGCTTATTTTCTCAGTAGAACACAGGCTTCTTGAGACGAGAAACTCTTTTTATCCCCGTAACAGTTCATGGTATTATTAGCTACTAAATAAATTTTTGTTTTGCTTTTTTTGAGTCAGGGTTTTGTGAAGCCCAGGCTGGTCCAGACTTTGCTAAGTAGCTGAAGCTGTCTTTGAACTCCTATGCCTCCTGTTTCCATCTCTCAAGTGTTGGGGAATATATGTGTATGCATGTATCACACGCCTGGCTCTAAATAAGTATTTTCAAATGCTTCAGTGAATTATGCATCTAGGGACTGGGTAAGCTGGGGACCAATAAGCAGCTGAGTCAGAAGCACCTATCTGTATTTTCATTCTGATTCTGCCACCTTGGGCCTGCTCATTTAGCCTGCTGTCTCTGTCTACAGGTTGATAGAAATGGGACAATGGATATATCTCGTAGAAATGGTGGTAAAGGGGCAGAGTTCTGAGGTGGTACCATGCCCTTGCTGGGTTTGAGAAACAACAAAGAGACCAGTGCAACTGGAGACTGACAATGAGCAGGATGCTAAAGGAGATGAGGTCGGGGACAGCTGCATTTTTCCCATGAGTCCTGGGCAAGTCGGTGGGAGGTAGAGAGCAGAGTATGCAGTCATCTGAGAGAATCCTAGTATACTTTAGAAGAATTCCCCTGGCTGCAGGGAAAGCAAGATTAAGGCAAAAAGATCAATTAAGAACCCATTTAATAATCCAAGCCAGAGACGCCGGTGGCTAGAACTAGCAGTGACAGCAGTGGAATGAATAACAATAGTCATATTCAAGATAATCTTAATGTGGGCCTGTACACTTTGCTGGCAGGTAGATTATGAGATAGAAGAAAGGAATGAACTATGCTTTATGTTCTCATTACTTTGTTCTGTTTTTCTTTTATTGTTGTTGTTTTGAGACAAGAGCCTGTGTAGCCCAGACTTGCTTTCCAACTCCTTGGCTACCCACCTAACTGCCTGACTGCCTGGATTATAGGCATAGGTTACTAAACCCAGTTTATGTGGTGCTGGGGATTGAACCTGGAGTTTAGTGTGTGTTACACAGGCACTCGGATGTGGCACAAATGTGCTCCATTCCTAGTTTTCTTAACAAAACTTCTGAAACAAGTAAGTGGCTTTGAGTAGTAAGGCCAAGAATTCAGTTTTCAACATGTTAAATTTAGTATATTTACTGGACAGCTATTATATAAAAGAGCTTTATATAAAAGAGCAGAAGCTAGCAAACAAAACCAAAAAACCAAGATTGGAGGAATAAATTAGAAAGTCCAGGGAATATAGGCAATAATTGAAAGTCATGGAGCTGAAGGAGACTAATTCATTAAACATTTATTGAGCCCTTAATGCTAAGCTGTGATCTAAGCAATAATCAGTATACAAAAAAAAAAAAAAAAAAAAAAAAAAAAAAAAAAAAAAAAAAAAAAAATCCATGCTCTAGTGAAGCTTACATTCTAATGGGGTAATAAAGTAACTTAAAATATGTACAGTATTCCCTTTTTCAGGCTTTAGTTACTTTTGGTCTATCAGTCTGAAAATACTGAATGAAAATCCTAAAAATAAGGACTTAATGTTCTAAGTTGTGCACCATTCTGAGTGGCATGAAGAAATACTGTGTCTTTGCTTTTGCCAGATCATCCGCATGATCTCCCGATGAGACAAAAAGAAACACAAAGGCGCAGAGGCAAGAGCGTGGCTTCCTGCAGTGAGTTCACAAGAGTGCTGGGTGAGAACTGGGGTTCCGGGGCAGCGGCGTGTAAGGAAGGTGTAAGTCCAATGGGGATCCAAGGCCTTCAAGGCCGTTCAGTTCGATATTTGCCACCAAGTATAATGGTGTACGCCAGCATCCGGCACTAAAGACGTCATGGGTAGGAGGGTCGAGAGCTCCAGACCAGCCTGGGCGACACAGTGAGACCCTGTCTAAAGCAAAACAAAACGCGGCGGGTAAGCCCAAAAAATCAAAAGGGAGAAGGGGGGAAAAAGCCAAAACGCCACCAAAGATCAAAACAAAACCATAACCCCAAACCAGCCGCTGACCCGTTCCGCGCCTAACCCGCTTCCAGAGACCGGAACTCCGGGGCCGAGGCCGGACCGGAAGTAGCTTCAGCGGCGGCGGCATTTTGCAGGCTGCATTTCCGTTGGCGGCGGCGGCGGCGGGAATCGAGCCGCTGGCTGGAGGCTAGGCCTCTGTGGAAGCGAATCCGGCGGGAATCTGAGCCATCGGAGCCGCCACCATGGTGAGAGGGCGCGGGCTGGCCGCAGGGCGCTCGGGGGTGCGGAGGGGGGCGATGGCCGACGGCTTCCGTGGCTTGCAGACGCCCGGGGCGGAGAAGGTCCGGCCGAAGCCGCTTAATCCGGGCTGCAGAGGCCTGGCTCTGCGGTGCGGCAGGGCCTGGGTGCAGGATGAAGGCCGACCGGGGTGCGGAGGCCGGCGAGCGTCCCCCGGAGCCACGGTGGTTAGGTTCCGCGGCCTCGGTAGCAGTAAGCTCGGGGTCAATGCGTGCTCGGGCTTCCGGAGCCGACGCGAGCGCCGGGCCGACTCGGGGGAGTAGCGGAGATCACGGCCGGGAACTCGAGTCCTGTGGCGAGGGGCGCGCTGGGGTGGAGGAGCGTGTTTACAAGCGGGGAGCCACCCTGTTACTCAGTTTTACATGTTGGGGTACGTCAGGCGCTGGGAATGCACCCAGAAATAAGTTCTGTCTTCACTTAGTTCAGTTTCTGGCCCAGGCAGTTCTACTCTAGCTCGCCGTGGTAGTCCAGCTTTAGGCAGAAGTAACGGGGGTGGGGGTCAGAAACGCTTACGCCACCGCAGACTCGGAGTGATTGTTTAGGAGTGCCGCCCCTCCCCCCATAGGAGAGCGGGTTGGCAATCCGGAGGACTGCAAGAGCAAAGAAGTAGACGGCAAGAAATTGTCAGGGACCTGGCTGCTAAAGTCTTAATCTTGCTGTATGCTATGGATAGTAAAATATCGCTGAAAGATTAATGAATTTAGGTTTACAAAGTTCAGCCAGGGAAAGTGGCCGTTGCTTGAAGTCTCAGTTTGTAATTTGTATTTCTGTATTTAGTAGGCAAGAGGATATTTTAAAAAAATGTATTTATTGTTTTATTAATTACAGTTTATTCACTTTGTATCTGAGCTGTAGCCCCCTCCCTAAACCCCTCCCAATCCTACCCTCCCTCCCTCATCTCCGATGCTCCTCCCCAAGTCCACTAGTAGGGGAGGTCCTCCTCCCCTTCAAGAGAATATTTTTGAGAGTTGACTGAGATTAAGTCCTTACTTAACCTTCAGCCTTGGGTAACCTGTTTTATAGTAAAAAGAAATGACAGTGGGTCCAACTTTGAGGATCAAATGAAATACACAATCCTTTTCAAGGGCCTGGATATAAAGGGTAGTACCAGCTGTTACCAGGTAAATGGATCAATGTGTACTGATCCCTGGGAACAGAGTTCTTTAAAATGATTGTTTAAGCAGAAAACACATAATCCTGGCTCTTCGGGTTAGGACTGAATAATGCTCACAGGGGTGAACAGCAGTTACAGTTCTTGTAGAGAGAAGGTACTTGGGTAGTTAAGAGGCGACATAATACCAGTTATGTCTCTAAGAGAGACGGGTACCTCTGTTCACCTAGGGATGTATATAGGCTCCCTCTTTATTTTTGCAAAGCTACATTGGGAACCAGGGCAGAAAATGTTGCCTTAATTAAAAATTAAGGATAACAAGTTATGTAAGTTAAGTTTCCAAACTAATTAGCACTCTAGCCCAGAAAAGTTAGCCTGCTACAAAAAGCCCTGGAGATGTAATAACCGATTCTTGATTTAAGGACTCCATTAACTTTCTGGTAATAAGCTTTTCCTTAAGTGGATTTTTAGTGCCAGTCAAATTCCAATTCTTAGTTGTTTAGACGGATTTAGATGTTTATAGCACTGAGTCTACACAGTGGCTTAATGTCTAGCATGGATGGATTTGATTAGTTTGTGGACACTTCAGCCTCCTGAGACAAACACAACGTAGACAAAAGTCAGTTACACTCTGAGGAAGATTGTAAAAATTATTTTAAGGGAAGGGAGAATAGGTTACAGGGCAAAAGTCAAGGCTGAAAGCTGGGTGGTGAAGATCCTCAGATAAAGGCATTGTGTGGAAGGTAGTGAAAATTGTTGAGAAGGTTAGATACACAAAATTAGTCTGGTGGAAGATTTGGGGGAGGGCCAGAAGTGCGTGAGCCGCAAAGATCTGAGCTCTGCTGTTCGCTGCTCCCTTCTTGCAGACTGTGGGCAAGAGCAGCAAGATGCTGCAGCACATTGACTACAGGATGAGATGCATCCTGCAAGATGGCCGCATCTTCATCGGGACCTTCAAAGCTTTTGACAAGCATATGAATTTGATCCTCTGTGACTGTGATGAATTCAGGAAGATCAAGTAAGGAGAAAGCTGTTGGGAGGGAGAAGGGACTGGGAGTGGAGTGGATGGTATGGGTGGGCCAAGTGTGGGGTGGTGATGCAGTTAGGTATTCTTGCTTGCTCGCCTGATTTTTGAAGGGAGTAACTTAAGGGAACATTGGCTGCTAAGACATCTTCCTTAGTCCAGCAAACCTTGCTCTCTAAGTCTAGCAGAGTGGAAGTTGGTGAGGAGGGCTGCGAGGCTTTGAATTTCTCTGAGTTTGCATGCCCCTGGGTACTGGGGTAAAGGGCTCTCATGTTCTCCCCACAGGTGTGTGAGGGGGGAGAGCTTGATTTTCTGGCCTCATTACCTATTTGTAAAGCTGTAGCCTAAAGGGCTCTCCTAATGCAGCCTGGTCTGAAACTGCTTTAAGAAGCCTCTGACCCTCTTCAGGGTAAGTGCTCTGCTCCCCATGTGGGCTTGGGGCCAGTCATTTTTGTTGGCATTTTCTAAAAATTTGGAGCTATTTTCTGGTCTGCTGCAGTTCTGTAAAGTTATTAGCTAACTTCTCTCAGGCTCATTAAACAATGGTCTATTTCAGTCCTGTTTTATATATTCAGGACATCTTGAGACTCAGCAAGATGGTGTGACTTTGTGGTCATATGCACACTCTTGCTGTATGCAGCATTCGCATTATGTACTGACGAAATTCCCTGAAATTCTTTTTTGAGGTTGTCTTCTTTTGTGGCCCAAAAGAAAGTATAGAATAAAAATGCAGAAATGCCTGACTGCCTGGTATATATTAGGGCCAGCAGATGTGTGTGGAACTTACATTCAAAAAATGGAACTGATTTTCTGATCCAAAAGTTGGAGAATTATTTTTTAAATAAAATTAATGAGAATAACAAATAACTATTTTTTTTCCATTATGAAAAACCAATACAGGCTTATATAACAAGTAAGACAGTATGAGCTAAAAAGGAAAAAAATCTAAGTTTTTGTTAAAAATCAGGATATTTTGTCTTTAGTTTAAGGACTAAACTAAAGTTTTTGGTTTTGGCTCCCTACTCCCCATCTTGCAGTTAGTTTTCCTAGTTTGCATTTTCATTTCATTCATCTTTTCTGCTTGGTGTTTGGGATGGGTTCTCCTTTGAAATTTCTTGTGACTCTTGTAAAAATTCAACTTCTGTGTACGTGAAATTCCTTTTACCTTTTCCTCTAGTTCTGTTTCTTATGTAAGGTGGAGGGCGGACTTGTAGGCCTTGAGGGTGAATGGTGCGCTGCATGGGTATGGAGTGGGCTGAGGGATTGTTCAGATGCTTCCTGTCTGTGAGAGCTTAAGCTGAAGCGGAGGAGCAAGGTAGTAGCTAAGAAAACTGGGAAACACATTTGCAGTTGGCTGTGGAGCATCTTTGCCAGGTCTGGGTGTTCTTGCTCCTTGTCCTATTTCCTAGTCTGTGTGTCTTGGTTTTGTAGAAAACAGCCAGCCACCTCCATGAGTCACTTAGCCTGAGATACTGTCCAGAGGACATATTTTAGAAAGTTTATAAACTATTTGTCAGGTGATTAACCAACATACAGCCAACCTTGGTGGTTCCTAGATAGGCAAATGGAAATGTTCCCTCCTTTCTAATAGTTTTTTTTTTTTTTTCTTGTTCTTCTAAAAATTCAATTTTAGGCCAAAGAACTCCAAACAAGCAGAAAGGGAAGAGAAGCGAGTTCTTGGTCTGGTGTTGCTTCGAGGGGAGAACCTGGTCTCCATGACAGTAGAAGGACCTCCTCCTAAAGATGTAAGTCCCTCCAGAATACCTGTAGAACGGAGACCCTCATGGGAGCCAGGCTCTGTTAGGTACTCTGGCTATACTCCCCTTTATAGATGATAAATGAAATTATAAAATAGCTGCCCTGTCAGTGAGTAGAGTGGAGAGAAAGCTAGAGTTTGTGACTCCAAGGAACCCTAATTAGCAGGGGAGCTGCCTGAGGCCGTTCAGCAATTCTATATATATGTAACAACAATGAAAATAGAGGGAGAAAAAGGGAAACTAAGAATCCCACAAAGAATAAGTTAAAATAACTAAAAGCTTCTCCTGGGTGTGATGGTACAAGCCTTTGCTCCCAGCAGAGGCAAGTGGATTCATGAGTTCAGGACTAGCCAGGGCTACATAGTAAGAGCCTGTCTCAAACAACAACAACCAAAAGTTCCACATAATAGAATTTATGGGACTTGATTGGTAGTTACAGAAGAATAATATTTATTACCTGTGCACCTGGGACATTGTTATAAGAGGTTTTTAGTTCGCTTTTGAGAATTTGCCCTCACCTTATGGATGAAATAAACTTGAGTTTAGTAGTATGTCTAAGATGTCACAGCTAAAGCCAGGCACAGTGGCGCATGCCTGTGATCCCAGCACCCTGGAGACAGAGGAGGCCTAGTCTATAAAGCAAAGTCCAGGACAGCCAGTTTTGAACCTGTTTTGAAAACCCAAACCAAGTAAAAAGAAAACAAAGTCACAGCTAGTAAATGGCAGACCTGACATTTGATCCCAGATGATCTTGGTTCTACAAACACCAACTGTGTTTATAAATAGAGCTGTCTAAAAAGAACCTAATCAGATTTTCTCTTTTATTTTAAGACATTGCTAACCAGGAGGCTATTCTTAGTCTGTATTTATTTGTGTATGTATCTGTTTTCATTTTGTAGTGTTTGGGTTGAACTCAGAGCATCTTGTATGCTGGGCAAGCACTCTACCACTCAGTTGACTCTTTAGTTCCCTTGTTTAATTTTACACATACTTCTTTGTATGTACCACATGAAAAAGTGTGTTCTGCTTCTCCGTCACCCTCTTGCTTTAAATCCTGTAATGGTGACAGCCTCTCAAATGAGTACAGGGTAGTTTATCTCATTCATGTTGTTATTTTTGAACTCATTACAGCCTTTCCCATTTGTAAATGTGTACAAGAGGTATTATTTGGCCATTGTCCCTTAGCAATAGAGAATCAATGGATCCTATGTGTCTGTTGCCAGGTCAAGTGCTCTGTCTACTAATCAATCCTAGCTGAATGAAGAGTCTTAGCTTTGACTCTGGGTTTTATTTTCGTAAGAAGGAATGTAGGTATTGCGTGATGTACTTCTCTAGACTTAGATTTAGTTTCTTTAAGGGGTGCTAGGTAGGTTCTTGGTCTTGCAAAGAGGAGGAATGGTGTTAGTATACAGAGTTAACGCTGTTTAAGTGCTTTAAAGGTATACTTAGAATTCTATAGGTCACTGAGCATTTCAGCATCTTTCTTTCTTTTTTTTTCCAGACTGGTATTGCCCGAGTGCCACTTGCTGGAGCTGCTGGGGGTCCAGGTATTGGCAGGGCTGCTGGCAGAGGAATCCCAGCTGGTGTTCCCATGCCCCAGGCTCCTGCAGGACTTGCTGGGCCAGTCCGAGGTGTTGGAGGACCATCCCAGCAGGTGAGGTATTGGAGGAGGGCTACCGGTTTCTGGTAGCCGAAAGGATAGGGGAGAATCACAGCTTGAGAAAGAGTCCAGAATGGTCAGTCTCATGATGAGTCATGATTGTCAGGCTATCAGTGTTTATGTGAATAGATGTACAAAAGGTACTCTAGTCAACTGAATTTAGCAAAATATTCCTGTGACAGTAAATGTACTTTCTCTTTTCTTGTCACCAGTTTTAATTGAAAGTGCAAGTGCTTTTCCTAAGTTGGATTGGGAACCCTTAATAATGTCAGGCCAAGAGACTGGAATCTGGCATTCAGGCTTCCTGATACTTGACTTTTATATGGAAAGTCTGCAGTATGAATTGTAGCTTTAGGAGACTTGATGCTCAGTGTAGTTGTGGAGAAGGGTAGGAAGATGTGCTGACCAGTGTTTTCATTCCTCCTCTTCGTTTTCTTAGGTGATGACCCCGCAAGGAAGAGGCACTGTTGCAGCTGCTGCAGCTGCAGCCACAGCCAGTATTGCAGGAGCTCCAACTCAGTACCCACCTGGCCGTGGGGGTCCTCCTCCTCCTATGGGCCGTGGGGCACCTCCTCCAGGTAAATACTCTCAAAGGACACCAGTGCTAATTCGTCACAAAATGCCATAGCTGGATTCATGATGAAATAGATCCTTGACTGAAACTGTGATGAGTTTGTGTAATTAAGCAGGATTACTCTGAGATCCAGCCTGGCTGACTGAACTGGGAACTAGCTGGACAAGAGCCAGTAGGAGCCCCATTCTTTGGCTCAAGGGTCACTTTGCTTGTAGAGGCTGAGAGGATGAACTAGGCCACCTGACTTGGTAGACATCTTTGTATGTTTCCTTATATCTTTTAAAAAGTTACTTGACTATATTTTTGGACTTTTCTCCTTCAGGAATGATGGGCCCACCTCCTGGCATGAGGCCTCCCATGGGTCCCCCAATGGGGATCCCTCCTGGCCGAGGAACTCCAATGGGCATGCCCCCTCCTGGGATGCGACCTCCTCCTCCAGGGATGCGAGGTAAGTGCCTACAATAGTGGCTTCGGCTTCCTTTCTGAGAGTTTATTGGAGTGGGAACTGGAGGTTGGCTTTAGACATCTGTTTTGCCCTCAAATTTGGGGAAGTGAGCTTTTGGAGAATAGCTGTGTCCAGAAAGTAGAGAGAAGGGAATAAGCATTTAACATTTAACAGGTTGGTCTTGCCTCCCTGGTGGGACAGTGTCCATCCCAGACACCCTGGATGTAAGCTGAGAGTCCCTGAGATCACAGTAGAGACTGCAGTGCCCTTGAGTAATTAAGAGGGCATGCCCTTTGCCTGGGCGTGGTGGCTCATGCCTTTAATTCCAGCACTCCACAGGCAGGTGGAGTTAGGATTTCGAGGCCAGCCTGGTCCACATAGAGAGTTCTAGGACAGCCACATCTACACAATCTGACTTAAAAAAAGGCCCAGAGAGCATCTTGATGACGTTCTGTGTTCTTTCCATGAAGTCATTATAGTAGGTCTTAAGATAAATAATGGTCAAATTTCATGACCATTTGATGTCTCTTTGATTTTTGCATGTGTGGTTTTTCCAGGCATAGCCCAGTCAACCCCAGGAATGTCTTGAGTTAGCATTGTATGTCCCTGGAGTCACTTGATAGCTACCTGCATTGTTACAAATCAGGTACTGACTGAACTTCTTTCTCTCGCTTCAGGTCTGCTTTGATCCTCGGACAGCATTATGTCAGTAGCTCCACAGAGGCGTTGGCCCTATTCCCCAGGGCCAAGTTACCACAGACCTGTTTGTTTGTTATGCTGTTGATGGAGTCTCACTGGATTGTCTGGTTTTCCTTTCAGGGCCCCCTTCCTGGGAAATGTGCCCTCTGAGGCCCTAGACTCATCTTGGTCCTCCTCAGCTCCTTGCCTGTTTCCCAAAAGGCTGTACATAGTACTTTTTTCCTGTGTCCTATGAAGCTGGTTTATAATAAACTTTAAAGAAACTGTTATACACACACTTGATACATCCATTTATTTGTCTTTAGAAACGCCTTGGATATGTTGGGTACCTATGTTAAGGGTAACCTTGAAGAAATTCACCCTACCCTTAGCTGCTTCCGACTAATATTTTACTGTTGTTTGGACTAAGAAAGTTGCAAAACTGAACTACAATGAGGCTTTTTGCCCATAAAATGTAAAGATCAGTTTGAGGAAAAAAATCTGTTCAGTGTTATGTCCCTTGAATAGGCAGATCTTTATGAAGCAAACACTAAAAGGAACCTTTTTGAGAGGGGCTGGGTGTGGCTACTGTGAGAACTTTGTCTCAGAGTCACACGCGCATGTACTGTAACCTGACTTGTAAATGGGATTGCCATGATTTCTGCCCAGTTGGCGTGGGTGATGAGATAGCACTGTAGTACAGCAAGATGAGTGGTGAACCATGAGTGCTGGCTTTCTTGGCATGCGGCAGTAGTTCCTTGAAGTCACATTAGCAGAGGTGAGGAGGCAGGGTTATCTCAGTAACAGAACACGATTAGTCCATTATTCCATGATCAAACTGGGAACAGAAGGAAATTCTAAACAGTCCCTCAGCTGGGCCTGGGGTGGTGTAGCTTAGTGATGGAATGTTTGCCCAGTATTTTCAAAGCTGGATTTGATTCCCAGCACTTAGGGTGAGGGGAATGGCTGCGTAGCCAACAACACAAAGCTGCCTTCGCTGTTAAGCCTTCCACCTGGGGCTGGAGTCTAGCTAGGGCAGCTGGGAAAAAATGTAGCTGGGAGGGTAAAGTAACTGCCAGTGACAGGCTTATGTGTCCAGGAAGTTATAAATCATGAGGCAGCCTGTGCGTGAATGGGTTCAGCAAAGTTGTAGGGTAGAAATTGATAGAACTGTACTGTGTCAGTCTGAAAAGGAAGTTAAGAATTTCACTTGGGACAATGTTAGAGTTCTCTAGAACAGAACTTATAAAATGAATATAGGGGATTTATTAGACTGGCTTACAGATTGCAGTCCAACTAGTCTAACAATGGCTGTCTCCCAGTGTAAAGTCCAAGAATCCAGTACTTAAGTCCATGAGGATGGATGTCTTGGTCTTCAGTATTGACCAGAATCCCAAAGAAGTGGCTCCAATGCCAGTGGAGGAATGGACTTGGCCAGTAGGAGCAAGAAGGCAAAGAGCAAGCTTCCATCTTCTATGTCGTTTATACAGGCTGCTAGGAGAAGCAAAGATCTCACCTCAAAAGGTCCAGAATGCAACGGGGGTCTTCCCACTTCAAATGATTATGAAAAAATAAATAAATAAATAAATAAAAAAAAAAAAAAAGGATTCTTCATAGGGGTACCCAGCTCTTGGGGGTTTTAAGATGTAGTCAAGTTGACAACTAAGAAAGGTCATCACAGATAGCAACCAGAGGAATAGGAGTCAATGAGTTCAGAGGTTTTACTCTGAAAATGAAAAATTGTGACAGGAAATGAGAAAGATTTTATGTTTATGGGTTTGGACATGATACTAAGCTAGTTATGCCACCCAAATGAATTCGGTACTCTGAAAGTCTAGTGGTACAGTTAGAGGAAACAAGATAATTTTGTGTGATGCAGGGAGCCTTGAATAGGCAAAAGCTTCAAAGTAATAAGCTTAAGGTCTAGGTTTTTGGTTTTTTTTTTTTTTTTTAAGATTTATCTATTATGTATACAATATTCTGTCTGCATGTACACCTGCACGCCAGAAGAGGGCACCAGATCTCATGGTTGTTAGCCACCATGTGGTTGCTGGGAATTGAACTCAGGATCTCTGGAAGAGCAGCCAGTGCTCTTAACCTTTAAGAGCCATCTCTCCAGCCTGTTCTAGGTTGCTTTTTATAAGCAAAACCCAAACATTTGATTTTATCAATAGGCTCAGGAGCCAGATGCTGAGGTGAAAACCTGCTAGCTCAGAGAGGCAGAGAAAGCACCTAGCTGACCTTCCTACTCAACTTACGTAAAGCCTTTTCTCCATGCTGTCTTAAAAACCCTTCAATTCCATGTCCCTCCTTCCTGCGTTTTCTTACGTCCACTTCCTGTCAACTGGTTGCTTGCTCTGCCTCTTGACCTACGGTTAGCTTTACTTAGCTCTTGCTTACAGAAAGCTTTTGGGTTAAAGGTGTGTTCTAGGGCTGAGCCACACCATAACAAAATGGGATCAAATTATCCTGCAACACTAGGTACCTGCCTGTCAAAGCTGTGCTAAGAATACAGTAATGGCATCTAGACAAGGACTGTGAGTAGAGGTGGGAATTGGAAGAGAAGCCCTTGATGAGTGAAGTAAAGTTGACAGTCATTAAAGAAAGCATCTAAAACAAGTATTGTTGAGACAAAAATGACCAAAAATCTACCTCACGCCATTATTCAGTCTAGAAAAGCTAAAACTAACTAGAAAGAAATATAAATTATTATTGTGCACTACATTATTTATGGTAGTGGGTTTTTTAGGTTTGACAATTGAGAACAAGCAACAAAATAGGTACCTAGGACTTCATCAGAATTATGAAGTTCAGTGCTCTGGAGCATGTTAGCAATGTGAAGCAGCTTAGAGGGGGAGAATATTTGCAGATAGAATGACTTGAAATAAAATGGAGTCTTAGTATTCAGTGCTTGTGTTTTGCCTGTGTGTTGGTTGTTTTTTTATCTTATTATATACTAAAATATAAGTTTTTAATATTAAAGATATATACTAAGTGTCTTGGCTGTATGTACCTAAGTTCATTCTGTGCACTGTCCCCAGAGGCCAGAAGAAGGTGCCAAATTGTAAAAGTAGGTCATAATTTGAGGGGGACCTTTTCTAATCACCCTTTCTAACTCCCAAATAAATCAGAGATCTTTTAGATTTATTAATAAGCTTTAGGATTTATAACTGGGCAGATAATGATCTATTCTAACCTGTCTAAGCTAGTCTTGCTGTTTCCCAGCCTTTTGCCCTGAATTAATTGACATATTAGTCCTGCCTGGTCTGGTTTTTCTCCATCAGGCCAGTTCTTACCACGTCCTTTCTCTACCTCTTTTTTTCTTCTCCCCCTTTTCTCCTCTACCACGTGGTCCCTACTTGAGACCCCTCTCGGCTGGGAATGAAAGTCCTGGCTCCTGTTGCCTCACCCAGATACAGGCTCTCAGCAACTTTATTTACCAATCAGAAATAATTGGGGATCAAAGCTTACACAACATTGATCAATGAACGTGGTAACACAGGTCTGGACTGCAACCAGATTTCAAGCTACAGAATTCAGCATCTGAACACACAGCACACCGGATCAACCCCAACCCCAAACCCCATGCACACCAGAGCAGGCCCCAACTCCAAATCCCCTTGTAAGTTACCACGTGCATGTTAGGAATTGAGCCCAAGTTCTCTGCAAGAGCAGCCAGTACTATTAACCACGGTGTCATCTCTTTAGTACACCCTATCCAGTTACTTAAATTTAGTGTGTATATGTGAAGGTGTGTGAACCATGGTGTGAATGTGGAGGTCAAAGGACGGCTGGTGAAGGTCATTTCACTCCTTGTTCCTTGTGGGTCCCAGAGATCAAAGAGCCATCAGTCAAGTGCTTTACTTGTTGAAGCGTCTGAACAGCCCATAAAGACTTTCTTTTCTGTGTTGTAGTCCTGGGGATTGAACCTAAGGACCTAGATCATGCTTGGCAATTGCTCTACTGCTGATGCCATTTCCACAGGCCCCTTTATTTTAAGAGAATGTCGAAGTTGCACACTTTGGCCTTGAACTTACTCAAATCCAGATAGGCCTTAAATTTAATTCCCCTTGCCACTTCCTGAGCCGCTGGGATTACAGGTTTGTGCTGTCAAAAACATCCTCAGATCTTCAGAAACATAAAGATGAGTGAACGTACCACTATTAGTCAGTTCTCTGTCATTGGACAGTTAACTTATTTTTCACTAACAATATGATGGCTGTATTTTGCATAAATATTGCTTTATATTTAGCTAATTAAATGGAATGTCTGAGTCAAATGATGTAAATGTTTTAATTATCAAGAAAGTTGACTAAAGTTAATTACCTTGAAAGTTTGAGTCTATTTGCCCTGTTACATATTAGACACAGATGACAGTTCACTAGATGCTCCTTAGAGTTAATACTTATCAAGAAAAAGGTGTGCTGTGACAGTTGAAAGATGGTATACCAATTATATATGTATTGTTCTTGCTTTTCAGTGTGGAATTAATTTCATCTATTATTGTGTGGAGGAAAGAGGATTTCAAAGACAATCACCGCGCTGACTTGGGTCTTCATAATGATCACCAATGGGTAGACTCATCTTGGTCTTTCCTCCCACTTTGGGAATTCACATCCCTGATTTTTCTTTTAAATGACCACAGATCAGACAGTAATCAATTAGATTGGTGTGGAAATACTTTTCTTTGGATTTACCTAAATTTTAGGAGCAATATTTATGACTTAAAGTCAAAAGTTAGAAAGATTCCTCCACCCCCACTCAGTGTTTGGCTGTGGGTCTCTGCATCAGCTTCCAACAGTTGCTGACTGAAGCTGCTCTGAAGACATTTATGCTAGACTTCTGTCTGCAAGTATGGCAGAATATCATCAATAGCTTTAGGGGTGGGCTCCCTCCCATGGCATGGGTCTCAAGCTGGGCAGTCATTGGTTGGCCCTTCTCTCAAATTTTGCTCCATCCCCTACCCCTTCACATCCTGTAGGTAGGACAAATTGTGGGTCTAAGGTTTTGTAGCTGGGTTGATGTCCCTCTATTGAAAGTCTGACTTGGTTACAGGAGATGGTTGGTTCAGGCTCCATATCCTCTGTTGTTAGAAGTCTTAGCTAGGGTCACCCCCATAGATCTCTGGGAGTTTCCATTGTCCTTGATTTCTAACTTCTTTCAGAGATGCTCCCCTCCCCAAATCTAGTTGTCTCTTCTAGTACTCTCTCCCTCTGTCCTTCCCCTTCCTCACCCACCCAGTCCCCTCCCTTTCATCCTCCACCCCCTGTAGCTAATCTATTTCCCTTTCTCAGTGAGATTCAAGCATGTGCCTTTGGGCCCTCCTTGTCACTTAGCTTAGGTCTGTGGATTGTAACGTGGTTATCCATGGCAAATATCCACTTATAAGTGAGGACATACCGTGTTTGTGTTTCTGGGTCACCTCACTCAGATGATCTTTTCTAGTTCCATCTACTTGCCTGCAGATTTATTGTTTTTAATGGCTGAGCAATACTCAGGTCTGTAAACGTACCACGTGTTCTATATCCATTCTTCGTTGAGGGTCATCCAGGTTGTTTCTAGTTGTTGGCTGTTATGAATAAAGCTGCTATGAACATAGTTGAGCAAGTGTTCTTGTGATATGGTGGAGCTGCTTTTGGGTATATGCCCAGAAGTGGTAGGTATATCTGGGTCTTGAGGTAGATCTAGTCCAAATTTTCTGAGGAACTGCCAAATTGATTTCCAAAGTGGTTGTACAAGTTTGCACTCCCACCAGCAATGGAGGAGGGTTTCCCCTTGCTCCATGTTCTCATCAGCATGTGCTGTCACTTGAGGTTTTGATCTTAATCATTCTGACAAGTGTAAGATGGAATCTCAGAGTCCCTTTTGATTTGCATTTCTCTGGCGACTAAGGACATTGAGAATTTCTTTCTTTACATGCTTCTCAGCCATTTGAGGTTCCTCTAGAGAATTCTCTATTTTGATCTATACTCCATTTTTAATTGGTTTATTTGATTTGTTGAAGTATAGTTTCTTGAGTTCTTTATGTATTTTGGATATTAGCCCTCTGTTGAGTGTGGGATTGTTGAAGATCTTTTCCCATTCTGTAGGCTACTATTTTGTCCTTTTGACAGTGTCCTTTGCCTTACAGAAGCTTTTCAGTTTAATGAGGTCCCATGTATTAATTGTTGGTCTTAGTGCCCTGAGCTGTTTGTGTTCTGTTCAGGAAGTTGCCTCCTCTGCCAATGAGTTCAAGGCTTTCCCCACTTTCTCTTCCACCAGATTTAGTGTGTCCAATTTTGTGTTGAGCTCTTTGATCCACTCGGACTTGAGTTTTGTGCAAGGTGATAAATATGGATCTACTTGCATTCTTCTACATGCCAACATCTAGTTAGACCAGAATCCTGTGGAAGAAGGGGAGGAAGGATTGAAGGTGTCTGAGGGGTCAAGGATTCCACAAGAAAACCTATGGAGTCAACTAACTTGGTTCTGTGGGGGCTCATGAAGACTGAATTGCCAACCAGAACATGAATAGGATGGAGCTAGGCCCTCAGGACACATGTAGCAGTTGTGCAGCTGGGTTTATATGTAGGCTCCTAAATTGGGAGGAGGGCTGTCTCTGACAGCATTGGCTGTCTTTGAATCCCTTTCTCCTAACTGGGCTGCCTTGTCTACCGTCAGTGGAAGAGGATGTGCCTAGTCTTCCTGCAGCTTGATATGTCAGGGCTGGTTAATGACCATGGGAGGCCTCCCCTGTTCTCCTTTTCTAGGGAGGAGAGGAAGGATGAATGTGGGGGGAGGGGAGAGGAAGGAATTGAGAGGCAAAGGGGGAGGGGAAGCTTCAACTAGGGTGTAAAGTGAATAAAAAACTTAGTCAATTAAAAAAAATAATAAAAAGGTGCACACCTGTAAACCCAGCACCCAGGGAGGTAGAGGCAGGCAGGTATCTGTGAGTTTGAGCCCAGCCTGGTCTACAAAGCTAGTCCAGGACAGCCAAGACTATACAGAGAAACCCTGTCTTAAAAAAAACAAAAACAAAAACAAAACCCCAAAAAAAACCCTCGAAAGAAGGAAGGAAGGAAACAAAGAAACAAAGAAAGAAACTACTGAATCCACAAACCAGTAAACTCTGCATGTAAGTAACTAGTTGCTTATGGGAAGAACCTGCTTAGAGAAGAATAAAAATGAAAGGAAAAATGTACACTGAGTATCATTTGGAGCCTTTTAAACATGTACATCACCTAGTTTGGAGAACCAGAGGTATTTAAAATGATGAACTCGGATAGATCCACCAGGGGGCAGCAGCGCTCTTCGAGAAGGACTTGAACAACCTGTGTGGGCTCTCAGCCCCAGGTGATAGGCCTGGAGTTTGTGTCTTCTCTGTCTCTATCCCTCTTTTGTTCCCTCTCTTTTTTTCCTAACAGCATGTCCCCCTTCTTTAGGAGTGAGATCTGTAGCTATGAACCTACCTACAGAGTTGGTTACTCTTGTGCTTATTGTGTATTTGCCTCTTTCTGTTTGGTAAACCAGGGTTCAGCTGGGTGTCAAGGGAAAAATCCATCCACTGCCAGAATTTCTTGTCAAGGGCTGTGAGCATTGCTGGTTGCTTCACTTAAGTTGGGTCAGAGTGCATTCAGGAACAGACTGAGAGGCAGCCTTAGGTGGGGGATCTTAGGAAAGTTGACCATAAACACAGCCTGTGATTTATCATTTCCACACTAAAACATCTCCCCAATAGAAGCGCTGACATTTTCACAGAAAGACATGTATAAGAATATGTTCAAGCTGGGCGCAGTGGCACACCCCTGTAATCCGAGCACTCGGGAGACAGAGGCAGATCTCTGTGAGTTCAAGGCCAGCCTGGTCTACAAAATGAGTCCAGGACAGCACAGCGCAGGCTACACAGAGAAACCCTGTCTTGAAAGAAAAAGAAAAGAATACACACACAAACTGGACAAGACCTAAATACACATCAAAATCATATTAGACAGCTTGTGTTTTTGTACAGTGGAGCATCCCACAGCAAAGGAGGCGCAGACTGGGTCTGCAGCAACACATGGCAATTTGAATCTTCTACACAAACCGTTAAGTAACAGACGTCAGAGTCCAAACTCAAAGCATGCAGACAATGTAATTCCACTCACAAAGTATAAGAACTAACTTCTGTAACTGAGGGGCCTTGACCCTGTAGCAGCACACAGTTAACGGCACACAGGGGGGCTGGTGGTGCTTCATTCTTGGGGTGAGTCCCGGTTCTTCTGGAAGTGGGTGAGTGTGGGACTACGTGTATGTATGTATGCTTTTGGTGTGTGTGTGTATGTGTTAGTATGTGATAGAATTCAGTGCAGCTGTTCCTGTTTCGGTTGGCTGGTTTGCCATGTAGCTCAGGCTGGCCTCAAACTCTTTATCTTCCTGTTTCATCCTACTGAGCAGTGCACATTTTTGAAGTGAATAAATTTCTATGTGTACATAAGCCCTAAATGGATTGAAGAGCAAAACAGTTCAGAGCTCTTGGGGACAATCTAAGGAGGAGTGCCACCACATGAAGAAGGTCTCTGACAGATGACACTGGTTTTTGTCCTCTCTTGCTATATGCTCCTAATATAAAAAAAAAATACATTTATCCATACATACTTATTGAGCACCTACTGTGTGTGCTAGACACCATTCTTTTCTAGTCAGTTCTGCTTGGTGTATAAGAGTGAACAATAGACTCCTCTGTACCTAAAGAGTTTGCATTTAGAAGGGGAAAGTGGACAATGAATGATGCTGAGTCCTGATGATTACTGTGGAGGAGATGGACTGTGTGTCAGTATGGTTCTGTTTCATTAGAGTGATTGGAAAGGGCCCTCTTCATGAGGAACAAGTTGAAGAGGAGCCCATACAAAGCAAGGGAACAGGCCATCCTGATATGAAGGGAACCAAAAGAGCTTTCCACAAAGTTAGTTCAGAGAAGCTGCTCTTGCTGTGTGAGCATTATGTGGTTTTCCAGGAAACCAAGGAATGTTTCTCCTGTCAGCTTCAAATTTACTCACTTTTGTTTGTACTTTTTTTTTTTTTTTTTTTTTTTTTTTGCAGGGCAGGTGTTCAGGTTTGTCACTAGCAGGTGCTGGAGAGACATTGTCAGGGCATTCTCTTTTGTAGCCTGGGTGATTTCTCTGGCACCAAGCTTCAGCAGGAAAATGGTTTTTGTAACATACGGTGAGCACTGGCACTGGGCAGCTTCCTCTGGCATACTTGGGTGGTGGTGTCACAGGGCCTGTGCGCAGATCCACAGTAATGCTTTTCCCTGGCACATTGACAGCATGTTCTGATAAGGAGATGCCACAGCAGCTTCTCCATTGAGCCACAGCCTCCTATCCAGCAAGGTAATGACATGGGTCATGTTGGGGTTGGTGATGATGGGGAGCATATTCTGGGTATCATTTACAGCTGGATTTAGTGAAGTGAAGAAGGAAAATAGGGACAGGTAGAAACTCAAAGTTTTTTACCTTAGCAGCTGAAAGAATGGAGTTTCCATTTGTATTCAAATGGGACAGTAATCCAAGATTGAGCTTTGGATATATGTGTACACACACACACACACGTCTACATCTTAAAATGGGTTGATCTAGAAGTTTTGGATTTTTACTATCGTATAAAAGCCATGCATTCCATATGGACGATGCTTCAAATATAGACTGTTCCCAGTCCGGTGGTGAGCTGTGTGACCCGGCTGCAGTGTGGACAGTAGCTGTGAGCTGCAGCCTCCATCCGCTGCGTGATTACTAGGCAAACGACCAGACATGGCAGAGCCTGGGATGTATGCCTGTGTCTTGTAGGTTAAGGTATCAAATATACTTTTAACTTCTGAGAAGAACTGAAGCAGAGATGGAGTTTACTAATGAATAGTTCTAACAGACTTAAAAATGAGTGTGTACAGGTAGAGACCATCACCCAGTGATGAGTTTCTTGGGTTGTAACTGCAGTGTACGTCAGAGAGTATTAGCTGACACTCAATACTAGCTGAGCAGCATTCACTTAAGAAGGCCCATTTGACTCTGGGAAGAACAATAAAGATTCAGGGTGGTTTAGCCTAGAGCTGCATCGCCTGTGCAGTTGGAGCATGGGCTGTGAGGAGAGCAGGGTACAGCCCACTGCCTGTTGAGAGCTGTTAGGACACAACTAGAGAAGCCAGCATCTGGGCTAGCTGGGACAACCAGATAGACCAGTCAGTAATCTCAAAGAGCTGGAGGAAGAAAGCTAAAAAATCAAAACAAAACAAAAAAAAGCTTGTTTACTCTGGGCTGAATGGGCCTCACCCAGCTCTACCACTGGGATGCATTCTTAGCCCAGAGGTCTTGGTAAGGTCAGAGACTATGAGCAACCTTGAGTGGCCTGGAAGACCAGCTGGCTATTCCTTCTTCCCTAATATGAGGTCTTGAAAGCATGAAGGAAAGATGATGTCTGCTTGGGAACAGCCTGAACTTTCAACGTGTTCTTGAAACTTAGCAAAGGATGGAAGATTTACCGTCTCTGTTCAGTTACACGCTTGCCTACATATGTTACTATCTCAGGCATTTTTGTCAAAGCAACAGAAAGCTGATCGGCAGCCATCAATACACAAAACTTTTAGTGGTCCAAGCTTTCAGATTTAGCGGACAAAGACTTCAGTTATGAATGTGTTGACCTGTCACAACTATAGTACCCCAAAACAGCAATACACACATTCTCCTAAAGCACACACGTGGCATTATTGAGGCTAGATCATGCTAGGCAGTGAAATAAATTCCTATAACCTTTTAAAATTAAGCCTGTTGCTTTGAAATGACTATATATCCACATGCACCTGGAAAAACAAAACAAAACAAAACAAAACAAAAAAAAGCTCAGAGAGATCCCCTGTATCCTTCACGCACCTTGGCTGAGTGGTTACGTCTTGAAAAGCTGTTATTACAGCTAAGATGTTATTCTTGACGTGGTCATGGCTGAACAGGCTGTCCCAGGAACCTCCTTGCGTTGTGCATTCCTTTATAGCCATCCTCCCACTCCTCCCACCGTGTCCTAGACCCTGGGCAACAGGGCATCTGTTGTCCATTCCTGTCATTTTCTCATTTTAAGACTGTTCTAAGTGGAATCATGAAGGATGTGACCTCTTAGATTTTCTTAGGCGGGATCTCAAGCACCCCAGGTGGCCTTGAGCTTGCTAGGCAGCCAAGCGTGATCTTGCAGTTCTCGTTTTCCAAATAGGATTCCAAACATGTCTCGCCACACCCAGAGTACGCAGGACCAGAGAATAAACCCAGGGACCTGCGCATCCCAGGTAAGTACTCTACCAACCGAGCGACACCCCAGCTCCAAGACTTGTAAAACAAAAACTGACAATTCTATGACACTCTTCCAGGTGTTATTGATGTCCACAGTTCCTTCCTTTTCAAGGCTGAGTAGTATTCTACATCATGGGTTCACTAGGAGATGTTTAAGTACTTAGCAAGTACTTAAACGCTTGAAGGACAGACATGCAGATTGCTGTTTCAGTTTGGGGTTCTCACGAACAAAGCTGCAGCAAGCACCCACGCTCAGGCTTTTGTGTGAATACCATTTCTCATTAATAAACAGAATTACAATAGATGGGCTGTATGTGTGAAGTTGGCTTTTTTTTTTTTTTTTTTTTTTTTTGAGACAGGGTTCTCTGTGTAACCCTGGCTGTCCTGGACTCGCTTTGTAGACCAGGCTGGCCTCGAACTCACAGAGATCTGTCTGCCTCTGCCTCCCAGAGTGCTGGGGTTACAGGTGTGTGCAGGACTTTTTCTGGAGTCCTGGCTGAGCCTAAGAATTAACTCCCCCTCCCGAGACTCAGCATTACAAGAGCGCTCACAAGGAAACAAAGACCCAGAGAATCTGGTTCTTTCTTCTGCAGCTCAGATCTACCGATGAACACCTGAAGCAAACTTTTCATTATGTTTAATATGTTTCAACTGCAGAATTTCGGTTTAATTCTTATATAGAATGTCTATTCCTTAGTGGGAGTTTTTAATCTTAAGACATTGTTTTCATCATCTTCTAGCTCTTTATACATTTATACATTTTTCTCTGTGTGTATGGTGTGTGTGTGTGTGTGTGTGTGTGTGTATAAGGAAGCCGAAGGTTGACTTGGGTGTCATCCTCAATCATTCTCCACCGTCTCTTTGAGACAGGGTCTCTTCCTGAACCCGGGGTTCACTGGTTTGTCTAGACTAGCTGTAAGCCCCACCGCGCGCTGTGAGCTGCACTGGAACTCGCATTATAGACTCGGGCTTCTTGGTCCTCAGGCTTGCACAAGTGCTCTACTGACTGAGCTATTCCCTTTTGCCGTCTTTCAGTTTATGAACATACTCAAGACAGTGGGTTTTGTGTGGCCTTGATGTCTGGGCTTCCTCAGGGACAGTTTGCTTCTGAGGTTTTTGTTACTTCTTGTGCATCAGCCCCTCGCCCCTGGCCCAGACTGTTAGCTAATAGATCATGGTGATCCCGGAAGCAAGTACCCTATCTCCTCAGTGGATGCTGCTGTGCTTTGTTTTGTTTTGTTTTTCATTGTTCGTTGGTGACCTTCTTGACCTCCTTCTGTAGAGCCTGTGTGCAGATACTGGAACCTTGCGGTATTAGCCTTGACTGGGAAACTCCCAGGCTTTCCTGCCGTTCTTTGTGTGCTTAGGCACACCTTCATTCTTTGGCAGCAAGTTTGCTACTCTTCATTATCTTTTACTTCCTGCTTGTGCACACCTGCAAGGTCAGCTGGAGGTGGGATGATTGCTTAGGACTTCCTAGTCTTTCCCGGGTAGTGCCCAGTCGTGGGCTTGTGTGCAGTGCTGGGCAGGCTCCCCAGATCCCTGAGCACTTCAGTGTCCCCTACAGACAGCTAGTTTCCATCTTTTCTCTTTTAAGGTTTTTGGTCCGATTTTTGTCAACTCCAGCTTTGGGTAGCTGTTGTGCTTTCTTGTTTTACTGTGCGGAGGAGAGGGCTCCAGCACAAAGCAGAGGAGCAGTGATAATAATGCACAGCTTTCTCTTGCTTTTGGCCATCCTGTGCATGAATGTAAGCAGAAATGTATCACCATGCCACTGTTGACAGACAAGCTCAGGCCTGTGGCCATGGGAAGACTTCCAATAAACAAAAAAGGTCCCAAGTATAACATCTCTCAGCTCACATAGCTCACAGGCTGAGCCATTTCTTCATGCTCCTGGCCTGACAACTTTCTGAGGGAGGAGAGAATGAAGAAGGGGGCATTGCAGACTGGCCTGTATCCCATGACCTTGTCCTACTAGAGCCTGAGTTTGGAACCTAGCCTCATCCAGAAGCGGCTTAAAGGTGGAGGGATTCTTGAGGCTCCATTGCTGATAACTTTAAATTTGAGAACCGCTCCACTAACCTAAATTAAACACTTCCACCTGCATGTTTCCCAAAAATGTGACTGCTGCAGGCAGAAGGGGAAAAAAAGCCACAGCCAGGGCAGTCTGCAAGGGTCACAGGTTGCTGTGAGATCAGCAACCTCCCCAACACATGTGCCCTTGACTGGCATGCCTATCCAGGCTCGGTGGCCAGGAGAGCTTACTCCACAGGCACCCACGAAGGGATAAAGATGTCCACCCTTCGGTAACGTGCCTGGGTTCTGGGCCTAGGTGGCCTGGATTCACTGGCTGCTCCTCCAGTGGGAACTTGTTATGCCGTGGGAATCTGTCTAACCCAGCAGCTGCACGATGTGGAAAGCAGACACAGGGGCACGGCCTGTGTCCTTGTCACGTGGGAAGCAGTGCTGCTGTTGCACTGTTGAATGTCTAGCCTCCCATGCCTCTGCCGGTACAAACCAGCTTTCCAAAGCCTAAGACTGTGTCTAACTACCACTGCTTCCACAGATCCAGGTTCATGCAGCAGCCAGCCAGCTGCAGTGTTGTGGTGCTTCAGGGTCAACTTGACTGGGTCTTGGAGTGCTTAGAAATTAGGCCTAACATTCCGGATGCTTGTGGGCAAGATTTGAGTCCTTAGGCGAAGTAAAATAGATAGCCCTCCTCAATGGGGATGGGCTTTATCCCCACTGAAGGCAAGTAGGATAAAAGTGCTGACTGAGTAAGAGGGCACCCTCTTGAAAGAGTGCCGCTGCGCAACCAG
Source organism: Psammomys obesus (assembly GCF_907164565.1). Taxonomy (NCBI): domain Eukaryota; kingdom Metazoa; phylum Chordata; class Mammalia; order Rodentia; family Muridae; genus Psammomys; species Psammomys obesus. Next base: position 6,466,371 of record NW_026585504.1, read on the forward strand.
CTGCCACATGGTGAGGAAAGCCAGGATGTGTGCAGGGATTGTGGGTGTGTGTTCAGCTCGTCGTGAGGGCAGTGTGTGTGTGTGTGTGTGTGTGTGTGTATGTGTTCTTGTTGCTGTTGAGCCAGTTAAGCAGAGAGCAGCTCTCCTATCCAAACTCCATCAAGATTGCAGGTGCACTTTGTCATTATTCTAAACCTTAAATTATGGGTTGCTTTGTTTTGCAGTAGTTGGTACCTGAACACAGCAAATGTGTCTCTCTAAGGACAAAGTTCTAGCACGTGGCTATCTGGGTCAGGACACTCAGCCTAGCCTGTGCTGCAGCACACCATAGAAGGCTTAGTGTTTCTCAGCCTGGGGAAGTGAGAGGGGCTTTTGAGATGGGAGCCATGAGTCAGTCACTTTGGAGAAAATGTCCCTGCTATCTGGAGAGCCTTGCTATGCTTTTGATAGGTGTTCCACAGGCCTGTGTGGTCCCTGCCATGGAACCATTAGGGAGCACTGGAGCTTTTAAGGGATGATATTTTGCTGGAAATCTGAAGTGGGTAAGACCCTGGTCTCTCTTCTTGTCCCTTTTTACATCCTGGTCACCACTGATAAGGAATTTTGTTTCACCATGGCCTTCCTCCCATGATGGGAGGCCCATGCATGGGCCCAAGAACAAGACAGATGATCATGAAGTGAAATTTCTAAAACCATGAGCCAAGATGAGCATCTCCTTTTATTAAATTTTTATTTTGTTTTGTGTATGGATGTTTTGACTGCATATATGCCTGTGTACCATGTGCATGCCTAGTCCCTGTGGAGGCTGGAAGAGGGCACTGATCCTCTGGAACTGGCGTTATAGATGTTTGTAAACCAGTGTGTGGATGCTGGGAATCAGACCTATATCCTCTAGGAGAGCAGCCTGTGGTTAATCACCAAACTATCTGTTCAACTTCCAAACATCTTCATATATGTATGTTGAGAGAATATTTTGTGTATTGTTTGAATGCAACACCTGTCCATAAAAAGCTAATGGTCTATAACTGAGGCAGGAAATAGAAGGTAGGATATCTGGCCGGAGAAAGGACACTGAGATAAAGCCAAGTGGGAGATTCACCAAGCAAGATGTGAGGAGGACAGATACCTGGTACCTGAGCACAGGTACCAGCCACATGGCAGAATGTAGATTAGAGTAAAATGGGTTATTAGTTATGAGCTTGTCAGAGAAGAGCCTAGCTATATGGCCTAGGTACTTGTAAATAATATTTTGAATCTCATGAACTGTTATTCAGAGAGATAGGGGTCGGAAAGAAAGAAAAATGCCCCTGATCACAACATATGAATGATTAGCTCAGGTATTTCATTATAGTAACAGAAAGCTAAGGTAAACACTAAACCCTCTGCCTGGAACAGATTTTCTAGATCTTTGTACAGCTGGCTCTTCACATGAAGCAAACTTCTGATACCACAGACTTCCACTTAGATGTGTTATGGATCTGCTCAGAGATTCACCAGTCTGGAAATTAATAAATTTTTAACAAATTTTAAAAAAGGGTTTCTTAACTATGACCAGGACCATGGATCCTGGCCAGCCTCATACCTGAAATACATACTCAGAGTATGATGTTGAATTACATTAGCCAGGGACTTATAAAGGTAAAACTCATTAGGCTTCATACTTCCTGCCTTTTGTCCTGCAATCAGAGACAAGCACACATCCTGACATATTTCCTGCTTACATATGATCAAGCACACAACCTGTGCTTTTTGGTCAACCAAGCTTGTTTACATGGCTTGTTATCTTACATGAACAACAGCCCCCAGCATCCCAGGAAGTTAGGGTTTACAGGTTAGAGGCATTTTTGTTTTCTAGATCTCTTAAACACAGTAATTTAAAGTTAAAACATAACATTAGCTACCATGGGTGCTGTGTGGTTATGTGCAAGTGACTTAACCTTTTCGTACTCTGCTTTTTTTCTTCTTCTCATTTTCAAGGAGGGGTGAACAACAGAACCTTCTTTATAGAGTTGCTATGAAGGAAAGATGGGCATTTGTAAGGATCCCGAAGTAGCTCCCAGCATGCATACTAGTTCAGTCACTATTTTTATTGTACTTGAAACCCCAGCCTTCTCAGAGAGTTTTCTACTGGCTCATCTCTCTAAAAAAATAGGACTTAGGGAGGGGGCTGTCACTTTTTTTTTTGGCATTCAACACTAAATTAAATTAGTAGATTTATTTAGATGTTTACTTTTATTTCCCACTTTGTGTCATACTGTAAAAAAAAATGTCCCGATTGATCTATTGATCTATCCTGTCTTCACTGGCTAGAGAGTGAGTGAGAGACCTATGGCCCTGCTTTGTCCTTAGGCATGCATAGCGTGTGGTGTAGAAAGCAGTGCTGGTAAGTGCTGTTTTCTATTTAGGGACATCCCAGTTGTAGAGCCCTCTCCTGTTCAGCATCGTGTCCCTAGACATATCAGTGATGGCTTATATCAGAGAAACTTAGCCCTGCCAGACAACCTGGTCACTCTGACAGGCCATTCCAGCTCTGGAGCTCCCTGAGGTGAGGTGAGGGGGATACACTGCTCAGGGCTGTCACAGGGCTTCCATCGTGGCTCAAATCCTCCCTTGGCTCACTCCAGCTCTTCTGTCCCTGCCCATGGGTGTTGGGCCCCAGGTTACTCGTTAGTCAATATCTCGTATCCTAAATTCCACCTTTGAGTGGCTTTCTGGAAGCTCAACCCACAGCAGCTGAACTCAGGGATGGCTTGTTAGAGGATCCAGGAGACTCCTCCCACTGTTGTGCAATGATTCTTGTTGCGGGGAGTATCTTTTTTGCTAGGAGTAGCAGGTGACCTTCTGTCCAGGGCTGGTACTTTCACCGTTTCTCTCTCTTTGGAGACAGGCCTGGTCAGATGTTCTGTGTGTTGGTTGGGTTTTGCCAACTTGATATAAACCTAGTCATACATGGTAGGAGAGAATCTTGAGGGGTTGCCTCGATCAGATTGTTCTGTGAGCAGTCTAGGTAGCATCTTCTTGGTTAGTGATTGATGTGGAAGGACCCAGCTCACTGTGGATAGTGCCACCCCTGTGACAGTGGCCCTGGGTAAGTAAGCCGTGGAGAGCAAGTATGCAGCACTCCTCCGTGCTCTCTGCTTTATCTCCTACCTCTTGGTTCTTGTTCTCTTTCAGTTTTAGCCTCGACTTCCCTTACTAATGTCCTGTAGTGTGGAACCGGAGGCTGAAATAAGCCTTTTTGTCTCCATATTGCTTTGGTCATGGTGTCTATCATAGCAAAACTAAGACACTCTATGAGAACTACATTGACAACATGGCGTCTCACCGTGAGAGAGATGGGGTAGGTAGGATGGAGACAGCATGTTTCAGCACTATGTCTGCCCCATACCCTTGAAGAGAAAGAAAAGTCAGACAGTCATTTTACCCCAGTGACTGAGACAGTGGGTGTGAGTCCCATTTTAGAAGCACAGATTTGAAGAGAACAGCTAAATCCAAGGCCTAGAACCAGATGTAACTGAGCCTAGGGCTCAGTCTTCTTGGATCAGAATTTAATCAAGAGGTTAGACTCAGGTCCTCGTGTTGGGTAGAATAGTCTGGTCTCAGAGTAGTAGAGAGTTAGTTTAGGGGCAGTGTTACTATGGATTCAGTCTGGAACCAGCCAGGATTTGGTTTGAGGACAAGCGTTCAAATTTGGTTTAATATCAGGGTTATGATCCAGCCCAGGTTTGAGTCATGACTCAATCTAAAATCACTGTACCATGAGAGGAGTTTATTCTAGTTTCACTCTGGGACTCCTTAAAGCTTGCCTTAGCCCTGGTATGAGCTGGATCCTAGCATTTGAATTAATTTGCTGGTGCACAGTGGATGGATTGGCCAGCTCTGGTCTTGGGTAGACTTGGCCTGCAGCCTGTTTTAAATAATGTGCATCAAGACACGTGTTTGTGCGGCATCTATGTTAACTTCAATGCTGTAGAGTCAAAGTTGAACAGCTACCACAGGGGTCTCCTGCTTTGCAAAGCCTACAAATCTTATACTGGGCCTTGGCATTGGCTTTCAAACGCTTGCACTAAAGGCTTGGGAAGGACAAAGGAAGAGACTTTGTTGTGTAGAAGATGAGATTCCTCACCTATCTTACTGTTCAGAGCCTTCATGAAATCAGATGGTCTTTAGGGGATGAAGTGACTTAAAGGAAGTAGAAAGCCTGAGTCTTATGTAAAGCCTTAGCACTGTCAGTCAGGGCTAGAACATTTCATGAAGCCAGTTTGGTCCCATTAAAGTTCTATCTTAAGTCAGCTGGGAAGCAACAAGGGAAAAGGAGTTGTATGGGAAACAGCTAGCTGGCAGGTGGTCCTTGTCCCCTTCGGAACACACACACCGTTCCACTGAGTTTAGTTACAGGGCTGTGCATGGCTCCACCCGCTGGATGTCACAGGGCCTTCCACCGGGCTAGGCAGTTCTCTCTGTTTACTCCTGATCCCTTGACCTTCATCAGTGTTGAGCCCAGGTTACTCATCAGTCAACATACTATGGCTCAGGTTGGCCTGGAACTCACTCAAGCCCAGGTTGTCCTTGAACTCCTGGTAAAGCTTATGTCTTATGTAAAGTCTTAGTGCTGTCTGCTTTCTATTTCCCGTGGATGTGTCTCTTGACACATCCACTCATCTGGCCTCCACATCTTGTAGAATTGTCACGGATGTACCTGTATGGAGATGCTACAAGTATCGCGTAGAAAATATTATAGATTTGCTTGACTCTCAACAAAAATAATTCTCATCTGTATTAAAAAAGGATTTATTTTATTTTAACCGTGTTTGGGAGGAGGGTATATGTATGTGTAAGTTCAGGTGCCCACAGAGACCAGAAATGTCGGATCCCTGGAGCTAGAGTCACAGGAGGTTGTGCGCTGTCTGACATGGGTGCTGGGAACCAAATTCAGGCCCTCCAGGAGAAGAGCAGAAAGTGCTCTTAACTGCTGAGCCATCTCCCCAGTTCCCTTCTCTTCATTTGTATCCAAGAAGAACTGCATTGCAGAGGTACCTGGTGTGTTGTTCTTAAACTCTAGCCTAATTTTCATTTCTTTGACTGTCCAGAAAATTACAGTGCCAAGTTTCATATCCAGTGTTGTATTCTTCATGGTCTGGTGGTGTCTATTCTGCTCCTTATCCCAGGCTTTTGTGTCCTGCTTAAACTCCAAGTGTAAGATCTGTACACTGCAAGCCATCCTGTTCCAAGAAAGAGTGCTGAGCAATCTGGGGGTGGTCCTCTGAACTTCAGGATGGCCTGAGCCAGAGCATATCCATGCTGCCGAGCTTAGGGGAGAACTACTTTGTCTTCTTCAGCTTCTTGCAGGCAGCTTTAGTCCCCAAATCCAGAGTCAGTGTCCCCACTGAGGAAAAACTCTCCTGTTGCTTGGAATCCATTTTGTTTTTAACAATATGAATTTGGGGGATAACACTTGGGTGAACAGCATGGTTCTCAACCCAACTTTGCGTTTAGTTTCAGGAACGCTTTTCTGCAATGGGAGTGCTTTGTCCTAGAGAATTCTTGAGCCTAAATGTGGCCAGGGCACTTGAAGAAATGGGAGAGAAGCAAGGAGCTGTGAGTTGCCTGGGCTGAGATGGCATTGTTAACTAAGCCAGGGCTCTCAGAAAGCTGGGACATGCCATTCTCCCAGCAGAAAGGTGAAGAATCCCTTTGCTTTTACGTCAGCCACTTGTCCTGAAGGCAAAGGATTACTGAGTCCAGCACCTCAATGCACTGGGAAGGACCTTGCCTAAGCTCTTGAAGGAGAGCAAAGACAGAAGCAGGACTAACCCAGGACTGCTGACTCTTATATGGGAGAAATAAGCAGATGGGCAGAATCCTCCCCCAAGTCACCTGTGGCCTGTCACTTGGCTGTAGCCACATGGATGATCACAAAGCCCTTGACGTCTGGGAACTGTGAGCTGACAAGGTCTACCTGCAGCTGCCTTGGGCCGCTCTTGCAGGGGGTAATGTTGAATTGGATCAAGGCCTTCTCCCGTGGCTCCAAGCTGGGCACCCTTGAAACAAGAGCAGGGGAAAAGGCAGACAGTCAGTCCTCTCTCCTTGAGCCTAGCTTGCCAGGCTGTGAGCCCCAGATCCTGAGGATCGACACATTCCCTGCTTTACCCCTCCTCTAACACTCACATTCCTCCCTTCTAGCCATGTCAGTGCCCCCCTCACTGGCCCTGAGTGTACCTCATACTTCTCTCCTTGGCTTCTGGCTCCTTCTACCTTGCTGCCCTTTTCTTTCCCGATACACCATGGGCTCAGAACCAGAATTCTCTTCTTAAGGAGGCCTCCCTTGCATCAGAGATCTCTGCCTGGGAGCCCTACATTCCTTCTCAAAGCCAGAAAAGCTCCTCACATTATTATTTAGGGATCAACCCAAATGTCAATGGGACCAGAACTCCACCCCAATCTTCACTCAAGGGCTGTCCCTGGTCCCCTAGACCATGGAAGTTCATCTTCTCATGGGAACAGCCATTTAAAAGATCGTAACAAATTCCATGTTGCTCAGAGCACAGATCAGTATGACCCAGGAGTTGTGTGAGTAGAGTAAGTGAATGCATAAATGAATGAGTAGGTAAATGAGAGAGCAAATTAAGCAATGGATGGCTAGATGAATGAACCAGTCAAGACAGGATCTGAGTGAATGAATAACTGATGAGTGAGAATGTGAATAGAAGAGTGGGTAATGAATGAATGAAAGACAGCAAGTGAGGCTGGAGAGTCGGGTCAGAGGTCACGAGCACTGGCTGCCTTCTAGAGAACGTGGGCCTGATTCCTGGCACACACATGGCGGCCCACAAACAGATGTAACTCAGATCCGTGGGATCCTGATGCCTTCTTCTGGACATTTCTGGTGCACAGGCATGCATGCAGGCAGAACACCCTTAGATAGAAGTTTAAAAGAATTAAACAAAGACATCAAGTGAACATTAAGCAAGTGGGTAAATGGACGAAAACATTAGTAGTACCTGTGGATGACAGATCCGCTAAGCAAGGGGAATAATGGTTAAATGGACAAAGACTGATGTTGTGATCAGTCAGTGTGTTCCCGAAGCCTGGAGTCTCTCCTTCTACCTTTTCAGTGGTGTTTGTTTGTTTTGTTTGTTTTTGGCCTGGCTCTGTCCTGTCAACCAACACCCCATCACTTACTCAACACTGAGCTGTCCTTGGAGAAGACCACTGCCCTCCACCATCAGCACACAGTCCTTTACGCTCTCCGAGAGGGGGTTGATCACCAAGACTTCCACAGCGACCGCCACTCCTACTACCGCTGGGCCCAGCACCTGGAGAGGCAGCACTCATGAATCGCCCAGCATTCTCCTCATCCCGCTTCCCTGGAGCCTGTGGTTCTGGCCGGGCCTTTCGTCGTATCTACCTCTGCCCCCACCTACCCTGCTAGAATGTCGCTATCTTCCCCACCCTTGAGAGATGAAGCTGCTGCCCAAGGCCCGGATGCCCTCCACCAGCTCTGCCAGGAACGGGGTTGTAGACGTGAGCAGGAGTCACCTTGATGGTGATGAAGTCCTCCAGAGTAATGTCTTTCTCCACCAGCAGCTTCTCTCCCTTGCTGACAAGGCACATGGCAGCCAGCAGGATCTTCTTGTCCTCTGTCAGGTCTTCTTTGTACTGAGAGTAAGATATTGTGACTGGGATCTTCTTCTCTGAAAGGTAGAACAGACGAGGTGCTAAACCCAAGTCTCAGAGAGCCTATATTTCTCACCCAAAGGCACATAGCAATTACACCACGTACAACTGGATTCAAATCCAGGCCAGTGAGTACCATAAGTACCAGTCTGTGTCTCCAAGAGTGCCTAGATATCTGCACAAGCTCTTCATAATTATTCAAGATGGAAATGTTGGGTACTCCATTTGTCCATCCCACTTGGAATTTATTCCCTGTTTATTGAATGCTTTTTATGTATCAGGTCCAGAGAAAAGAGAGATCAAACAATGGTCTTCAACTTCCAAGCTTATGGGGGCAACTTGCTTGAAATGTCTCCAAATGTTTCTTGACCATGAGTGGTTGGCTTTAGTCAGCTCCACCAGCTGTGGGTAGGTGTCACTGATATTCCTTGTCAGCACTCTCATGTTTGAATTTCCGTTGTGTTGTCATAGGCTGTGACTCCCTAAGAGTGACCCTGGGACCAGCATTATCAGAATCAACTGGAAACGTGTTGGAATGCAAATTCCTGAGCTCCATCTTAGAGAACAGACACATGCCACCAATGGTAGGCTTGGGCTGACTATTGGCACCAGTCCAGACCCCTGAGAAAGGTGGCCTCTCACAATGTGCAGACACTCCAGTCATGAACTCCATTCACAGCTGAGACAGGCTGAGACTGTTTTCCCAAACAGCCATTCTCCACAGCCCCTCAGTCAGCTGGAAGTCTCAGACAACCATTGGATAGTCATCCAACACAGCAGATACTCTTTCTCCTCAAGCTCATATGGAACATTTACCAAGACAGATTATATTCTATGCCATGAATACCATATTAATAACTGTAAGGATAGAAATAGTGCAGTGTGTGCCCTCAGACCATGGGCAATTTAACAGAGGACAATAACAACGAGAACTGGAAAATCCCAAATGCTAGGAAATTAAAGAATATATTACTTTAAATAAAAAAAAGTTAAGTCTTGTTACTTAACTCATGCTTTTCCTGCTTAAGCTTCCTGAGCATTAGAATTGTATGTTTGTTCCATTGTGCCTTGCTCAATACATTTCTAAAAGAATATTGGTTAAAGCAGAAATATCAAGATATATTTTTAAATATTTTGAAGAAAATGAAAATGAAAATACTTTGTGAGAAATGTCAAAAGTAGTGCTTGGAAGGAAATTTTAATTATTCAGTATATGTAGTGAAGAGGGGGCAGATTTAAAATCATTAATCTAAGTGTTCATAGAAAACTAGAAAAATTAAAGCCAATGTATACCAGAAGAAAAGGAATAGAAAAAGCTGGGCTTTGGGGGCATGTGTCTCTAACCTTAGCTGCTTGGGGGGCTGAAGTCGGAGGACCACCAGTTCAACAACCTGCTGGGTCTACGGATCACTCAAGGCTAGCCCAGGCAAACCAGTGAAACCCTGTCTCAAATAAAATGAAAAGTAAAAGGGGCAGGGATGGAGCTCAGTGGGCAGCTCCTGCAAAGCATAGAGCCCTGCATTCAGTTTACAGTATTACAACAACCAACCAACAATACAAAAAAAAAAAAATCACTCAAAAAGAGAACAATACAAAAGAAAGATAAAGAGGATAATACTAATTAGATAGAAATCAGTGAACACGAAAGCAAAAAAAAAAAAAAAAAAAGATATTAGTATTGAAAAATCAACCAAATCAAGCTGGTTCTTTGGGGAAAAAAAATAGGAAAAAAACCCAAAACCCAAACCCCAAAAAAGCACCTTGAATTTACCTAAAAATTTAAAGCAAGTAAAATGAGTCCTATGAAGATATTATAAAATGAGCTATAATATAATATCAAGAGCACACAGCATGGCAATATTTAATTAGAACTACGCTTTTCAAAAGGCAAACAAGCAGTGCACACTTAAAAGAAAAATCTGTCAACAGTCCGTAGGTAGGTGGTGAGATAAGAGGTGATTTTCCTCGTTTGCTTTTTAGTTCTCTAATGAATATGTACTATTTTGAACATGAAAAAAAATGCTAAAAGCTAGGAGATGTTAATTTATTCTATTATGAAGTGTTATTTGGCGATTAAGATTTTGTGACAAGAAATGACAAAAAGAGCTAAAAAATGTGTTGCACCTCCTTCCCGGGTTCTTATGCCTGTCTACACCCACAAGGTGCATTTTCCAGAAACTGGTCCAGAGGGGTGATACAGTTAAATTTTGTTTAGCTGTGTTCTTAGAATTGAGATGGCGTGTGAAGAAGTGGTGGGGACAGACACATGATTCTCACAGACATACAGAGCGCACACATATATTTAGAGGGTTAGGAAAGATGTGTAGAGACAGAGACAGAAACGGGAAACACATACAGTGACGGAGACCGTGACATGTAGCAGGGTGACAGAAAGGGACCATACGTGGGAGGAGTGAGGCAGAGACAGATAAAAAGGAGGGAGACAAATTAGGAAAAGGAAGGAAGAGGAAACAAATGGTTTCACCTGAGAAATCAAACATGGAGTGTGATGTGTTCAAGGATCATGAGAAACATCCCTGACTGATTAAAAGACAAGCAACGAGGCCAGTTAAAATTATTCAAAAATTATCAAAAGGCCTGGGCCCATGCCATTTTGCAATGAAATGCCAAGTATGGATTTTAGGCAAATGCGAAGTCAAGCAAGCGAGCATCATTGGCATGGGATGAGCCTGTGGGCCAGCTTATGGACAAGTGACTGAGCGCCAAAGTGCTGGGCACCTGGCAGTGTCCTGGGTGTGGAAGCCTAGCCCCTCTCCTCTGGGTCAGGAGTTCCTTTAAGCCAGGCTGCCTGAGTTTGGGTCCCGCCACCATAGGTACCAGGTATGAATTTGAACTCTGGGTATGGGTTTGCTTCTCTGAAGGACAAAGCCATTCTTAGGATCTAGGGTGTCCGTGGACTTTAGAAAAGTGACAAAGAGTATGTCCTGTGCATAGTGACATGCTCCCAGCAAGTGCTTATTTGGTCTGTAAATAATCACATTGGTTGTGATGACTTCACCCTCAAGGCCAGTGTGCCACCTGTGGCTTCATAGTAACACTGCCATCATAATACAGTAAGCCACACGATCATGATTCCCTCCTCCTCTGACCCTCAATTTTCTTATCTGTAAAGTGGGGACAAGAGGCAGGCACTGACATCGAAGCTTAGGGCTATCCTTCCTGGGGACACACATAAATCTGGGACTCCCTCTCGCTGCCGCTCATCCCCCAGCTAATCTGGAAAAGAAGCTGTATCGGCCAGATCCCATTGGCTCACCCTGATCTTACCTTCTAGTGGCCCGAGCTTCACCATGTGGGATTCACGCAGGATCTCTGCCACTGGCTTCCGAGTATAGAGGATGGTGGCACCACTCACATTGACTTGGACCCGCTGGGCCCTGGAGGTGAGGTTGGTCAAGCACAGGGCCAGCTTCAGGTCCTGGCCGAGCACCGGTGGCTCCAGTACTTTGAACTTGCCAGTGATGCTGGGTTGGGTGGCAGGTTCCAGGAGGTCATCGCGCCAGGCTCCGCGCACTCCAGCCCTGCGGACCCGCCTCTTCCTCCCCGAGGCTTCCACGCTGAGCAGTCTCTTCACTGCTTTGCTGTACACCTGCCTCTCCTTCCGTGACCCTGCAGGGTACTCTCCTATTAGGGATAGGCAGCACCCTCTTCCCCCAACCCGGGTCCAGACTCTCTTGCTCTGGGAAAACCCGCCACTTATCGCCACCTTAAATTCCCCCGGCTCTCAGAGGGCTCAAACTGGGAGCCCTTTGCCAAATGCCCATGTTCGAGTCTCTATTTAAATCTACTCTACAACAGTTGCTAACACATCAGATCAGGATATTTCACATAAAAATGCAGATTTTCAGCATCTCTGACAACTGGGAGAAAAGAAACTCATTATTGCCATCATGTAATGGGATGTTGATTTCTTTTCAGGCCAAGGCCAACTCAGGACAAAAAAAAAAAAAAAAAAAAAAAAAAAAAAAAAAAAAAAATCCCAGGGCTCCACATTTTGAATTCCAGAAAGTGTTTGCAGATGGCAGACCAGCTCCCTCGCCTGCCAGTCAACTCTGATCCCACAAAAAAGAGGATGAAAAAGTGGTGGTGCCTAGCGGAGATGGGAACCAGGGCGACGCTGGCGTCTGGGGGGTTAGGAGGCCTGAGAGAACTGGGGCAGAGTTTGGGGTGTTCTAACAGCGGAGAGGCTGTAAGCGTCAGCACCCTGCCCCAAGAGGGAGGTGGCCCCATGGCAGTCTCAGTAGCCTCAGATTATCAGGGGCAAAGCCTGAAGGACGTGCTATGGTGCCCGTCCTGGCAGAGACACCGGGAACAAACTCCTCCTCCTTCCTGTAACCTGCTAGTGTCGCTGCTCTGGTTTGTGCTCAGGGATCAGCAGGGGCAAACTGATCCCAGTTTGAAGCAGCTCTTAATCACTTAGTAGCATGTCTTAACGTGCAGAGATGGCTGGACATACGGCTCACATCAGCGCCCTGTCCAGGGACCTGCTTCCCTGTGGGAAAAGGAGACCTTCGGAGAACAGCGTTGGAGGCGGCAATGAGAAAAACACGCGGCTGTCCTGTTTCTGTACCCCAACAAACGAAGGTCCTTCCATAAACCAGGGGCTAAGGCTGTGGCAGAGGCCTGGGAGGTGACAGACTCCAGAGGCTGCTACTATTGTTTTGTATTTTGCCTAGGCCATGTTTCCCACTGTGGCCATCAGTACTACCTGCCACTGTCCCCATGGTCACTCACTGTACAATTGTTACCCCATGTGGATACCCATACAGACCTAGGCATAGGGCAAACGCTTGGGGAAACAACACTAGTACTATTGAATACGGGAAAGCAACGCAGAAGAGAGGCCCAGCAAGCAGAGAAGGCAGATGCCGGCAGCTCAGTCAATGCTGAGCTGCAGCTACTGTCGCCATTTGGAGAAGATCTGGTCCCGGGTTCTACGTGGGCCGTCTGCAGCCCACAGACCATCGTGTGTGTGTGTGTGGGGGGCGGCTGATAAAGGCCCTCACCTTCTGGATACTTGTAGAGGCCTGTGATGTCCACCCGGGAGTCGCTGCCTACGGCCTTGGTACTGATGCACCTGCCAATCTTCTTGGTGTCCGAGTACACACGCTCCCGCCTCTGGTCCTCATGCCATAGCCAGGTGATGTAGTCAGCGTTGACCTCAGCAAAGACGAAGGGGCCATCGTGGGCCAGATGCACGTCACCCTCACGGATGGCGGTGACTGAGGCCGGGCCACACTGGAACATGCCTGGGCAGGAGGGGTAGCGTAAGCAGTGTGCTGCCAAAGGGGGCTGGGGCCACCCAACGATCCCTACCTTCACTCTCCTCTTGGGGCGTGGCATCCAGAACCTGCCAGCCATCATAGGATGGGCCCAGGTCCTGTCGTGCAAACCAGCTCTCATTCCAGACGTGGAAATTCCTGCCAGAGACACATGAACAAGCAGCTGTGTACATACAGAGGCCCAGGGAAGGGAAGTCCCTAGCGCAGACAAGCCAGTGCTGGGTCTGAACCTTGTGAACGCTTCTTCACCTGGTCCGATGGACACACTCACATCTGTGTTTATGAATGTACGTACACATACCAACAATCTGCTCTCACAATACCAGAAACATAGCTGCAGGTAAGGTCAAAGGTCTTGCTTTCACGCCACTTACGCTCTGGCTAATGTAGACCAGGCTTGTCTGTAATTCCTTACGTAGGCCCCGCTGATCTCCCATCTTTCTTTCTGAGCCCCGTGAGTGTTAGAATGACAAGAATGTGCTGCCATGCCAGGCAAAAAGTCAGGCCATCATAGTAGCAATTGTTATGTGTCTTTATGTCTGTATAATTGAGTGTGTTTATCTGTACATGTGTGTAGTATATGTGTATATGCGTAGGTATATGTGCATATGCATGCTTGCTTATTTGCGTTTGTGCTGTTGTATGAATGAGTGCTTTTATGCTTATGTGTGCTTGTATGTTTGTGTGTCTTCATACCTGCATGTTCATGGGTATTTATGCCCTTGTATGTATGAGTGCTTAGATGTTGGCGTATGTTTGTTTGTTTGCATGTTTGTGTGTTTTCTGTTTATGTATCTCCCTGCTTGTATGTTGGTATATGTTTTGTTTTTGTGTGCTTACATGTATGTATGTATATATGTATGTCTGTGTGTAAATATATGTATAAGTGTGTGTATATCCTTGTGTATATATGTGTGTTTTTATTTTACTGAAGGGAACAGATAGGAAGTCAGGGAACCTCAAACAATATAATAAATGTCGTGTAGAAAATGAGGGGCTTGTACCAGAGAAGCTGGTGGAAACCTACTGTAGGTGAACGACGTCTAAGATGAGGCCTATATTCAAATGAATTGACCAGAGAAAGACCGAAGTTAAAAACACAATGATAAACATCTGGTGGCTAAAGGAAGGTGTTGGGTCCTTAGGCCTGGGCTGGGCAGCTCCTGACCCCGACTCTCAGTGGCCCGGGACTTACCACATGCTGTCTTCTGTCAGGTCCTCCAGGGTCCGGCCAAAAGAGTCCACATACTTGTCCACACTCAGATTGCCATCAGTGTCATGGGCTGAGTTGAAGTTGGACACCACCCTGGTCGCGATGCCCAGGCACCTGAGGACTGTGGAGCGGAGAGCCTACTGTGGCTGCTCAGCCTCTCTAGACTCAGCCCCCAGTGCCTCTACCGTGGCACTCTCCGTCAGAACCAAGTCCTCTGCATTCTCTCAGCGGGCTTCTGGGGACGTCACCCTCATGTGGGTAGACAGTCTACACTGCAATGCCATCCATGCACCCTTCTGAGGGGATCTGAGGGCCACAGGGCTGACCCATGACACCCAACGAGGGAGGATGGATGCCAAATAAAAGATCAAAATGTCAGATAAATGGACTGTTTGATTTCTCTCTTCTTTAACCGGATTTCTATTTCCCCTTCATTAATGAAAACTGATTGCAATGAATGCAAATCTATATGAACACGTGCACACTTAAGGGCTGTGTGTACTGATGAGAAGCCTCTCTTCCCTTACCTGTGCACATGACTCCTGCGAAGACCCAGCACTGGCCATATTTGACCGGCTTGTACCTGCCCTGAAACCACTTCTTCAGGATGGCCACGCTGCCACGCCAGGTCAGTGGACTGGTGCCACCGCCATATTTGCCCTGCCACTGGCCTTGTACCACACCCCGGTCATTGTTGCTGTTCACCTGAGCAGAGAGGCAAGGGGTCAGTCACCGGGCAGGCACCCCCACTTTGTCCATCTCCCCGCTTTGGAATCCCAAGTCAGGGGGGTCACTTTTTGCCTTTAAATTACCTGAAATTTAGGGCACTCTGCTTTCTAAAAATACCACTACGTGTGTGTGTGTGTGTGTGTGTGTGTGTGTGTCTGTCTGTCTGTCTGTCTAGAATGTAGATCACATGATTAGAATGCAAAGAGGCCTGGGATTTGATCTTAAACACCTCTCCAAACACAAAACTCAAAAAAAGCCTGCTTTTTACACTATTAATAAGTTTCAATTATCTTCGATTTGAAAAGTCTGTTTTCAAAAGTCATCTGTGATTTGGGGCATTTTCTGCTTTAAGTATCTGTATGTAAGTTCAGTTTGGGGCTGTTAGCAATGCTGTCTGTAATCATAGCTGCATCTGGGTGCCTGTTGAACGCCCTGAGCGTGAGGCACTGCTCCAAGGATTTTATGTCTGGGGGGTTAACTTGTTTTATGTTTACCATGTTAAGTCTTTTATCCTCCTATAGTGCTCCCCCCCCCACCCCAGAGGAGAAAAGTGAAATTCAGAGGGGTTAGGGGACTTGCCCAAACTAGCAAAGGGGTGATACGAGAGCCCAGAACTGTCACTGCAGGTCTAGGATCCTTCCTGGTGTTGTCTCTCTGACTTCCGTCATTGTTCTCAACTTGGAGAACTGAGGACATCTAAGAAATACGGCTTTACTTTCAGAATCCCAAATCCCCAACCAGGACCTCAACACCTGCACGGTAGTAGGCTCTCTCAGAGAGGACCAGGAAATCTGTTATGAGACTGTATTTTCTAGGAATAACAGGGAAGCTTCAAACATGAAACCACCACAGTATGGCTGCCCAAACAGGACCTGACCTAGTACAACAGCCACAGTCATGCTAATGTGGAAGGGAGAAATCTCACAGGGTCCAGAGGACCTGTGGACAGAGAACTACAGACGGCTAAGGAGTGATGGGAATTGGAGAAACTGTCTTTCCTGGGGATGAGTTCCCGAATTTGTTATCCAGTACTAAGTGGTCATCCCCGAAATCATATACACGAGTAACACTAAACAGACTAAGCATGTTGTTTTTATATATTTAAATATTATGAAGCATCACACACACACCCTCACACACACCAATAACTACGAAGAAAAAAAAAAAGGCCATGATTTCAGAGAGAGAGAGAAAGGGGAGTGTTACATTGAGGGCCTGGAGGGGAGAGAGGGAAAGGGTATAAACAATGTAATTGTATTTCAATTAAAAAATGAGAGCCAATACAAATGACAGGCTCTTTTCCTGCCTTTTACAGTGTATGTCCTCTAGCTTGTGATTGGTTAAAGTAGGCGCTTCTTCCCTGGGGAAGTGGGGTCTGGGCCCATACCCTTGTACCTGAAATGTCCTGGGACTGCTTTGAACACACAAGTGAGATCACTGGCCAGTCCCAGTTTTTAGTCCCCCTCCAGCCTGGAGGTCTGAGTGAGAGTTGGGAAGTCCAGTAGGCACGACATGAACAGGAAACAGGGTGCTACCAACTACCTGCGCCAAAGGCTTGAGATATACGGTTCTACCTAACCACCTTGGACACCTGTAGCCATTCAGGAGCCCCCCGCAGAAGCCATTCTCAGGATGTCCTGCCAAATTCTTGGCCTACAGAATTGAATGTAACACAGGGAGTGTGATAGCATAGAGTCTGCGTGTGGTTGGTTATGCAGCAATGCAGAAAGCAAGCGATGAGTTAGTGAGATTCTTAGGGTACGGTGCTGGTTTGGGGTATCCTTGCAGGAAGGCTCGGTAAGGATGGTAGTGGCGGGCTCACCATGGCACTGATGATCCTGGTGACGTAGACAGGGTCATGGCGGCGGGACACATCCGTGGCTGGGTCATCCTGGTGCCTAGGACTTCGGTCCAGGATGGAGAGGCAGATGTTCAGGATGTCCTCTTCAAACTGCTCCCAGAGAAGCTGTGCTCAGAGGCCAGAGTCTCTGAGCAAATTCTAGTCCCTCCCGCAACCCCGCCTGATCTGTCGCTTGTGTCTGTACTAGTTTGTACCAGCTCTCCCTGGAGACATTAAAAAAATCCTTCTTCAAAGGGTCACTTTGGGAGCAGAAGTTCAACCTTCCGTGCCCTTCCCATGATTCCCCGTGATGGTCCTTGAGCCATATCTTACTGACACCCTCCTCTGCTCTTTGTGATTCGTGTACATTTGGATCAGCTGATGGCACTTAAGTAGGATTTTCCATTCAAACTTCCTCTGCGCATCTGGAAGGTTTAACAGCCGTGGGCTCCCGTGGTGGGAAGAGGCTGTAGCTAAGGATGGACCTAAACTTCCAGTGTAACATTGCTGTCTAGTTCCCGAGCCCTTAATGCTTTTGAGCTCCAGTCTGCCCTGAGATGGGCAATCGAGCCCCAGGGGCCACCTGCAGCTGAGGCAGGCAGAGCCCTTCAGTAGACTCTACACTCCCTTGATTTCCACTCCCAGTAGCCTGGGCTACTCCCCCTCCCCTATCTAGGTCTTGCCCAACTCTGCGCACCTGAAGCTACCATCTATCATCTCAGAGGTAGTTCCTTTTGCCTTCTCCTGAGCTGCCTTTGCTCCGTTCCATACACCCCCATTCTCCTTCACCCATTGAGAGTGGTGTTGTGGCTATAGTCAGCCCCGTAAGTGTATGTTCTGTGTCCTTGTGTCTGAATTGAATATGTGTATGTTCCCCTCCTCTCCCACCCATCACTGGACACTGCAGCGTAACTGTTCAGCCTTTCCACTGCTTTAGGGGTTAGGAGTGACTCAGAGAGACCTGGACACACACAAGTACTCAGGCCCTACACAAATCTTTATTCCTTAGAGAAGAGACTTGAGCATCCGTGGGCTCTGGTGCCTGCTGTGGGTACGGAACCAGCTCCCTGCAGATATGGAGGGGCTCTCAAAGCAAGGTCTCAGGCTGGCAGTGTCAGCACTGTCAGGAACTTGCTCAGAATGCAGATTTCTAAGCCAGCCCCAGACCTGCTTAAGCTGGTCTCTCTGAGGGTGGAACCTGCCTCCTGTGATTTCAGGAGCCCTCCAGCGATTCTGGTGCACGCTCTTGCCTGGGAACCACTGATTGAAGCTACTTGTATTTCCACACAGAATTGACTTCTACTTCCAAACTGTATCCAATGTAAGCTCCCCCTTCGCAAGGGTCCAAGACAGGCCTTACTTAGCACAGAGGATGGTAGTTGAATGAATGAATGAGTGAATGAATGAATTTGCCTGTTTTAAAAATCTGCCCAGCTTGCCGCTCCTAGGAAGAGGAGGGTAGATAGAAGCCTCTTGAGGCTGCCTTTACCACACCCCGGCCCAGTCCACCCCCTCTGGTTGTGCCCCTGAAGACCTGCCCGTAGTTCCAGCCCTGGGCTCGGATGTGCTTCTCCACGCCTCGGAAGATGATGCCACTGTCGTTAAGCACGTACTCTTGCCTCTCCTCTTCCGAGTCCAGAAACACATCGTCCTCTGAAAAGCAGTCAGCAGGACCCGTGTGGGCCGAGGCTTTGTCCCCACCTGCCTGGGAAGGGCTTAGGAATAGGACAGAGCCTGGAGGCTGATGGGTCTGGACCGGGCAAGGTGCTTACCGGCTCCGTGCTCCTCTCTGCTAAGACTCACCTTTTCTGAGCCGTTCCCCCCCCCCCCTAAGAAGGGCCTATATGTCTGAATTTCCACTTTGATGCCAGCAGCAGCTTTATATTTTGTAAACATTAATAAAGTCCCTTGCTGAGGTCTCGTGATGCGGCTTGTATGTTCCAGCACCAGTCAAAAGAATTCCCATCACATCCACAAGAGTTAGGTCCTGTTATTACTCCCACCTCTCAGGGGCGGAGCCGGCCTCCCAGAGGAGTGAGTGCAGCTTAGTCAAACCTACCCCCACTCCACCCTGCCGCTGCTCTTGAGCCTCTCCTACTTTTCTCAAGTCCCATTTGACCGAATGGCTTCTTAATCAGAAGCCTCTAGCTTCCTGCCTCTCTAACCCAGACTCTATTGTCATGCCTGATAATGGGGATCTCTCCCTGGTCCTGGCTTTTGGTTTTTGTATTCCTATCCCTTGACTTGCCTTCAAGGCCCCCCTCCCCCACTGCTCCGGAGGTCTGCCTCTGAGGATGGCTTCCAGGAGACCCTGGGTCTCAGACGGGGCAGTTCCTACCTGGGCACCAGGGATTGAACAGGAGAATAAACTGGCCCAGCTTTCGGTCACTGTGTTTCCGGCGGGAAGAGGCCCTGGCACTCAGCAGGTACCTGCCAATGACGGCATTGGAAGGGCTCCCGAGGCTGATGGTGATCGTATTCTCTGTCTGTTCCCCCTTTGCCGCTGTCCAGGTGTCACTTATTTCTAGCTCTGCTGTCTGGAATACAGCTTTGGTGTGGAGAGCCTCAGACGCATGGGGCCCTGGCAAGGAGGAGAAAGCCTCCTTTAGAGAAGAGGAAAAGCTATAGGCCTAGAAGCCAGACTTTTTCCCCTCAAGCTGGAAAGCTGGAAAGGGAGGGACTGGGCACGCTCAGGGAGCCCAGAGGTGGAATGGGCACCTCTCAGCTGCCCTGGCTCCCAAACTATCCCTCAGGCAAAGGAGAAAGTGGCAGCTGGCCTTTTATCTGGCTGGAAGAAGGAAGAAGAATTTGGGTTCCCAAAGTGCCTGGCCATTATGTCCATTGAGAGCCCTGGATTCCTTCCTATATACAGGGCTTCAGAGAGGTCACCTCACCCAGCAGGCTGCTGTGGGCAGGTGGCATGTTCCACCTTTCCCATGGAAGCTGTTATCAGAGGTTCCCAGGATTCAGCTGACTTCCCAGAGCCTCGCTTCCTCCTAGAGACTACTGACTGTAGAAGCTCAAGTTGCCTTGAGCTTAAAGTCAGAAGTCTGCCAATCAACAGAACTTCCTGCAAGGCCTGTTACCTGTCTCCGTGGTGAAGATGAGGGCCTCTTCGCTGTCCAGGACTCCACTCAGCTCCAGGGTAAGAGTGAATAACTGGCCCCTCCGAACCACCAGCTCAGAGCTAGGGAACTCTTGAGTGTGGTGGGCAGTACCATTTTCTGAATGCTGCCAGTCCACCTTGGTGATTCTGACCCCTGGGCAGGGAGAAGAGAGAAGTCAGGCTGAGCTTTTGAGGCAGCTTCATCTCTACCCGACTCTGCCTTCTACCTGCTTTATCCTGTCACGGCACCAATGTTATGATTTAAAAGTGATGCCATGCATACACAGATCTGCTATGAAAGAGATTTATTTGGGGGAAGGGAAGCAAAAGAGAGTTAGGGCCTGAGTGAGCCATGAGGGCAGAGAGACAGAGAGAGACAGAGGGACAGAGATGGGGGTGTGTGCTCTGACAGAGAAACAAAAGCAAAGAGAGCAAGAGAGGAGAGAGAGACAGAGATAGATAGATAGATAGATAGATAGATAGATAGATAGATAGATAGATAGATATTAGGCAGCGGTCCTTTTATCCCAGGCCCCTGGTGCTGGGGACCAATGATGACATCACAGGTGCCTAAGCAACCTGGGAGTAGGCTAGGGCATCAAGATTTGTGAACTAACGGCTGGTCCATCTATTTATGACATACCATCAGTTCTTGTTCTCAACACTAATTAAATTTTATAAAGTTCTTGTGGTAGTAGAACTTTAATCCCAGCAGAGGCAGGTAGATCTCTGAGTTTGAGCCAGCCTGGTCTACATAGTGTGTTCCACTGTGTTGCCTGTGCTACATAGTGAGACCCTGTCTCAAACAAAACAAAATAAAACCCAAAACACCAAATCCCAAAACACACTAGCAAAACAAGCAAAAACTTCACATAAACAAAATGCAAAAATATTAGAGTTGGAACTAGAATGCAGTTTCTTGTTCAAATTCACTCGAGAACATAGATGCACTACTCAACTTTTCTTTTTGCTAATTGTCTGGATGTCTGTGAATAGCTAAGAAAGTGCCAAGAAAATTGATTTTGGAGTTAAAAATAAATTTCAGCAAGTAGGCTAATTCGTATCTGTAGAATAGGCCAGTGTGGAGGATAGGCAACGTATTCTTTGCATCAGTCTGGTGTCTGGGTACAAAGATAGACTGACGAACAAGAGAGACATGCTGTGGCCCTCAGTGAAGGCCCTCAGTGAAGGCATGGTGAAGCTCAGTGCCTATTGGTCAGGCCTCCGAGTCAAATACAATGACCAGAGCTCAACTTGACTCTCTACGTTGGATGAACTACTTTCTGCTTGAACTCTCCATATCTTAGTTTTCTTCTCTGCAGAAAGGAAATAATGACAGCACTGGAGTGGTTGTGAGGACAACTTCTTGCCATTTAGAGCACTTGAAAGGTGAGAAAGAAGTAATCATTTGTCATTATGTTCCAAGTGGGCAGGGGCATCACCTGAGTAGTTGAACCCACACTTGGCTGATTACTGTTTAGATACATGCTGTCAGGAGCACAAAAGCTGAAAGGACAATGACAGAGGGGCCTGCCATAGTCTAAAGAGTGACAAGGCTTCCTTGGGAAGGTGGCATTGGGGCTTAGTCTTCAATTGGAGGGCCCAATCTAGGGGAGAGAAGAACCATGAATCTGACCTTAATCCCAGAGTCCTCATCCTTTATCTATTGGATTCATTTGTTTAGGCGTTGACTGTCATACTGAGCAACTTCTTACATCTGAGGACAGCTGGGAGGGTAGAGCCATCTAAACCCTTTGATAATAGACGTGGAACTACAGGACTTGATGTTTTCCTGGCTGGATTCTGGTCTTGCTTTCTTTGGTCCAGTATTTCTTTCTGTGTCTCCATTCTTCCCTACTGGAATGGTAATGTATATTCTATGTTATTATATGTTGGAAGTATGTAATTTGCTTTTTTTTTTTATTTTACAGGGGATTACAATTAAAAGATTGCTTTGAGTCTCCCAAGAGACATTGGACCTTTAAACAGCGTTGAGATTATGAAAGACTATTGGGACTTTTACAGTTAGATCAAACACATTTTTCATTATGGTATGGTCACAAGCCTGGGGGTCAAGACGGGGAATATGGTAGCTTGAATGACAAATGTTCCCCATAGACACAGGCATTTCAATACTTGGTTTCTAGTTGGTAGCATTGCTGAATAAGGTTTGGAGGTGTGGCCTTGTTTGCAGAATTATGTCACTGGGGGCGGGGGGGGTAGGCTTTAGTTAAGAGCCTTCTGGTTTTCTCTTTCTTCTTTGTCCTTTGTTTGAGGATCTGAGCTTCCTTGGCTTCCTACTCTGTCTGCCATGCCTGCTCCTGGCTCCTTCTTCATTATGATGGGCAGCTATTCCTCTTCCTTGTATAAATTGCTTAGGTCATGGTATTTTATGACAGCAGCAGAGATATAACCAATACAATAGGTTAAATGCCAACTTTTAAAGAATGTTAGTATCTTTGTATAATCTTTAATTTTATTTTCTTAGCTCATTGAACATTTTATTAGAATTTAAAAGAAAAACAACAGGGCAGGCAGGATGTATATCTCAGCAATGCTAGGAGGATAGAGATGTAGAAAGGGAAGGGGAAAGCCACACCTCCTCCATTAGGGTCCTAATGGAGAAAGCAGGCACATTCAGCAACAGACATTGAAAGCCACTGCAGAAAGGGGCCTGGTTCTTCAGAGAAACAGTGAAAAGGCACAGGGAGCTGGAGAAAAGCAGGTTTAGGCTTTTGGTCACTGTCCAAAAACAGAAGGAAAAGTTACATTCTTAGCGTTAGAGCTGGAAAGATGGAAGGATAAGCATGTTGCTAGGAGAATGTTAGGACATTCCAATTTCCTAATTCTCCAAAGCAGTCCAAATATCCAGAAACAGTTCAACCTGGACTCTAAGAGGATTTCTGGCTATTAGATAAAAGTTGTCATTTTTCAGAAACTTCTGAAGCTGGTTCTCCTCTGTCAAAAGGGGCTGGAGATATGGCTCAGTGGTTAAGAGCACTGGCTGCTCTTCCAAAGGTCTTGAGTTCAATTCCCAGCGTCCACATGGTGGCTCACAACCATCTATATGAGATCTGGTGCCCTCTTCTGGCAACAGGCATACATGCAGGCCATAATCAGTAAATAAGCCATTTTTTTTTTTAAAGGAGTCATTTCCTTTATCACTGGCGGAAGAGACAAATGGCTACCTGTGGTGCCTATCAGCATCCCAAAGCCCACGCCAGCCTCCAGACTTTTTCAGTCTCTCAAGTACCTCTTACACATTTCAGAGTCCATCCTAGCCCTTCTCACCTCTCCTCTACCCTAAACTCCCTCCAGCTCATGGACTTCCCTCCCCATCTACTAATTTTCTTTATAACCCTGTTATTTCTCAATATTTAGCCACATCCTCCTCTTTCTTGGTCCTTCCCCCTTATCTCTCTCCTCCTAACCTTTTCTGCCTATCTGTGAGAAGGCCATAGATGTCTCAGAAGATGATCTATAGCTTATGGTTTGATCTGCATGAAATACTTACTGTCTGAGAGAAGGGGAGAAAAGGGAGGGAGAAATAGGAAATCAACACAGATTCCCATGACCCAAGACCTATGCACCCTCATCAAATCCTACCCCCTTTATATCCACCCTGAGGCATGACAGGACTGAGATAATTACATCCCAATGACCATATCTCCTGCTCCTGTGGGATGAATCAGTACCAGCATTATCATTAACCCTGAATCTCAGAGACCATCTCTCTCATAGCTTCCCAGACCAGGGTCAAATTTCCTCAGCTGACCTTCCTTCCTTCCTTCCTTCCTTCCTTCCTTCCTTCCTTCCTTCCTTCCTTCCTTCCTTCCTTCCTCTCTGTCTCTGTCTGTCTCTCTCCCTCCCTTCCTTTCCTTCTCTCTGACAGTATTTCAT
Source organism: Psammomys obesus (assembly GCF_907164565.1). Lineage (NCBI taxonomy): Eukaryota > Metazoa > Chordata > Mammalia > Rodentia > Muridae > Psammomys > Psammomys obesus. Next base: position 6,490,139 of record NW_026585504.1, read on the forward strand.
GCAGTCCAGGATTCCTTCAAACTCATTATGTAGCCAGGGATAACCTTGAATTCCTTTTTTTATTATAATTTTTTCATTTTTAATATTATAGTTACGTAATTTCCCCCAATTTTCTCCTGCCAAGTCTTCCCCATGGCCTCTTTTCCTTTAACTATTACTTTCTCTCACTCTCTCTCCTAAGTACATAAAAACAACCTGCCAGTCTGCCTAACTTTTTATCCTTGCTTCTACATCCTATGTGTCAGCAAAGGCACCTTGCTCCCTCGGCTGAATTCATTTAGTATATATTATTATGAGGTGTGTGTGTGTTGTGTGCATATTCAAAGTATTTGTGGGCATACATGTGCATACATACGGTGGGGGGCCTGGGTACAGAGGAGACATGTGGAGCTCAGAGAACAACTTTATGGAGTTGGTTCTCTCCTTACATCTTTGTATGGGTTCTGGGGGTTGCGCTTAGGTTTCCTGGCTTGCATAGTAAGCACCTTTACTGTGTACACTCACTGAGCCATCTCGCTCGTCTTCCACTGAATCGTTGCAGCCCTTGAAGAGGCAGCTTACCCACCTTGACATGTCAGAAAGCCCTTCCTCTCACTAAGCCAGTGTCTTTATTCTTTCAGCTTCTCTCATTCCCTCTTCAATACTGCTCTTCCTTTTATGCCTTCGTGGTTATGCAGAGATAGTAACCAAGAAATCGTGAGCTGCCATCTCATGGCAACTTTATACATCTTCACAGTTCAGGAGGTCACTGTCCCTGTATCTGTATGATACAGCCTGGAGATGCTCCTGAGGTGACCCAAGTCTTCTAGACCCATCATACCCTCCTGGCTTGCTCCATCGGAGTGAGATAGTGGTCAGGATTTAGTGAGCAGGGAGGCAGGGGGAAAAGCCAACATTCTGGTGGTTACATCCAATCCTACCCTAACTGGGGTGTCCCCTAGTTAAGGGAACAGTGAGACGGAGAGCGTGGAGGAAGAGATCTGACAGACAGAGCAACATAAAGGAGCAATATACAGAGCAATATACAGGTTAGAGTTGTCAACACAACTTGACTAGCTCGCCCTTCATCTCAGCTCGGACAGTGCTGTCTGAGACCAAAGCTTCTCTCCGTGCTCAAGAGTGCTTTACACCTGTTTGCTTATATGTTTTCCTTCTCTCTGCTAAGAACTCCATGAAGCTCAGCACTGGCTCCCAGCCTCCCTGGGCCTTGAGTTAGGTCTTGGGACTTAACAGATGCTCCGTGAATAGGAGATAAGTAGATGAATAACTCTCTCTCTGTCCCTTGGATGGGACATGACAAGAAATCTAATGCTTACCAGCAATCAGGCTCACCCTTGGAGGACCAGAACCCCTGCCCCCTTTCAGCTGCCCACACAGTACCATGCTCACCCCATACTCCCCCACTCAAGTGGGCCTAGGCTAAGCTGTCTTTTTGCAAAGTCATGGGACAAGCAGTAGGCTATCTGTGTGGCCTCTGGTAAGGGTGGCAGAACTGCTGCTAAGTCCTGGTGGGAACTGGCAGTGCTTCCTCTCTTCTGGGCCTCGGTGGTTCTATCTGTGAAATGACCCAGAAGAACCTTACAGTTCAGGGAATCTGTGGCTAGCTTCTGAAACAAGTACTTCCGGTCCCCAAGTGCTCCTCTTGATCTTCTAATCAGGGCGCAGATGTGAGGACTGCTACACAGCTCCTGCCAGGTGCCAGGGAGGGGCTGGGACAGGCAATACCTGATATGGAACTTCTCTGGTTGACAGATCCTAAGGCCTGAGGACAATGTGGAGAGCATATTACCAGTCCCTAGGCTTTCTCCCTCAGGAATATGCAGGGCAGGCATCCAATACCAGGCCCATAGCCTAGGTCAGAGGCCATACCCCTCAGGCAGAGAGAAAGAAGGGCATAGCATGAGCACTGCAAGCCATAGACACCCCTCTTCCCTACGGCTTTTCTGTCTCCTTCTGTTTTCATTCCTACTGCCTCCTCTTGGCTTTTCTCTGCATTTTGGTCAGGTACTAAGAGGTACACAGTTGAGTTCCAATATAGGTTTTATTCCTTGTGGGCTGTGCAAGCGAGTGGACCTTTCTGAAACTCAGGCTCCAGGTGGAAGCAGTTTGTTGATAATTCCTGTCACCAAGTCTTAGAGGATTAGATGAAATAATCCACAGTATCCAGATTATCACCTGACACATACCAGGAACTCAGCAGATACGTTGTCAATTGTGTTATTAGCCTCAGTAGTTAGGCAATACCTCCTGGCTGCCACTCCGGTGTTGGGCCAGTTAGAGCTGTTCTGACTCATACACTTGCTGCCCATGTGGCCCTGTGGAAACTGTTGGGCCTCTCTGAGGTTCAGATTTCCTCCCCTGGGAAGCGGTGGCTACAACACCCTCCTGTGGTTTGAGAAGCACAGAGTAAGGTAGGCAATGACCAACTGTACCAGTTAAACAAGGAGATTTTGAGAGGGGAAGGAGAAGCCTTGAACAAACACCGTAGAACAACAGGTTCCAACCAGAGGAGATGTTGTCTCTGTGAATGAGACACTTTGCACAGGTCCGGACCCACAGCTATGAGCTTTGTGTGTGGAGGTTTTAAAATTGTCACCTCCTTTCCAAAAATACTCCACCTCTCCCTGCCTTCTCATCCACTGGCTTTCTTTTCATTCTTTTATTCAGCCCTGGCTGAAGTTACTGTCCTGCCAGTCTTGGAAAGATTTTTTAGCTCATCCTATTCAATCCATTCTGTTGCTATGGAGACACTGAGCCTCAAAGTGGTCAAGGGATCTCTTCTATTATATGAATGTCGACATGTCATTTCTTCAGCCCCAGGGACAAGAGTTCTAGAAACAGTCCACTGCACTTCAGGTTACTCTCAGTTTGGCCCTGGCTCCCAGTCCTGTCCCCGCCATTCCCTCCTCTTCTAGCTTGTGTATTTACCAGCTGCCCTCAAGGGTAAGCAAAACAAGGTCTCTGTACAGAAAGCTGTATCTCAATCCCTCGCTCTCTGCCACCATCTCCACACCTCCCCAGTTTCCACACTTTTCTTCTTCCACACCACAATGACACCACAGAGCTAAGTGACAATTCTCTGTTCCAGCCTGGCATGGCACCTAGTAAGACTGAGCCCAGAAACCCTGCTGAAGCCGGTGACATCTTCCAGAGTTGGGCTGCAGTATAATTGTTTTTTAATGGGCCCCATTATGACTCTGCCCTTAGTATACATCATGAGCACCTGAGCTCCATAGCTAAATGATTAATTGGGGAGTTGCCTCAGGCCTTCCTGGGGCTACAGCTTAATCTCCCTTTTCTTCCTGGTTCTGTTGGAAGCCAGAAAGTAAATAGTGGCCAACTTTAACCAGTGGCTGGTTACTAAGAGCCGGTCCCACATGAAGTTTTTCACTAGCTCTTAGAATTTCTGATCTGAAAGTTTATTGTAATTCATTGATGGCTAAAGGGTCTCGTTGCATTTGCTAATACAGATCAACTGGTAGTTGATCAGTAATCCTCAACAAATACTGAAGACCCATGCTGAAGAGAATTCTGGAACCATATCCAGGCTGTGTATGAAAGCGCGCAACTAATGATATCTGCCTTCATAGGACAGAAGAGAGATAATGGAGATATTTGCTATCAGGCTCTGGTATCTTATTTATTTGTGCTCTGAAGAGGGAGCACTCCAAAGAAGGCAGGAGGACCCAGACAGCCTGGGGAATTAAATTCAATAAAAGATTCAAGTTATATGCTGGGCCCGTTAGCTCTGACTCCAACATTTCATTTTATTTTCGTGCATCTGTGTGCATGTATGTTTGCATTTGTGTGAGTGAATTAGGCACACGTGTTGGAGGTAAAAGGACATCCTCAGATGTCAGTCCTCACCTTCAGCATTGTTGGGGACAGGGTGTCTGTTGTCTGCCGCTGTGCTCGCCAAGCTGGCCAACTTGTGAGGTTCTGAGGACTCTCCTGTTCTCACCTTTCTCTCCTTATAAAATGCTGGGGTTGCCAACGTGTGCCACTGAGCCTGGCTTCACATGCCTTCTGGGGATTTGAACTCAGGATCTGATGCTTGCACAGCAAGCCTTTACTCACTGGGGCATCTCCCTAGCCCCTGACCCCCATATTTGACAAATATGGTGACAAATATTTACCCATCAAAAGAGTTGACTTTGTCCATTCTCAGCAATAAAGTTTGGCCTTGCTAAATCAATGTTTAGGGGAGGAGTATGCAGGTCACACACACACACACACACACACACACACACAAAAACTAACCCAGAGGAAAACAAAGCCAGAGCCAATGGAGAAACAACCTCAGTTCGAAAGTGAAAAACTAAAGTAGAGTTGATTCATGCATTTTCCCACTGATGTTGAGCAGTGGAAAATAGAAGGTGTAAAACTGGGACCATCCCTTTGCGAACTCTGGCTGTGGGTTCCTGGTTCTGCTGGGTTCCTCACTGGGCCCCAGCATCCAACTGGGTTTGCTGTTCCTATTTCCCCTGTGAGAGCTGTGCTGCGGAGTTACATTTCCTGAGTCTACTCTTCTTTTAGGCCAGCAGGAGCTATTTACTATGTGGCAGAGTGCACTACCCTAGGTCCCCTGCCAGCAGGCTGTGAAGTCGTTTGTGTTATAGCTCCCTCGGTTCAGAGGAGGCACCACTAAGGGTCATCTGACTCTTTTCACCTCAGGGAGAATTGCTCTTGCCCTCAAGCGCATGGGTTCAAATTAGGAGAGGGCATGGCTCAGGACTTGTTGAGACCTCTTTTTATGTCTCATCTGACCCATGGTCCACAGCTATGTCCAGGAATGTATCTGAATCTGACGTGTGTGTGTGTGTGTGTGTGTGTGTGTGTGTGTGTGTATGTGAGTCCTTCCATCTCATTTCAGTTCCCACCTCCTTCAGTTCATCTGACCCTAGCTGAGCCTTGGCCATGATTCACAGGGTGTTTGGAGACCAGCTTTTCCATTCTTAGTGACCATGAAAGAGTAGCTTGTGGACCAACCAAGTCTAAAATCCTAACAAGCAATGATCAAACTTTCATTCCAACAGCACCCCTCCCATCCCGCATGCCTCTCAGGGACACCCATTGCCTGAGGTCCCCAGCCACTGCCCACTCACCTGCCATGCAACAGCCAGATGGACACCCTGTCCCTGTGGAGCGGTGTGTAGACTGTCAGGATTGTGTGTCAGAATCTCCAGTCAGATCCACATTAATGAAGAGCATCACAGGGCACTCCTAGGCAGCGAGGTCGGAGCTTAGAAGAAGAGGCGTGGCCTCCTCACGCCAGCAATGACATCCATGAGACACATAATCACCCAGTAATTGCTTTGGTTTGCACCTAGAAGGTGTTCAGCGTGGGAGTGGCTCCAGCCAAGATGCCTTTGAAACATGGAGTCGAGGGCTGCACTACAGGAGGAACAGGCCCAGGAAGGTCACAGACTAATGAGAAGCGGACCACAAGGATGGGGGGGGGGGAGCTAATGGTTACTATGGCCAGCCATTCTTATCGCTCAGCCCTCAGAAGTACCTGGGAGCTCAGGGACACTGGAAGGCACATGATAGTAAAGTTGCAGTGTCCAGACCAGAGTCCAGAAGTCATGCCGCCCAGTTCAGGTTGTCTCTTCTCTAGGCAAGATGAGAAGGGTCCCGGGATCACAGCTGCCCTCTGGGTCCACAGGCACTGGTCTGTGACCTGACAGGGATGCACCAACACTCCACACCCTCAGAAACACCTGCACACACCCAGCCCGGACCTCTCTTCTGCTGAGGAGCCCTGAGCTCTAGAGGGGCAGCTTTGAACACACATAGCGTGGTCTAAAGCTCAGCTCCTCTCCACCGTTGAGGCTTAGCAAAGAGTAAATACACTTAGAGAGTGTAAATATACTCTTTCTTTATTACTAGAGCTCCTACAGGGGTTATTAAGATAACCAATGGACAGAGGTAGAGGTTTTCAGGCGGGACTCAACTGTTCCTCCCAGAGCGGATACCGTGCTCTCTCACCACTGGGAATCCGGGAGTTGGGGCATTCCTATATATAATGTGTTTATTTCCTGCCTATATGGGAAATCTGAGCTTTGAGGGGAGAAGACAAGTGTTATGAACATCTGGTCTACCTACCTGGGAAGAGTCTTATTTGGTTTTGGGCGTCTTGCAAGGTTTCCCTAACACAGCTCACCTGATGGGAGGAGGGGAAAGTGACCTGGATTTTTGGGAGCATGTAAATAAGGGAAAAGCTTATTCTTTGATTGAAAGCCAAGGCTGATCTGCTATTTCTCTGAACCTGCTCCGGAATTGCCTGTCTGCAGCTTTGGGGAAGCTCCTTCCCCTCTCAGAGCCCTAGGGGATCATTAGCTAAAAGCCAAATGCATAGTGTTAGTTTTTAGGGCCATTCTAGCTCAACGACTTGAGCCCCCCGAACTCTGCCATACTAGCCCTCTAGAATTTTATGTGCAATTAAATAAAGGAATCTTAGTTTTATAGAAGCTGGTTGGGAAGTTTCTCTTCGTAGGGGCAGTGCTTTGATGGATGACTTGATTCAGAGTTCTGGCGTGGGCTGAGCCAAGTCGGGGGGGGGTATCTGTGAGAGATGCTCAAGGAGGGTAAGGTCTGCCAGGATCACCCAAACATTCAGGAAAGCGTATAAAATGCCAAAAGCGGTTGACTATTATTTACTTATTTATTTTTCTAGAAAGTGGCAAAGAGGTTGGGTTCTGCCTGATGCAATGCAAACACATGTAATGGGCCATTTTCAGGCTCACATTGCCTTATAATTAACCTGGCAGTAGCCCGGGAAACCGCTCTGCTAATGCCCTGCAGCCTGCTTCCGATGCAGAGTAGGAGCTCTAATGAAGCTGCTTTTCAGCCTGGCAGGGTCAGGCTCCTCCCCACTAATGACAGTCTTACTCGGGGCCCTTTTATGTTTTATTCCAGGTCTGCCTGGACAAGGTCTCCCAGGAGACCAGGCATTTAAGATGACTAACTTGCTGCATTCAGATTTAGGGAAACAGTTCGGTTATTTTGGGGGATAAATGGCTGTGCAATCTTCAGTAAATTGCTTACCTTTTCTGGATCTTGGTACTCTCACCTGTGGAATAACTGTCCAAGATATGCTTTGTAGTCCCGACCTTTTCTGATTCCAAACAGTCGGGCAAAAGCTTAGGATTGGCTCATGCAAACACCCAGTGCAAACGGCACACAGCAGGGACGTGCCCCAGCCAAACCTGTGCTGTGGAGCAATCAGGTATTTTTAAAGCAGTTTGATTGTTCTTGTTACTATGAAGAAACACTCGTATAGAAACCTCAAGCAATATGGAGACAGGAGAAGCATACGTACGTGTCACCACAAACATATAAATGAATTTATAGAAACCTAATTGCACAGAGAAGCTATTTGTAAGACGGCTTTTTTAGTTAATCACATACTGAGCTCTTCATTGTGAAAGCACGGACTGGAGGCAAGCATCTTCAATGTCGGCACCCAACCGGGAGTATTTACGTGATTTAGCCAGCCCCTCCCCAATTATGGGAATTTAGGTTGTTTTCAGTTTTCTGTCATTTTGAAGACATGCACTGTTTTTCCATGTGTTTTTGTGTATTTTTAAGACCAGGATCTCTCTCTCTTTCTCACTCTCTGTGTATGTGTGTGTGTGTTTGTGTGTCCGTCCCTTTTGTATCCCATCAGATGTATTCATGCAAGAAAGCACAATGCAGCCATTCAATAAAGGGAGGCTGGTGGATAAATGCTGATATGAAATAGTGTCCTAGATACATTGTGAAATTAAAAATGGAAAATAAGGTGCTAAGTAAAGGAGGAAAATGAAGGCCAGGAGTGTGCAGAAGCCATTTTGGAACTCTCTTGAAATATTTCACTGTGTGTGTATGTGCTGTCTTTTCAAAGATTATTTAAAGAATAACAGCATCTCTGTGTGCTTGGCGTTCTTTCCCTTTCTTTGTACACTTGCTTGCGAAGCACCATTTCTTGTTTGGCACTCCTGTGCTGGATGCTCCGTGGCACGCCATCGCCTACAGAGTCCACTGCAAACCCTTGACCTTGGCCTCCGGTATCTTCTACAATGCAGTTCTAATGTTTGCTAAGTCTTTTCATTTCTCTCTGTGACTAGTCTGCCTCCCACAGGGCCAGCAGCACCTGCCACATCATCCCCAACAGCACTGTGGCAGGAAGATTCGGAACGAGCTATTTCCAAAAGTAATATTTAATCTTATGTGCCGTGGCAGAGCCAGACTTGGTGACTTAGGTCTGTAATCTCAGAACACATGAGGAAACAAGAGGATTTCTGGGTTCAAAGCCAGCCTGGGGGCCACAGTGTGAGACAAAAATCTTTAAAAAGAAAAAGGAAAAAAAATAAGAATAAAACACTGTATACTGGCAGTTGAGTCTGAGGCAGTGGTAGGGATCAGAGTTTAGCTAGTACCTGGCAGAGAATAGGAACAGATCACATGTTCAGATACTTGTGTCTTGTATCTGAACACGTGATCTGTTCCTTTGAAGGGGCAAATGTTCAGGATTTTTTTTCCCCCCTCTGGAGTTGGACTACCAGACTCAAATTTCAGCTCCACCATCCTGCTGGTAAATAACCTCTCAGTGCCTCAGTTTCCTTATGTGAAAGATGGAGGATAAAAACACCCATCACACAGGGTCGTCCTGAGAATTACATTTCTGTAATGTCAAACATTTAGAGGGGTCCCTGGTGTAGAAACAACAGCTGCAGGTGTCATTTCTGGGCTGTTTGGTTTTGGGTTTTGCAGTGCTGGGGACTGAGGCCAGGTACCCAGCCTGGTGCCACACCTCAGAGCCCCAGGGAGCCTCAGCCCTGCTGTCCTTACTTTCTTCTCCTCAATTCCTGCGGTGGCTCTTCTACGTGAATTTCTTCTATCTTTAAAGTCAGAAGAAGAGAAACCAGCAAAGAAACTTTTTGCATATTTGTTCTGTTCTCTTATCAGGGGGTCTCAGGCTGGTCCTTCTACCCCATGTTTGTCCTTGTTTTTGTGCAAAAACTCTAGTATCACTGAGCCTCCCTCTTGGAAGCCTGTGCTGGCCACAGGAACATCCAGGGCTCTCCGCTGTTTGAAGCTCCCCTCACCTGTCTGTCTATCCATGCATCTCATATTTCAATGGGTTGTTTCACTTGAATCCATTCACAGAGGCTGGTGTGAGAACTTTGTATTCTGTAATCTTCCTGTTTGCTCTCGACACTGAACTCTGCATTCCACAGACAGCAGATCACATGAAAATTCTTCGTCTTGTTGGAGAAACAAGGACTTCTTAATGGACAATGGGAGATGAAAGATGAACTTCTCCGGGAAGCCTGTGTCCCCTTGGATCAGTGATGATCTCTTCAGATGCTTGACCAAAGCACCCACCTTAGAGAAACCAATAACTTTCTTGAGTTTCTTCTAAGTTACTGTTGTTTTGATTATCACGGACTGGGCCCTATAGTATTTCCAGGGTCCATGATATCTCTCCAGCCTTGTGTCAGGGTGAGAGGCGGAAACTCAATTAGTGTGTGGTCCTTGAGCCAGCAGTCTTTGTATCTCTAGGCAGCTGAGTAGAAATGTAGGCCATGTCTTAGACCCCTTGCTGTAGCTTGGATCTTGCCCTGGAAAAAGGCTTAGTATCCAGCTCTTCCTATCTCTTGGGAAGTGGTGGGGAGGAGGGGTCCAATGGATGGCCTTCAGATCACTATGCTCCTTGAAGAGGGTAGTGGGACCCAGCCCCTCCTCTTTCCTTTCCTTTTCCTTGCCAGTCTTAGTCACGAAGTGAGTGGTCTTTAGCCATGAGCTTCTGCCATGTTGTGATGTCTTGTAGCACGCCCATAGCAATGGACGAAATTGATCATAGACTGAAACATGTTGGTTATTTTTTAAACTCTCTTGTTTGGGCTTCTTATGCCTCTTCCTCCCTTCTCCACCCAATTCCTTCCAACACCCCCACACCAGGTAGGAAAGAAAGAAGGTTATGGGAAAGAAGGGGCAGAGTTCTCTTTAGCTACCTCCTGCTGGCTAGGGTCATCGGGTTCCTTGGGGCAAGTCCAATCTTCATTTCAGGATATCTCCAACTTCTCGTCAAACTGCATCAGCAGCAACCAGTAGCAGCATGGGGGAGCACCAGCAGCCTTCTTTCTCAGAGTCCCTCCCCCAACACTCTCTGGCATTTATTTCCTCTCCAGAGCCCTCAGAATTAAAGTATCTGCAGCTAGCGAAGAGCCCCTCTCAGAGTCCACACGAGGCAAATAGTTTGCTGCTGTGGACAACCTGAGTCAGCAACATATCCCACATCTGGGATTAAAAGAAAAACATGTTTACATAACATAACTGAGTCTTTAAATACACCAAACTTTCCACTACAAAAGCAGCCTAAAATATGAGCCAAAACTATTTTTTTAAAGAGTCGAATATCTTATGTATTTGTTATAGTACAGAAAGCTGCCCAAGCCAAAATCTTCATTTGAGCAATTCATAGGGTGATTAATATGCATATTACATTTTAAAAAGCTGTAGTCTGTAGAGGGATTTTAATTCAGAACATGGCTGCTCTGGAAAGAGGTCACATCCAAAGACCTTCTAGGCCTGTGTGATTTGGCTGGAACATGAACACACCTTTAATTCAGGAGACAGAGGCAAGCAGATCTAAGTTCAAGGCCAGCCTGGTATAGAGCAAGTTTCAGGTAAAGAAAAGCTTAGGTCCAGGTGTGGTGGTACACACCTATAATCCCAAACAATGAAGGAAAAGTTAGTTTGTAGAAGGAAGCACCCATGTTTGAAAGTGATGTCTAATTGAGTGGCAGAAAAGGTGATGAATCAGAAAAAAACTTGACAGAATAGGATATACCTTGACAGAATAGGATATTCCCTTTTCTCATGAGGCAAGAAAAGAGAAGCTACTTAAAGGGCAACACAAAGAGGAGAGGAGAGGAGGCAGTTTTACTGAGACAGTAATAGAGAGACAGGTTGCAGAGAGAGAGAACTCAGGTAAAGACCGAAAGAGCCAGAGAATGAGAAGGAGCCAGACGATTAGAAAAGATTGTTGGGGTTAGTTTGAGCCCAAGTAGAGCAATTCCAGGGCTGAAAGCCAGATTGAATAAACCAGATGGGAAAGGAGTTTGAGTCAGAACAGCTGAGTTGAACCAGTCAGCCCAGAGTTCAGTAAGAAAAGAAAGTGTGAGCTTATTCAGCAGTAAGTCTCAAGAGGCTGAAGACATTCTAGGGCTAGGTTAGATTGTATGGAGGCTGGAAGCTTCCAGAACTAAGTCTAGGTTAGCTGATGTAGGCAGTAAGCTTCTGAGACAACAACTAAACAGGTGAATAAAAGTTCCTTTTACAGTAGTCCTCAGAGAAAGATCCAAGTTCTCAAGACTGTTTATGCAATTCTGTAATGAGTAAAGTGTTTGGCTTTTTGCCTTTAAAAAGTTCTCCCATGAGCAAGGTTTTCTTGTTGCTACATGTTATGCAGTGTTACAAAAAAAAAAAAAAAAAAAAAAAAAAAAAAAACTGAATGGAGACTTCTTTTATGGGAAACTAGCCTTCCATTTAAAGAGATGCGTTTAAAAAAAAAAAAAAGCCAAACTCCCTCCCTAATACAATAAAAAAAAAAAAAAAAAAAAAAAACAAAGCAAAGAAACTGCTGAGCCAGCTCTCTAGCCTCTTAATACGTTTTCAGAGCTGCTAGCAAGAACCTGGTTTCCTTGTGGGACTCCAGTCACACTGACCCAAATCACAAGGGATGAGGAGCTGAGGCTAAAAGTGAGGCCAGAAGAATCCATGGCATTATGTCCTGAAGGAGCACCCCAGACTCTCATGGTGCTGGGCTCCCCATTTCCAGCTCTGAGGCTCTAGCAGCCATAGGCCTTTCGCTGCATAAGCAGACAACAAAGTCTGAGCAGCCAGCTGCTGTGTACTCCAGCCAGGAGTCACCTAGTTCATCTTGGGGACTCATCCTCACAAGACCATGAGTCAGGCACATCTGAACTGGTCTGGTAGCCTGCCATCCTTCTCTAGATCTTTGCTAATCCATCTGTAAAATGAAGATGATACTGCTCATCTACAGCTCTAGATGACATAATTGGAAAACTAATAAAAGACCACGAAGCCTTAACTCATTTCTTCATTGCCTTGTCTTGAGAGCGATGACCCTGTTGGGTGAATGAGACAGCCAGAGTTCATTCAGACCCTGAAGAGGGAAATGATCATCCACCAGGAAGCCAAAGCCCCCTTGCAGCCTCCTCAGCAGACCTGTGTGAAGGCTGGTAGTTATGAAGAAGTTAAGAGTAGAGAGATGGCTTTGCTCCATTCCATGCTGAGTGCCCATCTTTCCACCTATCAAACATCATTGTGAACCTCAAGTTTCTGTAGTAGCTACCCCCCCCCCCCAAGTTTTTGCTTTGGATGCTTAGGAGACTCTTTATGATCTTTCATCATTCATCCACTTTTCATTTATTCCACTTTTCCAGTTATTCATTCTTCCCCATATCCATTGAACAAAGACTTTCTTATGCCCCCAAAAAGGGTCAATTGTTGGAATGTACAATGCCTGTGTTGTCTTTTCTATTAGTGTTTAGAGGCCATGTGATTCCAAATCTTTTCCTTAGTTTATCTTGATTCATGCATTCTACAATGGAAACTGTTTTTGAAGTAGTTTTAACTGAATCTCCTATTAACAAGGTTATCCATGGCAGTAACTCAGAGATAGGGAAGAGAAGACCAATTATAATGGACTGTTACCCAGAATGGACTGTTTGGTTAGGTGTTTTGGTTTCATGTTTTTTGTTTGATGTAGTCTTTCCTAAGCTAATGTTGTCTTTAAAAGTAGGCTCTGCCAAGAGAAGAGCTAGTAAACTCTAAACTTTCATCAACAACCAAAAGTATGCCTAGTAGACTTGACAATGAATGTAACTATAAGCTACAGCCAGAGGTCTTTGGACACACCACTTAATGAATGCTCTTTCTACCATCTCTAAATGAGAAGCCCATCTCTGATTATGGTAGAAAGGGAAAAGGAGGCCAAGAGCAGAAACAGCTAAGTTCTTTGCCTGATTTCACTCCTCTGAGCCAAATTCCCAAAGGTGGGAAAAACAGCAGTAGCTGCATAGTTTCAGCAAAAAGCCAAAACTAAGAGGGCTTTTGGTTGAGTGGGAAAATGAGTGGTGAGTGCCTTCCTTGGGGATGGTGTGGGGATAGAGGTTGTTGGGGAAAATGCTGAAATAATTTAGTTAGCAAATATACACTCAGGAGTTGTAGAGTTGGGGGTGACAGATGGCTCAGCAGGTAAAGGTGCAGGCAGCTGAGCCTGACCGGGGATCAAAATCAAGGGGGAAAGAGAGGACCAGCTCGTGCAAACTGTCCTCCGATCGCCACACAGGCACGATGATGGGCCTGTACACCCCGCTCTCCGCATACGCAAATGCGTAAGTGTAAAAAGACTGCGTATTTCATTTAACGCGAGCTTAACAGCCTAGAGGAATGTCTGCATGTAATCTTGAAGTGCAAAAAAATTAAGGTGGTTGGATAGCTGGATGGGCAGATGATGAAACAAGTACAGGAAGATGTTAATGGGACCCTAGGTGGTAGGCATATGATATTCACTATTAAGTTCTTCTATCGGTGCTTTTTGAAATGTTTTGTAATAAAACGAAAGACTCCATGAAGTGGCATGTTGTTGAGCTGCTTAGTGTTTTTGTAAAAAAATTGTGTGTGTGTGTGTGTGTGTGTGTGTGTATGTGTGTGTGTAGTAAGTGCATGTGGTATGTGTATGCATGCATACATCTGTGCCCATCATGCACTTGTGTCTACTGAGGCCAGATGATGGCATTCTGTATCCTGAGCAATCACTTTTTGTCTTATTGCCTTAAGATGGGATCTTCCTCACTGAACTTGATGCTCACCATTTAGGCGAGGCTAGTTGGCCAGCAAGCTCCCAGAGTTTGATTTGCCTGGCTCTGCTCCTTCCCATGCTGGGGTTACAGCCTCCATGGCCAGCCATGTCCTTCTGTTTTTACGTGATGGTTGGAGATTCACACTCAGGTCCTCACACTCAAAGAACAAGCACTTTTACATCAAGTACTCTTACACAACGAGCCATCTTTCCAGCCTCGGCACTGCTCGTTTGTAATGGTCTTACTGGATGTTATGAATTTCTAGTTTCAGACTCACTATCCAGTGTTAGAGCACAGAAGCTCAGGTCCCAGCTTCTCTTGCGTGTAGAACCACTGGGATTGGACTTGTGCTTGTCAAATCAGGCCCAGGCAGGCAGGATTCCATGCCGAAGCCTGCAATTAGAATATATTGTCACCGGTATTGCTGGCACAGATGGAGCAGGGGCAGGAAGGATAGTAGCACCACTAGTTTTTTTCTCTTTTTCATGCCAGTTCTGGGGTTCTTAACAGGCCATGAGCTGTTGCCGATTCTATAGATCTGGGGGTCCTCCCTCTTCATCCCCTTGAGACAAGTCTTACTATGTGTGTAGGCTGGTCTCAACACAAGATCCTCCTTGCTGAGCCTCCCTGGGGAATGAGATTCCAGATATTTACCAGCACAACTGGGCCTTCTCATCCTCTTAATAAATAACTCATCCACGTAGGCCTGGGACAAGACTCATGTACACAGCAGGTAGGAGTCCAGAAACTCCCACATACCAAGGGAGGGGAAGTAGAGATGTGATATCAATGTCTGCTGACCAGGAATGGTCTGGGTTTGCAACAGAAACCATGCAGACTGAAGGAACATTCAGCTGGAGGCCCATGGGAGGGGCTCCAGGCTCCAGGCCTAGGAGCCAACATTATGGCCTGAAGGCAAGATGGAACTAGGCATTCATCAAATGTCTCCACCAGTCAAGGACCAGAGCAGATAAATATCTCTGTAAACAGATCATATGAGTCTTAATCACATGAACTCCACAGATCCAATCCTGGAGAAAAGCAAATCTGATACCCTGAACATCCATGTTGTCAGGACTGAGTCATATCTTTAAGACCTTGTGGAAGTGTCAAAGGTGCAAATGATACAGGTTGAAATTTTTTTTTCCTGGGACTCAACAGGACCAGGGCTCATAAAGATTGTTCAGTGGTTTAAAATCAGGTTTTTCACCTTTTTGGGGAGTTACTACCATTTACTGTATGCTGTGTGCCAGAGGCCGCTGTGATATGCTTCTCCTGGCTTCCTGGGGCTTCCTGGACATCTGAGTTGTTTCTACTTGTCAGCTTTTTTTTTTTTTTCATATTTACTTTTTATTCGTAATCATAAACTTAATTCTGCAATACAACTAGACTTGGAGGGAAATGAGGAAAATTTGGAACCCAAAGAGTTCAGTGAGAGCAGAGATCACAGGGTACCCCGAGCAAATGGAATGGGGGTGCTCTCCTGAGCTACAGAAGGAAGGCTCTGGTGGGTAAGATGCCCGCAAGCCGAAAGAATTAGACAGTCAGAAATTGTGATCTTCTTGCTGGTCTTGCCATTCCTGGGCCCAAAATGCTCCCTGGATTCCATGATGTTCATGCCTTTTTTCACCTTATGCTGCCATCCAGCCCCTCAGTCTTGGCAGTGCAGATAAAAAACTGGGAACTGTTTGTGCTTGGTCTAGCCTTTGCCATGGACAAGATGCCAGGACCTGTAGGATGAAGTTCTCATCCTCAAATTTCTCCCCAGCCACCAGTGCCACTCTGGTGTGTGAAGTCACCACCCTGGCACATGAATCCTGGACTAATTCTGTGAAAGGAGGAACCCTTACGTGCAAATCCTCTCTCTAGTGCTCAGAGCAGGAATGTTTTCTGCTGTCTTTAGAAATTTGTCTGCAAACAGCTCAAAGGAAACATGGCCCAGGGGCTGTCATTGGCCTCGATGTGGAAGAACACGGTGGGGTGGACCATGGCTGCGGCAAAAGGCAGCAGAGGACAGACAGTGGCGTCTGCAAAGCCTGCTTGTCAGTTCTTAACACCGCAAAGCTGCTAGTGGACGTAGTAAAAACTGGAACACAGGCAGCTTGAGTTTCGAACACATTCTTTTCATTAGTGCTTGTTGATTGTTCTTTATTCTTAATCATGCTGTCACAGTTAACTTTCTAGTCCAGCGATTCTTTTAACGTAGCTTTATTTCTTTAATCTACAGATAGTATTGCGGCGGCTAAAAACAATTACAGAAACACAAAGAGGTGGCCGTGCTCTGTCTTTGTTTTTGTTCCACTGCTTTGTTTAAGATTCTGCAGCTCATCTTCTCACCCACCACACACACACACACACAC